>NC_136813.1:158015870-158615870 GCF_951394365.1 Tetrao urogallus | reverse complement strand
TTCAGTGTTTCTAAAGCTTTATTTATGCTTCCTTAATCAAAGCTTAGGATAGTGGGTTTTAAAACAGTTTCAGAAACTGTTAGTACAAATGCAGGGAGTGGATTTCTGTGAGACATCAGAGCTTTGCTTTGGTCACCTGTTTTGATCCCAACATAAAGGAGTGTAAAGTTATCTTCAGAACCTTATTTTTGTAGTTGCAAACAAGGAGCCCCTCCTGCTTGTGGTAATTCTGTGAGGCCTTTGTGACAGGCACAAACTGATGCTTTTCTGGTTCTGTCATCTTCACCTTCTCTCTTTTACTCTGCACTTCCTGTCATTCTTTCTCCCTCAGTGAATATGCCCATACTTCCAAATAGAAGTATGACTTGTCTGTAACACACAAGATGCTCACCTGTGGTAGGACAGGACTGATCTTATTTTCCTTCGAGTGACATAGTGGGCAATGTTCCTTAGTCTGAAGTGCTGATGACTGTGTACAAATGTCAGAAAGACAAATTCCAAGAGTGACATCTTTGATTGCAGAGCAAGATGTTCATAGAGCCTTGGAGAACCCCATGGTGGATACCAGTATGTTGGAAGAATTCCTCAGCAGTGACTTAGAGTTTGGAACCTTGTAAGTACTATAGCAGCAAATTAAATTGTTTTCAGTGGTGCACTGGTTAAAGTCTGAAAGCAGCAGTCAGACCTGAAATCTCTTAGGTTCAATAGGACTGTGGGGTGCTTATTTCCATGCTTGAAACTGCGTGAAAGCTGGAAATATCAACTGCAGATAGTAAGGGAAATATGTTATTTTGTAGTTCAACGGAATGGATGGTAATGAAGTCTGGAACAATTCACAACTGTTATGCTAATTATGGCATTAAATGCAAAGCTGTTATTTTTTAATGTAACTAAGTGCTAGTTTAGTGTTTACGTGCAGAATAAATGATGTAAATGAGATTAACTGTATAATAAATTGAGAGACTAATGTAAACCTTCCAGTCTAAGGGAAAAACAGGGCTACTGCTTTTATTCTAATGCTCCCTTCAGAGCAGAGGAGTTCACCATTAATCTTTTCTGAGACTTGTTCTTAGAGTTGCAAAGGCTGTGTAATACAAGGGGTCATGGTTAAGGGAGAAAGGTTATGCAACACATCTATCAAAGACTTCAGACCCAAACTGTTCATCTAGACAACTGTCACATGATTGTGGTTAGATTCAAAATGCTACAAATGTGCCGACGTTCGCCAAGAGCAAAGCTATAGTAGATGTTTTTTATAGGGTAACAGCCTGCAGGATTTCTCACTGTGGACCCACTTGCCATTGCACATATTTATTCACAGTAGCTTAAGTAGGCTTCTCTCTACTCTAAATAACGAATGATGACTTCATTCTTTCTCTCGCCACAGTCATGAAATAGAAATGAATGCTGTTTATAGATCTTCATAGCATTTGATTTTCAAATGTCTAAATATGTATCAGATTAAACAGATTATCAGACTCCTTGATCATAACTTTCAAATGTTATTCTGTTGCTTTCATATGCAAAAGCATGTAGCAGTTGCATAGATGTACGTACCTGCTGTCATGCAGCTTAGGTACGCTACATAGATATTACGGTTGCAGTGCTACAACTCTCTATGTGCATATGCAAGAAAATAATCTGCTCCAAGGCAGTGTTTGAACCTACAGTTGGTAAGTATGCCTGGAAGGGTTAAAAGCCAATTTCTGAACCTCCATCATTTCTAATGCAATTGAGGATCACTTTATTATGTCCCTTCACTGAATCACAGAATTGCAGAGTTTGGAAGGGACTTCTGGAGGTCATCCAGTCCAATTTCCTACTAAAGCAGGCTCCCCATAGAAAGGTCGCACAGGAAAGTATCCAGCCAGGTCTTGAGTATATCCAGAGGAGGAGACTCCACAGCCAATCTAGGCAGCCTGTTCCAGTGCTCTGTCACCCGTACTGTAAAGGAGTTCTTCCTTGTGTTTGAACAGCAGCAAGATGGCATGGGATTTTCTCTCGCTTAAACTGCTTTAAAACATGATTGTGAAGAGCTGAAAAACTTAAAAGAATTATGAGATGTGACAGACCTATGCCCTCATCTGACTGAAGCCAGCAGCACAGCCTCTGTAACAGTCTGCTGGTGACTTAAGCTGCTCCCACTTCCAGCACAGAAGAAATGGTTTTGCTATGTCGCCTTGCTGCTGTGCTATGAGCTACTCAGGAGGGATTTGCCTTAGCTTAAATCATGGGCTGGTTCCACACCTCTCTGCAAGGTAGTAATCCTTTACAATCTCTGAAAGGAGAAACTCCAGAAGCACAAAAGTAAAACAGACTATAAACTACAGTAACTTCTTTGGGGTGTACTACAGTATAATCAAGTAAATGTGCCGAAGAATAAATAATCAAGAAACATCTTTCAAACCTCAGCCATGAGAGTGAGGCTCAACTCTTGGGTATCTGTTGAGCCATAAACAGAGCAATGCTCCTCATGTCAGCTGTAGTCAAGGAAGTGTTTGGTTTTCACCTGTAAATCAAAAGGAAGCAGCAACAGTAAAATACCACAGGCAAGCTTGTTCTTGTACAGAGCAGCATTCCTGAAGTTCTTTAAAAGGAACCAGTTCTTTTTCTCTTAGATGCGTCTGTCTGAATAACCAAAAAAAAAAACAAAAAAACCAAGCAAACATTTTAAAAATCAGTCTAGGCAATAACACACTTTTAACTGCTTTTCTTTCTCAGTGACCTCTCCCAGCAAGGCTGCTAAAACAGAAACCTCTCCTGCTTGTCTATGGGTTTTGGCACAGAGGCTGCTGTGGATCATGTGGAATATCTGAGTCCCCAGCCAGGATTCCTCTGTCAGGCTGCCAGCGCTCGGCTCTGGTCAGAGGACAGCTGCCTTCCTGCCTCTTAGCCCCTGTGCCTTCACACCTGCTGCCAGCCACCGGTAGCTGAAGGAGCTGAGACCTTCCCTCACAGAGGGGTGTGAGGATTCCTCCTGTGCTCCTAATTCCCCATTCATGTAACACGAAGTGGGAAAGGAGCCTCTGCTCGTGTCACCGTACACAGAGGGCAGCCCAGCTCTGCCTGGATGTGGCATTGCACAGTGCTGTCCTGCAGGTGTGACACAGGAGTTGCTGAGCAGCGGTGCTGTGTGTGGTGTTGCATGGTCTGCTGCACTTTGTGAGCGCTGGGACTATCTGGAACCACTCATGTCTGGCTGTAGTCAGCTGGGATAGGCACTGGGCTCATGGCTGCCTCCCTTCATGCAGCCTGCAGCTCCTGCTGTCCAAACTCTTAAATCCTTTCCAATACACCTTAAAATTTGTTCTTCCTTCAAGTGTACATGTCAAGATTCTGCCAGCTGCTAAACCCTTGTATTATATGCAACAAGTCAGCAATGGTAGTCAGGGGTTCTTGTGCCTTTTTCAAATTAATCTTTGCTTTGAGAAGCTCCTGGGGCTGACCTCTTAGTTGTCTTTATTTTTAATTCTTTCATCATTTAGATATAGAAGGTGTTGGTCCCCCTCAATGTTTTCCAAATGGAACTAGGAAATTCATGCAGGGTTATGAAGAGGGAAAGTAGCTTGCAATATAGGGAAATCCCACTTTAAGCTTCTGGACACTTCCGGTGATTTCATAAGGAATTCTTGAGGGTGACTGAGGGTGCTGTGCCCAAACTAATCTCAAGAAATTATTTATTGTTTGCTGACAAAGGTGTTAAAGATCTTTAAAATGTAGCCTAGAGAGAATGGAGCTGTTGTGAGCCCGTGTGCTCTGCTGTGCCCAGAAGTTACTGAAGACCAGCTCATGGGAAAGAAGAGGGGTTTGAGTCCCCTGCCTTGGAGGGATGTTTGGTCAAGAATTGGTGGCGATGGGAGCTCTCTGCAAGATAAGGAGGTTGTCATTGATCTGTGAGAAGGGGCTGCAACCTTGGTAAGCAATATATCCTGAAAGCCATTCTATGTAGCCTTGTGGTCCCTCTCCAGCTGCTTTTAGTTTTGCCTTATTTCCATGAGAAAGAGAGGTCTGTTCTCCACATCTTCTCTCAGTAAAAAGTTAAATCTGTTTTTTGTTCCTAGGCAAAGACAGTTGCCAGACTCTCCACCAGACTCTGGGTCAGAAGCATATTCTCCACCACAGCTCAAGAGTAGGTGACGTGAGTTCTGGCTCCCCCCGAACTGGTAGGAAGGTCTCCAGCTCAATTTTTTACTTTTTGCTTTCTTGTCTATTTGCTTGTAGCCCCGTGGGGTGATGCTACGTTGCCAAGTGGGCAGCAGTCTCCATTCCCATGTCCATCGGCTGTGGCACCCAGCAAGCTTCCCTGCAGATTCCTGGAGACTTCTTCTGACCCCAATAGCAGTGGACATCCTTGCAGCATTCCCCAGGGCTGCAGTATGAAGAGAGATAATGCTGTGACTCCATGGAATGACTCTACATCCTCCAACTCTTTGGGTTTTAATTATTCATACTTTCAGCCAAATGTACCTCAGATTTACAGGTAAAGCCTTTATACAGGAAATGAGGCAGATACAGTAAAAAAAAAAAAAAAATAGAGCTGGTAAAAGATGTGGTGACAGACTAGTGTAAAATCCCTGTGGGTACAGAATTTTCCACAGGGTGGCAGTGTTTAGACGCGTTTGAGAAACTTACTCTTTAAACATCTTGATTAAAATTAGGATTAAAATGCCGAGGAATGCATTTCAGTTTGAAGAAATATACAGGGCTAAGGAGGAATCCACAAGTAGCTGATAACTGGATTATAAAAACAGTTAGGGGTTTTGCAATACTTATTGCAGGGACTTGTCCATAAGGGTCTTGGAAGTATTCTGACACATGGCATGAGAGAAAAAGAACTGTCACATCCGTGTAAGCAAGTGAAATGGTATTCGTATACCATCTGCCATATTTATCTACTAGTGTGTTCTGGATGCTTGGTTGTTTAAAATACACTGGGTAGTGCAGACATCCCACCATGATACCTACTAAATAAGAATGAATGACCAATGTGTGCTGGAATGGGATCTGCGCAGTTGCTGGGAGATCGTATGAATTCATCAGCCTGAGTCTTGGGGTTGTAGATTCTCTGTGTGAAAGTCAGTTGCATCTTATGTTGGTGATGCGAGTAAAGGAAGCTGGACCTCGGTTCCTTGGTGAAACTGGTTATATATGAATTGTTTCCTTTGCTGTAGAAGGTTCCAGTTGGTCATAGTCGTTCTTTGAGAAAAAGTTTTCATTATTGGAACTTAAGGTGCAAAATACTTCTCAACCTAGTGTAAATTTTCTGAACAAATCCAGAAAAAACTTTTCTTCTACTTGTGGAGAAAGCTAAACATCCGAGCCTATTAGGACTGCCTGTGACTTGGAGATTGGGTTGGCTTTTTTCCAGAAGGAGTGACCCATCCATCAGGATATTCCAAGTTCCATCTTATAATATCAAAATTTTGGAATAAGGTTTCTCCTTTGCAGAAAGGGAAAATATTGAAATCTCACTTTCTGAGAAATTGCGTCCAACCAGTTTTTCCTTGAGATGTCTTTATTAACAGATTAGTTTAATAACAGTTGATGGTATTTTGTTTTCTGTATTAGAAAATGAATCCACACTCAGTAGAGTAAAATCAGTCAAGAAAATGCTATGTTATTAATTTGGATATTGTGATTTTGCTGATTGCGCTCTGTAAACCTTTTTAAGAGATTAAGTTCTCCATTAATATGATACAGAAAAATATATTAATTTATGTTTTAGAAGGAAAAATGCATAATTCAGTTTTTAAAAGCCATAAACAATCTCCTTGTTCCAGCAAATTAAGATCTGGGTGACAGTACAATTAGATTGTGATAGCCGAGTGTTCTCTTATAATATGACTCTAATAACTGTGTTTAGACTGAAATGAGTAATTCAATGTGTTTTTTTAAAAGCACTCCCACAGCATCAGGCATAAAAAGGAAGCTCTCACAGTTGCTTGGAGATACCACTGATCCTCAAGTCTGGTGCAACAACTCCAGTCCAGGTAAGCAGCTCCATGCAAACAGAATTTGATATTTCATGCCGCAGGCAAGTAGGTATTCAAAGAGCATATGTCCTTCTGGCTCTGAAATGGTAGAGGTATTGACAACCCATTTGCCACTACCAGCTTTGGAGCAGTTCATCTTTTCAGTGTTTTTGAAAATAAAGACCTATTTATATTTTGCAAAGAGATTTGAAATATTACATCTGTTCTCCCTGACTGCCTGCCCTCCAAACGTTGTGCCTTTCTCCACGTGTGAGCCTGAGGATGACACCGCGCTCTGCTGACATGCTTGGTGCTAAATAGAATGGGCAAAGAAATGTGGGTCAGTTCAATAGGGAACTAATCTGGTGTGTGAGCAAAACAGATCGCAGTTTCTCTTTTTGATCTAATTTATCAGCTCCATACATTTTCTACAGTTTGCCTGAGGAACTTTCAGCCTCGTGGAAAATGTGAGAGTTGCATGTTATTTCCTTAGAGTTAGTTATTTCTAAGTTTAAGTCTTTTAGATTTTTTATTAATGAGTAGCAGGTGGAAACCCACTATGGTAGTTTGCCATTGGTGCCTCCTTTTGTTTGGTCAGTGTCACTTGCTCGTGACTGGCTCTCTAAGTCTGCCACTGCTAGAAGAAGAAAAGAGGCAGTTCCAGAGCAGGTACCTCTGTCTCTGAAATTGTTATTGCTAGTTTTAATACTTCAAAGACATTATTTTAAATATGCTGTCTTTAGGAGTCTGTGTCACACAAATCTACACTTAGCAGGAAGAAGAACACAACCATTGAAAAGAAAAGGCATGGGAGTCTTCTAGAAATGAAGTGTGAATGTCTTTTTTTAATTATTTTTTTATTTTTCAGTATATTCACTCCCTTTTGTGTGTCAGACATGGGGATTCACAAATGATGCTTGGGTCTGAAATTGTTCTGCTCAAGATGAGCTCTATCTCACTGTGCTGCCACAGGCCACAGGAATATCTTTGCTTATATACAATCATAGAATCATAGAATCACTCAGGTTGGAAAAGACCTTAAAGATCATTGAATCCAACCACAACCCAACCATACTACCCAAACTAACAATCCCCTGTTAAATCTTGTCCCTGAGCACCACATCCAAACGGTTTTTGAACACATTCAGGGATGGTGACTCAGCCACCTCCCTGGGGAGCCTATTCCAGTGCTTAACAACCCTAACATATTCTCTCCCATCCTTACTGCACCCCATTTCTCTGTCTCCCTTACTGCATTTTCCTCTGTCATCATGAAATGTAAAACATCTCCAAGAATTACAGTTTACACTGTCTCATAATGCTGTCATATATATGCAAAAAGCATTAACCAGGTAACCAGAATGGAAACTGTGTCTCTGTCTCTGGAACTAAGAACCTATTGCGGTAAGTACATTCAGTTTAAACTTCCACTGGAAAGAATGGGAAGTGTCTGTATTTCTTTTGCTTCTTGTACTTGCACTGCACTTCTTTATCCCACTTTGCTTCATGCACAGTTTCTTACAGAGCTACTTATTTAGCTCTCCATTTGGGACTGGTTCCTCCCCTCCCCCAGTTCCAAAGGAACTGCACTTCCTTTGGGAGGTAATAAAAATAGGAAATGCTACTTGTGTAATATTTTGCAAATCAGGCAAGCGGAAAATTTTATTTTCTAGGACAAGGTCTTTTGGAATAGTTGGAAGGAAAGTTAAGATTTAAATATATTTGGAATAATTTGTGCTTTATGTATGCAATTATATAAAGATGTTAATGCGGGATTTCTATCTCTCTACAGCAGTTCTCAAGGACTGTGCTGCTGAAGTGCAAGAATATGACAGTGATGGACAGAATGCAGCTTTGGAAAAATGCTGCCAAGCTCTAACATGGCAACTATATCAAACTTCTCAGTGGAACAGCTTAGTGAACTCTAATTATGAAAAACTGTAAGCACTGAAGATTGCACTTGGAAAAAAAAAGTTTTTTCTTTATTTTTTTTTCTGGCACTGTGTAGGAATAAATGCTACATTTGTCATCCCTTGCTCTTCCTGAATATAAAACTGGAGAAGGAGGTGTAGCAGTGGTAGGATATGAATTTTCGGATGTATCAGATAAGCTCAACTTCAAACGCTGCTTGAAATTCATGCTAGGTTTTCTAATTTCCCTTCAGGGATTTCAGAAAAAAAAAAAAAAAAGAGTTTAACCCGAATACCTGCTAGTTTTTATTTATTTTTTTTTAAGCATATTAGTGAATATACTTACTGAGCATAAAAGAAATGGAAATAGAAGATATCTGTTTTACTTCTGGGCTCACATAACTGAAGTCTTCTAGCTACAGACATGTATGTAAAATGTTCAGTCAGGAATTAAGAATATTCCTGTATAAAGGAGAGCTGTAAGAAACCTCCCAGTGCTTCAGATGTGTTTGGGATATGAAGTGTCCATCTGGATTATTGCTATACTTTCAGCTCGTGGCTACAGTAGATCTTGGAGATGATGGTGGGAGACTTCTCACCTGCTGCCTGCCCACTTACATTTTAATTCCCACAGACTTAAAACTGAAATTCCAGTTTCACCTTTCTTGGTAGCTTGTATCAACAGAGATAAGACAATGTGATGCTTATCTTTAAAAAATCCAAAGCCGTGTGTGATTACGATGAAGGGCGATTAAAATACTGTTAGCAGAAGAAATCAGTATTTCACTTTAGTGAGGTCAGCGGCAGAGCTGTTGTTCCAAGATGCGCTGTAATTTATAACACAGCACACAGTTTTTGCTTCCGAATAAGAACACAAATGATCAACAATCTGACTGTGTTGTTTTGAAGTAGTTTTAAAGAACTTTTCATTTCTTGTGTCAGATAGTCTGTGATGTTTGGAAGGGACTGATTCATCAGTTATAAAAAGGTAACAAAGTTTGTACATTGCCTGTGAACTCTGTACATTTTGACTCTTCCAACCAATAACAGGCAAATAAATGGATGAGTTCTGAAAAGTCATCTTCAATAGTTGTAGTAATCACAGAATCATAGAATCATAGAATCACCAAGGTTGGAAATGACCTAAAAGATCATCCTGTCCAACCGTTCACCTATTCCCAATAGCTCCCACTAAACCATGTCCCTCAACACAACATCCAGTCTTTCCTTTAACACCCCCGGGGTTGGTGAGTCCACCACCTCCCTGGGCAGTCCATTCCACTGCCTGACCACCCTTTCTGAAAAGTAATACTTCCTCATGTCCTTCCTAATGTAATGAGAGTTTCACAGTAGCATCAGACAAGAGGTAGTAATTATCCAACTTTTTATAGTTTTATAGTGGTCTGTCCAGAGGGTCAGTTTATAACTTTCCTGTTAATTTGAGCAAAGGCTGCAGAGGAACTTCATGTGGGAACTGAGGAACAGAGTAGGGAATCATTCTCTCTCATTAGTGCAGTGTTGTCTGCATTAGTAGTTCAACTCTGTGGTTTATAGCAATGTTGTAATGAATACTTGAATATACTAAAATGTTTTGTTGTACTTGTAGGTGCACAGAGTTCCTTCATATCATCTTCAGAGTTATAAGTGAGGATTATGTAAGCTCCCCATGTCTGTTTTTCAAGCATTTAATGTGTCCGATGAGAATTACAGTACATTTTACATGCATTTTCATTCTTACACCTTGAAGAAGCTAAGAAGAATATAACTGTAGAACTGGTGATTGAATGATGTATTTCCACTCCCATTTGTCTGTAAAAGCAGATGAATTTTTAATCCGTGCAAAAGTGGGAATTAAAGATACAAATATGCCTGTACTTAAAATTGCTATCCTTTCTTGTTTTCACAGACCTGCTGTAGGATATCACATTGTCACAGACAAAGGATTTAATTTTTCAGCAACAGATGATGCCTTTGTGTGCCAGAAGAAGAATCATTTCCAAATCACAGTCCATATTAGAATCACTGGTCATCCAAAATATGTCAAAACTCAGCTGGGGGTGAAACCAATAGAGAAGTTTTACTTGAAAGCTTTTGGAATAAGGGCAAGTATTTATCCTCTTTGTGTGCGTTACTTTTAATGTTTTAATGTTAATACATTATTTTATATTATCCATATATTATCCATTATTATCCATAGAATAAGATCAATAAATGAATCCTTTCTGTAAACATGTTTGACCAAGAACTGATAAAAGACAACTCATCAATTTACTAATGACTTCTGTGTGGAACGTTAGGGGAGTGATGTTTTGTGGATGCTCGTGCTTGATACATGGTGAAAGATACAACGTTTGTCTTACTCACGTTTCAGTCACGTCCCTCTCACTGTCTGGAATTTTCTTCCCTCTGTGGGTGGTGTAGTGATGCCAGTTGGTGTGTAGGTGGCCAGTTTATCCACTGGCCGAATAGCAGTGTTAAAAGGAAAGCTCAAAAATCAAAGAAGATGAATCAAATCTTTTTTTTTTCCCTGAACAATTCACATGTAGAAAACCAATGCAATACCCATGTTTATTCTTGCCAGGATTTCACTCTAAGAACCAAAGTCTTCCCAGCCAGTATAGGTCCATAGTCTTACATATAGAGAATTAATATTAAATTTTCTTCTTCCTGACAGATTTTACCAATTTTTCACTTCCTTTCATAATTTAGTGATTAAAAAAAAAATTCCTGTGCCTGTTTTGATTAATACATTCTAAAGCATTAATGCAGAAGAAATTACTGAACATTACTATTGTGTGTTCCCATCTGAAGCAAAGTGCTGACTGGTACCATCCAAGAAAGGCTCAGACATTTATATTAAAGTAATTTAGTGAACTGCCCTACATAGCTCAGTCCTCATGTTAAATATTTACATCTACGATTTGGGATAGAAGCAAGCAAAATTCAGAAATCAATCTTTCTTTTGCAAATTATTACATGTTTTTTCCTATTTTGTTTTCTTTTCTTTCAAGTTATGCCATATAGACTACATAGAACAGAGCACTGATTAGCTGTCAGCTGAACAGGTGTCAATTCCCTGCTACTTTCTCAGCTGTTCCATGTGAAATGAGAGAAACTGCGCTGTTTTAGGCACAGTTTGCCTACTGATTAATATTGCAAATTTCGTGTGCTTCCAAATTTAATATTATTGTCATTATTTTTTTGTAGATGGAAGCTCCAAATCAAACAATTGCTATTGAGCAGTCTCAGTCAGATCGAAGTAAAAAAACTTTCTATCCTGTTAGGTAAGAATTTTGATAAATTTATTCAATTTTATTTCAATTTGACACACTTCTTTCTTGGAAACTCACAGTAACTAAGCCAGTCTTCCTGTCTTCATTCGGTTTCGTTCTGGGTGAGCAGATAGAATTGCAGATATATACCTGGTATTCTTTCACAAAGGGAGAAATTTGGCAGCCTTACAAATGTATGAAGTATGCCCATCCAAAGTATTTGTACTCAGCTGGCAGCATTGCTGTGTGGCACTAACGCTGGGTGGTGGATACATTTCCCACCTTAAGAAATGTAAGTAATGTTCCTGTTCCTGTGCTACAAGGACATGAGACTACACAAGGATGAGATGTGTTTGCAATGCTTTTAAGGGGAAGTGGCTCTGCTAGAGACATATGTGCAACTTCTCTTGGGAATTGTCTGCCGTTCTTCCGCATCTTAGTCAGCGGCAGAATCACTGTTTGTTTTTCTGGTGTGTCTCCTGCTGGAGCTGATGTGTTCTTTATAAATAATTGAATAAGCCTTAGAGCAAAAAAAAAGATAAGCTGGTGTCAACTTCGACAGGACAGTGTTATGACAAAGGTTGCAGTACACAGTCTGCAAAACTGAACTTTGAACTTGGACAGAGAGCTGGATTTTCACTTAGCTATCATAGCATTGTCATTCCTTTTACATTCTGAAAAGTAATGCATCTGGCTGCGTGTCAGTTGTTTCATGTGTGGTGATGGTGCGATTTGCACCCATAGCAGCTGAGAAGATGGAAGGTGGACTGTTTTTTCCCCATGCAAACTCCTTAATGTTATTATTAATCACTTACAAAAGTGGTGCCACAATGTGTACATTTTATACTTTCAAACACACAAATTAGATGCAGATGAGCAAAACGTCAAGCAGTAAAATTTATTTATTTTATTTTGATGTGCAAATTCAAATCCAATAGTGAGAAATGATGCCCTTTGCAGGCAACAGATTCTCATCGTATAGAATCATAGAATTGCTGAGGTTGGAAAAGACCTCAAAGATCATCAGTCCAACATCAACCCAACCGTACTACCCCAACTCTAGCAGCCCTCCGCTAAATCTTGTCCCTGAGCACCACATCCAGACGGTTTTTAAACACATCCAGGGATGGTGACTCAACCACCTCCCTGGGGAGCCTATTCCAGTGCTTAACAAGTTTCTGTAAAGAAATTTTTCATATAGTTTTATTATGTTCAAGACCGTGTACAAACAGACCAAGAAACAATGATTCTTACTAATAAGAGCAATTTCTCTGTTTATATCACTGATATAATCATTGTGATTATAATGCACTTTCACAAAACCACGCTTGCTGCATTTTTACTGGAGTTCCCCTGTTGTTTCTTTCATTTGTATGTTTCTCTTAAGACTGTTCTAATGAGTTTGAAAAAATCTGGCTAGAGCCAGGTAAACATTTATTTCCCTGATCTTGTTTCTTTTCCTGTTTCAGAGTTGATCTGCCAGGGGATCAGATAACTAAAGTGACATTGGGAAGGCTGCATTTCAGTGAAACGACAGCAAATAATATGAGAAAAAAGGGCAAACCTAATCCTGACCAAAGGTATTGTTGTAGCTGATTGGCCAGAGTGTGGGAAGTGGAAAGAACATCCACTCTACCATGGAGCTTAAGTTTGTGGATCTGCATGTTGCCAAATCTGTGGTTCATTGCTTTCAAACTCTTTGATACTGGGTATCTGCTTTAAGGCCCCTCTTCTAGAGCCACAGAATGGTGTGAGAATTAAGAAACAAAAAAGGGGAACGCCTTATCTTTGTGGTTAAAGATCATTTCAGGAAAACATTGCCAGAATGTTGCCTTACATAATGAAGAAGGCAAAAAACAAAAACAAAAACAACCCAATCCTTACTTAAATATTTCAGTTAATACCAACTTTGTTCCTTTTAAGTGACTTGGGGGATTGAAAGAGCGTAATGTTTGAGAGTGGAGGAAAAACTTTCATATTCGCTTTCATATTACAAATAAGTTTAAAAAACATTCTGACTATCTTTTTATGCATCAGTAATAGAAATTGTATTTAAAACATTTCCCTTTATGACAAAGTGTTATTTCATTTTTTTTCTCCATTAAATCAATTTCAAATTAGATACTTCATGCTGGTGGTTGGACTTTATGCTGTCTCTCAGGACCAATTCTACTTGCTGTCTGCAAATATCTCTGAAAAGATCATTGTAAGGGTAGGTAGAAACATATATTGCTTTCATGTTTACTGCTTTGACAGTAGACTGTTGGGAGGGATCCTTGGGCATAAAAATTATATTTATTATTAAAATAAAAATTATCCAGAAAAAAATATCAGTTGCATCTGATATGAATACATTGGTATCTTGTAATTACCAGGATTTTGAAATGTTAGAAGTAGGGCAAGCAAAGAAGGACGAGTAGCTCTTGGAAGATTAAGACCTATTGCTGGCACTTTGCTGTGTGTATGAGCTCTTTATTAAGTTGGTGTTGTAATACATGTTTCAAAACAGTAACAGGGAAAATTTCTCTCTTATTTTTTACCTTTATATGGATAAGGAAGTCGAAAAAATTATCCTTTTAATATTCAGCCTTAGCCTTCCTTTAGGCTTGGAAAAGATTAAAAAGTCATAGCTATAATGTAACAGGAGTTATGGAGAGGCTGTGCAAGGATTTAAAAGCCATGCAGGAACTTAGCTTCTCCCAACAGTTTGGATTAGGGTTCCAGTTGGATTTTAGAGATAGAAATAAAGTGAAGAGATGCAACTGAATACATGGGCTGCTTTCAGATTCTTTTTCTTTTGTGTGAGCCATGTCTGCGGGGTCTATGTTGCTCCTGAGCACTGACTAAAAATGGGGTTAAGGTTTGAAAACTGAGGTACCATGGAGCTCTAGCATACCTTAGTGTGCAAACAGAAGGCTAGGGCTTCCAAAACATTTATTCCAGGCCCCTTTTTCATGTAAGTTGTGTGTGGGAGTCTGTGTTGGATCTGGGCCTGTCCAGGGTTAGGGCTAGGGTTTGTTGAGAGAGGAAGCACAGAGTTCCATTGTGAATGGGGTTTTAATGGCACTGCAAAGGGAATGTAAGGGCTTCCAAATGCTTTCAGTCCCAGCCCCTTTTGTGTGTTGGTGTTAGGTGCAGGTCTGTGTTGAACCTAGTCATTAGTGTTAGGGCTAGCATTTGTAAAGGGAGAAAGCCTACGCAGGGTGATTTGGGCTGAAAATGAAAAGCAAAGTAAAGGTGAAGGCTGCAAAAACCTGTCTCTTTTTCTGTGTGAGCCATTGATAGGATTCTTTGCTGGAACAGGGCACTTTCTCTGGTTTGTGTTACAGTTTGCTGAAAGAGGAAGCCCAGAGCCCCATACTGAGTTGGATTCTCCTGGTGCTGTGAAAGATTGGTATGGGTTCCCCAGAGATTTCATTTCTGGCTTGTTTTCCTTGTGAGTCTTAGGAGGGGGTTCATGTTGCACCTAGGTGCTTCCTAGGAGTAGGACTAGGGCTTAGGTTTTGCTGAGAGAAAATGTCCAGAGCTCCACTGTTGGGCTTAATTGGGCTGAAAAGGGCTTGCAAAGAGAAGGTAAGGTCTGCCAAAAGCTTTCAGTCCTAGCCCATTTTTCATGTTAGCCAAAGGTTGTGTTCTGTGTCAGATCTGGGCAGTATGTAGATTTACCTACAGTTAAGATTAGTTGAGTGGTGACAGTGCAGAGCCTGTGTGTGTGATTGAGTACAGTGGAGCTGCAAGGGGAAGGTGAGGACTGCTAAAGCCTTTCAGTTCTCACTCTTTTTTACTGTGATTTGTAGGTTAAATTTCACATCTGATCTGGGCACTATCTTGCATAATGTTTAATTTTAGTGTGGAGATTATTTTTAGGGCTTTTAGCTGAGGGAAATTGTAGTCCTAGGGTCTAGGAAAAGAATATGAGTGCCATCAGAATATTGCTGTCCAGAAAACCTTTCTACTTGGGCCCATCATGGAGCTTCTTGTTGGGGTCATGGAGCATTTCTGGGGATTTGGTTATGGCTAGTAGTAGGCTTTGAGTTTTGTCTTAGAGTCTAGTAAGACCAAGAGCTTTTGCACTGTTGGAGTAGGAAGGGGCTTCTGAAGAAAGATGAGTTCTTAAGGTATCTTTCAGTCTTAGCAGTTTTTTTTCTGTGTAGTTGTTCATGATGAGTTTTGGTGGCAGTTTATCTGCCTAGGTTTAGGATTACAGTCTGGTTTAGGGCTAGGGTCTGGAAAGAAAATGCATGTGCCCAGGATGTGTAGTGTTGCATGGAGGCTGCTGAAGAAAGATTAAGAATTTCAAACCATTTCACTATTGGCTGCTTTTTCATCTGAGCCGTGCCTCTTGTGCCACAAGACTCATTCCTGGAGCCATGGTTAGGTTTTTGGAAAGTGATAAAGCCTGGAGCCCTTTGTGAGTGGAGCTTTGAGAGAGCTTTGAAAGCAGAGTTTGAAATTTCAATAGTATGGTAAAGAGTTTTGTTGTTCTGGCCGCTGCTGTGTGTTCCTCCATTTCAGTGCACTGACACATTGTGTTTGTATTGTTTCTGTATGTTTATTTCTTTTCTTTTTTTTTTTTGTTCATTAATTTCCACAGTAGTGCTCTCCTCTGAACTTTTCTGAATTTGGCAACGTTACAAATATTGTCTCACTGCTAATGTGGGAAAGCCATTGAATTTTCACATTTGATTCCTTCTTGGGATTCTTTTTATTCCCATGATAAATATTTTGGGCTAAGATTTAGAAATGCATGTTCTTCTCTAATTTTTAATGTTAGATTCTGTTGAAATTTCAGTGAAGAATGCTTCTTTGATGCATGTGTGAACAGAGTTTTTTAAAAGAAATACGGTGAATGAGATACGGCAAACCTGCCCACTATTCCAGCCAAAGGAAAAAAAAAGGCAGAAAAGCAGAAAGAAAAGCACTGGCTGTGATTTAAAGCAGTGAAAATGTCAACAGGAAAGCTGGACAGTATTAAAAAAAAAATTAGTTTTCCAGGCATCTGAAAGGATTTCAGTGGATCTTGAGATAGCCAGTGTTTCCCTTAAAGGAGCACAGCTCTACAAATGCACTGCTGGAGAAAGTGGTTCCTGTTCTGGCCCTTTATACCCTGAAACATAACATAATGTAACTACCATCTGAGTAGTGGTTATCAGGCATATCAGATCATGCTCTAATTGAGGCAAACAGTGAGAAGTGCACAACACAGTGCATTGTAGATGTCAAAGGCTTGAGAAAACCTGAGACTTTAAATACACCCAAATTTCTTGTTGCAATCATCCCCCAGTCAGGCTCAAATTTGAAAGAGCCAATTCAACATTTAAAAAATAAAAGGAATAAATGAATCAACAAAATTGATTATTCAAAACAAATGCTTTTTCTAATTATACACAATTTTGTGTGTGTGTGTTCTTTGGAAGACGCTGGTTGCTCGACATGAAATTTCTAATGTGAATTCCTTTTGAACATTATGGAGTGGTTTAGGGAATTTTAAAATATGTTTACTTTTGGATCCGTCACTGAAAATGGCAATTGGTTAACTGGATAGTTGTCATGATTTGTGTTTCCAGACGGTGTCCTCTCCAGCAACTGCTGTTTGTAGACTTTGTAGGTCTGTAGAGCCGAGCAAACAGGGTTTGAATGTAATTTACACTTGAGTAGCTCAGTTTCTGAATGAAAGCAAAATTCATTTGGTAGCTGTAACTTGTGGGAATTTCTATTGGAAAGCAATTTTGTTCCCACCTGTTTCATTAAGCCTTGTTTTCTACCAGCCCCAAACTACAAATAATTAAAAAATATATCATCATTCTATTTTCTTTTTGTGGCGTATTAGTAAGACTTACATGCTCAAAATGTCAAATGACTTTTGATTTAGTGACCTTTTTGTGCATGTGTGTATTTTATTGTGAAAATGCCTACAACAAGACGTATCTCCTGGGCCATTTGGTCTTAGATACATTTCATTTTGGGTCAGCATTGAATGATCAATGCTTGACCCATTTTGGTTCCTATCAAGCCTCTTGCTCTTGTTGCCACACTCCTCCTCAGTCATGCTGGCAGAACTGCTTTTCTGGGGTCCTGCAATGAACTGGAATGGGGATGGATCGGTGTTAAAAATAAATCTAATTCTTTTTACTTGGTTAATTTTAAGTCAGGTTGGCTCCTCCATCCTGTTCTATGTCAGGGTATCAACTGTGGTCTCACAGGTGGGGGTGGTGGTCAGGAGTGGGCTGCTTACATTGGTCCTATTGTCAAAAGGAATGTACATCAAGCTGAAGCCCCGGGGCAGGTTTTGGATGCCCTTCTCCCCCTGAGCCACAGTTCTCCATTCCTTCAGTTCTGGCTATGTGATTGTCTCTGTGACATTGCTGCAAAACAACTGCAGGAAATAGAATGGACCCAAAAAGAAAATCTAAGCCCTATAAAACCCAATCTCCTCCATGATCATGGCTCCCCAGCAGATGTTTTGATGCTTGTGAAAAGGCAGTGTGGGGGTAGTGACCTCACTACCTCTTTCTGCCTCCCCTTCTGCTCCTTGTCTCAGTATTTCCATTGAGGAGCAAGGCTCCTCTGTACTTGGTGCAGTGTTAACAGAGAACAAAACAATCCCTTTCCACAGATGATTTACAGTTAAGTTTGTAATTTGCCATTTAATCAATGTAATCGGACTTTTTTTCCACTTACTTGTTGTCAAAGGTTATTTGCGGAAATCTGCAATATGTGATGTTTATGGTTTGGAGCATCTATTCTATGGGTCCTGTGAATTCAAGCAAGATCACCTCTGATCTATTCAGCACAAGCTCTCAGTACGTGCTGAATATGTTTGTGAAATCAAGGGAGGCTACGTTATGTTAAAATTTGAAAAGGTTTAAACGTTGATAATTTAGCTTACTGTGGTAATAAAAAAGAACTCAGGGGACAAAGCAAGTGCTGTATGAGCAGAAACTGACTCCACTCTGTTTTTTTTATGTTAATGTGTTAAAAACCCCTCATGAATGCAATTGCAACATTAAAGATTAGTTATTTCAAGTTCCCAGCGGAATACAGCAATACCTACATCTGTGCTATATTGTATTTTTAAATATATATTTTTTCTTGCAGGCATCTAACCCAGGGCAGTTTGAGAACGACACTGATGTGTTGTGGCAGCGAGGACATGTTCCAGAGACGGTAGTCTGTCACGGTCGAGTAGGAATTAACACAGATGCACCAGACGAAGCACTGGTTGTCTGTGGAAATGCAAAAGTTATGGGCAGAGTCATGCATCCATCTGACAGCCGAGCAAAAGAGAATATCCGGGAGGTGAGGGCTGTGGAGTACTTAGGGCTTTTGTGTTTGCACCACAGCGTGTTTATGGATATTGCTCTGATACACGAAGCTGTGCCTCTAACTTGAGTGTGCTGAAATTCTGGCCTAAGGAGATTCAGTAGAGCCATGACCAGCGGCCTTTGGGAGCCTGCCTGTAGAAGTTGGGGGTATCTGTAAATGTCAATTTTTAGACTGAAGGGTAGCTGGCAATACAAATACAAATAGCACTCTGCTAATGAGGAATGGGAACACTGTTTATATTGTTTGATGCTGAGATTGACTAAACGACCATATCAGGCTTGTTGCTATGTCAGTGAAGTCCTAAAGGCCACTACTATCCTTGGTGCTTCGACACATTAATCTTGGTATTTGTCCAACTAGGTCGATACAAATGAGCAGTTGAGAAGAATAACTCAAATGAGGCTGGTGGAATACAACTACAAGCCTGAATTTGCATCTGTTATGGGAATAGAAAATACTCATGAAACAGGTATTCAGTCAGTTCTGTTGCCAGTTTTCAGTTACATCCAGTGTTAGTCATTGTGCCCCACTGCCCTTTAAAATTTCATCCTAATTTCTAGAATACTACAATTGCTTACTTTTCTGTGTTTCTCTTGTGAGTTAGAAGTGCCTAAACTGAGCATTTCTGGTGTTTTTCCAGCTGCTATTTCAGTTATTAAAGACAGGTGATAATTTTTCCAGAGGTGTAACAAGAATGAAGTACAAAATCAGAAACAATTTTGTTCTTACGACTTTCTACTGTAGAATAGAAAAATTATGAAATAATGGATTTTCCTACCATAGATACATTCTAGAGTATGTTTGGCCCTATTTGCAGCTTGTAGGACGGACAACTCAATTTAAATACACAGTCATGATCAGTGGTATGTCACTGCACTTCCTGACTTTAGTTTCTGTTATCTTGTGAACAGGAATAATAGCACAGGAAGTGAAGGAACTTTTACCTCAGGCTGTTAGAGAAGCTGGAGATGTCGCTTTTAATAACGGCGAAAGAATAGAAAACGTCCTCATGGTTGACAAGGTATGGTCTCGAACAAGAAAGTGGAGATGTGTTTTTAGACTGTTCCTTTCATGTGTGGTGCTATGAATAGATGCAGTGCTTTATACAAAGAGGTCAGCCTGCACAAAACCAGTTTGTGTCATGTTCCTGAAAAAAAACGGAGCCATCAGGTGTTAGTAAACGTACGAATCTTTTAAAAACAGGAAGTATTTGCATGAATTAAAACATCATCATAAATCATACAATAGCAGAGAACATACAAAAAACTTCAAATTCACTGAAAAATATGGATAGCAATTTCATAGCATTGGCCCAAAGGGTTGGACTCCAGAGCAGGTGGGGAGAAGGGCTTTCTGGAGAGAGCACTGAAAGGAAGATCAGAAAATTTGCAGCCTTCATAACTGATTTATAGATCCTTATAGAAAAGAACTAGGATTAGACGTTGATATGACAAAGGGAAATAAATTTAAACTAAAAAAGGGGAGATTTATGTTAGGTGTGTGGAATTTCTTTACTCATAGGGTGGTGAGGCACTAGCACAGGTTGCCCAGAGAAGTGGTTGCCCCATCCTTGGAGCTGCTCAAGGCCAGGTTGGATGGGACTCTGATCCACCTGATCTAGTGGGTATCAGCCCTGCCCCTCCAGGAAGGCATTGGAACTAGATGGTCTTTCAGGCCTCTTCCAACCCAAATCATTCTATGATTCTATGATTTGCTGCTGTTTCAACAAGGCTGGGTAAATTACTGCAGCGCCATCTTTGCTTTCTCTTCTTTCTCCTAACAGCTGTGGCAGAACATGTGAATATTCAGTTTTGTGACCTTGATGTAGGGGGGACAGGGGAATGAGAAAGAGCTCCACCTAACACCTCAAGATGTAAACTGAATGTAGAGCTTTGGGATATCTAATGTTTCAGATAAAATATCTGCGCTAAGTACCTGGAGCTCCCGTCATCTGAATATCTCAGTCTCTTCAGTAACAAGAGTACATGTGTATAACAGTGCTTTTTGTCTCTTTGCTTGCAGTCAGGCAGATGATGAGGCCTTGAACTTTGTTACCTTGCATTCCAATTTTTGTTCAAAATAAGCAAGGTACTCGCTGGTGTGTTGTGTCTTAGTTGTCTGTGGAGAGCTCTCAAGCTCTGTAAAACTGATTCATTGCATTACATATTTGAACTGGGCTCTGTTACATTCTAGGGAAATATCTTAATGATGTGGAAATTTGATGTTTTGGGACAAGAATTATTCTTCTCTCCTTAACCTCACAGTGCTGAATATTTTTGTCATCAATGAGTCAGTAAAACTCTAATCAGTCCTATCTGTTTGTTTGTTTGTTTTTCTCAAAATAAAGTATACCTTCATTTTTTGGGGGTGAGCCATTTTCTTGACTACCTGAAGCCACCCAGAATAAATTCATGCCTGATTTGAAGAGAATGGAATGAGTGGCTTCTGTGTAAAATTGACATGAGGGTGACTGACTTGTAGGATTGATTTTTCACAGTTCTATGCACCGAAGGTTATTTTGAACTCACTCTTTTATAAACAGGCTAAGGTCATCTGTCAGTGGAGAAGTCTGCAACTTACCACTGAGATACCTGTGATCTGGTTTTGTTTATACAAAATACTGTCTGTTTTTGCAGAATGTAGTCACCTTTAAATGAAAGGTGTGTGAGGTATTTACAAAGCAACAGGCAAAATTAATTTTGTCTTACTGCTCTATGGCCTAAATAGGCTGGGACAGTTAGCAACATTAACTGCCAGTAATAGCTTTGTTTAAGGTGGCATCCAGAAGAGAAGGCAGTATCTGACCATCACAGCTTAACCTTCTGGTTTGGATCTTTCCCCGTCTTACTGCTTTTGTATAATTCATATTATATGTGGAAAGAGCCTGGCTGTAGGTAAATGGATAGATGGACATTCTGTTGGGGGTTTCTGAAATCAATGCTCAGCTCTAACACTACAAATCAAATAGCCAGGTCCTGCTTTGACAGATGTAGTATTTAAAATTCAACACTGTATGAATTCAAAATATAGTTTAAATCCTTGATCTCCAAGCCCTTTAGTTTCAAATTTTTCGTTAAGTCCTCATTTTCAATTTACTGCAAATTGAGTACAAGCAATTTTTTAATCTAGCAAATGGGTTTTATAGTCAAAGTGACCTCCCATTTACAGTGGCTTAAATTGTGTTTGCATTTTAAATATTCAGTGTGTTCTTCCATAGGTGAATTCTGCATGCATTACTGCTTGTTGCATCTAATTGATGAATGTACTGTACCTGCTTTTGTCATTATTTTGCCCATTTTGCTTCTTAGGATCAGATCTTCATGGAAAACGTAGGTGCAGTAAAACAGCTTTGCAAACTAACCAACAACCTTGAAGTCAGAATAGAAGAATTGGAACAGTGGAACAGAAAACTGGCCAGGCTGAAACGGTTAAGCAGTTTAAAGTCAACAGTCAGCGAAAGGAGCACAGTCAGGTACCTCAGTCTGGGATATTCTCTGATCATTGTCACAGAAATTAACAAAATAGTCTCTGTGGTAGAAATGAAAACTGATTTTGCTTGATAGTTGAGTTCAGCTCTTTTCAAGCAATGAAGTTGGGCAAAAAATTGCAAAATTCTTGTGTTTTAAATCACTGCCACAGTTAATACGTGAAATGGCAGTTACACTGCAGTAATTTCTGTAGTTGCTTCAGTTGTGTAAATCAGAGATAGATTCTGTCCAGTTACAGCCTGCAACTTGGAAATTAGTGCTGAGAGAGGTCTGCAGAGCCTCTTCTGCAATAAAATATGTTCATTACTGCTTCAGTAAAAGTGATGATTATTTCTTATTTCTAAGCCACTTTTCTTTGAAATCAAATGTAGCATCTAATAACACACATCCCAGTGAGTTAACTGGATGCTTTTCTTCTTGAAAAAAAAATCTGATGATTTTTCTGCCTTTCTCTTTTTAAATGTTACAATTGCAAAGCAAGCGACATTGACACTCTAGTGAAAAATGTCACTTTTCTTTCATTTACTGCTTGCTGAAGCATTTGAATGTCAAAGAGGCTTTGTCTCTTACAGCAGGTGTAGTCGAGTCACTAGTCTCTTGCCATCGAGAAAATCAGTCCAGCCAAAATCCAGCAAGGTGAGTGACACTAAATATGTGAAAGATGCCTACAAGAGAGTTTTTGTATGTGCTGAATTACAGATGAAAGTTTTTGTGCTTCTACAAATATAATAAAATCCCTTAGCTAGAATTATTTAGCATCATTCTAGAAGCTCAAAAGCTCCCTATACTAAGATATAAAAGATGTATGAGTCAATTCTACTTCTTGCCTATGCTTTGTGTGTATGGGGTGGATCCAATATGGCAGGAGGAAACCATCAGGAAAGAACTGCTGAGCTAGTTGGTGAGCTTACACGATGCAGCGCAGCCTTACATGAAAATGATGCAGTTGCAGTTTGGAAGTATGTACAGCGATCATTCTTTCTCAGCTCAGTTTCTTGGTTGAATCTTTCTCTGTGGCTTGTTGTTTGCATCTCTTGTTTTTACTTGTTAATACTATCTTTCAGGCGATAGAAACAACCTGAAGCAATAGGATGTCTTTCCTATTGCTACATGACTGTAAGTTGCCAGTCCTGAATAGAATGAAGAGAGCCATTTTAATAGGGACTGAACAAGTTAGGGAATATCTCTAGGTTGATCTCTTTCAGGACAGCCTTCCTAGGATGCTAGGTCCTTTTTTAAGCTGATTCGGTGCACGTTTACCTGTCTTGCTTTGTCAGTGCCAAAGTGCGAGAGAAAATAAGAGGTTGAATGTTCTTAGATCTGTAAGAACAATCAAATACTCTATGACCTAAACTCATTCTACTTGCTTGAAAAGTACCTTTCTTTTGCATTTACACCAGCTCTGGTTTAATGAGGTCTAATCATACACTGAAAACTGCTCATCTTTTAGATGTGGCCACTGCTTACAGAGTTCTTCATTTGATTTTTAAATTCTTGTGGAACATGAAAAATGGCAGCAGGAAAAGAGAAGGAGCTGTCATTTTTATCCATTCTTTCTTTCTGTGTAATGTTTGTGTCCCCAGACTATCCATAGTGCGCACATTCATGCTTTTCAAGAGCCTGTCATTGCCCAAGTGTTTTGCTTTAGAAGTTGGCCACCATTTAAGAATGGTGCATATGATCCCTCTGAAAGAAAAAGTCAGACTAGTGCATTATTTATTTCTTTACCTGACCAAACATGCTTTTTTTAGGTTTGTATATCGAAGAGGAAAGAGTCTTGCTCCAGGAAGATTTTCCGGGTGACTATATTAGCTTTGGTTGCTGTTATGGCACTATGGTAACAACTAATTATCAACAGTTGCCTTGTTTCTCCCTTCCCCCTTTCTAATAGTTTCATCAGAAAGAAAAATGTGATTTTTTTTTTTTCTATCATCCTTCCTACTTAAAGAACACAGTATATTAAAATTAATAGTGAATGTGTCTGGTCATATGTCAAGGTTGAAGTTGTTTTAGGAAAGTGAGGTATGTGTGTGGCACACATACGACTAATCACTGTCCATGTAAAAATGTGTGATGCACCTTGAATGCATCTTAGTGGCTCGTGCTACAGGTCAGACTTGTGAGGCTCTGTGTATTTTATGCAACTCTTCTTTGCCTAAGTACAAGTTCTGATGTGTGAAATTAAACTACCCATCCCACTGTGATGGGCACTTCTGCCACTCTGAAAATTTAACTTGTCATGTCGGATTCTTGGAAAGAAAATTTACTTGGGACATTGAGATTGCCATTTTTGTTTCAAAGCTGTGGCTCACAATTTCTCCACGTATCTTGAACTGATGTATCTTGAAACAGATGAACTTGATCTGTTTGCAATGGAAAAAATAACCATAGTTTGTTTTGAATTTATCTGTACGCAAGTACTTAATCTAAAAAATATTTAATTCAGTGAGATTTCCCCCTTCCTAAAGGGGAAGTAATTGGCTAGTTAACCCTTCCATTACTGCATTTGGGCAAGGTGTTATCACTGTGTCACTTAGAAGATTGATGTGAATTAACAGAAAAATTCTCTTTTTACAGTGCTTTGACAATATCGACCCTTTATGTACTTAGCATCCATGACAAATATCTTGAGAAACATCTTGTTTCCAGGCAAGTAGTTGAACAAATGCTAGAATTAATATTGGATTGCGGACCAATCTGTTTTGGTCCAGAACTGTGAGGACCATTTCTTAATGGTTTTTCTTTTTCTCCATCAGCAATACCTCAAGTTCTGTTGTACTCTTTCCCTCTACCACTACAGCAGGTACTGTATCTCTGCCAATCTGCATGCAAATAAAAGGCTGTTATAAATTCCAATAGACACGTAGCACTGGTGAGAATTATGTCGTATTTTCTTTAGCATTACAGGAAAGCACAATTTCTCAGAGCACACAAACTGTCAGCGGGATTCCTGATGTGAACTTCTGTGATCTTTTGCCTTGTGACAAGGTTTATTGTTGTCCAATTCATCAAGCAATGGTCAAATATCGAAGTTATGAGGAAACCAATTCAGAGAGGACACGTAAGTTGAAATGTGAATTTCTGTTATTTGCTATTTCAATACAGATTATAGGAAGAGAGTGAGGGAAGAAGCAGGAATATTTGAAAGTAGCTACGTGAGATAGGGCCTACTCCAGAGAGTTTCAAAACTGCTGATAGAACTAGTAATCATTGCTGTCAGTATTTTTTGAAATCTCTGGCCTGGTTACCTTCAAGAGTTCTGGGTCCTAAAATGTTTTGTCAGATGTCACTGTTCTTCCTGGCCATTCACAGTAAATGATTTGATGCGAACCAGAAAGATCACTAATCCCTTTAATTAACCTTTGGCTACAGTTGGCCAGGAATTCATTGAGCATAGTGAAGGGTGAATGTACAGTTTTAAAACAAAACCCAAAGCACTTAATAGTGTCACAGTGTGGTCATACTGCATCTGTTCTGTGGGCAGAAACAGAAATTCAAGTGCCAGAAAACATAAAACTTCCAGTTATAACTGATCATTCAGGCAGTGATTTTGAGTAGGGGAATATGATTTGAAGGCAGAGCTCTATGAAATAAATTATTTTTATTGGAATGAATTCTCCTTCAGATATTGTCTGCCAGATATTATGTGTGTAATATACGAGTAGGTGCATTGCTCACAACTTTTGAGACATTTATAAGAAAGAGTTTATACATAGAGTTATGTGCCAGTTGTAATCTGTATTCCTCAGTCGCAGACCTTAACACTGTTAATGTGAAGAAGTAAGTGTTAGTCTTACTAAACTCAGTATTCATACTTCTTCTTTCTTGGTCTTGGCAAAAATTTTTGCATCAACCACAATTGATGTATTGAGGTGAAACTGGGGACAGACACAGTTCAGCTTCTGAAGCACAAATTTCTACAAGGACAGGCATTGCCACTTGCTGTGAAACTCTTGCCTCATGAACTGCTTCAGTGAGGTTCGCTCAATGGCCATTTTTTATACTCCAAAGTGCTGTTGTCTGCAGTAAAGCTGCATTTTAGTGGTCTTTGCCATTCTTGTGATTAATGCCACAGTAAGCCCTGTGGCAGATGTAGCTCAGTACAACGCTTTCAAGAGGTCATATATTTAAGTGATTTGTATTAGTCTGAAACCTGAAAGAGTGTTGATTAATTAAAAAGATGTTAATCTCATTTACAAATGAGGGAACTGGAGACAGATGAAAATGAAATATGAAAACCTTCTATCCCCAGCTGGCTGCTTTTGATATTAGGTGGAAAGAGAAGATAAGAATAAACACAAAGCATTACATTCTCAAGGTCTTATGCTCCAAATAGCATTAAGTGTAGATCCAACAGTGAAAAATCAACACAGTACACAAGCTACTGGAAGATTTCAGAGCTGCCCAAGTTTAATGAAGCTGAATTTATCCCCAGACAGAAGAATGTCAATATGAAATCTAAACAGAAGGAAAACCAACAAGCTGCTTAATGTAGCTGTAGCCAAAATAAATGGAAAGCAAAATCAAAAAAGAAGAAAAAGCTGAGCATTAAGTATGGGGAATAATCAAGATAAAATGTGGATGTTTTATAATCAACTGATAGATCTGTTTCATGGAAAGCTAAAACTATTTGAATTACATGCTAACTTAAGAGTGCATGCGCAATAGACCTTTTATTGTTCTGCCATATGAAATTCTGAATTCTGTGCGTAAAGACTACTATTGAGCACATTCATTGCAGATCCTACTTTCTAACTTCTCAAATTTGTTGAGAAGGCAGCTGTTATGAGTGCTCAGCCAGAAAGGAAAGCATTCATAAGCAAGACAAAATTTATTAAGCAAAAATTCAGGACATCTTTGTGTAGTCTACCTTAATATGGCGTTGTTTCCTCATACTTTATTTCTTATAAAAACTGGATTCTCTGAAAGATTTAGACTTTCTGACTTCTGCTGGCTTGAGTGGAAATGCAAAGAATGAATACTCTTTGGCATCTGGGCCTTTCTACCAACTGCTTCCATTCCAGTAATACTCATTGCTTGCCCATTTGTGTATTTGTGTAAAAAAGTATACCAGATTTATTTGATAAGTTTGTGTGAATTGTGTCTGGACAGTGAGGTTATTATCATTTCATTCTGGTCATGTCCATACTTCTGTATTTGTTAGTGAATAAAAGTGGAACTTCCCACCCCACATGGATCTTTGAGAAAAACATCTGAGTTTCTGTAGGGGATAGAGCAGAAGCATATCGCCATTTACTGAACTCTACAGTGTTTTTTCAGTAGTTCCTGATGTAGTGGACTAGCAACTGGAATTCTACTACATGAAAAAAAATCTGTACTGGCAATTGACTCAGTTTAAATTGTTGAAATCTCAGTTAAGAAAATCTGTTTTCTTCCTAGTTTTATACAGTTTTCTGGTATCCACTTAATGCCTTCTTCCACAATCTGCCAGACAAGAAATCATAATATTAAATATTTAGTAATTCAGAGTACATGATGAGTATTCCTGCCAGCACTTGCATAGTTGAAGTATTATACCTACGGGGAAAACATCTTTCTTTCAGTGAATAATCTATTGCTTTTACCAATTGGTTTTCCTACGGAATGGTTTTCAGTTAATGAAAATGCAAACATGAGGGAGCATTCAGTGCGTTGCTAACACACCAGATAGTAGATGACTTCTAAATGCAGCACTTGCCATCTAAGTTGGTGAAACTGGCAAATCTGTATGAGGAGCAGGTAAATAGAAAATGGATGCAAAGAATAACTAGCAGCAGTAACACAGATTCATAGCAAAAAAGAAAAATGCTGGAAATCTCTGGATGTTGTTATTTCCCAGTGCAGAAATAAAATAAAAGCCAAAATCTGGAATAAATAAATGAACAGTAATGTCAATGCAGCTGTTCTGTTTCAGTCTCATGGAAATGATGCATTTTGACCCGTAATTTTTGAAAGCAGATTTTTATATAGTGAAATAGGGACTTCTGTTCTAAACAGTCACTCTAAATCAGCATGTTTCCTTTGGAAAACATGGAAATGGAGTATTTCAGTATTCTATTAATGCATGATTCCATTTTTTGTCCAAATGAAATGGTATTTGATGAAGCATATTATTTTAGGCAAGGTCCACATTTCTCAGTGCCAATTTATTGGTGACATTTCTCAGGACGGATGCTTGGCTGGCAATTAGCGTAAAAGCACAAGAACAGATTTAAACCATCTTCCATGGGCTAGAAGGGCCTTTTGCTCTCCTCAGATTCTACTCTATAATGGTTATTCGAACAATACTTTAAGGTTCACTTTTCTGGATAAGTGCTGCGTGCTGAGAAAATTAATGGAGCAAAAGAAAATTCAACAACTGAAATTTCCCAGCCTAATTCAGTGTTAGAAATTACAGAGGTGACATATCATGACCGTGGTGATGATGTTGTTAGAGTTATGTATTAGTTTCTTTGGTTAAATGACACATCCCTCTGTGTTTGAAGCACCATGTCTTGGGTCAGTCCTCAGCATCTTGCATCTCAGATTCAGAAAGCTAAGTTGTTCCTCGCCCACCTCTGCACGGCAGATGCCTACTTCCACATTTTCTCACTAATAAGAAAGAGTTGCTTTATGATCAGATTTGTGCTGAAGTGCCTGGCTGGATGTTACCTTTCAGTTTGTTTTTTTATTATGATTATTTGTGATATTCTCAGTGTGGGATAAATATTTTCTGTTAGGATATTCTTTTTTTTTCTTTTGGTGAAATATCTGAGATATCCTGCAGAATTTCAGAAAACTGTTTCTTGTAACCTACAGACATCTTTTGTCTGTAAATATCTTCTTCCTAATAGAGATGGTTTGCATTTTAAAGGTTTCTCCTGTTGGTTATAAATGCCTTTATCTGAGAGATAATTGACAAAAAAGTCTTGGGGAGTTGTATCCATATTTTATTGTTATAACTATGAAATGCTAACTTGGAGGAAATTTGTAAATACTCCTCTCACAGGAAACAAATGTGATGTGCTGCTTGGAGGAAATGCTGATGGGAGACCTGATCTTGGAACTGATTGTAAGTCCTTTTTTTTTAAAAAAAAAAACTGTTGAAATGTGTAATTGTACAAATTTGAAAGGCTGCCTTTAGGGTTGGAATTATACTGCTGGAATTTGGAGAAGTTAAAATTATTACTGGTCATTATAGAAAATTAGAGCTTAGGAATCTGTTAAATATCTGCAGTTGACTTTAATTTTCTTATTGCAATTCTTACATAGGTTTTCATAGACATTCTGGCTGCCTTCTTCAATGAGGTCTACTACTTGGCTTCAGATGCAGTAAAATGACAAGTTACTTTTTCTTCATGAGCTGAGATCTTGTAAGGTGATAGGTAGTGCTAACTCCTACACAGCAAAATGCTTAAGCATATGACTGTGGCAGAAAAAAACATGACAGAGTGTAAAGGAAATGTTTTGAGGTTGGCCTGGATGACCTACAGGATGCTAGGTCAACATCAGCTGCTGAAGGGATTCATCTCTGCCTTCATCAGTCATTCCACATGAGCAGAAGTCTTTTCTAGACTTTTCTAGTCATGTGGAAGCTCTGTTTCAAGTAGTATTTTGTTTGCTTGTTTGGTTGTGTAAAAATGTTTGATTAAAGACTGGGGAATACTTGCACAATAAAATGTCTGTATACTGACATGAACTTAAAGCAGGTTGGCACCTGGAGTCGTCATACGACTAACAGAACACAGGTTCTGTTCGTAGCTTGGATGTGTTCCAATTGGAATGATCTTGGAAAAATTATTCCCCTTCTAAGTTGTTTACAGTGGCTACTTAACTCAAAGCAGGGCCTCTGTGGCGTTGCTGTGATATATATTTTAGTGAGGCACTGTGTCACAGGGAAATGTTCTTCCACACTAGTTCTTTGGAATGAACGTGCTCAGTGTTCATCTATGTGGAAATGTGCTTGTTGGAAGTTGAGTAGATACACTCACACGTCAGCCTATAATCATCAACTTCCTCTGCAGTGTTCACAGTTCAGTGTGGAAAACAGGCTTGGACCTGCTGAAACGTGTCCTCTACGTGCTGTCACATGTAAGATATGAGCACCTCTGTACTTCAGGGAAGAGCCAGAGTGTAGCTCACTCACTGCATCCACACCTGGCTTTTCCCCATCCTATTGGCAGTGTGAATCTCAGTCTTCCTGGTGGAATTAAACCAATTCATTCCCTTCTGTTTATGGACCTCAAGACAGGCTGAGGTTGGCATAGGGTCTGAGTTGTTGCCTAATCATGCACATACACTGATGGATGCTATAGATGTATCCAGAGCAAGTAAGCTTTGTGGGATGCAGATCAGTGCAGTTACTCCAAAGCCAGATCTGAAAGCAGAAGCTGTGCAGCTGTGTCAGCATGCTGGTTCTTGCCCTGAACACTCCACAGGGCTAATCTGCCTCACAGAAAAGCCATGGCATTGTAGCTCACCATAACTAAGAGGTGCTGGCCCAAGGTGTCACAGGAAGTTTGTGGCAAGCAGGGGAACTTGATCCATCCTGGCTAGGAGCAAAATCACTCTGATGATCAGTTACTTTCCTTATCTTTCCTGGTAATCAGTGCACCAGCTGTGCTTTGAAAGTCCCTTTTTCCTCTAGAAACTAGTGTTTTCAATTACCAGGATCTAATCATCTAACTGCATTCTGTGTTACCCAAAAAGATATTACATATATGTGCATATGCATAAACTCAATTTATATACATCTGTTAATACATAAGATGTTGAGCTAATTCTGGAATGTGATTCTTTTTTGGTAGAGGTTTTTATTCCATGTTCCCATTTATTGAGCTGTAAACTTCTGCCAAATTCAGGATGTAGTTAATATGAAGTTATCAGTCTTGCTAGTGCTGTTTTTAGTTCTTCTTATTGCCAACATGGGGCACTGAGAGGACTGTTGTAGTTAAACCCAGCTTCAACTCAGCACTGTGCAGCTGTTTGCTCGATTACCCCAAGTGGGATGGGGGAGAGAATCAGAAAAAAGGTGAAACTCGTGGGTTGAGATAGAATTAAATAAGATAGAAAGGGAAGGGTGACAATAATTGTAAAGACGGAATATACAAAACAAGTGATGCACGGAGTAGTTGCTCACCATCATCACTGACCAATGGCCAGCCATTTTCTGAGCAGAAGCAGCCCTCCTAGCTGATTTCTTCCAGTTATCTCATTCAGCATGATACCACATAATATGGAACATCCCTTTGGCCAGTTTGGGTCAGCTGCCCTGGTTCTGTCCCCTCCCAGCTCATTGTACCCCCTGCAGTATCCTTGCTGACGGAGCACCGGGAAAAGCTGAAGTGTCCTTGACTCTGTGTAAACACTGCTCAACATCAACTAAAGTATCAGTGAATTATCAATGTTATTCTTATTCTAAATAATTCTCATTCTAAATCCAAAGCACAGCGCCAAACCATCACAGAGCCAGGAATGTAGCCTTGCAGCCCAGAAAGCGATCTGTATCCTGGGCTGCACCAAAAGAAGCACGATCAGCAGATTGAGGGAGGTGATCCTTCCCCTCTCTACTCTGCACTGGTGAGACCTCACCTGGAGTACTGTGTCCAGATGTGGAGTCCTCAGTACTGGAGAGATGTGGACCTGTTGGAGTATGTCCAGAGGAGGGCCACAGAAATGATCCAGGGGATGGAACACCTCCTTAGGAGAGGCTGAGAGAGCTGGGGCTGTTCAGCTTGGAGAAGAATGGCTCTGAGAGATCTGAGAGTGACCTTTCAGTATCTAAGGGGGGATCAAGGTCAGGCTGGACCAGTCTCTAAGCAGCCTGATCTAGGTGTGGGTGTCCCTGCTCATTGCAGGGGAGTGGGACTAAATGATCTTGGAAGGTCCCTTCCAACTCAAACAATTCTACAATTCTATGATCTGCAAGAAAGAAAATTCACTCTATCCCAACTGAAATCAGTGCACCGTTTTTCTATCCTACTTGGACTTTCATCAAAATAGCCTTCATTGTCTGCTCAAAAGAAAGTATTGCAGTATTATGTACATGGATATGTCTTTGAGAATGCAACAAGCATTTTTTTTCCCCTGTAACTGTAAAAGGCAATCAACCAAAGTCTTTTTACTGAAAGCTGATTTAGACCTGTAGCAACTCCTGCAGTTGCATGCAAGGGAATAGCTGCTGCTCCATTATCTGCAGTTTTATTATGATTTTATCTAAGATTTTGGAAAAAAAAAAAAAAAAAACCAACAAAAAAAAAGAAGAAAACATTATTTTTCTTATATCTTCAGGGATTGATACAACGATCAGATCCGTACAGATTTTGGAAACACAGCAACTAATTGACAGTCGCTACTGTAGTAAAAATCTACAGTGCAGGTAAGTAAATTATTTTATTATGCTTCATTATACTGGGATAGAATACAATTAAGGTGGCATGACAGTCTGGCTGGCTCTTTCTCGCTGTTGTTTCCTCTTGTGTCCATGCATTTTTTCCTACCTTTAAGTAATTTTTCTTTTTCAAATTTAAATATATTTCCATGTTTGTTTGTTTGTTTGTTTTCAAATATACCATCTGTTTTGAAATCCTATGTGCACTAATTTCATCTTTTTCAGGTCTGGAAATTACAGCTGTAGTATTCCCATTAGCAAGTACACACCCATAAATGTAGAAATCTCACTGGAAATCAAGTAAGTATAATTAAGGATAATATGATAATGTTATGAGATAGTACTTTGTTTTTGACAGTAATTCTTGCATTATTTCTATTGTGGCACTAATTTGTCCATATTCAGAGAAGTGGGACAAATCTATGCACAGGCAAATCCTTCTTGTAGACTCTTGGGTTGATCCTCTGCTGCAACACAGGCCCAGTGCCAATCACAGTTTAAGGACAATTTCATCCATTGATGTAGGTATTAAAATGCAGTAATCTTCAGGTTGAATCTAATATTCATTTGAGCAGACATGTACTAATGAATTGTCATGGATGTGGCCTTTGGCATAGGAATTTGAGCTTATTTTTGTTTGTTTGTTTTAAACATAGAGAAATATTATTAAGAATATACAAAAACAACTTATGTGAACACCTTTTCTAAACATGAAGGGTTTTTGGGACTAAGACTGTCTTTTTGCCTGTTATGCTAAGCCCTGCAAAAGGGAATTCTTGTGCAGGAATCTTCGGCAATGCGTAGCATTACGATTTATAGCAGGAAAAAGTAGCAGACTTACGTCTAAGCAGTTAGTTTCACTTCAAATATAAATCTGGCTTCATCATGTTCTCCCATGTTCTCCCATAGTAACAAATCCTTTCTTTTGGGGATCATCTCTGATAAAGGTCACTGATAGCCATAACAGCTGCCAAGGACTGCTTGATGACACTTCATGATTCCCTTGTCTTCAGTACAGTGCTTTATAAAGTTATGTATGGCCCTTAGGCCCAGCTTTTTGATTTTGGAATACAATGGTAGTCCTGAAGCAACTGCTTGTTTCATACAACAGTTGAGCATCTGTCTGTTGGGTGTATGCCATTATAAACTAATAACACAACACTCTCATGTAGGGATTAATACACGATTCCCAGAGTTTCACTGAAACAGTTGCTGAATTTATTTTGGATATTGGTTTTTGAATTTGGGGATGAGTTTTTCCAGTATGTGCCTTCAATAAAGATAGCTACAAAGCTGAAGAACAGCATAAAACCAACAAGAACCAAACAAGAGTGGTTTACTAGATTACTGCTGTGTCTCAGTACTGTAAAACACTGTGAATACCTACAAATTTGGGAAACTTTTATGCCCACAGAGTAAAATCAAAAGAAACTAACACATGATACTGACAGTCCCTTAGGACACAGGGAATGCTGTATGTGAATTCATTGCTCCCCACTGCAAAAACTGTAAATAGTCATGCCAACTTTTCCACACCTTCTGCTTTTATTTTGCCTCTAGCTATTTGCATATATGTATTCCTTTGGATCTCCAGAGTACCTTTGCTCTGGATGCATCTGGTAAGATAGGAAATGCTGTGCAATCTTTAGGGATAGTTTGGAGAAGATATGGCTATAGGGTCTTTGCTCTTGAAGAATTATGAATGAAATTCTGTTTAACACTGTATACCCAGACAAGGACACTTTTACTTCTTTTCATGATATACCTGCATGTGTACAGGGACAAATGGAAGTTATTTATATAGATCCCCATCTTAAGGCTTTTTTATGTTTGTTTTTTATAAAATTATCTGCTGTTGTGTTTAGGTGCCAGAGCACTCTCTGACATAGGCATGTGATGCCTGTGGATGACATAAGCCATGCAATTCAGGCATGTTGTAACCATTAATTTGTACAAAAACTCATATACGATAGCTTCTGGTGTGAATGTGCTTGAAGTTTGAGGAAGTTTAGTGTACATGTCTAAATTTATCTTAACAGCTGCAAAGACCACCCAGGTTTCCAAATACAAAGCTTCCTCCCTGCTTGGGGGGGGAATGGGACAAGTTTAGAGGTTGGTGGCTCAGGTTCCTTTGTATGAACCAATGAAGTAAGGTCCTTTGCTTTATTTCTCCAGAATTGAATTCTTTGGAATGTTTACCTGTGATTATATTGTATTATATTCATGATTTCTCTGTTTAAGAGTGATGAGGTAGATCCTTGTTTTTCTCTTTCTTGAAGCACAACAGAACCATTAATTATATTTCTCTGCAAAATCACATTTGGAAATTATTGCTCCTATTATTCTTCAAGACGAAACAGTGTGAAAAATTTCCAAGAAACCACACAGGTAATGTTCTTTAAATTCTTTAAACAATACTCTGGCTTACAGGAATCAACTATACACACTGCCCACCACGTGGTCGTTTTTTCATCTCTTTCATGGAGGCACTGTGCCATACTGAATATAAAATTGAGCTTCGTGTAGAAAAAAAGTATTCAGTTTTCTGATGGTTTTGGCTATTGAAACCATACAGTGCTTACATATTTTATTTGCTTTCATATCTTCACTTGCTTGTCTGTCTAACTCAACTCCAGAGATAGTTAAGAGTACTTTTCACCCAGGGCATTAAGAGAGTTGTCTAACCTCTCATCTTCTGTACTTTTCCATTATCGTCATATGGGCAGTGAAGTACAATTTTTAAGCTTTGAATTCACTAAAAAAATATTGGTAGTATTTCCCTTTATTCTGTGCAAACAGGAGTTTACCAGCAAACCCCTCTAGGGAAAATTATTCAGCGAAAAAGCAAGAAAAGTTTTCTGTCATCCTCTTGGTTGATGGGAATAAAAGTTAAAACATCTTAACTTTTCCCAGGAGAGATGATCTTGCAAACTTTCGATTGTGTCCAGTAAATTAATGAAGACCCTAAACTCCCCTCCAGTTCTCTGGAAGTATAGGACTCTTCCGTGTGACCAGGTTCTCAGATTTGTCCACTTAGCTTGGAAATGTTTATTCTGGCTAAAACAGTGGGAAAGGCTGAAGCAAGGATAGTAACACTTCTGCTAAACGGAGTAGAAGAAACCTCTGCTAAGATGAGATCTTCTAGATTTCTGATTCATGGAACCATTCACAATACGTTCTTAATTAGTTTTAAATTACTTTTTTTGCACTTTAACAGATCAGAGCATTTGGGATACGTTTGTCCTTAAATTGACATTCTGATAAACTTTTAAAATGTCTTCACAAAAAGTTACAGGCTTCTCTGCAACTGCGGCAAAGTCATCAGACTGAAGTAAATAAGTTGTCCAAGTTTTGATCTATCAGCTGCAATTCTAATAGTTCTTGAAATTAAGTCAGTCCCAGAGAGTTTTCCCGTGCAGAAATATCCTTGAAGCTTACTGCCAAAAGTGGTCAAAGTGATTTTCTGTGTCAACCTGAAATCTACATCAAAAGACTAAAGCTAACTAGCCTCCAGCAGCAGTGTGCATTAAGTTTGATGTGACTTGGAATAGAAATGCTGCCTGGTTGGATAATATTTGTCAAGAGGATTTTTCTAAGGACTGGAAGGCTTATTACCTACCAAAGGGCAGGATGGCAATCATTTAGACTCCAGGCAATATAAATATAAGTCTTATCATGTGAACACACCATCTCCAACAGAGAATGTGTCAGAAAGAAGGGAAAGATGAAGGAAACACTTGAAACTGAAAAAATGAGTTATCACAGGCATACCTAAATGGATCACCAGGTCAACAAGAGGTGAAGATTGAATTTTATTCTGTGTAGCATAAAAAATTCAGATACAAAATCTGTTATTTCAGTTATACTTGGCAGGACACTGGAATCAAAAGAAAAGTGAGATCTTCCCTTCAGACTTTTTTGAAACACTGAGTAAAAGTGCTGCTCATATCTTTAGCATATGTGTAGGAATTTTCACTGCCTTCCAAGGACTGCTAATGTTGCTGTTTCAAAATCAGCAGAATTGCCATTTGTTGCTGTTATGCTTGAAAGCTTTTGGGCCACATGGCACATCAGGGACAATCCCTACTTGCTGTGGGATTTGCTTGGAAAACTAGAGTTATACAGTTACTCAGAGCCAGCTGAGAGCTGCAGGGAGCCAGATGTCTGTCAGATCCTATGCAGAGCTGATCAGAGGAAACCCAGATTTGCAAGGTTTAAAGTCAGCACTTTGTCTTTAAATGCTCCGCCTGCGGCTATCAAGTCTCGTTATCGTAATTATTTTGCACTGCATTTATCAATGAAATGTTTCCAGAGCCTATTCTTCTCAACAGTTTCATGTGAAATCAGGTTATCTAATCTCTCTCTCACTTATCATCTAGGGACGTCAGCATATTTGGACTCTCCCACTCGCTAGGCTGTATGACAGCGCATACTATTTCCGTGTAGCCGCACCGGTAAGCCTTTTTCAAATGGGAACACAAGAGACAAATATCATTTGAGCTGAAAGGAGAAGATCCCGTATGAATCTCTTTTATTTTTCTTCTGCAGGGTCTTGTGAGCTGCTCAACAGATCCTTATTATGCTGGAATTTTTTTTACTGATTACTATTTCTATTTTTATCGGAAGTGTAACTAAAATGCTGATCACTCTGTACTTTGGAAAAAAGAAAAAAAATGAAGTTCTTGATATGAAAAAGGGACTTGTGTATGGCCCTGGATTTTTATAAGCGTTTTACTGAGTTGTATGCCATTTTCTTGTTTGTTTTGCTTTTAAATTAAAGAAAAATAAAATTTTTGACAACAACTGTAGTTCTACATTTCCAGGAACTGTTCCTAAAAGGTCATGAGGCAATAGAGTACATGACGTATAAACAAATAATCCCATCCATCTTAGTGCAGTTGCATGATAGTATACATACAGCAGACAAAAACAAATGGGTGGGAGCTCTGCTGAACTGGGATATACTCCAGCCTTCAGAAGATGGTAAGATAATAAAATGTTACTTGCAGTTAGAAGGCGTAATTCTGTCCTGCAGCAGTTTAAGTTCTCTTAGTACCTGCTGCCTTTTGTTTGTACATAAACCTACTTCTTCTCCAGAACCTAACAAAACTTCCAGGGAGAAGTGAAGCGCCGCGCAAATGTCCTCTAAATTAAATGCTGTAAATTGAGTAACAGCAGTTTGGTTCCACTGTGTGTAAATATTTCCGTCTCAGAAAGTAGGCTCTCGTTACCACTACAGTTGTGTGACTTAACAAAGCTGCAGCTGTTTGGATGAGATGTGTTTCAGGTAACTTTTCTTTAAAACTGTACAGCAGAAATGAGCTGCTTACTCCAAATTTTCTTGGTGGTTGTGATTTGTGCTAGTGTGATGAAAGAAGAGAAATATTTGAGAAGAATAATGACTTGCCTGCACAGCTTTCCAAGATGGATGTGGATACACACTTGCATGGGAAAAAGTCAAATGCAATTTCACATTAGTTGCTCAGACAAAAGGAGCACAGATGGAATAACCAAAAACAGTATGAGTAGTGATGTGGGACATGCCTAGAACAACCAACCGTTCATTTTGTGTGGAGAAGGGAAAGTAAATTTAATGGTGAGACTGTAGGCTTTCTAAGATTTATAATGTAAAAGTTAATGTATGGGCAACCTTGCTCTGCATGAGATTCTTTATTTAGTGGTGGAAAGGAAACATGAGGAAGAAAAATTAATCTCTGAATATGAGCTAACCATAGTCTTTGTAAACACCAATGCATCTTAATTGCATATTTCTTGCCTGACAAAGTGATGGCAGAGTTTAATTTGTTTCTGTTTCTATGGCTTCATTTGCTATTTCCTTTGTCAGTGTTTCTGGATTTCCTTTAAGAGTGATCTTCTTACTGATTTTTTTAGTTTTATGTGTTTCTGTTAGTGGTTTTTTTTTTTTAGCTTGGGAAGTATTTACAAAGCAGATGACATGTTCTGTTGTACTTTGAATCTTCAAATCCAAAAGCATCGTTTGTTTGTGCCTGTAGCTTTTTATGGTCTGTGCTTGACAGCAATTCCTAAGAAACATCACCCAGTCTCAGATGAACAATAATGCTGTGTGCATTTTGCAAGAAAATACAGATTGATTTTTCCAAATGAAAAATGTGGTTCTAGAGCACTCCAGAGTCTTGTTTCTCTGCCGTTTCTGTTTCTCAGTGACAAAGCTACAACAGTTGTTAATAGCAGGCATTACAATGTAATTTGAAACAAATCTTGTGATTAATGAGTTATGAATGTTTTACGTATGCTCTACCTGGACCTGCTCACAATGTGGCTGAATTGCAGAGACCTTCAGACATCCCTGAAATGTTTTCTGCTAACTTGGGAGGAGGAGGGGTGGGAGGAGCTGAGGTAAAGCAAACTCCAGCCTGGGTGACAAGCCAGATATGAATAGAGCAATCTGGTACGATTTGAGCTCGATTTCAAACCATGTTGTTCATATCAAGAATATGATACAACAATTCATATTTTTACTTGATTTTAATGCAAACTGCGTAGCCTGATTTTCAGACATTGATCTAGCAGTGGCATTTTTAATGAGGACTGAGGTCACCTGAAAGCCTGATGAGCTAAGAGAAGAGGCTATAGATGGGAAGTCCTATGGAAACAACAAAAAAAAGAGGTACAAGAGCAAAGTGAGTGATTCTGGGGTAAGTCTCCATCTGGAAAGGGCAGTAAAACTGTTTTGCCTTCAGGTGCAACCTGAGCTGAAGCTGTACACTGATCATTCTGCTCTCTGCCTGCAGCTCAGTTCATGTAAAACAGTGCTCTCTTTCATTTGGGTGAGGTCTGGTAAGTAGTGAGGAAAGTACTCCTGATGCACTGGTCAGATGATGTGAACCTACTGTGAGAAGCCAGCAACCTAAAAACTGAGTTAGGGTCTGGCACAGCACAGGGTTGAAGTAAGTGTCCTCCCTACCTGCATTTTTTTGCACTACTTTAGCTTGCTTTCTGAAATCAGAAAAATATTTGCATTAAGAATCATTAGCAAGTGAATACACCTGCAGAGTGAGAAGTTCCACACTCAGAAATCATTCACTTCTTATCTTACAAAATCCATTGGAACCTAAGACAATCCAAATAGAAATTGAAACTAGATTTGTATCACATTTACTCCTGCTCTCACTGTTGAACTTTGTGCTAGAGTACCTTAGAAGTAATCATTGTAGATATAGAAACTAGTTCCAGGATACATAGAAAAATAATCATAATTTAGAAGCTAGTTGCAGTATTTTAGACTAATTGCAGTGTTTTAAGACTTCTGTTTGGTGTGGTGCTTTATTTGAAGATGTGGCTTTTATATAGTGACAGCACAGTATACTTAGAAGCATTGAACATGTATGGTAGAAACTTGCTATAGGAATTATTATAGGAATATAGGAAACTTGCTATAGTTTGCTGATCCTACCTTCATCCCCAAATAATTCACTTAATGTCTCATCTAAATTGTGGCACAAAGAAACTAAATTTCCTGTAGAACTATGTCCTGAACCCTGACAGTGCCCTGCTGAAAAAACCCATCTGCTCTGCCATCCCTTGGATCTTTCAGCCACGTAATATTTGCTTCCTCCCACCTTCACATTGCCCCAGAGGGGACTGCACGTGTTTAACTTTAGCTGTTCAGTTTGAATGCTTTGGTCTTGGTATGTTAGTTCAAAGTCCTTGTTCAGCTTGAACTCTGTAGCTGTCTCCTACAGAGATGCTTCTTCTGCAAAAGCATGAACGTTTTTTTAAGGGGACAGCACTGATTGGAAGAAATGGTTTCGCTGCTAAATTTCAACATCCTCCTCCCCTGTGTATGCACAGTACTTGTCACTTTGTTCTATTCTAATAGATATATCTTTACTCACCGTGGAATGAATAACTTTAATGAACATTTTCAAGCCTCCGAATAATGCTCCCAATGGCAGATGCTGGCTGTGTCCCACACTTGTAAAAGCGTTTGGCTGAAAGGACAGTTCATCCCAAGGAAAGGCCAAGACATAATCATGTCCCAGTCCCAGGTTTTATCTATTTTTGTCTGCAAATTTGCTCAGATGGTGATTGCATGCCTGGGCGATGCTGTGCAGGCCCTGTGGGTGCTGCCTTCAGGGGAGGGCTTGGCCAGATGTGTAGGCTGCCCTGAGCTGTCACTGGACCACATCCTGGATGCAGGAGAGGATCAGGCACAGCAAGAGAGGTGTTCAGGCACTTTGGTTGGTCCCAGTATGTCTTACACAGATCCAGTATTGATTAAAGGATGAAAGCGTTGCTGCACTTGCAGCCTGAGGCAGCCTGATCACCTCACACAGTCTTCTCCCCACTCCAGCTTCCCCAGATAACGTTTTCTACCAAAATTGCACCGGAGTGAACATTGTTAGTGCAAGTACAAGCCCTATATTCAAAATAACCAGTTTCACACTGGCAATCCTGACCCAATTTTAACATTGGTTGCTATGGTGCTGATGCAGGTTGGGTGGCCAGCACAGTCAGCGATGTGGGTATGATGCATGCGCCTTTTGTTGCCACCTGGCTCGGATCCAGCCAGTGTTTCCCTCTTCTCCCCTCAGCAGCTGGCAGCAGCCTACGTCTGCTGGCGAGGAGCAGCCCGGCAGCTCTCTGGTTTGTCTCCATAACGAGCTGCTGTCATTGGGTTTCCCTGATTGGTCCAAGCTAGGGAAGCCTTCATCCCTCTGCTTGTGGGCTTTCGGTGGGTTCCCTCTCCTCTCCCCTCACTAGCTGCTTCCCAGCCATCCTGCATCACTCTTTCCAAACAGGGAGCTTGTTACAATAATTATAATCAATGAGATTTAAAGTAGGTCATCTTCTTAGCAAGGGGTAGAAGGGAAAATGATTTTTATGAACAGGATTTAAAGCAAAACTCATTATTTTCAAGGCGGATGTTTTAATTTCTACTTGATGTTAAATATATTGCAATTGCCTACACACAGTAATATAAACACAGGATTTGCAAATTTGAGTTTAATGTTCATTTAGCGCACAGAGATACGCTGTGGGGTAATCAGTGTTTTGCATTTTTCATTCAATCTTAACGTTACACTTTCCCTTCCACAACATAATCTAAACCACAGACCAGCTGGCTGTGTTGATTAAAATCCTCTTTCTGTTTTTTATTAATCTTCATGGTTCTGCCCTAGAATTATGAAGTGGTCATGGTTTATCAGAAAGGAAATCTGTTGGAGCAGAATGCAGTATTTACAAATCAAGATTTCTGCCCAAAGCATGTTGCTGATGCCTAAAGTAAGTCATGTCCTGAATGCTTTGTTATATGCAGAGAGCCTTACATGAGTTTGGAACAAAGCTGTTCAGATTAAATTACAAATAATTCATTATATATTTGGCAGTCACGTGTCCTCGGTGAAAACCTTGATGAAGAGAATGTCATTGGGGCTGACTGAGGACTTCTGTTGTCAATAGGCCAAATCCTGTCTTTCAGAGGGGTAGAGTCTTGAGAGCTCCACATGTGGACCCTTGTTACCTTTACTTCGAGAGTAGAAGGAAAATGGAAGGAGCCAGGGTATTGCTGTAAAGGGGAGCATTGATCCAGGTGTCAGGGATTCCTCAGTGGTAAATCATGGAATCATTACAGCTGGGAAAGAGCACAAGATCATCTGGTCCAACCACTGAGGTTGGAAGGTAAGCAGTGGGAAAGCAGCTCTATCTGCCAAAATTCATCCAATAGGACACAGCCTGGGCCCTCCTTGCTCTGTAGAAGTTCCTTGCATGAAAGCTGTTTGTCCATACTAGATGAGATTCACCCTAAACAAGTGGCATTCCTGAGCACACCTCATTATGGATGTGCTCTGTGTGTTGTCAGTTTTATTTCTGTAAATAACTGTTTGAGCACGATGAATTGATTTTTTTAAACTAATTTGAAGTGATGATTAGGCAATCACTTTAGCATGCGTGTTTTCAATTATCTCTCATTAACAAAATGAGGCAGTAACTCAGTGTAATCTGTCCTTTCCTGATTTCTCACAAGGATGATTTACACCACCAATATTCTTGCTGAGGTGTTTAGATATCTTTGGATAAAGAAGTAGTTAACACGGTTGTATCCTGTAGTTATGCCACCTGTACTTCAGCCAAGACACTACCCTTAAGGATAAATAGGCAGTGAGAATTTTCCACAGGCTGAGAGCTCAACTTTTCCCTTCCTGTGGTATATTGCTGTTGTGGACTGTGTCAACGCATAACTTGGAGTAAGGGTAGGGAACAGAGTGAGCACAAAACGATGGTGGATGCCTGTGATTGCTGCCTCAATGTAAACAACAATGCATACTAATCCCTCAGACTCTTCTTACCTTGAAGACTGTTTCTCATTTTCTGGGTTGGCTTGGAATCTACTGCAAAACCTTACAATTTTGCAATTTTCATCTTCAGCATTCCTAGTCTCTTACTTTGGAGGGTTTTGGGTGAAAAAATGTCAGTTCTGGTTTCCACTCTCCACTTTTGTCTGTTTTCCAGTCAATACGATGCTGGTGGGCATTGACTGTCTGGATACAGACGGTTTGTGTGCATCACTTAAAAACCACCAAAACCCAAAAGATTACTGGGTAGGGCAGGTTAATTGACTCCTCACGGCTGCACAGCTCTTGTTTTAATTGGACTTTTGCTTTCTCAGGTATTTTCTGAAACACAGCACATACAGTGGCTAAGCTCTGTCTCAGTATTCAATTGATGACTTCCCTTGTAGCATCCTGAATTCCTATCTTGCTTCTCCCTATAGCACAGAGACTGAAGGAGCTCAAGCCATCCTTTTCACAGGTATCACTTTTTTTTGTGACCTACTTGCTTTAAGGATCAATTTTTTTGCCTTGTTTACCTGCTTTTGCTTTGTCTCTTGGTAAATATCATGTCAAATTCAAAATCCCTGCCCTTATCCTTCAGAAATGTTCAGCAACTTGCAATCCTCTTGCTTTTATACTTGTTCCTCTTTTGGAGCCAGCAGTCATGTAAATTCCTGTTAGCGTTTGCTATTTCTCAGAAATGCTAGCTCGGATTCTCACAGGTTATAAATGCATGTTTAATGAACTTTCATACCATGATATTGCACAAGGACTGCTCTGAAAGTAATGCCTCCCATTTCATTGTGTTTGCCCATGACATCACAGGCAGACATTGTGGTACAGCAGTAGCGATTGGACTTTCCCACCAATGTTCCATGACATTTTGTTGTTGTGTGACAGATGGCAGCAGAGGGGCAGTCTGACACAATTGCATCTGACATGGAAGTTTGTATGAAGCAAAAGTGTGTCACTGAATTCCTCCTCATGGACAAAATGACACCCACTGACATTCATTGACATTTGCTGAACGTTTATGGAGGCCAAACACTATGTGTTTGTGAGCATGGTGAGGTGGTGTGTGGTGCATTTCAGTAATGGCAACAGTGATTTGAAAGCAAACTACTTTCTGGAAGTCCATGCACCATTGTCACACCATTTAATGAAGAATGTCTCAAGCAGGTCATCCATGTGAATTAGCAGATTACGATAAGGGAACAGTGTGTGGAGCTGAATATCAACTTCAACGCATTGGAAGCAGCGGTGGTGACTTTGGAATACCTCAAAGTTTGTGCCAGGTGGATCCCACTTAATGCACACACAGGACCAGAAAGAACACCATATGCAAGTTTGTCAGGACCTATTGAATTAACATGAGGCTGAAAGTGACAGTTTTATGGATCACATCATTATTGCTGGCGAGACGTGGTGTCACCGCAACAACCAGAATCAAAATGTCAGTCCACAGAATGGTGATGCAAATTCCCCATAGAAGCACAAAACGCAGCCTTCAGCAGGTAAAATGATGTGCAGTCTTTCGGGATTGAAAAGAGATTTCTGGATTGCCTGGAATGGGGATGAACCACTGACTCTGACCCACTGCATTGTGACCCTGACTTAGCTGAAGGCTTGAACATCCAGAGTCAGGCCAGAGAAGAAAACAACCTTTCTCTTGCGACACAGTAATGCCAGGCCCTATGGAGAAGATAATGGAGCAATCTGCCAGTCTGGGTTGTCCTACCACACCCACTGCACAGCCTGGGTTTGACAACTTCTACCTTCTGTCTGTCAAGACTGAGGAAAGATAGACTATGGACAACAGTTTCCTAGCAGTGACACCATCATAGCAGACGTGAAACAGTGGGTCACCTCTGCTGGTGCAGGTTTTTTACCAGTGGGGCATGCAGGCTCTTGTTCATCACTGGTGAAAATGCACACCTAACAGTGGTCACTCTGTTGAAAAATAGTGTTTTGCAGTGAGATTTGCTCTATCAAACAGTACTGTTGTGCTCTTTGTCTATGTTGTAGTTTCCACGGAAATAACCAGGAGGCATTACTCGCAGAGTGACCTACATGCCTTCAGTGGGCTTCTGTGCTTGGAGAGGGTTCAGCTGCCTTCAGCTGCTGCTCCATGTAGCACTGGTGGCCTTCCCTCACCCAGGCCTCGGGGTGAGCAGGGCTCTGGGTTCAATCACACATGTTCCTTAGCACAGAACACAAGCACTTCACAAAGCAGAAGATATAAAAATCAACAGAACTTCTTAACAAGAAGTTTGCCAACTTTGTTTTCCTGGGTCACTTTACTGTCCCTTAAGTATTTCTTTTTACGTTAGGTTATGCAGCTAAGAGTATTTTTGAAGACAACAAAAAGGCTGACCTAAAGGATCTCCCTCAAGTTGGAGCAAATCTTGGAGATGAAGGAGTTTTGGGTTTCTTTGCTTCTGTTCAGAGAGCTACCAAGAATCATACCCTCTGTTTTTATGTATTTAAACTGAGTTAGGCAATGTGGTTACACAAATCAGAGACCTGTCTGTATATATAAGTGGCAGCTGATGATATGTTTCTGGTATAAAGTATATGCAGAGACTTTTTTTCAGTGCAAAAAGAAGAAAAGAAATCCTAACCTGACAAAGTCAAGCATATTTAAGGAGATGGCTGTGAGAAGACCTACAAACTGTACATAATATATGATTTTCTTTCTCTTCTATGCCTGCCCTCTGAAAAATGAAAAACTACAAGGGCTGAAACTGAAAGCATCATTAAATGTTAATCTGCTGGGGCTTCCTTAGTGCTAGTGAGGTCAGGTTCTGTTGCAGAATATGGTGACAGATGGAGTTTCCTCTGTGAAATAATGCAGCTCTGCCAAGCACTGTCAGCAGGCAAGCCGCGCGTCCCTGGGCACGTGCTCTCACACACACCCGGGGCTGGAGGGGTGCAGGAACGCTTGGGGAAGGCACTGTGTGAGGACATGGAGTGGGGGGACCAGCTTCAAGTCAGGCCCAATACTAAGCTCTATGTCTCTTGGAGCATACTGTAATCTCTGGGCAGGAAAAGGCACTTTCTGAAAATGGTTTGTCCTGTAGCAGTGCTGAGTCAGGGGATGCTGTGAAGGGCAGGCACTGGTCCCTACAGAGCATGGTTCCTGTATTTTTCATCAAGTTATACAAAAAAAATGTCAATCTTGGAGACTTAACCATGACTGCAAAATTTTTAAACCTCTTGGCTGATAGAGTTTTTCCCATAAACAAGTGAAGATACATTGCAACTTAGACAGAAATATAGGGCAGGGGATGGCCTTCGCTTATTGTCTAGATAGAACTGATTTTGAACGGGCCTCCTTGCCCATTGCTATGCTTTTTGCTTCACGACTTTGTAACTCACCAGCTAACTGAAGATGATGGCAGGAAGACAAACCATGTAAGTCCCTTCCTAAATCTTCAACACAGCAAAAATTGGAACAATCTCCAAGCCAGTGTCTGTCCCAAGTCCTTTTTGCTAAACATAATCCTTTACAGCGAAGGAGCTGAGACTGTGCCCCAGGCTGGCAGAGCTGGCCATTGCGAGCTGTCCATGCTCTCCAATCCTCTCCAATGGCTGGAGGCATTGCGATCTTAGGGGCTGTCCAGGTTCAGGCAGGAAACAACATGAGCACTGGTTTGATGTGACCTACCCCACGGCCATTTCGGGGAGCTGGTCAACAAGCCTCACCCTCTACCTCCAGTGCACAGCAGAGCTCTTCCCACTAAGCCAGCAGACGAAACAAAGAACGCCTCTAGTGCTAATGTACAGGTTCTGGTGTCCTGAAGCTCTGGGGGTGTTGTCTTTGCCTCAGAGCTGATCTGTTCAGTTTTGGTGATGAGATAGCAAACTATACAATATACAAACGTGTTTCAAGCAGCACCTGAGATGTACTTTCACCATCAATAAATAATACAATGTTTAGGGTTTTACCAAAACCCTGAGCAGTGACACTTCACTCCGTTGCTGCTGCTTATGAGCCCAGGGTAGCACATTTTCCCAGTGTGAGCAATTTCCAAAAGTAATTTGCTGGGCTTGATTGACTTGATTGGATGACAATGGTTTGTGAAAACTAAACAGAGCTTTTAAACTGAAGGGTTGGAACAAGAATTGAGTTTTTATATTCAGGTTCTTTCCTCAGCTGGAACAGGATCCAACCTGATGCAAATAGGCTGTGTCACTTAAGCATTATATCAAATTAAAAAAAAAGCAACACAATCATTTGCTAATAAAAATACAACCAAAGTTGTAGTATTTTCTAGCTTTTGAGACATATATAAGCCTTCACTCTTAGTGAAGAAGAGAGAAATGCCTAGAATATGAAGATGGCTCATGCCAGAACAGCGTAATGTCATAGAACCACACTGTTGGTGGTGTAGCTTAAAATGTCAGTAAGTTAATGCCAAGCTTTAGCTGACAAGCAGTTCTGGTGTCCATGAAGTGGGGACAAGGCAATGCACTGTCAAGCTAAGCTAGAAACAACACGACAGACTGAAATACCTGACCTTACCAATAAGGGCACTATCAGAACAAGGAGAGAAACCGCATTTCCAAATTGCAGAACACCTCCAAACCAGCTGCTCACCTTTATTCTCCCACAGACATCTCCTAACCCCATTCAAGAGCTCTGCTCTGTGCCTACATTTCAGTAAGTAGCAAACAGTGAACTTGTGTAGGCTGTCAAGGAGTTCTGGAGTCTGATAAAGGTTTGTTCAGAATGGCAGGCATGATCATGTTGAGGATGTGACAGTTGCATTCAGCATGCTGAAGATTACTAATGTTTTCTCTTCAATAGACAAGCCCTTGTTTTTTTGTGTGACAAACGCAGGGGAATTGTAAATATGGAGCAAGAGTGATGTGAATTTGCTTCTACTGAATGTTGCATCATGCTAAGCAGCTCTGGTCCAGATGTGGACAGTGATATCCAGCTCTTTATGTCTCTGAAGTAAATATTTCCAATTTCCTTGCTTGCTTATGCAGGGAGTACGCTGCATGTCTGAGCAGGGAGATGTCCATTTGTGTAAAAGAGTGGGTACTACATCTTCCAAAGAAAACCTGGAGACTTTGCTTTTCTTTTTCTTCTGTTACTGTTTCAGTGGATCACATTAGCTACTCAAACTAAAAGCGTGTAGCTGTTTCATGTGCAAGAAAGATGCAGTAATGATTGCTGTGGGATGATACCGTCCTGATCTCTGCAGTGAGCACTATAAAACCGAGGTGCTGTCACTTGGCTGTGTTCATTAGTGACCCAGAGGAGAATATGAGTCATTACCTTGGTTGCGTACACTGCTTGACACTACAGGATGATGGTAGTTGTTATCACAGTTTGCATAACTTCAGATATTTGTCCTGGTGATGAACTTCTCTTTCAAGGATCTGGGCAGGCAAGTTGATGTCAGGCCAAGTGTTGAATGCATTCATGCTGTGTAACTTACTGGGTGGCCAGGGCTAAACACCAGCTCCCAGTCTGCTGAAGGACATTTGGGCTGTGGCTGCCATACATCACAGCTGCAAGATGGGAGCCAGAGGGAGCCTGTGGAGCACAAAGGCCACTGGCTGCCTCCTTCATCCCCCAAAAACAAACCCACTCCCAGAATCAATCATTAATCTTGCTTGTCCAGCCAGCAGCAACTCTACTCTGGTTTTCTTATTATGTGATGCTTTATCCCTTGAAACAAGGGCTTGTATTGATTTTGTTTGTCCCACTATTTGTTGTTCTTCTAAATGGGTTCCTCCAAGAAACCTTAGTTAATTAAACAAAAGTGGAAATGTGAATATTAGAAATATTTAATATGCTGATGTATCTTTGGCTCAAGCCCAGCAGGCAGGGAAGATAGGAACTCACAGGAGGACAGGAACACTGCCTGAGGCACTGCTCAGTGAAGAAGCCCTGTCCATTCTCAGGCACTTTGAGTGATTTCCAGGTGAGATTCTGCTTGATGGCTCTTTCTTCAGTCGCAAACTATTTAAAGGCACAATGGTACAGGCTTGCTGTGAGGTGGGGATGGTGCATGCAGGCTGCAGAAGATGTTTAACCAGTGTCTGAGACTGCTTTGCACTCACTGGTTTTGCTTTTGTTTGGATTATAATGTCAAAGGACACAAAATAACCAAAGTACACACAGTCAGAATTTACAGGATTAGACATTTGACTGCTTGAGGAGGAAATAATGGAGTTTAGTTACTCGAAATGCAAGCTAGATGGTGCTAGAGCACACAATTAAGACGATGTTCAGCTAATAGCTGTGTGAAATTATAATACTCAGAATGAACTAGAATAAGAGAAACTCCTCAGAGTTAAAGGCTTTCTAGCATCGGGATTTGCCTTTAGTATTTTTTTCTGACTGTGTAGAAGTGGCTTCTGCTTCCTCGAACCTCACAAAAAGCCTGGCCAAAACTTATGGAAACCTGCCTATTGTGTTCTCATATTGAACAGGTGATTACAGACGATCTTACTTCGTGATTTGAAATGAGGTAAATGCTCCCCTCTGCTTCTCTGCAGAAGCTCTTTATTACCCCTCAGCACCAAGCTGGGGTTGAGCACTGGGGATGGCACCACCATGGCCACCGGAGCAGTATGTGGGAGAGCAGTTGGCATTCGTCAGAACCAAGGGGCAGGGACTCTGTGTGCAGCCTATAAAGAAGGACCCGTGTTGGTAGAGATGATGTTCCACAGCATTTGCAGGGCTGAAGGGCATAATCCCCATCTGAAACCAGCAAGAGCTGAACTCAGAAGGGTTTCTTATACTGCAGATTTTCCCCAAGTGCTTACTTGGGTACCACGCCAGTCCAGCCTGGGAAATGATGCACCCTTGGCTGTGAATGGCTTAGATGATTCGGCAATTTTTTGAAGTTCTGGCTCGTTAGAAAACTAGCAGGTTTGACCCAAGGGAGGAAAGAATTTCACTCTTTCAACTTTGGCTCCAGTCAGAAATTTTGAATCACCAGTGTGGCTATAGGATTGGATTCCTCCAGGCTCTGACCTCTTTCTAGTCCTGTGCCACTGCTCTGCATTTTAATGGCTCCTTAAGGCCAGATTGTCTGACTGGACCTAGCTCAAGGTGCCATTGGGCATAAGTATGCATTTCATTCAGAGTAGAGGAGGAGATACTGTACAAATTAACAAAGTCTCCTTTCATGTTTCATATTTTAGTAAACTTTCATTCTTACAGAATTTGAGATGCAAAATTTTTATATTTATAAAAACATGGTCTATGGAATGTCTAGTGTATTTATTTTATCCATGAGAGCAGCTGCACTGCAAACAAAGGCTGTTTGTTTGGGTAGAAGTCCTGTATGTGCTCTGACTGCACACTCAGCAACTCTGAATTGGTGCAACTTTGTCAGTGTGGGGCAGATACACTAACGTCTTGGTGAGAGGTGAGGTTTGATGGATAGACCTCTGGGTGGCGAGTCAGGAGATATATCTTCTGTTTCTGGCCCTTCCCTTGACTTGCTCTTTGATCTTCTGCAGGACTTTCTCTGCTTTTCTTCACTTACAAATGGTATGAAGACATTCTCTGTGACACATGTATGACTGAATGTAGCAGAAGGAGTAAAACTGGGAAAGCTGAATATGTTCAATGTATTTAAACAAGCCTGGAAGTTAATGACATCATTGGCAGACAGCTCTGACTTTTTGCATCTGGAGATCCAAACAGCCCTGCTCTATCCTGGCACATTTTGGTGTGAGTGTCAGGATGTGGTGACCATGATGTGCTTGACCAAACTTGGTGCTGACATCTGGGACCTGAGGAGGTGGCTGAGATCGGTAGAAGTTCTACTGAAATACTCCGTCACTGCAAGTTTTGTTGCTGTTTGCCTAAATTTGGATGGCTCACACTGCGCAGCTGGGAGTCCAACTGCCTTTTGGGTGCAATAGAGGGTTTTGTTTAGAACCAGCTGCAGTTATGATCAGCTGGGGCAGTTGCTTAGTGGAGGAGACCTTTCATATCCTTTCTTCTAACACTTACTGTTTTATTTGCTGTTCTGCGAAGCACATGTTGTGAGCTCCTGACACAGAGCTCACAGTAAGGAAGAACTGAGCTCTCTGTGCATCCTGCAGCAGAAGCACCCCAAGCTGCTGCCCACAGCTTTCTTTCTGCTCTCCTCCTGAGGTCCGAGGACTGTACAGGAAAACATCCAATTCCCAAACTTCCACTGAATACTTTACTATTCTTCATTCTCTCTATGGGCTTACTTGCCCTTGAAATTTGCCCACATTTAGGAATGGCTACAAACTTGCTCACGAACTTAAAAAATTGGCATGAGACTTCCATGGGCATGGTGATGGTAGGCTAATGGTTGGAGTATAGGTCTTTTCTGACCTTAATGGTTCATGTTGCCAACACAAAGACCAACAAAGCTTATTGTGGTTTACTACTGAAGAACACATTTTTTGAAGGAATCATTCTGACAAGCATTATGTTTCTAGTTAGGTGGGCTTGTCCAGAATTCTCAAGTACCCCCTTCCCTAACTCAGTAATGGAAACGTACTGCAATCAACTTCCCAACATGTAACCTCAACTTCTTGAAGTGATGAATCTTCTGCCCTTACGCTGACTTCAGCTTCTTTAGATAAGGGAAAGAAGAAAGCAAAGGATTAAAAAACCATCTCCCCCTCTGATATGTTCAGAAACTACACTATCATTGACAACAGGCTGGCTGATATTCATAATAATGTTTTAACTGGACTGCAGCAAAAGTTTCCACTAGTCTTACTAAGCTTTTGGCTGTTCATGTGTATTGCATGAAAGAATCCAGATTTATCAATGTCAATCTGTAAATTATTTCTGGCAATAATTTCTGGTTTTATGTTAGAAGAGTGGGGGTCAAGGGAAAAAAACAGAGGTTTAAAAGAAGATGGGATTGTCTTCCTGCCATTTAGTCTACTGTGTTTGATTTCTTCAGCTCTGTGCTGCCAGGAAATCAGCCCAAGATGTTACAACAGATGTCTGACAGCACTTCAGCTCGCTGCTCGAGATCTGAGCAGTGCTGGGTTTGAAGTCAGCTGGTGGTAGCACTTGACCCAGGTTCAGTGAGCTCACCCCAGGGCTTACTGAGTGTGCTGTGATTGCTGGGGAACACTATCCAAGCAGATGTTTAGCTGGCAAACTTGCCTCTCTCTGTTGTTCTGTCCCCTGTGAGAACATGTGAAACACAGGATGCTGGATTTTCCTTGGGGGAGAAGCAGGCCGTGGGGAGAAGCGCCGGCTGGTGGTTGTAGCCAAATGTTCCCATCAGGAATTCAAACTGTCCCCCTGCACATCTCAAAGCGAAACTGCAAGATTTGGTCCACCGCCAGTGCTTCCAAGTTTCCTGCGGGGTCTGGTTTGTGAAATGAACTCTGCAAAACGTATTCCATATGCTTGTTCCACCAGAAATCCTATTGGCTTGTGATACCACAACTGAGCTTGCTTATGGATATTTGATCCCTGACTGGGTAAGATGAAGATTCACTCTATAAGGAACTTAAAGTCAAATGTTAGTTCCACCTCAGCCTGGACTATATAGGTGCTGACAAAAATAGATATGATGTTTTATTCCTGCCTTGAACAATGTGAGGTTCCTTTTCAGGGATTCCCAGATTGCTCTTACCTAGTAATTAAATCTTCATCATTTTTTTGCCAAAAGCAGTACAATCAGCTCCCAGAGGGGGATTATTTCTTCGGTATCCCTCCACTTGTCATACAAGATCTCCCAAGGCCCATCTGAACCTCCTCCTCCCTCTCAGCTGCACTTGTCTCATTAGTTGTTCGGCCCTGACTCTGCAAGCTGATGCCTAGATCTGCTGTGCTTGAAAAATCCCTCATCTGTATCCTGCCAGGAGGCATTTTGTTTTGCTCACTTGACGTCTAGGACAAGGTTTTCCCTCCCATGAGTTACACCCTTTCTTGGCCAGGAATTACAGATGCAGATTTTTCCTGGTGGGGGCTGCTAAGGGGCTCTGGGCAGGAGCTTCAGGGAGCTCAGGTTCCTCATCCATCCCAGAGCTTTGCTGACAGTGTGACATTGGCTGTGTGGCTTCAGCCCTTGAAACAGCCAGCCAGGAAAAGCTCGTGTGTGATGGAGCAGGGAGACACACTAGGGTTAGAAGAAATGTTTATAATGCACTGGTCATCTACTGTACCTACAGAGTATACACACGTATATGCGTACGTGTAGTGTTTGATCGACATTGTAGAGGTATGTCTTCTTATGAAGTCAGTCCTGTATACAATCTGTCCTGGGTTCTGACATAGTGTTTATCTTGTCACGAGTTAAGTTCCCAAACCCAAATCCTTCACTGATATTCAGTTAGAAAATCATTCCTCCATATCCACTGTTTTTGGGTCCAAGTGCCATATTACTGCTATCCCATTTCTATAAATGCTAATAAAAACAATGTACTATTTTTCAGGAAGGTGGTTAGCTATCTCACTGACTTCCAGCTTCAGCTTCAAAACAGTGGTGCACCACACTAGTGGTTTCACAATGCCTTGTTTTGGATAAAAAGGTAGCTATAAAAAGCATAAATTCATTCAGCTCTACCCAACATTTTGTTAAAAATGTTAACATAGTTAAATCTATAAATCTATAAATGAATTAACTGGTAGTGAATTGCCTAACAGAAAAACCACCACAATAACAATAACAAAAAAAAAAACCAACCAAACAAACAACAACCCAGCAAACAAAGATAGAACAACAAACAGGTTCTGATCAAATTTCATCTCTTGCTCAGACTGCATTTATTTGTTCCACTGAGAAACCTTTAGAATTAATAGTGGTTTTATAAAATAGTCCAATAGTCCTTTTTTTTTTTTTTTTCAGCTAAGGACAAACTATGATAATGCACTCTAATGGAATGAAGTTTTCTTTTGCATTCTGGAAATATTTCCTGTGCTATAAGGGCTTTTCAATTTAACATACAAGCCTTTATCTTTTCCAGCCAAGAGCAAAACTTATTTTATATGTATACAAATGTAATTACAAATACTTGTTTCTGTAAGAATTCATATTTTTACCTTTTAAAATGCACATAAACATTGCTAGATATGAAACCTCTCAGCTTGTAGGGCTGCTTTCTACTGCTTTAGCATTTGCACAGTTATGTCCTTTGCACGACTCAAGGACTTATTCTGCTACGAAAATTACATGCATTTCCTTAGAGAAACCTTTTATTTTTCCTTTCTTTCTGTTTTCTTTTGCAGAAATAATCTACAGGATGGCAATAAAAAATTAAGCTAGAGTAGACTCTTGCCAGGAAGAACATTAGGATGTATACCCATCATTCTCTTGTTGATCATGGGAAGAGGAATTTGGTTTAGTTCTTGTTGCCAGATACATACACTCTGCAGATGCCAGAAGGACCTCTTGGGAACTCCCACACTCTCATGAGCAGCTTCTGGTATTGGTCATTGTGTGCAATTTAGAGAACTCATTCACTAATTCCTTTTGTGCTTCTGACATGAGTTGGTGAAAACAAACCAAAACAGTGGTTTCCAACGATCAAACCAGTGATCAGTAAAGGAATAGAACTTTTTTTCTGAGTCAAATGGTCCATAGTACGTGCTAATGTTCAGCCTTATGGCCTCCTGGCCAAATTATTTAAATAATTATCAAGCACGTTGCAAAGAAAAGCTCCCATGACTACTCTAAAAGATCAAAAGCCTCCAGGATGTGTAGGTGTTTCACAGCCAGTGATAACAGATTTTATATTTAGCTTCACTGTAAAAATACTTTTGGATTTTGTCCACCTGAAGTAACACAGCAGTTAAGATTTGCCTGGTTCACAGTGTTCAGAACTATATTAGAAGCAATTTGCCTAATGACCAATCTGAACCATTTCCTTCAGCGACTCTTCTGGGGCAAGTCCACTGAAAACAAAGTTCCTGCCTTTGCTTTACTAGTGGAATAGTCAAACCTCAAACCTCCTTGTATTAAGTAAGGCATTCAACCACCTCATGTGCCTTTAAAGCTGGAAGTAACACAACAACACTGGGACTTCTTTAGCTGCGTTCAGTTTTCACTTTGGATATCTGTCCTGCTCTATTTGACTCCCACCTGTGGACCACTAACGTCCCTGCATCTCAAGTGGTATCTCCAATGCTCCCATCCCGGTACCTTGCCGGGCAGTACTGACAGCCATGTAAGCTGCAGCTTGTTTGACTCAGTGCATATGCTTCCATTTCCTACCCTCCAGTTGGTGCTTGGGTCAGCCATCTCTCTTGTTTTGCCTTCAACATGGCACTGCTGATCCTGCCAGGGTTTATGTGCTGACTTTCATTTATCTGAATAGGTATGTAGGACTTATAGCAGTGGAGCCCAGGGCTTATTTGCTCTCAGTTGAGCAAGAGATTTGGTGCTTTGGTAGATTAGAGGAAGTTAAATAAATAAATAAATAAACAAATAAATAAAGTGTTTTGAATCCACCTTTAAAAAAGCCGACTTTGAGGTTATAGCAAGTAATAAATACTGCATACTTGTAAATTACATTAAAACTAAGATGTTAAGTGTGCTATCCTATGTGTCAGCAGCTTCATTCACCATAAATGAATAAAACTGACATTTAAGAGAGCATAGTCAGTATTTTGATGGCTAAAGAGACAGAAGTTGAAGAGTGGTCAGTAAGATCCCCACCGGCCCGTGCCAACATCCTGGTAAGCACTTTGGCAGCACAGTGTAACTGTGCATGTAGCATCTTTCTTGTGAATCAGCCATGAAATGAAACAGGTTTGTTACAGCATAAAGCATTCAGTTTACCAGCAAGTCCAGTTCCATAAATGTAGCTAAAGATTTCTTTTGCTTGAGGTGGGTGATTCCAAGTGCTACCCGATCTGTAGTGTACCTAGGGGAGAATGAAGAGAAGAAAAAGTCAAGGATCTCCATGTTGATTATGTTTTAGTCCAGTGAGAGAGCATCAGTGATATCAAGGGGCAGGGGGAGTGGAAGGAATGGAGGATTATCTACCTCCACCTGGTCTCCTGCCTCTCAGGGTAAATGCATGTCTTGCATTTTTCCTGCAGCCTTCATCACGCTGAAATTGATGTCAGTTTGCACCGACCTGTTTTCTTACAGTGAACACAAGCAGCACTTGGTTTGCATATTGGCATTTTCACAGTCCATATGGTCTTGTCAGGTTCCTCAGGTGCTTGGCAGAAAGGGGTTACTCCTCAGCAGCTTAATTTACAGCTCTTGGGGGATTCAGATAAACTCCTTTGGGAGGGCAGGCAGCTAATCCCAAGCACAGTCTTACTATCCATCTAGGATGGTCTGGTAATTGGCAACATGAAGCATGGGAATAATTTAACAACAAAATGAACAACCTTGATGAAGGAACAGTTCCTGGTGTTATTGTAATAACACCTACATGTCTGTTGGAAAGTCTGGTTGGATCTCCTACTCTAACAGAGGCCATAGACTTTTACACTCATAAGGAAGAATTTGGAGCTGGTTGTTGTGAGGGAAGGGCAATGAAGTGCAAAAGCTTCAAAGGCTTCAGCTACTGTTTCCTTCTTGCTGGGGTCAGTCCCCTTAAAAGTGAGATGCTCTGGATAATCAAGGCCTAGGAGATGTGAGAATTTCTGCCAGAGCAGAAGGACTGTGTAATCAGTCACATTAATTTGGGCTAAGTGAAGCATGAATGAGGCCTTTACCATTCATTCAATGTTAATCATATTGTTAGCTAGAATAACAAAACTGACTCTGTAGAAATCCAGTCTAATTTCCTTTTGTTGTAAAGTTAATCCAACCATGTTGTTATTGCATAGAATTTCTGTCTTCCTAGAAGATCTTTGACATTGGCTTAACATCTCTTTCACAGGCTTAATTCTCCTGATTGAATGCTGTTTTGGTATTTAGTAGAGATAACCACTCCATATATTTTGTGAAAATAAACTTGTAATCATATGCATACCCTTGAAAAGAGAGACTATCAAATATATGTCTAAGCGAAGCATGATAAGCCTGAAATAATAAGGAAGAATAACGATATAAATAGGGACTGAAATATCACCCAAAATGTAAAATTGAAAGAAAGACACTAACGTGTTTTTTCCCTGAGGGACAGACAGACAGACGCTGCTTATACTTATTTTGTAGATGAGTGGAAATAGAACTTGGAAAGGATGTCTTAGTCATCATTATTTAAGGTGCACTCAGATTTGTTAAGAATTAGATCACATGTATTGCCTAAACCTTGGCTAATGATGATTATTCTTTGATATGTGCTTAAAATACAAAATACAGCACAGAACAAAAGGTTTGGGTCAGTTAATCCAAATCTACCCCAATCTCAGCCACTCATCCCGAGATAATCAAATGTGTTGAAAAATAGAATTAAATGTTATTTTCAGGTGTGCCTTTTGAGCACACCTTGTTCTCTCCACTTAAATTGATAGCTCCAGATATCCTCACAGATTTTATATGAAAGAAACTATGAAGATACGTGCACCTCTGTAAAAAAGATTCATGAACCTTGAGGTCCCTTCCAACCCTGGCCATTCTGTGATTCTGTGATTCTGTGGTCCTCTGTGTTCCCAGAGTCTTTCACGCATGGTTGCACTAGCAGCTTTCTCCTGTGTGAAACCTAGCTGCATCCCACCAGAAGGTCAAAATAAATGGGAAGAAGTGGCAGAGAGAGACCTGAGGCTAAAATCTGTCCCTAAGTCAGGATCAGCTTGGAGTGAAATGGAAGCTGCTTCCCCCAACACTGAAGGGAGGTGATGTCCTTCTCCTCTGACTTCAGTGACTATAGCTCATAGGAAGGAAGCATGGTACAGAAAGTAGGAGTTTCCCTCTAGAGAAATTGGGTCATGCTGAAGAGCTGGTGTGTAGCCATGAAAGGGTCAGGGAGCGGCCATGACCCCCCCATAGGGGTAAATTTAAACTGGGTGAGCAGAAGATTTGTTCATCTTTTAGATGTGCCTGGCTGTCCAGGCCACAGTGAAAGCAAGAGTGAAATGTGCCATGCAGGTTGTCTCCAGACCAGCAGCTCAGTCATGGTCCCCATGACCACTTCAAGATTTCCATCATATACTTTAGCAGACAAATGTGATTGTGAGGTCAGGTGGCTTCCAGATCTCATGTGCTGGGATCATGCCTGAGGTGCAGCATCTTTTATTATCCTTAACTTGAATTACGTTACATTTGCCTGCTTGCATTTTGTGTTGCAGAGATCTGTTTGTTATTTCAGTGTCCTGTGAGACGATCTTGGCTGCGATCCCCTTGCCATGGTCACGGCTTCTTATTCCCATTCTCTAGTGGATTGCAGATATTTTTATTTTTACTTTTTAAAGGTAGAATCTGGTGGCTGGAGATGTTTGGTTTTGCTCTTCAGTACAGAGAGTAAGATAGTAAGATGGCCCATTGGGAATTTACTTTTTTCAACAGCAGAAAGGGAGAGTGTTGTTCTGCTCTGTAGAGATCGTGGTGACAAGATCTCCAGCATACAACCAACAACTTTTCAAACTGAAAAAGTACTGCTTCATGAGACAACAGTGCCCTTCTCTTTCCCCTTAGGATACATCTGACTCATCTGCATTTTACCAGAAGCTGGGGACAGAATGTGCCTTCAAGAAATTTCATTAAGAAGATGTGGTTGAGGCTTTGGCTATTTTGCTTAACAGGGTTGTTAAAAGATTGAATTGAATGTCCTAAGTACTTTTTGTTTTGATTTAATGGGACAACGGCATAAGGTTAATTAAGTGTCAATTGGTTTTTTCAAACAATATTGGAGAACAGGAATTACGAAACATAAAATTAGTTGCAAAGTTACTAACCTTCAAATGCTTTGAATCAAGTGGCTATTAATTAATTGACAATTGTTACCTTGTATTTAAACTTGCATTGCAATTGCTGAATTTTAATTAAACAACTATTGATCACTTATAACAGAAGAGGGTAAAAGAAACCTTTTCCAAGAATTTCTAACTCAGAGTGTGGATTTAAGCTGCCCTCTCTGCCCTCCCTCCAGCACTAGCCCTGTCAGATATCAATAATATTTTCTGTGGAGAGAAAGGCTCTCTCACAGGGATGTAATTAAGCAGTAAATTTGTATTAGTTATGTGACAACAAACTGTGAAGACTCCGAAATGCTTTGTGCTGGTGGTGGTGAAGGCCTGGATGGTGGCCAGTGATATAAGCAGCTCCGCCAGCTGTGCCCAGAGCTACTGCCTGGGGTGCAGGGGTGTGACAGAGCCCTGAGTGGAGCCCACCCCACCAGGACACCCCACTTCCCTCCAGGACCATGGTAAGGATGTGCTTCTTTGGTGAAGAATGTGGCAGACCCAGGACTGCCTGCATGCATGTGGAACAGCAGTGGAAGCAGGTTCAGTATTCACCCTGAATGGGCTTTCCTGTGGACAGGTTAGAGGTAAAGACTGCTGACTCTGGAAGTTTTCACCCATAGCTGTTACAGCCAGGAGGAAGGTTATCTGTGTGTGTCATTCATGTTATTCAGCCACCAGCCAGGGAGAACCCTTGCAAAAAGCTGGTATTGCAAAAGAGTTCTGCTGTGCCCAGTTTTGGCAGGAGATCAGGGACAAGTGAAGGATGGATTTTTTTCATGCTCTGAAAGCTGAGCCTTTCCGGGTAGATTTGAGCACATGGGAATGAGACGGTCTGCAAGAGCTGATGCTGCGCTTGCATCTCTATGAGGTGTGCCTGAATTAGCTGGTTTAGCTTCCAGCACTGCCAGGTCAGCACTTTGCCTACTTCAAAAACAATGTTGGGTGTGGTTTTCAATCAATGACAAAGTAGTCATCACAGAATTTACCCTTACAATAAGATCCGCTTCCAAGTTTACCAGGTTTACCATCTTCAGTATATTTAATAGCATTTTAATCTGCAACACTGGATCCCCCCGGTAGAAAAGTTGACATTGAACTGCTTCCTGGAGTCTCTCAAGAACTGTAAAACACAATTATTTGTACTCAAGTTCTCTGCAGATATACTACAAAATGAATTACTCTCAGACATTGCCCTTCAAGAAGTTTATTGAAAGAGAATACAAGTTCTAAGCCCCACAACTAAGAGTAATTGTTTCTTGTGGGATGGAAGTATCTACGCAGGATCTTCAGCACTGAAATAGCTCCTGTAATGTAAAATTCCCAGTGAAGAACATTTTTATTATTTTACTGTACTCAAGGCCAAGCCTATGTGCTATTTAGCTGGGTTTTGCTTCAGTGACATTCCTGTAAATAAAATAGTGATCAAGACTTTGTTTCCCTCTGGTTTTGCTTTCATCTGGGCAAGCAGGATTCACGCTTCCTGTGAAGATTTCCTTTGCCTCACAGAAGCCATACTGCCCAAAGTCACTACTTTGAGGCTTTAATTGAGCCTGATGTTTACCTCTCAGCAGCTGCCTCCTCCTGGTTCTCACAAGCGAGGGGTTTCTCACTACTTTTGTCACTCCTGCCAACCATGAAAGGATGGGCCTCTGTCCAGCCAAGAAGCTCTGGTGCCTCCAATGTCTTGTGGAAATGCCTTGCCTCAAGTAAGTGAAGCACACAGTAGGCAAAGCAAACTTTCATACAATGTTTCTGTGCCAACCAAGGGAGCAAGGAGATAGTCAGGTTTGAACCTGGCAGAGCAGTGCCTACAGGAGGTGAGCGCAGGATTGTTTGTTCATCTTAACAGGGATCTAAAGAGCAGGTGGGAAAATTAGACAAGTCATAGAATCATAGAATATCCCAAGTTGGAAGGGAGCCTGTAGGTTCATGAAATCCAGCTCCAGCTCCATACAGGACAACGCAAAATCAAACCCTGTGTCTGACAGCATTGCCCAAACACTCCTTGAGCTCTGCCAGATGGGGCCATGCCCACTGCTCTGCGCAGCCCGTTCCATGCCCACTGCTCTCTGGTGCAGACCCTGTCCCCAACCCCCAGCTGCCCTCCCCTCACACAGCCCCATGCCGTTCCCTCGGGCCCTGTGGCTGTCACACAGAGCAGAGCTCAGCGCTGCCCCTCTGCTCCCTGTGAGGAGCTGCAGCCATCATCTGGCCTCCCCTCAGCTCCTCTGCTCTGGGTTGGACAGACCCAGGGACCTCAGACGTTCCTCCTAAGTCTTGCCCTCTGGAGCCTTCACTGTAGCCCTTCTTTGGATGCACTCTAATATTTTATGTCCTTATACTGTGGCATCCAAACTGCACACAGCGCCTGAGGTGGGGCTGCACAAACACAGAGCGGAGAAGGACCATTACTTTCCTTGCAGAGCTGCGCTTCAGTTAGGAAAGAAAAAAAAGAAAAAATGCAAATGTGTGCTTTATTATTCATTGGCAGTGACTTTCCTCTTGGAGCATGGAGCATGCAGATTAGGAAGAGCAATTAGCTAATGCCTTGTGTTATCATGTGTGTGATGGGGAGCACAAACCATTCGGTTTACAGCACAGCAGCAGAGACAAGACTTACTTCTGCCCTTCCTGAATGATGGAAGAGAGCAAGCACCAAGCGGGCCTCCTGCTGCTGGACCACATTCAGGGCAGTTCATGCCTGGAGGTGACCTGGCTTTGGCTGGGGACAAGACCGGCATGGCACTGAACAGCTGTGTCCCTGCTGAGGTGGGGAGGCTGGGACTAGTGCATGCCCTGGTGAGCCAGGAGTCCAGGAGCTGCTGACATGTGTGATTTGAATGATGGGTTTGCCCCAGGGGACTTCGGATTAATTTGCAGGAGGAACAGAGGGGAAAAGCTCGGAGTGACTGCTGACAGAGGTTCACAGTGAATCTCTGGTTGATGTACTTAGTGGTTTAAACATAACAGCTTAAGTGCAACACTGTATAAGGAATGGAGTGAAAAAAACTATGTAGCATCATTGTTTTCACTCTCCAGGAATTCACTGTCCCCCTTACAAGAAACACTGTTCCCTGTTCTGTTTGCCTGCTGTTTAACGGAGCAAAGAGTGCTCTGAACTGGGCAGTAAAAATTAATGATAGCAGGAAAAAAGATCTCTGGGAAATACAGTAGAAAAAAAATAGATTTTTTCATTTAAAGGAGAGATGGTTGTAAAGACATGGTGGGAGATATTAAAAAACAATGGGAATAGAGAGAGCAAATTGACCCAAGTGAATTTTCTTCCAGTACTGAAATAAGAGGAAGCTTTGTAAAATGTATTCATTGATGTAAAAATAATGACTTAAAGGAAAATGTTAGCAATCTTACTGAAAGGAACAAAAACATTGTATTTCAAAAGCTCTACACATCCTAAATCACCCAATTACACAGCCGTTGCAGCAGTCAGATGGTCATCACAGCATTACCATTTTGAAGACATCACACTGAAATACAGTTATGTTTGCTACGAATGCTGGTTTCAGTAAGGAGTTAGGTAGGGTGGCTTAGCATTCAAAATTATCTTAATGGTCAGTATTTCCTCTTCAGACATTTTACTGTGCATTGTTGGGTAGCGAGCTTGGGATGAGAGCTCCGCAGAATCTGGACCTTTCCCTCAGAAGTGAGAAGAGACAAAACATGGCAGAGAATGTTTTGCATTGAGATGTGGCAAAATTCAGCACACTTCTCCAGAAACAAAGGGGCTTTGTGTGCGGGCTGTGGGGCATGCAGACAATCAGCTTGGGCAGCACAGCGGGGTTGGCTGACGGCCTTTGCGTGCTAGTGGCTGATCAGCAGGAACTATTCGCTCACTGTCTTTTTTTCTACTTTGTAGCCAAAAGGAGGGAATAAGCCTTGCTCCAGACCTGACAAGTCTTGGCATCTTGCGGCAGCAGATCCATGGTTTACGTGGAACCAGAGAGGATGCATTTCTGCATTGGTGGGAGCGCAGGCCAGCAGCTGTCCTGGCTGGTTCACAACTTTGTGGATTATGGCAAAATTGAATGGTGCCATATCAGCATCTTCCAGGTTCGTGCTAGGGCACCCAAATTAATCATTACTTATAAGCAATTGTTCAGATGGAAATATCTCTATGTGGCATTTTAATATGCTTATTCATACAATTGATAGCGATATGCTGTAATCTGGAGGTTGTATTGTGGTGACTTTAATGTAGTAGATTAGCCCAAGGAGTTAAAAGTAAGAAATCACTGGATGAGGAATGTCCTGTCCAGCAGGCGGCAGGGATGCATCCTCTTTGCCCCACCCTCAGCCCATTTTTTTCCTGTGATTTCCTTACAAGGCACTGTACAGTTTGCTTAGGAGCAGTCCGAAACTGCCCATGTCCTGATCTGATTTAAATTATCATGTTGTCTAGAGAAACAACATCCAGATCAAATGCCTTTCAAAAGAAATCCCATATGTTGCAAATTGCAAACAAAGCTGGAGTTTGCCTGGGACATAATGACACCAGACTGTTGTGCTCTTCTGCAGCAGCCTGTAATTATTTCTCTCCTCAAACTATGCATACATCACCAAGGAGGCAGATACATAAATAAAAAGGCTTCATTTCAAGCTACATTAGGAACATGGGAGTAAAAATAACCAATGGCTGATAGATAGAGACAAAAAGGCGAAATTAGAAGAAATCTGGCTGGGAGGTTTCTTGGGGAGTTATAGATCAAGGAGGAAGAAATAAAACCATTGGGAAGTAAAAGAAGTTTGCCATCACCACAGGATTCAGATATAGTATTTGGGGTGTGTGGGCTCCTCCAGCTCTTACACTTGATTATTTATAGGCTGTGCCCGGGCAGAGTGTCAAGAGTCAGGCAGAACCTGTGGGTCTTTATCTGCAGGAACAGCCTCATTCTTCAAGACCAGGGAGAAGATGGGATTGTGTGAAGCCTGATGTGATTTTCTAAATTGCAATCTTTGCAGAATGATGAAAACACTTCTTTATCCAGCTCAAATGTGTTGTGAAATGGATGGGCTAGATGAGGCAGAGAAAGGCTCTAAGCTGGGTGTTCCTGCTTTCCTCCTGCTCTTCTGGAGTTTGCAGTTCAGCTTCAAAGGTACTCATGTGCCCCAGGATCACCTATTTGAAATAATGGTTTACATTTGGATGGGAATTTCACACAACACATGGATTTAACATGATAAATGTGTCTTCCTATCCTCTTGGTCTCACACCTGGTCACTTCATCTCAGCTAAACACAGATATCCTCTTCCTTCTCCCCAGAGACTCTGTTTTGTCTACCAAGACCAGCTCTTCCTGGCTAAGGGACATTTTCTATTATTTTGATTTTCTCATAGCTGCCTCATCCTCACTGCTGCATAGAACCAGGGAAGAGGTAGCCACGTTTTTCAAACCAGTGCATGAGAATTTAAGCTTTTCAAGCCACAATTAGGTACTTTATTCTGAGCAATTTGGTGCTTGGAAAATCGGAGCACATCTTCTCCTGAAATCCCAAGTGTGACCATTTTGACCAGGAGATTAAAAAGAAAAAAATAAAAAAAAAGCCCTGCATGCTATTTACAAATGGTTGGAATTTTAAAACAAACAAAATCAATTTTAATCTTAAATGTTGAAAAATCAAGGCTTCTGTGAAGACTAAGGAGTGCAACAACACATAACCTGGACATCAGTGTCCTTTCCAAAGAGCGTGGCACAGCTGCCTGAATCAAATATGTTCAACAACAGCTGTTGCTACTTTCTCTTTCCTAATATCATATATTAGCTCTAGCTTCTCCAGTTAGGGTTGAGTAGTAGTTTCTTCTACCACAGGATTACTGTTGTAGAAGATCTGCTTCCTCACAGGGGCTTTTCCTAAGGGAAGCAATGCTGATGCTCCAAGCCCTGGGAAGAGAGCCTTGAGCCAGGAGGGAGGACTGGGCTGGGGTGGATGTTGGGTCCTTCCAGTGCATTTGTGTGAATGGTGTACTCTGAGGAGAAGGGAGGAGGCACTGGGGTTCAGGAAACAAACACTGCAGATGAGCAGGAGGCATGTGAGTTGGGGGAGACTTGTGTTGAATCTTCTCCTTGAGCTGTGCTGAGACCCATGAGCCTGGATCATCCTGGGATGTAATGAATGTATAAGTTGGTGGTTTTTCAATGTTTGGAGGCTTTTTGTCACTTTTTTTTTCCCCTGAATGTGTGAGTTCTTCCTTCTATTCTGATTCTAAGATATAAAATTCCAGGTTTCAAGTTGTTTTTTTTTTTTTTCTCCCCTCCATTCTGTATCTCAGCATTTGGAGGAAAGAAAAAAAGAACTAAAAGTGAACAAGAATCTCTATTTAAGTTCTAAAGGAGCATGTTATTAGTTAGCTTTCCATGTGATGTGTTAATACTTAATGAATTATCAAGGTTATTCATGCAGGATGCTTGACAGGAATCTGTTAAAATGCAAGCACTAGCAGATCACACTTTCCACTATGGTTTAGGATTACATGGCTGCTACCTGTGTTATGACTGGAGTTGTAGCCTAAATGCAATTTCTGGTATGCCATGGCAGGTTTGACCACACTCTCCAAGTCAGACTCTGTAACTTGACTGAATGGCACCATTGAGAAACTCAGGCAACAGGAGCTAACAACTTTCTCCCCTGCAACCAGTTGGGGATTGGCCTGTTATGTAGGCAGAAGCAGAGCCACGTGAATTCTTCTGGCAGACTTTGCTGAAGAACACCTGAATTTGTCTTCTGGAGTAATCTCATTTTACTATGGAAATACCGAAGTAACAATAGATCGTTTGGGAAAACATTCAATTCTTTTTCTTCCTTTCTCTTCTCACTGCCATTGTCTGATTGCTTTTTTTCTACATCAGCCTCTTAAAACAGGCAGCAGTTATAGCTGTGTCAAAATAATTTTCTTTTAAGAGCTCGTGTTCTTCTTTTGTTGATCAAAAGCAATTAGAGAGAGAAGAGCTGACAGTTTCACTGAACTGTCAATGAAAATACTGTAATGAACACTTCATTTTGAAATAACCAATCCTTCCATTAAATGATCTGTAGCCCTCGAGGGGGAAAGCCATGTAGGAACAAAAACTTGTTTGTTGCAGAGCCTCTATGTTGATCTTTTGATATTTTCTAGGAACGCATTAACTTCAGTATTTTGAAATGAACACTCAGAACTGTGAAAGAGGCTGTAAAGCATCAGGAACTGGCCTGACACTGGTGACTGCAAAGTTTCCTTCTCTCTTGAGGAGCATTAGGTGTTTTACCAGTCAGAAGCTTGCTGTAAGTGCAGACTTCTGTGAACCTTGGTAGGAAAAGGGATAAGAATGCCAGTTTATCATCTTAAATAGGCTTGTCTGATTTATTTTTGTCATTATCCCAATTATACAAGTAATTAGTGAACTATTTGTTGTTTTTTTTTTTTTTTTTTTTTTTTTTAAATGATCTTCAGTGGTTTGAGGTGCTGCCCTTCTTCTCTAGGAATGATTTTGCAGGATGCTGTAGATATGCACATATGGATATGTAGGCAATTGCACCCAAAGAACGTCAGCAGCTGAATATGCAGAGCAGGGTGCACTGACCCTCTACAAGACCCCAGCTGTTCTTCATGGCCATGCTGCTGTGCAAATGCCAGCACTGCTGTAAGCACCTCCAGTTCAGCCAGCCCTGCTCAGAGAAGGGGGATGGCAGAAAGAGGAATGGCTTGTGGGTAGACATCGATGATTAAACTGTACACTATAAAGTGGTTAAACCATTGGTGGACTATCAACCTGGTTTTCTATGCTGAGCCAATGCTGTAATCTATGTTAGATATACACTGTTCAACTAAAACCCATAAGAGAAGAATGTAGAGATAAAAGTTGTTCTGAGCTCTTAAAACCTCTCAGACTTACTTCCTACTTTTTATATAATTTATTCTTCTACCCATCCATAGACAAGTTCATGCCCCCTCCTGTCTGCCCCATCTCCCTCTCCTGTTATTCCTTCCCCGTGCCACATAAGATCACTGGGCTTCTGAAAGTGTGAGAGCTCTGCGGTCACTCCTGATCCCAACCAGCTCAGTGCTGCGACAGTACTTGGCCTACTTCCAGGCCAGAAGGCATTGGTGTGAGTGGCTGCCAGCCCTCTGCATTTCACAGGAATAACCCAAACCATGCTGCTTATTTCTGCAGCACAGTGATGTAGAGCAACCTCTTTTTGATCAGCTGATGTTTTATCTATCTCCCTGACAAAGTGGGAGAGAACCTCAGATCTGGTATTACAAGCCTCCTTCAGTGAAACAAAACTTCCTCCAAATGCATCCGATGATAAATTGCCTCCGAAATGGTAGAGCTCTCGTGTTTCTGTTGTATATGTTCTCTTCCTACCCTGGGATTTGAAGGGCTTTGCTCTTGGGGTGGGGCCAGGCCTATGCTATATTGCCATAGTATCTTAGCAGTGTATCGGATGGCAGATGGCTTGTCCTTCATACAGCCTACTGAAGCACGTGTTCTCTGAGGCACTGCCGTGGTGCCACAGCAACCAGAGCTGCTTTTCTGAGAAGTGTATTTCTTCCACAGGTCACACAGGAGGCGTCACCCTGCTCAGCACTACATCTCTGATTTGAGCACCTGCTCCTCCTAGATTGTCTCTGAAGCCAAAGGAGAGGGGCCCTGCAGGAACTCTCATTCCACAGCAGGTATGTGCAGAGGTGAGGTGAGGAGCATACGTGCTGAGTGAGAAGCTTGGTGGTCTGAAACTCTCCCCTGAAAGCCCTTGTTTCCATGTCTGAACTCACTTAAATTTATATCTTGTCATACACATCACTGAAATGACTGGCTAACATGTCTCACCCAGCCAGGTGAACCAAACAGGTGGTAATACCATTGTAACCATCTCTTCTGATCCTTGCTGGCCAGCAACTTATGTTACGGCTGCAGCCCAGTCACTGATGATCTCATTCACTGAGGAATCTGCTTTAACTATCAGAAGATCCAAAAAAATTGCCTTCAGCAAATACCTTGTGGCTTTAGGGCATGGCAACCGTTGGTTGGAAAACTTGGTGCAGTTTGTGATCAGCTACTTTAAAGTACAACCCTTTTGTTGATCAGTTGTTCAGAAACTAGCAATGAATGTAGCAAGATAAAGATAGATGGATGACCAGGTTGATGTCCTGTCTTCCAGAGATGTGGAAAAGGGAACTTTCCTTCCTGGCACACTGACCAAATCCCCCCATCTGTTACAACAACTTTCAAGCTACTGCTTCACTTCCCTACTCCAAAGTGTTCAGCTGAAATTTCAGAGCTCATTGCATATTTTTCTGGCTTTTAGCACTATTCTTTTGCATCTTTTAGCACTATTCCTCTCCCATAATGTTCAGGGTATGCTTTTTATGTTAATTCCTTTGTTAACCAGTGAAAGGCTTTGGGGGAGTGTAAAATGGATCCCAAATAATTAGCTCTGCCTGGTTATTGCTTCTTTCCCCAATTAATGTTTCCAAATAAAATTTGTCAGTTGATGTCTCCTGACCCAGACGTAATTACGGCATGGCTGTCAAATAAAAGCTGGTTTAGAGCCAGCAGTTAGGGAAGCCTCCTTTGTAGATATAAGGAGACTGTTACTTGTAGCTTCTCTTATAGGGTTTAGGTCCTATTTAAGTAATGAGAAAATAGCTGTCTGTCTCCAGGAGAATAGTACAAATGGCTGCCTTTGAGTAAAACATTTGGTGTTGTTTTTATGCTTCTCATGTTGTAACAGCGTGCTGTCTGAGTGCAGCCTGATACAACCTCTGGTGTATCCAAGCTGGAGATGGAAAACAGCAAACATAACAATTTAACCGGTCTGTTTGTTAGGATTTTATACAGTTTTCCACTGGGAACCAATGCTGCTGGAGTCTTGCTGGCAAACACAGAAGTATTAATTATAGAAGAAAAGTGCATCTCGCTTTGGATTAAGACATGCTGGGCCATGTTATTTTTTATGTGATCCATGGAATGTAATTTCACTAATGCCTGAGATATGGATGGGATCTTTCCTTATTTTAAGAATGTTCACCAATTCCCATGGGTTGCACAAAGGCTTGGATATGGTGCGCCAAGCACCCATCTGATATTCTGGTGATTTACTGCTTTTCATATGTGGTCCTGTATTTGTGGTAAGAACAGCCATCATATGACTGTGGTATTCCGGCATCTCTACATTGGCTACAGAAAACTGTATCCAAATGACAGTTTCTTCAGGCTTCTCATCCTAGAGGTTTAACAAACATCTATGGTGATTTAGAAGACCGGAGGTTTCACACAGAGAAGATCAGTTCTTGTCAGTATGTTTGCAACATCTCACATAATTCATCTTAAAAATTCAAGATGCCCTTGACACCATGCATCTTGCAGGAGCAGGAGGTTCTGCCCCTCACCAGGAGCTGGTAGAGCCCATTGCTCACAGGGTAAGTGCCTCCTCTTCTTTTCCGGGTCTGGTTGTGTTCCTTAGAGCTCACAGCTTGGTGGCTCCCCTGAACTCCCCAAGGTCAGAACTTCAACCTGGTGGTGCCTAAAGCAATATCTCCAGGCACCAAAATGATCAAAGCCCTGTTGAGAGGTAGAAATAACAATTGCTATAATTAAATGCTACATCAGAAGCTGCATTTTTTCCCCTCTAATTTAACCTTTTATCTAATTTAACTTCTCTCTAGTTGCGTCTACCCTTATTTGGGCCAGGGAAAGTTTCTAATGCCCAGCTTTGGATTTCATTAGTACTGCTGGAGAGTTGGTGCAGTGCAGCTGTCCCCTGTGAGACCACTCCAGCCATGCACCTGAATCTGGTTTGAGAGCTGCAGAGCTGATACGGCAGCCAAGCATGTGCAGGAGCAATTTAAAGCAGGAACAGAAATGTTTCCTCTTTAAAGAAAAGGAGGTTGTGCTGAGCCCTTTTCACAGGCTAATACTAGTTTCTGAAATAAAAGCCAGGCCAAGAGCAATAGATCCTGCACAGACTGCAAGTCTTCTCATCTCATGCCTGGTTGTTGAAGTCCTGCATTTTCTTAGTTTCTTTTCCAAACTTAAAAAACTTTCCTAAGTATTAAATCTAAGGCAAGTCCATATGGAACATTATAATGAAGGCGTTGAGGTTAAAATTTGAACTCGGAATAAATTACATAATCATCTTTACCAAAAGCCGTTGGCCTTTGTAGGAGCTCTGCATTTGACCATCCACTGCTGTTAGCTTTGCTCCTTGATGGGAACTAGGGATGGGAACTTAGCAGCAAGATCTAGATAAGGATCACAGAGAAAGGCAATTCCTGATTTACATTAGTGCTTCCAAGCAAGAATGGAGGGTGAATTCCCTCCACCAGCTGAGAAAGGGAGTTGTCTGTCTTCTTGACAGTTTCTGGGTGGGCTTATTCCTTTTTCCCTAAAGCTCAAATTTCAGGACTGTGTAGACAGCTCTGGAAATTGAAGTTTTAGCATGTGGCTCATACCTCAGAGAAAGTGAGGAAGGAAAGTCATAGTGAGGAACTTCCTACTCATCTCAATGCTAGCCAATGGTAAAAGATTCCCACCAGGACCTCCCAGTCTACAATCTGGAGGCATCTGGGGGGATATTTACCATGTCCAAGGATGACAACTAGGGACAAAACCACACATGTTGTGAGGAATACAAATTCTTCATAATCCTTTTGAATGTGAGAGCTGAAAACTATTCCATGAGGGTTACATGTTGTATGCAAGATGACTAGAAGTCTGACAGGGTTGGTCCATCCTTATCCACCCTATGGGGTAATTTCCCAAATTTTGCTTTGCTTGGTGAGGTGTTGGAAATGGTGAAAATAATGCAGGATTCGGCACATTGAGCACTGTAAGCATAACAAGCTCTGGAGGGATCAGCACAAGAAATAGCCTTTTGTATGTTACCTGCATAGGTGCAACCTGACGGAAAGAAATTCTCCTAGCAGCTTGCAAAGCAACATGGTACTGCTCAAGGAGACAGTGTTGCAGAGTGCTGGTTGGATACCCTTTTCCCAAGTGCTGCATCCTCTGTGCACATTTCCCAGGGGTCCCTTCCTCTCAGAGAGCTCACCCTGCCCAACCTGGCCATCTCCTCTCACCAGCTCAATAGCACCTCAGTGTGTGTCCTCTCTACAGATCCAGCTGCATGCCCACTATTGAGGAAACCAGATGTGCTGCCTCTATCGCCTGCATCTGTAAAGGCCCTGGCCTGCGTGCTGGTTTCATTGTGTCATGCCATAACCTCTCTCCTGATTCCACATGCTGGGCAGTGCTGGGGTGCAAACCCGGGTATGTGACTATGCTCACAGTAACTTGCTCTGCCTGAGCAACCCATGGCAAGTTGCTATGTAGTGGTATGGGAAATATCACCTACAAGACTGCAGCGCAATCAAGCCACTGGCAGCTCTTAATGGATTGCATAACCGTATAAAACTGCTGCACTCATAGAACGAGTGCTTGTGGCCTGTAAAAATACAGTAATGGTAAATAAGCTACAAGATGTTATTCTCCAGTCTGGGCTTTAATATTCAGTGAAGGTACAGAACCCACAGATGCAGAAAAACAAATCTGCAGTTAGGTGTGTTTTTCTGAACATCAAGATTTACTCACAGCAGTAGAAAATAAAGTGCCCATCACTGATTTTGGCAGAAAGAGCTGGATTGGTGCCTGGCATCAAGGAAAGAAGATATTTCATAGCGCCACATTTCCACCTGCAGCATCAGGTTAGCACAGTTACCCTGCAGTGAAAAAGTGCCTTTGCAAGAACAGAGGCTGAGTATGTGTGAACAAAGGTTTTATTCCCAACATGTGGATAATCTGAATACAGAAGTAACAGGGTAAAGGAAATATGTATTTTGAAGTTGATACCTCCTTAAAACTGATTAGACTGGATATTTCCTGGATAGCGTCTGATGAAGGATGTGAATATGCCAGACCTCCAGTTGCCACTGATATAACTGCTTTGTGCCACTGGAGTTTAATTTTGTACTAGGTATTGTGCTGTCTCAGTCTGTTCATAGGCTTTCCCTTGTTTCAAGTAATTTCTTGTTTTCCCAGTCTGTGTTCAGAAAAGCTGCTTGTAGATGTGAGGACCTGCTCAGCAAGGTGTTATTAACCCCTGCTGTTCTTCTGCTGCTTCTTTTGTATCTTCCAGACTTGAACTTTTTCATCCATTCAGACTTATTTAGCTGTTCTGTCACATCTTTGCAAACATCTTTGGAATAAACTGCCTTTGGAATCTCTGCAGCTGGAGATGGTTAAGAAGAGGCCAAACCAGCACCTGGCAGGAGTGGTTTAGTTAACACCATTGGGATGAAGAGCAGATTACTTGATTCTTGACATCTTTTCCGTCTCTCTGATCCATGCTTCCATCCTTCTATCCAGGTACCTTCCTAATAACACAAAATGCCCTCAAAATATGATTCCAGAGTAATCAAAGCTTTCAAATTCAAATGCAATTAGGCAATTTTGTTAATAACGTCACACTTTTTAAAACAGTACGTTGAGATATTTACTACTAGTATGATTTTCTGAACTCTTGAAGTTAAATATTTTAAGTGTAACATATGGTATATAGGCTTCTACAACGCAGGGCTGCATTTGCAGCTCAAGCCTCCTTCATGTACTAATCATGTTCATCCCACACCTGCACCCTTACAGGCAAGAAGGTAACTCCCATTTACTCATTTTTTCCTTAACACTTAACAGTAACCACAAAAGCTAGTGCTGCCAATGATTACAGATGAGATCTGAAGCTGTAGCTGAGGTTCCTAGGTGCTGTGGGTTTAACCACAATTTAGCCAGGTTATTGCATACTTTGGTGAGGAATTCTTTGCTGAATGAGCATAGGTCTAAAACCTAGCAAGAGCCGTGGTAATATTCTCCTTCTTCCTGAGCAAACAATGGTAAAAACATCAAGTCATTAGCACTTTCATCCTGAATGCAGAACTCAGGTCCACACGGCTAGCTTTATGCTCCAGATGTTCTAGATACTGAATTTTCATTTGCACCCAAGAGCAGCTGGCCCAGACAATGGTCCGTCACATCTGGCCTAGGTGACAGAATGGCTGAAGTTACACCTTTGCTCCCTGCCTCACTGAATAACCTGGATACTGCAGAGGAAACCCAAGCGATCTGTCTCAGCTTAGCACTAATAGTTCATTTACTGTAAGCAGGAAGAAAGGGGCCCAAGGAAATGCATGTGGAGATTTTATTTCTCATCACCATTCCATCCTTTTCCTCCTGGGCCACCAAACATTGCTCTGTAGAGCCAATTGCTTCCAAAGCCTCTTCCCTGGGGAGTATTTTAAGTCTCAAGCTTTTATAGGAAAAGGTGTTTTCTTTTTTTATGCAGAATGGCCAGGAAGTTTCCTGAGGTCGCTCTGGGAATGAATCCGGAGCTGAGGACAAGACCTGGCAAGTGGCCAGCCCTGCCTTGAGTCTCCTAAGCAAACCTCCTCAGCAAAGAGTACCTCCTCAGCAAGGAGTTCCTCCTCCAGTGAGGCCCTTGCCTATATTTAGCTGTTGCGGGCTGTATTCAAATCTAAATTGGGAAGTTATGCTCCCTGGCTGCGCTCTAATTACACATTTAGTTGCACCATTCATCAAGTGTTATAAATATATTTAAAGCTGGAACAACAGCCTGCTTTTCATGTGGTGTTAGGTCATTCCTACCTTGGCTGATGTTTGTCCTCATGGTCACAAGAAACACCTCTGAAACCCAAAGCGATTATTTCCCGCAGAGACAGAGCAAGAAGTGAAGGTCTCTCCCCTAAACTTCTGCTGGTGCCAGGGGTACAGGGCTTAGGGGTGGCTGCAACCCAGATGAGTAGGCAGTTGGTTTAAGGTGACCTCTCCTGTGAACATGTCAACAAGGTTTGGAAATTTAGGTTAGATTTTAGGAAAAAATTCTTTACTCAGAGGGTGGTGAAGTACTGGCCCAGGCTGCCTAGAGAAGATGGGGATGCCCCATCTCTGAAGGCATTCAAAGCCAGGCTGGATGAGGCTCTGGGCAGCCTGACCTGTGGATGGCAGCCCTGCTTGCTGTAGGGGGTTGGAAGTGGATGGGCTTTAAGGTCCCTTCTGATGTAAGCTGTGCCACAATTCTATGATTCTATGAGATGGTTGAGAAAATGTTACTGTGGTCTGAGGGGTAAGTTATTGTGAACTGCTCTGCAATCCTGTCCAAACTTTTGCACAGTGTCATACTGATGGCTGCAGCTGGATGAGAACAGAAAACAAAGGAAACTCCAGTTTGTTTGTCATGGAGAGGATATCATTTACTAGACTGTATGCCAGCTACCACAATGGTTTGGTTACTGGTTTTCTGCTAAATAGATGTAAACTGTCAGCTATGGGTTAATGGGAAACAGCTGCTGCCCCAAACCCAAGCACTGCAGGGCTGCACAAAGGCTGCTGCATCTGCAGGGAGCAAGGCACAGAGGAAAAGAAACAGGCAGGGTATTTGCTTATTGTCTAACGATATGAGAATTTTGGAGCCCAGGTGCTTGCACACCCTCACCAATAAAACATTTTATTTCATTTCAATGAGAACTGCTCTCAGGGCAGGGAAAGGGTCACGGTCCAGAGCTCCGCACCCCATCCCAATGTCTATCCTCACAGGGCAATGCCGAGCTCCCTCAGGCACATGAGGTGTGCGTGCGTCCTCCCTTGAGGACAGGGCAAAGGCCAAATGCTGGGAAGAATTGTTTCCCATATATGAACATTTATAAGTAGCTCTGAGTTTAATGAGGAGAGAGTAAACATTTGTTTATCAGTGCAGTCTGGGCAGGAGCCGGTGCCATGCGCAGGGTGCTTTGCTGTGGCCCTGTGGCCCAGTCTGCGGCCTGCTCGCACATCGCCCTGCAGCACCTGCTGCCTGCTGGCATGGAGGAGCTCTGAGAGGCGGGAGGGCTGCTTCCCAGGCTATCTCTGGAGCAAAATTAAAGCGAGAGATGATGTGCATTTTTTTCTTATTTTTGTAAGCAGCAGAGATGCTTCTGCACAGCAGAGTCTTCTTCATTTCTGTGACTCAGTGGGGTCTCCATAGATTTGCACTGAAATTGTTCAGCCACTGTTGTCTCGCATCGTAATGGCCTCACCAGGAGGTCCTTCTGTGCTTATGAAGGTCCATTACGCAGCCGCCCACCTCCTTCTGCTGAGGCAGTCCCACCTCATAATGACATTCTAATGCGCTTTTTTTCCAGGGTTAAGGGTTTTTCTTTTAAATCCAACATTATAACGACATTTTTTATGGCATAATCAGATGGTCTCTGCAGACTGTTAGTAGCGTAATGTCATAATGTGAAACTCAGCAGCAGAGATTCAGGGCTGCTTTTCTTCCTGTATTTACGTGGCCATAGCTCTTAGAAACCCCATGGAAAACAGAGGTTGGTTTGTGCATGGGGTCTTCTGGAGATTAAGGAGATACTCCACCCATTACAAAGAATGTTATCAGACAGACATCTGGCAGATGCTGGGACAGTGGCAGAAGAGGTGAATATAAAGGATTGCCACTGCCACTTGGCCTGGGGCTGAGCACCGCCACGGCCAGGGCAGTGATTACTCAGAAGCGATTTACTTTGAGAATAGAAACAGCTATATCATCCTAATCAGGCACCAGCTTCCAGTTACCTCTTTTATACATTGAATGTTTTCTTTTTGTTTGCTGCAGTTGTATTCCCATCTTTTTAAAGTGCATATGGAAGTTGCTCACTTTCACAATGATGAGTGCAATGAATGGTGAGAGAAGGAATTTCCTGGTCGCTGAGGAGGTGCTACCAGTGTTCAGCTGAGCAGAGCTGGGTTTGGGGTTCAGGTGCCACAGTCCTCTTCATGCTCCAGGGTCTTCTTTTGAGCTCAGGGATTGGGCTCTTCACATTTGTTTACTCTCCAAAACCCAAGGGCAGCTTTCCTCAGTGTTTCAGTGCTGGTTTTGTTTTATTTTCTTTACTAAATCCAAACTGAACCACTCTTTATAAACTAAATTCCCATTCCTGACAAGTACATGAAGATAAGAGATTTTTTTTGGCCTTTGGTTCTGAAAGCTCCTGCAGTTTGGCTTAGCAAAATGAAGATTGTTTGTGCTAAGAGCGGCCCGAAATGTCCACTTCCAGCTCTCTCCCAGAGAATACATTAAACAACTCCTTCCTTTTGTCTCAGCGTTTGCACTGCTCCCAGCTTTCATCACAAACAAGGAGAGAAATTCTCACGAGAGAAAAGCACACAAAAAACAGAGCTCAGCTTTTAAACTGATCTGCACCCAGGTTTTGGCAACGAGAAGCCAGATGGTGCCTTTGGGAAAAAGGGAACGACTTTATTGCCGTGAGACATGCAAGCGATGGGGCCTTTCCAGGCAGAACAGTCAACCGTGCGTCACTTGGGGAGCGTCCTGGCTGCAGGACAGCACCAGAGACGATATCCAGAAACTGATCCCTGCCTTCACACACCCCTGCTCCTGCTGCAAGGCCTTTTAGTGGAGGAAGCAACACACTTTTTAATGGATGTGTCCTCATGACTGTTTTCATTTGTGTTTTAAGCAAAATACATAAAAAAGCCAGGAGAAGCTAGCAGAAATTCAGCCTCTCAATCATCTGCGTAAACCAGTTACACACAACAAAGTGTGCAGAAATCTCCCTTAACAGCAGAGCAGGCTTAACCCCACAAGGTATGAGAGAATCCAAGCTGGGATCTGCAGTGGGATAGCACCTTTTGTTTCTTCAGCCTGCAGGTTGACTTCATTAGTCATTAGACCTTGAAATTGCATCCTACCCTTAAATATACTTTGGAGAAATGAATTCACTTGAGTAAATTGCATCTGTCTCCAAATGCATAATGCTTGGGTCAGTTGGTATTTAAACTTCTTTTTGATGTACTTTTTTTTATGGGCCACTAAGTATGTGTGTATGTGCAGTTCAGAAAAAAAAGCACAATTCTGCTGCAAGCAGTTCATTTGCAAATATGGAGTGAGTGCATATGAATTTTACAGTGTAATTATTATGATGAAGTTGATGTTTACACAAAGAGGTTGGTTTGGCAAACCTATATTTGAGCAATATGCCTGTAGGAATTGCATTGAGAGCCCTGGGCTGTGTCTCTCCACTAAAGTGAACCCTCTGCGCTATCCATCCTGGTGAGGATTCCTGAGATGCACAAATCCTCTCAATACAAGGTCATTCATTTTTTGGTATTGTTAGCTTCCTAGATCTTCAAAGAAAATGTATCTGAAAGACTCGACTGGGATGTCGCAGGTAAAAAGCAAAAAAGAAAGAATGGGACACAGCTCAAGCAGCAGAGAGAGAGAAACAGTTGCTCACATGCAGGTTTCAGAACAAAGCAATCCCAGCACAAAGCCCATGGGTCATGCTGAGGAAAGCAGAAACGACAAGGCACATTGCTCTGGGCAGCTCTGGCCCAGCAGTGCAACATCCTGAATGCTGCCCATGCGGGCACACCTCCTGAGGACAGTGTGCCATTATGGTAACAACCCTGCCATCTGTAACATCCACTGCCGTCTTGTCTTCCCACTCCTCTTCCTACTTGCCTCAGTCCTCTGTCCTAAGCTTTGAGCTCCCCGTGCTCTGTGCTAATGCCAGGGATTTGCAATCTCCTCAGAGCAGAGCTCCTCATGGCCAGAATACATCTCCTTGGAAGGGCTTCTAGCCTTTGGCAAGCAGGAGAGTGCTGGGATTAAGGCTTCATCTAATTTATTTTGTGGAGCTGCTCTTGCATTGTGTACACTCTAAACCAAATAACCAACACAAGAAACAGAGACAGTCACTCTTTGGTTTCCTTTATGAGACCTTTTATACTAAACAACACCTTTCTGCTGGCAGAGAGCATCTTCTGAATAACTTTAAAATGAGAGAAGTGAGCAAGGCAAGTTTGTGGGTATTAGTGTAGAGCAGTAGTAACTCAATGCATTGATTCTAATTAAATATGCATAAAAACTTATTAAATAGAGATGGAAACTATCAAATCGAGTAGTACAGAGTCTGTGTATGTATATATACATATATAAGTAATGCATCTGAAATGTTTTCCTAGATTCATAGAATTGTAGAACATCCCAAGTTGAAAGATACCCATGGAGATCATCGAATCCAGATCCTTCCTTTCCTCATTATTTTTTCTAATCTCAAGAAAGAGCATAACTTAGGAAAGATCCAAGAAAGAATAACGAAGTTAGACATGTATGAGAATTAAGTTTAATGGGAAGAATGCAAAATGAGGGAATGTCTATCTTGGGGAAAACAGTGATGTGGTGAGAACTTGATTGATTATGATGGGTATAACACAGACTGATTATTTTGTTCTCTTGACTCTCTTTTGTAATAGAAGAACAGAATGATGCTTACATGGAGGGGTAAGAAAATTGTGATCAATAAAAGGACTTACTCCCATAGCAATTTTGTGCTGGTCTGTGCTGGAAGGAATCATCTGAGTAGGAAGTGGGGCTGGATTTAAGAAAATGTGCATCTCACAGATCTGGAAATACATTCTCAGAAACATTGTTGGGATTATCTGCCTTCCCCAAAGGTGTACAGAAATAAGTCAAAAAGGAAGGAAAAGCAGCCCTAGAATGGCCTTTTGGGCTTGGTATGCTTGTGGCTTCATAGGTTGAAAAAAAATGTCAGTGTATTCCAGGGTGAGAGGCCAAAGTTAATGCAATGAAAGGAAATGGTAATAGGACCAGACTTGCTGAAAGTGAATGCCTCCACTCCACCTCCACATTGAATTTAGCTGTATGATGCCTCTCATTTGAAACTATTAGAATTAATATCTGCTCTAGCTATATCACACACACATCACTTTAAGCTCACTGAAAGTAGACGAGGTGCTGGAGAATGCACAGCATGCTGATTAGTTGATTTTTTTATAGTCTGCATATAATATTCACTGCTTTCACACAAACTCGTCTCTGTCACATCTGCTCATCAGCAGTTTCTGTGCCTCATTTGATATCACCACTGACTTAACTGAATATTTGTGACATAATTCCTCAAATTAACAACCTTAACAAGCAGCTAAGGATGTTCATGATGTTGTTTGCACTATGTTGTTTTGGACTAGCTATGTTGTCACTGTAGCAAATTTCTAAATTATCAGGCTATGCGCTAATTTAAGTTAGGGTTTATTTGTCTCTGGGAAGAAGGTTCTTGATATATAATTAGCTAAAACAACACATTATTTATCTGTGGTTTTCAGAGTTGTATTGCATTTTTAAATATGCTTTCAGTGGGTTGGTGGTATTCTTTTATCTCTCCTTGGTGGTGCTAAGTCCATTCAGTTCCTGCCTACACTGAGTGTTGCCTTGCTACCCTTTTATCCCTTTGGATCTGAGGGCCCAACAACCATCATATGGATGTGATGCCTTGGACCTCTTCCCATCCAAACACCAGAGGAGAAAACTTAAGCACTTTTTGGATAAACTTGCAGCCATGTTTCCTCCTATTTTACTCTAGTTCCTTTTTCCATCATGTGTCCATCTAAGGCTGGAGACAACCTGGCAAAAAATGGGACATCCCCAGCTGTTCAGGTGTCTCAGATATATTCATAGAAAGCCATGTTTTTAGTGACCCCTCTGTCCTCAATCAACCCTTTGCTCCTACCAGGCCTAAGAGCCTTTGACAGCTGTAATTGTATTCCTTGAAGGCAAGGAAGACAATTGTGTGGGCTGAATGGCTTATTCCATTAAGTGTCATTGTCAGAAGGCAATTAGGCTATTTAGATGTCTAGCTCTTAGATATTTTATTCCCATTGGGAATGATGTAAGCTAAGAGCCTAGGTAGATTACTATGCCAATTGTTTTCAACAAGTTTGGGGAAAACGGAATAAAAGTATATTCTCTTCCTCTTCCTCTTCCTCTTCCTCTTCCTCTTCCTCTTCCTCTTCCTCTTCCTCTTCCTCTTCCTCTTCCTCTTCCTCTTCCTCTTCCTCTTCCTCTTCCTCTTCCTCTTTCCCTTTCCCTTTCCCTTTCCCTTTCCCTTTCCCTTTCCCTTTCCCTTTCCCTTTCCCTTTCCCTTTCCCTTTCCCTTTCCCTTTCCCTTTCTCATTTTCTTTTTTTTAAAAACCACCCAAAGTTTTATTCAATAATAATTTCAACTTGAAAAATCTGAAAATTTTCCAAAAGAAAAAATGTATTTCTATGAGAAAGTCATTTTTAAAGGTCTCTCTAATGCCCTTTTTTCTTGGCAAGGTATGATCCTTCCCATGTTAATTTCTGAAATAGAAATCCTCAAATGAAGAAGCAGTACATGGTGATTTGACAAGGGATATGCTAATGCAAAGCAAATAGATTAATTAAATTTATGCAGGTCTTTTCAGTGCCAAGGAAAAAAGTTCTCATACTCAAACAGAGCTGGAATAAGTTTTATAAAAGAACTGTCTCTCTAATTTCATCCCTTCGGAGCAATAAGGCTCAAAACAAAAAATGAATATTTCAAAAGTGAAACAAGTCCTGAGGAATACAGGTGTGCCATCTGACAAAGCTGACGAACTCCCACCTGCAGGACTTTTTCCTGCTGCTCCATGCTGCCCATGGAGGTCCTTCTCATCAACACTGCACTTCTGTCTGGCAACTTTTACCCATGCTGCAGAAAAATGTGCTTGTACCAAGGCCTGATTACCTTGTCTCACACAACGCTGCAGTATCAGGCACTCTCGTGTTTATTATCAGCAATCAGCTGTCTTTTGAAAGTAAATCTCCTGGTTCAGGTGAGATGTCTTTGTTCTTCTTCCAAGTCGTGAGAGATTTACTCTCAAAAAGGCCAAAGTTGGAGAAAAACAGAGAGAACACGAGAGCTGACAGCCCTCACCAGCTGGGAACAGGCTGGCTCTGCCATCTCCCTAGTTTCTAAATGTCCTCCGTTTCTCTCCATTTTCAGTTTCGTGTTGTGCCCTATCTATCTTTGTACCATGTAGGCTGGAAAAACACCAATGATCCTTCAGACACCAGGCAAGCACTCAGCAGCACATCCTCTACAGCAGCATCACCTCTCAGAAAGCTGCTCCAGCAGCCCAAGAGCAGCTTTGTGGCCTCATGTTCAATTTTTCCTGCTTTCCAGAAATGCTTAATAACCAGTGGCAGATCCTTGCAGCGCAACATGGAGAAATGAGCCCCAAACAGCTCTCCTCACCTCGACTGCCTGTCTACAATTTATACATCCATGGAAAGGAGATAGGAAGGACGGAGGATTGGGCTGAACTCCAGGATGCCCATTTGTGGAGCTGCTGCCGCATTAACCTTCCTTCCTTGGAAGCCAGGAGTTTACATTCTATCACTTTATCCAAAATAATTCACAAGTCTCTAAAAATGTATCCCGCACATATTAACAGGGAAGCCCAGTGCCCCTGACGGAAGGTATGGGAAAATAGAATAAAGAAAGAGGTGTTAACATTTTTATTGGGTCTTGATGACCAGGGGAAAAGTTTTAAAGGTTGCTGGAAGAAAGAGGTTTCTTTTTTCTGAGCATAACATTGCAGTGCTCACCAGCACAGTGTGAAGGCCTGGAGCCACTGACTGGTTTGCACACACAGTGCCAGAAAACCCCAGTGGGCAATGTGGTGATTCAGTGCCACCTGGCCATCCCTTGTGAACCACCACGCACAATGGCACCTCTGTCCCCAAAGCTGTGTGCTGCTGGGTCAAAGCAATGCACCCCATGCCGAGGCACTGCAGGCTCTGTGGGGTTGCTGGCATCCTGGCTGCCTCCTGGGAACTCTTGTTTTACAAGCTGTAGAAACACAAAACCTCCCCCCACAAGCTTTGCAGAGAGCCTAGTATGAGATGTGTGCAGGCTCTTACTGCCACCCGAGAGCATGCACAGATTATTCTCTGATGTGCTGAGCTCACAAGCACAAGAGCACCTTGCTTTTGACAATCAGGTTGGTCACAGCTGTCCTGCTTCTATGCCAGCACATAGGCGCAGCATTAACAGTCTGCGAAACCCAGATATCATACCATCACACATAATACAGAACAAGAGAGCATAAGAAGGAGCTGTTGAAACAAGAAATGGGCCACGGATTTGATCAGAGGGCTGGAGCACTTCTCCTGTGAAGAAAGATTGAAGGATTTGGAATTGTTCAGCCTGGAGGATCCAGGGAGACCTCACTGCAGCCTTCCAGTACTTGAAGGGAGCTCATAAGCAGGAGGGGAACTAACATTTTACACAGTCTGATACTGATAAGACAAGGGGGAGAGGTTTTAAATGAAGGGAGAGGAGGTTTATAGTAGATGGTAGAAACAAAGATTTCACTCAGAAGACCATGAGGCCCTGGCACAGGCTACCTAAAGAAGCTGTGGATACCCCATCCCTGGAAGTGTTCAAGACCAAGCTGGACAGAGGTCTAGGCAGTCTGATCTGGTGGGTGGCAACCAGCTCATGGCAGGGAGATTGGAACTGCATGATCTTTAAGAACCCCCCTGGGTCTAGCCATTCTACGATTCTGTGATTCTGCACCATCAAACCAAGACTGGCCTTCCAATGACTAAAGGGATTTGAAGCTTATGCTGCAAGGGAAATTCAGAGATTTCCTAGGGCAGCACAGATAAGGCAAGAAGCTCCAAGGACAGGAAATGCAAAGGATTTCCTTTTTTCCTTCTGGTTATGGTAGCCCTTGTAAATTTGCTTGTAACATTAACAATGTTAACATGTTGAAATGTTAAAAAAGTTATTTCTCCTGGCATGCCACTAACGGTCCTCTGCTTGGCTTGCTCTTGCTTTGTGCTGCAATTTATGAGCCATTTCAGTTTCAGACAACCAAATTTTGACATGTGACATGGAATATATGAAAATGCTTGCCATTGCCTTTGAGGTTAATTGCACAGATTACTTAAGCCAGTCGGTCTGGAGTTCAGTCGCTGCTGAGAGCTCCGAATGTGTGTGTCTTTCTCCTTGGCAATCTCTTTTCTGCTGTGTGATCTTTTTTACAGGCATTAGCTTCTCGGGATACACACAATTTCCTTTTATTATTTTTGGTAGCAACGGATATTTTCAGAGATGCTGAGAAGCAGATCATTAGCTTTGAAGTAGCAGTCTGAGGGACTGACATGCAAATCAGCCTTTGACACGGTTTCTCTGCATCACTGAGGATTTCTCCAGTGCTAGGAAAGCCCCAGGGGACTCACAGCTTCTACATCTGCCCCTGTGCCTGGTGCCTAGGCGTTTGCTCAAGGTTGCAGTGGTTCAGTGCTACCGGAGAAACAAGAGAATGGGGAAGCTCTATCTAACTACCGTGCCACCTCTGTCCTCTTCCAGCTGGACAGCCCATTCCTCTTGCCTTGTTAAGCCCAGCTGGCTTTTCAAGCACAGATGTTGAATCCTGTGGGTTCCACATTCCTTCTTACTCATGTCTATTGCTTTCAAATGTGGGTGCTCTGGTAGTGGAGGATTTAAACATCTGACCTGATTTTCCAAACTAGTGAAAATTAACATTAGTATTTGCTGCCATGGCAGCTTATGGAATTGAGATCACCCAGTGAAATACAGAAATTGCTCTTCTCTGTTTAGTCAGTGATATCCCTGAGCACAGAGAACTTAGCTGATTTGCAGTTTTTGCATCAGGCATGCTGTTGGCAATGCTTTCAGAGAGCTCTCTCCCAAATGCTTCTGGCTCTGTCAGTGTACAGCCTGGGTTTGGGGCTAGGCATGTCACTTTATTGTGTGAACCCAGGCCATCTTCCTTTGGAGGCTGAAGGGTAGACTAACAATATGTGTAAGATTTTCACATTGTATTTCTCAAATTAAAGTGTGCAGATATTGATTTTTGAATGGAAAAGCCAGAACAGAATGGGTGATATCTGAAGCTTCCTCTGTCATGGCAAAGATCCTTGTTTACAAGGGTTTTCATAAGATAATTAGAGGTTTGCTTTTGCTTTAACTTCAAAGGGCTTTATAAACTAAATAAGGGGCTTAAGAAGCCTGGAAACTTTCACGTATGCTCATTTCATGATCCGTAATCAGATTTATCCTCTCCATGTAAAAATCTAACATTTGGCCAGCAGAAACAAATAAAACAAAATGAGATTTGAAAAGCTCAGCTCTTCATCCCAGTGATGAGATGTGTTGACTACTTTTCATGTTAGTGGTTTCTCCTCGTTCTGGCATTTGCCACTGGAGCACCCGACAGTGCCTCTCTGCTCCCATCAGAGGAGAGTTTCTGTGGGTGATGCTGGAGCACCACTGGGCACAGCTCTGCTGGGACTCACCAGCCCCACATGTATCAGGGGCAAGACAGCCTCAGAGGGGCTTTTTTGAAGAAAAAACTCAAAGAGGCTTATCTTGCCACAAACTCCTGAAGAGCTTGGGCCATGCTAATGCTGATTCTTTTAAAAAAAACATCTGCATCTTCATTTGCTTGTTGTTTGGGCTCTGCTGCTGACTGGACTGAACTTAACAAGGAGAAATGAGGTGAATGAGTTAAGCTTCATTAATAACAGATGATTCGCATTATCTCTATAAAATTATAAGACTGAGTTGTCTAGCTGATGCAGTAGATGCTACTTAAACTGCTCCTATGAGCAGCAGGATTCAGAAAAGTGCAAGTACTGCAAACTATTCACATTTTAATTGTGTGTCTTTATGTGCAATTGGGAACTGAAAGGCAAAATGCACAGTCGAAACACAAATTCTGCAGTGTGAGCAGTAGTTAAAGAGAAATATTTTCTTCTGTGTTCAATATATAAAAAATTACCAGAAGGAGATTCCTCAGTCTATCAGCAATTGCAAGAAGTAAAGAAATGGTGGAAGGAAACTACCTACCCTTGGAAGGAAAAGAAACAAATGGAGAAATAGCCTCATACTGTGCTACAACGTGTTTTCATACTGTGGAAATGATAACCTTCCCTTTGACTTTTACAGGAGCCAAACCTCACTTTTCAGCAGAGCTGTGTGTGCTGGGCCCATGTCCACCTGTCCTCCACTCATGGGGTTCAGATGTGTCATGCTGGGATTCAAGTTCTGCTTGGAAGCAGCCAGACTTGGGATTGCTCCTAGCACAGTGCGAGGCAGCACGTTTAGGCTGAGCCATGCCCCATCACTTAGTGGGAAGGTCCTGGGTCCACACAGAGGAATGGAACAGGCTTGGGCCTTCACAGAACACGCTGCCCCGGCCACCCGCCATCCCTCCCTCGTTGTCAGTATGGGTTGTGGCCTGGGGAGTCTACACTTTGAAACTGCACTAGAATTAATTTTAGCAGGCAGTACGTTCATAACAGCTTAACAAGATGCTAGGAAAAGCTGGAAGAAAGATGTGGCTCACTGTAGGAGAACTACTCTGTGTGACAAGACACGTGTCACTCATCTGTTGGCACCAGGGGAAGAAGCCTGCCCTGTGGTTAAGGACTGTCAGGGAAATTGTAGATTCTTCCCCCATGCATTATATATGAAGATGGATGCACAGAAAATGCATCACTGGGAAGCAGTGATGTGAGATAGCACATGCAAAGGGAATAGCTGAAAGAGCAATATCTGGAGGGAAAAGGACTTGGGAGGAGCAAAGAAGGGGAAAGGAAAAGTAAAAATTGGTATGATAAAGCTATGGTAGTGGAGTGGTTATTTATTTATTTATTTATTTATTCTGAAATATTGTCAGTGACTGCTTTCATCATAACTTTTGTTTTTTCAAACAGATGGAAATGAAATGTGATGAACTACCACTCCAGTTATGATTGATAACACAGAAGAGTAAGGAGAACATCTAAGAAAATATTTTTTCCATATATTTACTTACATAACCACAGATAGAACAACCAAACTTAGTGAGAAGATATAGTGTAATGTGATGTGGTTATGTTAGAACCTTGAGAGGCAAACATATGAGACAGACCTTATTATGAAGCTAACTGTGGCTTCCAGACAACAGCATTGCTATTTTCAGTACATTATGCGATACCTGGATTCTACAGAAGCATCTTTTTCCTCTAGGAAGACTGTCCTGGTTAAATACAATTCTTTCACATCTTGACTGTCAACAGGTTTGTATTTTTACAGAGCATGTTTTCTGATTCCTTCTCCCACACAATGAGTCAGAGCAATGTAGCCAAATCATATTGGAGCAGCTATGAATACAGAAACATTTCTCACCACTTCTTAGCTAATGCAAGTATTTCCTTCTTTACTTATGACTAATTGTTGTTGTGTCAAAAGCAGTAGACAGGAAAATTGGTGTTTCTTCCAAACATATAATTATGCTCACTAAAGTAATGAGGAATACATCAGATATTTTTAGGTCATCATTTTTGTCAGGAAAAATAACAACCTTTATGAATAATCTGGAAATCATTATTGCTTCCACTGGGATTCACAGTGAATGCATTAATTATGGTGAATTCATTTGGTTCTCACAAGGTTACAACTAAGTAATCTCATGGAAGCTCTGTTACAAGCTACAGGAGTCCAGGATGTCCCGAGGCCAGCAGCTTGTTTTGCCGCACTGCCAGGCTGTCAGTGCCTCACAGGGGTGCAAGTGGGAGGACAAATTGAGGTGGAACAGCCCCATTGCCAGCAAAGCCCTAGCTCTTGTGCAGTAGAAGAATGGGCCCCCTGGGGCAGGGGAGAGCCTGGAGGCAGTCCCTGCACTGCTGCAGGTCTTTGGGGCACCTTTGGGAGCAGCCTGCATGCACAGGAGCTGCCTTTTCAAAATTACATCATGTACAGGCATATCCTCAGGAAATTAATCTGAATTAACTAGAGGTAAGTGTGTAAAATACTTCATTAAACCCCAGCAGATCACTGTGCACAGACATGAGCTAGCCTCTCAATGAATCAAACCAAGTCTCTTTCAGACCCTGCTAGGAGAGCTGCAGTGCAGTCGCGGACATGCGGATGTTTTTCCTCATGCATGCTGGCACATAGGCAAGCCCGTGCTGGCTGGCTGACGGTGACGAATTCCTCTTACACGTTCCTCAGCTGCAACGTCAACTTTGGGCTTTCCTGCCCTGACACATCCTGGCGATATGCTGTCACCTCTGCTTGTGGGGCTGAGGAATGAGACCTGCTCATACCAGTTACTATCAGCTCCCTCAGAGGACCTTTGGAATGATCTGTGCTTTGAAGATGCTAAAATGCACAGGTACTGTGCTATGGACAAGGTTTGGATCTAGCTTGTGCAATGAGAGTCGTGTACAAAAGTAACAGCCTGATGCCTTCTCATAACTGTGGTTTTCAGGTCCACTTGTCACTCACCCCATTTTTAAAAATGTGGAAGTAGAGGTGATAGACACAAATTGGAGTACAGGGGATTCCCTCTGAACCTCAGGCCACAGTTCTGTGCTGTGCAGGTGAACAAGCACTGGTGCAGGTTGCCCAGAGAGGTTTTGGATTCTCCTCCTTGGGCATCTTCAGATGCCGTCTGGACATGGCCCTGGGCACCCTGTGCTGGTGGCCCTGCTGGGCAGGGGGTGGAACAGATGGACTCAGAGGGCCTGGCCAACTTCAGCTGCTCTGGGATCTAATGAAATTCCCTGGTTTTGTAGAGAAAGAAAGAGCAAGGAAAGGAAGGGAAGAGAACATAGCTGATTTGCCAGACTTAGAGCTACTGCTGAACCATTTTCCCACTCGAGTCCTTCTCATTTTCATTTATTGATTTGTTGTGTTGTGAAATCTGTTTGTTTTGTACTGAGTTAAGTAAAATTCTGCTTCTCACAATATCCTTAGATGACTACTATAAGAAATACACCATATGGGAGTAAGTAATGTTAACAATAAAAAGCAGCTAAATATTCAAAACTAGGAATATTTAATGAATTACTGAATTTCCAAAAACAGCCTTAGGAAAACCAACACTCTCTGTTATTTTCCATAAATGAGAAATTTTTTTTAATCTTTCCTGATTACTTTCACATTCTGAAGTAGTAACTGCTTTTCTGATCTAGTGCACTAATATTTTTTTGAAGCAGGAAGCATTAAAAATGTAGATCAATGTTTTTCTTTAGAATAAATATCACGGCTCACACTAAAAACTTTATCTCAGATGTTTATTTAATTCATACCACGGCCTTATACTTTACTACTTTTGAAAGCTCAATATGCTGAGATGAGGTTAACGTGTATTGTTAGATTTGTCCATTAACTGAAAGTCAATTCTGGAGTCAGAAAGCTTTAATGTATCATTAAAAATCTGTGGAGATGTGGAATAATGACTCCTTGGTAAAATGAAAAAAAAAAAGATAAAAAAGAATAAGTTATCAATTTAGTTGTATAAAGAAGGAGAAGTCCTCAAGTTCAAAATCAACATTTCCATATGAGTCATTCAACAGATACAAATTGTTAGCATGAATATGAGCCTATTCAGTGTGTCATGGATAAGAACTGCAACACCAAAATATTCACATTTGCTTAATTATTTGGAGCGAAGATTCTCATCACAGAGTGGTTTCCACTGCAGGACAGGAGAGTGGTCAGAAGATAAGGGTGGATTTCACTGAAATAGACAGAAATTAAATGGAGCTAGTGATTCAGCTTAATTTAGCAGAAGGAAAATTCATTTTTTTAAATAATGAAGCATTTTGCAAATTGATTATCGCTTCCCTGAAGCTCTCTTTCTTTTATCTAAGTATGGTGTTTGGGAGCTCAGGGCTGGATTTTTCTTTCATTCCCATCAAACAAAGATCAAAGCAGAAGCACAAGTCTATATTAGGGACTCTCTTCTACCATCACCAAACAGTTTTGCAGTGTTTTGTAGACCAACCCATCTCGTCTGCTGCAATAGCCACTGTATCTCAGTATTGGGTCACTGCAGAACAGAAGGCTTTCTGACAGGTAGGTACAGCACATAATAACTAAACTCTTCTGCCAGCATTGGCTCCCTACTGACTCACTTGCCCCTGTGGGCACAGTAGGATCCATTGGGAATACTGCAGCATATGACATCTGGATATTGCAAAAGTCTGCTAAGCTGTTTGAAAGACAACTTAGCACTTTTTTCCCCTCTTTTTCTATCTTTTTAAGTACCTATGTTTCTACTTTTCATAGGCTGGGACAGGATAACTGTTCCCAGGAAAATAAGCCTATCATCTGCATTAGCCAGCACTCAGGTTCAGAAGGTATTAAGGATCAGTGCCAGTGTATGAAAAGTAGGAATCAGCTCAGGCACCTCATAATAAATAATCTCAACTTCCATATTGTTTGGAGGTGCCAAATTCTTCAAAACAGTGGGGAAGAAGCTGTGCACAATTCCCTACAAAAAAAAAGCTTTAGGACTTTCAGGAGTGAAACCCACAGAGATTTAAACCCTTAAATCATGATTTGACTTCTGAAGATGTCATACAGGGAAACAGTAATACAAAGTTAATAGAATGGAAAGCTCACGGTCACCTTCTGCAGTATTCAAAGGCTTCCCTAGGGGGATCTGCAACTGCCCAGCACCAGTTCCTGCAGTTCCCTGGACCTGTCACTGAGATATCTGTCTGTGCTTCCAGAGGGCACCAGGCTTTCAGTCTTTTGATATACAGTCTACGACTGTATATGAACTATAAGGCAATTAAGAAATGCAAATCTGTCACTGGTAGGTTGAAATCCACTATGCAAAGCTATGCACCTTAGCTAGAGGTCATCAACCTATACTTTGCTACCTGTAATCCAGTACTTTTGTAGCTTCAGAATTGGAGAAGAGCATCTGGGTCAAACTAGCACAGCTGAAACCAATGAGAGCTGCCGCTGCAATTTTCTTGTTCTTGATCCAAAATACTGCCTCATTTGTTCGAGGTCAGCTGAGTTGGTCTGGCAGTTTTATGCTTGCACAGCAACACAAGGAGAATCACAAAACTGAGAAGCTTCATGATAGTTAACTTAAGAGCACTGTTAAGGCTGAGTGTAAGACACTTTTTACAGTGCTAAGAAAGTGGATTAAAACTATTGCACCAGAATAAGTGCACTTTGAAACAGATTTTCAGAAAATCTGTGTTCTGGGACGAAAAGAACATTTATGTGTTGTTCTTAAGATTTTATACGCTTCATATTACAAACCTGTTCTCCATTCTTTTGCAATTACATTTAGTGACTTCTCATTTCTGTATCATGAATAATAAACCCTCTCATTACTCTTCACACTTTTGCTGGGCATACAGAAGAAGTTGAAAACGTTACAGCTAGCAGAAGCCCTATGTTTTTTTTAAGATTGCTTGCTCTGTGACTGGTGTACATTGTACAGTGGGGCTATGAGTGGGGAATTGCCATCCCATGTTCTGCCTTCACAAAGCAGATGGAAATAATCAATTTTCTTGATGTCTGTGAGGAACTGCAGAGACATGTATATATGCATAACTTTTTTTTTTTTTTCTGGTACATTTAACCTCTATTTCAAGGAGAGCAGACATAGATGTGAAATCTGCTCAAGCTACCAAAAGGGAAGGACTGGCAGTCAACGTTAGCCTAAAAGTCCTGAGTCCTGAGTTTCCACTTCACAACCAGAGCATTGCTTCCCTATAGCCGCGGGGTGTGTTTCTCTGGAAGGATTTAGCAACCTGAAATAATCACGTGAAATGTACAAAGATCATATTCTCATAGGGTTAAACATAGCCAAAGGGAAAATCACTTCAGTGGGGGGACTGTTTCTGTGCTATCCCAGAATACTGCCTTTGCTCACACATTCTGCTGAAATGTAGCTCTTGAATAAATTCAGCCTGGTGTTATACACACACACACAAAAAAGACATGTGACTGGCTTTGCTAGCTTGCTGCAGAAGCAGTGCTAGCAATCATAATAATCAGACTGTCTCACCCGGCTGTGAGATGCCATAGCATTTTCTCTCAGTTGCTGCTTTCAGCAGAAAGGCCTAAAGTCTGCAAAGGCAGGTGGAAAGAATACAGCTTGCTCCTAAGAGGTAAATGAGAAGTGCAAATTGCACCTTTTCAGTTTACTAAGTACTAATTAAGGGTTGCAAGCATGGCATTCTTTTACCAAACATGTGGTGCCAGGGAAGCAGCCATCCTTGGGCCCTGAGATTGATTGCTATCCAGTGATTATTCAGAAGCCAATAGTAGCATTTTCTTTTTTGGGTATTGCTGTCATTTGAATAATAGATCATCAGCATGCCTCACACAGTGATCCATTATTCAAAAGCAGTTATTGTCCAGGAAAGATTTTGGACTGCTTGGGAGAGCTTACCTCAGAAGAGAGGAGAAAGTGTTCTGGCTGCCTTTCAGAAACAGTGGGGATGAGCTGATCGCTGGTACATTTAGGCAGGATATTGCTCACTGTGAATGGAACTAAGGGCACTGGTTGCACTGTAAATCTGGGTGTAGATACGGGGGAAAATCATGCATTTCCTAAAAATCTCTGCATGTATTTCTACTAAGAGGCAGCTGGGTATTGCATGCCTGCAACCAGGCAGCCAGCATTGCCATCACAAGAAGACAGGACCAAGGAAGGAACCACACCAGGGCAGCACGGTGGCTCTGCAGGTAGTTATGGGAAACATCCTCCATGCAGCAAAGCATGATTGGAAGAGTTGGCTTAAAAATTAGCAAGAGATTGACAGAAGTTTAAATCATGGGTCAAAAGGAGAGAGAAGGTCCCCTCCTGATACCTAATGGTAGGTGGGGGCAGAAGAAATAGGAAAGGAGAATGACCACAGAGATGCTGCTCCAGAGAGGACAAGCATCTGTGCTGGGCAGGAGACCAGCAAGAAAAGTGTTCTGCTGCATTGCTTTGCATCAGTCTGGATTTGCCAAGCAGGAGCACGCAGTGGTGCCTGAGACTGGAGATGATGGGAGCCCGAACAGGAGTTTTGTCTGCAAAACCAGCTTAGCCATCTGGAGCCAATTTAATCTTGCAATAAAATGCTTTCCTTTTACTCTCCAGCCAGGAGAAAATAATGGTAACACAGCCAAAGACTTTTTAGTGCCAGTGGAGCAGATCTGAGACCAAGGGTGGTGAATTGGGTCACGCACCATATGATCTGCAGGCTTCAAACACAGGAGCTGCCTTATGCTTGGCTGTTCACATCCTCTCTCGCTTTGTGCAGTTGTTTGTGTTGCCCTACAAAGGCAGCTCAGTTTAAACAATATTTTACCCATAATCTGTGGATGTTTACAGCGAGCATCTCTCAGGCAAGGAGAGGAGCACAGAGGAGTTTCCTGCTAAATCCCATACTAGCTGAATCCCAGCTATCTGGGCATCTTCAGCATTGCTGTAAATAATTCCACTTGATTGAACTACAGTCAAATAGAAGATTAAGCTTACTGATTTTCTTTCAATGTTTAAAATATTTTACTTTCCTCCCTTAAGTTGTATGCTTAGCATATAGTAAAATTATTCCTTACTATACTAAAATTAATGACTTACAGCAAACGTTATATGACAGGTTGAATTTTGAGTTTATTGGCAAATGCAACAAAACATGCAGGAAAAACCCATCCGAATGTGTCATTTTTAAGATGTTTCAAACTGTTTTCCCTTTCTGGCAAAGCTGAAAGCATTTTAAAAAAATGTCTGAGGAGAGATGAATTTGGCTCACAGCTTTATGCTCGCATAATAACACAGGGAGAACGGTTAGGCTGAAAGGCTTAATGACAGTTAATCGAGAATCATTATTTAGCCTGAGTATAAGATAGTATTTAGGGGTAAAAGAAGATGGAAGTTTTCATAAAATGTATGTTCTGGGAAAATAAGCCTAGGAAATGCAAAACTGCAGTGTGTGATTTCCTTAACATCTGAACTGTAAAAATACATCCCAGGGCCATTGCGGACCCCATGGCCATGTCTGCATTCCTCCATATTAGCTTTATAATTAACCAGGCAATAAGGGTGGACATTAGCACAAAGCTATTCTTTGGGCTGGCTGAATCCAAGCCGCTGTGTGCACAATGGCATCATGTGGCATGAAGAGTAATTTCAGAGAGATCTCTCCCCAGGTGGCATTCCTTAATATTACAGCCACTTTGCTTAATTATATAAATACTGCTGAGAGTTTTAGAGGAAAATCTGAGCTCTCCAATCGTGTGGACCTCTGTATTCTGAATACCCCCAACCACCCAACCGTGATGTTTGCAAGACTCTTTGCTCTAACAGTCACGTTGTGCTAATTGTCTTCTGCACACAGGACTTACTGACTCGTGCTAATTTTGAAAGAGACTGCCACATTTTTGATAACCGTGGTTTGAATTGAGGTAACGAGTACATAAACAACTAGTCCATAGGTAAGTATTTTATTCCAATCAAACGTTAGTTCTAACAATTTTTAAAAGATCATACAGAAATAAAAAATAATACAAATATTGAAGCAAAAAATGTATTTAGAACTAAATAACTAGAAAGATGTGGTTTGAAATGTGTGGAAACAAAAATTCAATTTTTAGTTACAATTAGTACAATTTAGATAAATCTGTGGTCCAAATACAATTTGTTCCACATATTTTCATTCAAAAACATGTTTCCAATCTCAGTTTATGATAAAAAAAGCACATTAAAAAAAGCCAAAAACCCACAAATGATATCAAGTCAACAGATCTCCAACAATACAATATTACTAGTATGCTGGCTAGAACAGCAATAAATAAGTTTCAAGAAACTTAAGCACTGTGGGAATTGTCTTTGCACCTCATATTAGTGAGTAGCAGGTGCCTACGGGGAATTAAAAAAAACACACAAACCTTCAGTGTGTGCGAATTACTTCGAGGTGTTTAGATGGAGGGTTTGTTGCAAGGCCACCTTCTGTCACTACATGCACCAGCATGTAAAAGTAGGATCACTCATCTGAATGAAAATGGAGAGAAAGTCATATATTTTGACCTCTAACTCCATAGGATTTTTATGGGCTTAGCTTGTGCTGAAGGCTGCCTGCACTGTTGATCTTTTTGTCCAAAGTACCATGACATCATGGGACAGAGAAACAAACTACACTGTTGTCTTTAACAATTTTTGACACTATGTAATTGTAAATTGACTTTATCCAATTATCTCTTGGGCAGTGTTTGAATTTCCACTACCACTCTTGCATGTTGTATCAGGAGGAGAGAAGGAAATGGTGTGACTGGGAGAAAGCCCGTCCCAGACAAAGGCAAATGGAGAAATTTATGCTATATCACACCGAACCATCCCTCCAACAAGAGAGGGGATGAATTACCAAGTATACATAATGGTGACTAGTGGCAGATAATTTGGAGTGAAGATGAATTGTTTCCCTAATCCATCATGTGGGCTGGTCACAGAGAGCCTGCCCAGTCCTGTGGGAGCCCTGCCAAACAGCCTCTTGGGGCCATGTGGAAAATGAAGGGATTATCCCTTCTGGTGCCCCTTACGCTCACTTCCAAAAAGCCTGAAGTTTGTCCATGTCTCTGAATCTAGCTTTGACTCTCCCTGGGGCTGTCCCACATTATCAAGTGCATTGTTTTCCTGGACAGAAAGTTTTTGGATTTGAAGGACCTGGGAAAAATGGGAGAGCTGGCAAATAAACAATAAAGATAATTTCTAAAGAAGTTCAGTATTCCTTCCCTAAGGATCAGTTGTCTTTAAGGAGACTGGGACTCAGTGAAGTTGTGACTGAAGCATCTGCTGCCACCACAGCAGGGCCCCTTCCCAGGCCTGCTTGGTGATGCACGGCAGCAGGAGGCCATATTCAGGTTCACATCTGTCACAATTAGCACTGCAAATGACCCCTCTGCAAAGCCTTGGTTTCCCCTCTGACTGGCATCTGTTCTGCCCTTCCAAGTTCACTCACTTCAGTGAAACTTCTCATCTATATCATGACTGTGGAGGAAAGGAGGAACAGGGCTTGGCTACATCCTATGAAAACACTCTCATCCAGGAAACAATGGCATCTGCTATTCCTCACATTGTACTTGGAAGGCTGGGAGCTGTTTTTGTAGAAAAATGAGGAGTCTTCTCATGAGAATGTCAGAGCTTGGAGTCTCAACTATCACTAATGATAGCTTGTGCTAAAATTGCAACAGTAAGGAAACTGAAGTATACATTCCATAAGCTTGACTACTTGGAATCTTTTCATTATATTTCAAACAATGTCTTGGACAATTTCTGATACTTACAGAATCTTTCAGCTCTCTGCAGGCGATTGGCCAAAATTCACCCAGGTCTTTATTAAATGATGTTAAAAAGTGACTTTTTGCTCCTGACATTGTAAATCCCCAGGAACATTTGGATACATCATGAAAATGATCCAGAACTGTATCCTTGCTGGTAACCCCATTTCAAAGACTAAGTAGTAAATGGGCGTATAGTTTGGGCCATCCTGTTCCTTTTGGAGATGGTTTTTGCAAGTAAGGAGTGGTGAAGTAGAAAATTGCATGGGGTCTCAGTTCAGGTGCTGTAACTACGACTGCTCTTGCCACATCTTTGCTTGTTTAAAGCACTACGTTAGTTTTCACAGCTGAAGGTTTGAAATCCTACTCTTGAACCAAAAATACACATGGCAAAGAAAAATCATTTGAAGTAGAAAAGATGGCAAGAATTTGGAGATAAAAATTCTCCGTAACATTGCTGTTACTGTATATGTCCTTGGTAAGCCACTAACTCCTTGTTTCAGTGGACTACAGAGATGTATGAAGAGTTAAATTAATGCATATCTATCAAAATTAGAATTTTCATGACTGCCATGTATATTAATCCCTCTGATCTAATAGTACATTTAGTTCTGGAATGTAATTAGTAGCTCTATTAGCAGGAGTCTACAAATCATCATTACGTCAAAATTGACATTATGTACACATCTTGTATAATCTTGGAGGTCAGATTCCTGTATACTTTCAAACAACAAGTACAGCCTTCCCGTAGAGGTGATCCTACCGGCTTCTTTGATGTTCTCCAGGAGGTAAGGTGATGGAGAGCACAAGTAAAGAGATCATTATGGATCTCCACATGAGAGCAAGGGTAAGGCAATTAGAACAAGAAAAGAAGCAGTAGCAGTACAGAGATCAGTAATCTGTACTTTTTCATTCAGAACTTAATCACGTGCACAAAAGATTATTTTAATTTTAAGTAAGAATGGGACAAATTGTTGATAAGGACTGGTTGTAATTATGACTTCTTTCAAGCTATGACTTATAAATCAAAGCTTCTAACTGTGCTACTTGCAGAGCTGTTTGATCTGTATCCAAACATGCTGCTGCCGCAGTAAGATACGGGATTTCAATGCAGTTAGTAGTTTGATAGTTTTACCAAGTTTAAAGTCACTGCTTTTCAGTGTAATTTGCTGCTTATGATTGTTAATGAATCCCATCTATAATACTTTCTATACTTAAGCCTTAGTAAGTGATCCTACCAGTACTGATAGAATAATGTAAACCTTTCCCTTGTAGTGGTAAAGATATGCTACTTTGACATGTAATTTAATTAACACCTTAAGTAATGTGAGGTTTTCTGCTGAATGAACTTGGATGCCTCTCTTATGGTTTAATACCATAAGCAAGCAGTGCCAAATTCTGCTCTCAGGTTTATAATTTCAAGCTAGCTGGCACTTACATTTTCTTGCTGAAATGAAGCATCTAATTATGTGAAGCATCTACTTGCCCTGATTTCCTTTCCAGTCAATGGAGAGAGACTTCAGTGGACTAATTAGCCAGCTGGAAGATGTCTATGTCCCTTATGGATGACCAGATCACAAAGTAGGTGAGAAGAGTCTAAGCTGTTGACCTTATATACCTTAGGATAGACATAAGGCTTTAATATTTTGAACTGTTCACTTGCAAAATATTCATACATTCTACAAATTTGTTCACAGAATATTTAATAAAGCAATTGAAAATTCAGTGCCTCACATGAAAAGAGACAATAAATCAAAGCTAGTGTTTGTTTTTTCTTATGTTGCTCCCCACTCTGGTGGCATTGGAAACAGACTGATATATAGGTTATTCTTTCTTTGTTTTACTCCCTGTTTATAAATCTAAATTAAAAGTTACAAACATTTGTGATTATTGTGTTCTTATTCCATTTATAAAGGGGAAAATGTATGCTATTTTATACTGGAGGGCAAAGCTGGGAACAAGTTCGTAACATGAAAACCTCAAGTGTGCTCTTTCAAGGCCTGATTTCAGCATCACATCAAAGATCACCATCATCAAATTATTACTTTTCACTAGAATCTGACTGTCAGGAAAGAGAAAAGCCTGCAGAAAGAAATTCAGCTTGTGCTGGAACCTTGCATGGAAAGTAGATAACATGCAGAGGATGGTACTGCTGGCAGAAATAATTTATGCTTATTTACATGGTAAACAGGACTTAGACAATATACAGATGAAGTACCCTGGTGCTCTGGTTACCCCTGTTTGTCAGGTCAGTATTTTGTGAGCAATTGCACTGCAGCACCTCTCTGATTCCATGTCATTTTTGAACATGAGCTCTGCGATGGGTTATGTTTGGCAGTCCAGAAGTGAAAGATCCACACTAACCTAACATCCCTAAATAATCTGGACTCAGGTTTAGAGTGAAGTAGATTTTTACATCTAAGCCAGTTGTTTTATGGATGTCCTGACTGGCAGAGTTTCATTTTGCAGCCCTCAAAAGTTCCTGTCTGAGTATTGCACATAATATTTCTTTCACTTACTGCTTATAGAATAAGCCAAGTTCATAAAATTTAATAGTGCCATTTGTAGAGGTCAACTGTCTCTTTTTTTTTTTTTTTACCCTCAAAGCAATATTTTGTAAGTGAAAAACTCCAGCTACCAAAGTTGATGAAAACATGTCCAGTCAAACAGGTACCCCAGAAAATGATGGCAGATTCCAAAAAGAACAACAGAGTTTTTACTTAGCTAAACGTGCAAAGCCATTATTTGATTTCTCACAATGTTCTAAAGCAGAAAACACATTTCTATGGATATACATCCACTGAAACTTCTGCTGATTTTGTAGTCTCCTAACAGAGTGGAGTCACCTGTAAGAAAAATCTTCATCTGTGTTGTAGATTTCATATTGTTAGCTTTCCTTATTCCAAATGTATCAGAAATGCTAAGTCATGGCCTGACCCAGTGATAGAGCCCATGGTGGGAAGGCAGGTCCAAGGGGGGACCTCAGGCGCATGCAATGCAGATGTGAAGATGGTTCATTTTCACTTTAGAAAACTTAAAAGTGAGGCTCAGATTCTTCCCAAAAAGTGAAGAACATCCAGAGCACATGCACTGACAGATGAGTCAGAAACCCACAACAGATTGTTTTACGAATGGATAAGAAAGAGCTCTCTTAGAAGGAAGAGGCATAAAACCAGCTGATGCTGAAGGACAGAATAATACCCTAATATGGACTTCCAGAATCTGGCAATATTTGCATTATTCTTGGAGCTGCTTCTTACCATGACGTATCAGGTTACTTGCAGTAACTGGAATTAACTAAAATATGATGGTATGCTAACCAGCATTTAAAATACCAAATATGTTGGACAGTATTATGAAATAGCAATTCCTGCTATAAAACCCACATTCTTTTCTTGTAATATTAAACTTCTATTTCAATCAGTATTAGCATGGAGCTGATCAGATAATGTCTCCATACTCAATGGACTTCGATCCTGGGAACTCCCTGTAAAAAGTAAGACTGCAAGAGAATAAACTGATGCACATGAATAACAGCATAAGAACTATTCCATTTATTAAAGGTACCATTAAATTCTCAATGATTACCTTGCAATTAGCATCCACATGAAGCAAGAAAATAATTCTGAAAGAAAGCTTTCTTTTTATTTTTTTTAAAAGGGAGACTGATGAGGACACTCTCAGAAGCTGAGGTAATTTGTTCCAGAAAAAAACCTGAAAAGCAAAGTATCTGTTTAGTTTTGTTTTACATTGTTGATGTAAAGTAGAACTGTTTGACATCAGTGATCTGCAGATCACTGCAGTGTGTATGTGAACTCTGCCTCAAGATGAACCCTCCACCCTCTATCTTTGTAGACTTAGAATCACAGAATATCCTGAATTGGAAGGGACCCATAAAGATCATCAAGTCCAGCTGTTGGATCCACACAGGACCATCCAAAAATTCACTAGGACTCATCTAATCTGTTTGGGGTCTGCCACAAGGTGCCAGACACCATACTTCTTTCAGCCTCCAGCTGCTCCTGTAAGTCTGGTCCGAGAGTCTACTACCTGCACCCAGGCATGGGGCTCCATACCCATGTATCTGCCCTTCTCCTGAACAGGCCTTGATCCCTTTGCCTGGAATGTTTCCATCACAGACTTGCCGTGAAGGGTGGGGAGACTTCCATAGCTTCTCTCTAAGGCAAATTTCAGCAAAACTGGCTTTAGGCAGGCTGCCAGGACAGCATATTTTGCACTCTTTACAAAGAGTTTATTGCTGATCAAAGCCGGTTGTCAGTATAACAGCCTTCACAGGAGCAAAACATCCTTTGGGAAATAAAGTATGTTATGTATGTTTGCTCCAAATCAAAGGCTGACAGAGATGACTCCTCTGGATTGGAGACAACAGTTTCACTAGGGCTGAAGCCTTTACGCTGCCCTGCAGAAGTCAGTGAGCCTGGGATTCCTCTCTTATTAACGCTGGATCAGTGCTGAGGCCTGGAGTGGAGCAGGCCTATGCCGTGGCTGAAGGTGGCCGAATTTGACAAGTAACTACACATGGCACAGAGAGACAGTGCACAGCTGCACCTAACGCTGCTGCTGCAGTGTGAAGGCCAACCTAGCAGGTATGTTATATGGGACTCATGATTGCGGACTGCGAGATTTTGGGCTAGTACCAGGGATCCAACAAACAGCTTACATGCTCCAAGCCACAACCTGAGTATTACTTACTCACATTACATGTCCAGTTCCCAAAGAGCAGAGAGGTGGCTTGGAAAAGGCCAGTGGCTGAAGCATAAGAACAATTATTAGTCTCAAAAATGGTTGTACTGCAAAGCTGCTTGATGTTCCCGCTGTCAGTTAGATAAACACAGCAGCACTGTTATTGTAGGACAGGCTATTTTAAGACAGATAGACTACCAGAATTGGATTTCAACATTTATTTAGATTTTTATTTTTCCTATTACATGTGTTAGCCCTTGTTTTTGTGAAAATGTCTTGACTAGAACTAATGTCTCGCACATTTCCCTAGTGAGGGATGCCAAGCTGAACTGTGAAATACATTTGTTATTTCACACTCTTCTCGTATTACTGTGGGTGAACTTGGTCATGCCAGTCAGGCTCAGGCACTTCCAAAACAAATTAATCAGATGAAATCTGTGGCCTCCTCCACCTTTTAAGAAGCAGGCTGCAGAGATGTCAAACTGGTTGAATAGAACTATTGATCACACTTGTAAGGCTTGTCTCTAATTTCTCTCCTCCCCGTCCATGATAAAATGGGTGAATTTGGGCTCCTTAGTAAATTGACTTAAAATGCATGGGGGAAAAAGTTCCACAGGGCAAGGTTTGGTGCTGTAAGACTTAGCTCTCAATGAAGAATTTTTCTCCTTTTCAGTGACATTGCTGTGCCACCATGTAGTTTATCACCATTATTTTGTTCTTCAGCTCTTTCTCATATTTGACACGTTTTTCACTACATTTGAGAGTAGGCTAGACTTTGTAATGGATTCTTTACAAGGGCTTTAATAGTTTAAATTCCCTGAGAATGAGACTCCCTTCTTTGCTTATCCTTGACCTCCAACACAGTACTTTCTTAGGATAAGTAATTTGATCTCCTATTAGTTTCTTCTTGTGGCTTAAATCTTCACTCTTTCATGTTCTCTCTTGATTTTTAACGCTGTGGAGATGGTCTGAAGCCAGCAGCAAGACATGTAAGATTTTCACTGCTGGCATTTTCTCTTCAAAGCAGCATTGCTATGGCTGCCCAAGTCTCTGCTAGCAGAGGAAGCCTTTGAAATACATGAGGTTCCACAGCATGATCACAGTAATGATGAGCATGAAATAAAATAAAGAAATGAGAACTGTTTGTTTAAGCTGTTGGTAGAAAACATATAATTAAAGAGATGACAAGGTCTGGAGTTTGTTTATCTTTTCAAAGGCCCACATGCTGGCTTCTGCTTTACTACAGGTTGGGCCAAGTATAGCCTCGTTACTCATCCAGTGTCTGAGTTGCCATTGCTTCCCAGAGGGATTAGGGTCTTATGTCCTAGCACAATCTCTAGCCTGTGACTCTGTTGTGTAGAAAGTGTGAGGTAACCTACGTAGAGTGATGCTTCCCAGATGGGAATGGGATGTCTGGGCTGGGAAGCTGCCCAGAGATGCTGAAGCACAGCAGTGATGGCACAAACTGAGAAGCAGATTTGATCCTTCCTCAGGAATCTGCTATCATTCAGGAAGGATCAAAACCTGCCCAGAGGCCATGGATAGGCCCAGAAGCGGGGAGGCTGAGGTTTCTGTGCCTTAGGCAAGCTGATGCAAGCCCTTCTCAGGCAGAACCTCTCGCCTCCTCTGCCACGCTCTGCAAAGAGGCAGCAGGGCAGTAGCAGAAGGGGCCTGTGGCCAGAGGTCTGGTTAAAATACGTGTTTTGACAGAGGCTGGAGCTTCAGCTGACAGATACAGTGACAAAACTCTCTGGGCAATAGGAATTCATCACAGTTTGGTCCCAACACCAGTGAGAGCCTTTGGAGCTTGTTCAGGGTTAAATAATTTCCAACAAAGCAATGCAAATAGTGCAAAGAAATGAGTTGATCTGTTTCATCCTATCTGTAAGTACACAAAATTACTCAATTACTCTGTCAGGTAATCCTGCCCTCAGTAGAATTAAGTTTGTTAGCTCCTTTAGTAAAGCAGCATTAGCTAAAATGAGAGAGCATTATATTCCATCTATCAAGCTAATCTACTGGGCTAATACGATAATCTTGGAATGACAATTTGTAGAAGATCCCTAGGAAGCTATTTCTCTTTTTTTGCTCTTTTCATGGGAGTTCTAGAATAAATATGTGAAATATTCAACAACTGAAAAATTATTAAAAAAAAAAAAGATTAGTAAAGAAGAGCACAACTTCCTCTGTGGAATTAATAACTTCATGGCTTTGAAATGAGCATTTTTGTTACTATTACTGGGATGTTTTTATACCACATTTCAGAGTGTAGCCAAGGAAGATTGGACTACTGTGCTAATAAAAGAGGAAAATATATGAGATTTTATGAGTGTGAGAGAATAAAGGAGACGTAAATTAAATATCCTCTTGCTATCATGAAGGTCGATCCTTCCTCTGTGCCTGCTCTGCACTGCCACACCTGAGAATGTTGCAAATAGAAAATGCAAATGCCAGACTTGGAGTTGCCAGATTTTACTTCATTGGATTTGGGTCAGGCCCAGGTGACTGCAGGGCAGAAAATGGTCTGTAACAAAAAATTTTGAGTTAAATCAAACCTAGAGGCAACCCCTTCTGTGGGAGGTGCTATAGAGGTCCTCATCTCCTCTTCCTCTGTGAAGTAATCCTAGACAGCCAGCTTAACTTTCAAGGTGGCTTTTGGAGGGTTAGGAATGGCCTGGCTGAGTTGATCGTTCTTTGAAAATTGAAAGGTGAGATCCACCTCACCTGGCTGTGGTGACCTAAAAATTAGGTGTTATATCTATGGCAGTTGATTGACTCCCTTTTATAACCAATGCGGTGAGGTAAACACCCATGGAGGTCAATTTATCTGACCCAACTAGAAAAGACCAATTGCTTTCTGGCAGTGCCTGTTCCTCTCCAGCAGAAAAAAAAAAGGAAGTCTGTGATGATCAGCAGATGTTCTGCCTTGTCATCTCCCTACAGCTTTGTGGAGGTACCAGGATATCTTCATTGTGGCAAAGCTTCACACTTACACCACTGGTACACAGCTGACCACATATACAGAGAGCCAATTCAGTAATGCTGTCCTCCGGATCACTTAAGCTAATGTATTTATTTCAAAATGAGTATCTTCAGTATAATATGTTGTGTACTGCATGTAATGTGTTGGAGTCATGTTGGACTTACAACATAGCCTAGCTGTATGTGCTCTATACATGTAGCCTGCAGCCTTTGTGAATGTGGAGAGTAGATGGATGTGTGCAAATATATTTTATTCACCAGCAGTATCTGGAACTTGTTGAAATTTTTATTTTCATTAAACATGCAAGAACTCTCTGTACTGCAGTGTGATCTGAATGCATAATTTAGAGGGAATATTATATTTTTTGTGTTTTGTGAGGGTTGCTTTCTTCCATTCCTGTCTAGAGTTTATTAAATCAAATTTATTTGCACAATTAGCCACTTTAAAGTAAAGATGCAATATTTGCACTTTTTTTTTTTCTCAAAAGCAATACTCATCGTGCACTTAGAAAACTTTTTAAGACTTTCATTAGTCTTTATGAATCAGCTGAAGTACATGTTTAAAAAATCTGTGAAGTAGGAAATGTTAACAAGGGATTTCTCGCATAATGTGTTCAGCAGGTCAAATTAATTGCAATAAATGTGTAGCATCTGCACAGATTTTTGCAGATGAAATCACCGAGTCACAGCTGCTTACACGATTTTGAAGGTTGTTTGGTAGGATTCCACGCTCCCCGTCTCTTCATTCAGCCAAGCTCCATCACTGCCCCACTGCTTTCTTCTGCAGTAAAACCCAGCAGAAAATTTGTATTAGTTTTAATATAATCCCATTAGTGTCAATCAATAACATGCTGCTTCACACACCCCTGAAAGGCAGCCATAATGTACAAGAGTTTTATCAAGTCAGTTCTTAGTGAAGTTTACTTTAAGATGAATGTTTTTGCTATGGAGACAGCAGTTTATGAATATTTATATCACAGTATATAATTGCAGTGTTTAGTGTTAAATTCAAAATGAAGATACAGATATGCACCATAAAACTCTTCCTTCCACAAAGTCCACTGAAGTAGAAAATCATTTTGAAGCCAAGCAAGGCATGATGAAATAAAACCCCTTGACTGATGCTCTGGATTTTTAAACTTGCTTAAGTGTTATGTGACTTAGTCAAGTAATTTCTTCAGCTTACAAGTTATGTTAACAACATAACTGAAAAATATAATGATGTTTTGAAGGTATGCACTATTTTGTCCACCTCTTTCTTTGCCGTTAATGTGCTTTTAGTGTATGTGTGAGAAGCTTTAACAAATATCCTGTAATTATTTATTTATATTTCAAAGGTCTTTTAATTTGTCAGGAAAATATGTCACTGTATGTCATGTCTGTTTCAGTGCATTAGCATTTGCAACTGTTTTGTTTTGTTTGTGGGATGAACCAATTAATGTAAACCACGGGACTCTAAGAGCATCACCACTCTTCTGGTCAAAAAACAAAAAAGAAAAGTAAGAGGTTGGTTAGATTTTATTGTCAAGAATTGTATTAGAATGAACAGGAAATTAAAATGTAAAGAAAGAGAGAAAAGGGTCTGTTTTCTTTCTTCTTCTCTTCTAAAAAGATAGAATGAGGTGAAAAAGCCAAGGATCGTGGGAAGGCAAGGAACTTAGCTATATACTTTCTGATGGAAACACTATGTGCACTATCATGAAGTGCTTGTAGTATTTACTTTAAGAATAATATTACTTTAAGAATAAGGAAAAAATCCTTCTGGTCAATGTGTAGAGAGGACATGCAGAGCTTGGCCACAGCTGTGCCATGCCAATGTTGAACTGGAGAGGGTCAGCCTCTGTTATGGGATCAGGAAGAACTCTGTGGGCCAGAAATGGATACATGTTGTGTCCCAGGACCCAGCATGGCGTGGTGCCTCCTGCTCACTGTGTGCTGGGAGCTGCGGGGTTGGGCAGCACCCGGGGTTTTCTGCTTGCATCCTTGCAAGTTGTCACACTGCCGCTCAGTCAGCCGTGCTGTGTGTTCTCACTTGGCAAATGGACCCTTAAATCCAACATGACAGATGACATTTTCCATTTTCATACTTCTGAGCTCCGCTCCATCTTGGCTGAACCTTCACTGACGTCCCAAATGTGGGCTTGTCAAATGTCTTTGTGACAGCACTGTGGTTGTGCCACTGAGCTCTGCAACCTGGAGGCTGGTCAGGAATGGCCAAATTCAGCTGTGTTTACCTGGTGTGCATACAGAGGAGTGTGTCTGTGTGGCAGTGTTATACTGCAACATGTGCTGGCACAGGATTAGAAGAGCAAGCACCTATTTTGTGGTTGCAGCATTCATGAGCAGATACCAGAAGGGGTGTTGTGTGACAAGACAGAGACGTAAAGTGCTGCTAAGTGCTGCCTGTGTGCCTGAAATTATCTCAGTAACGCATTCCACTATAAAGTGCTGATGGCAGGGGAGCGGGGTTATGTATAACCAGCTGGTGGGGAGTGGCAGGGGTTGTTCTACATACACAGAGGAAAGCACTGGGGGTGTTTCTGGTTTCAAGAATTTGACGGTATAGGAAAAGAAACTAATCAGTTGGGCATTAATGATTAAGACGGGCCGATTTGTTGTTCTGAGGCAGCTGATGTGCCTTAGCAGCCAAAGGCAGTGGTTATGTGTTCTCTCACACAGAACTGAGCTGGAGGGCCCCAAATCAGCCCTGCTCTCAGCTCGTGCTTCCAGCCTCACCCCTCTCTTTCACCAGTGCAGGCCCTGCTTGCTTCCTCTCGTAAGGGAAATCCATGAGCAGAAGCAGTGAGCCCACCTGAATGCTGCTGTACACAGATGTAGAGTTTCACAGGAAGAAGAGAACGCCCACAGGAACTGAACTGCTGGGAATCCGCAGCGGATGGGCGGCTGTGATGGCAGCAGCGCACCTCTGAGCCAACACGCCGCCTCCCGGGCCGCTGGGAGGGACATGACTTGAGGCAGCGGGGATGCGCATTTTGGCAGTGCTCTCTATTCTGGCACTATGCAACAAGGAGGAAATGTAAGTTTGTTACCCCCAGCCCAATATAAGGACACACGGCACTGCGCCGGTATCCGGTGAAGTACGGAGAGAGCCACTAGAGGGCAGAGCCACTCAGAGCTGCTGGCAGCAAACAGTGGCCACCGGTAGCCTCCAGTTGGGGTTCAGCCATCCCTGCAGGCTGCGAGTGCGGGGTGTGCCGCGGTGCTCACCTCATGTACCATCACCGGGACAAATGTCATCTGCAGAAAGTGTTCAATGGGCTCGGTGCCTCCGTGCATTCAGTCCCTGGTGTGTCTCAGCACCACTGGATGCTGATCACAGATGCAGGATGTGAACCACCAGAAGAAGTAAATAAATAACTAGATAGATACGCGTTCCCCACTGAATGACTAAAAGCAATTGCTGTAACATGCCTGCTTTTCTGGGATGGTGCCTGAGCCATCATCTGCTGAGTTTGAGAGTTCTAACGCAATGTGATGTGATATGATATACCCTTAAAATGCCAAAAAGCTCTCACATGAACAGGCTGCATGATCTAATGTGCTCCTTTTTATTTGTGATATTTCTGAAGCTGTAAGTTTAAAGTGCACTGCTTGCAGTTTATTTCCTTAGAATCATAGAATGGCCTGTGTTGGAAAAGACCACAGTGGTCATTGAGTTTCAACCCCTCTGCTATGTGCAGGGCTGCCACCACCAGACCAGGCTGCTCAGAGTCACATCCAGCCTGGCCTTGAGTGCATCCAGGGATGGGGCATCCACAACCTCCTCGGACAGGGATTATTGTCATACACCTACTTACAAAGAGAAGCACTGGCAGCGCATCATCTCGTCATCGCTAAATTGTGAAGACTGGGTGCTTGTGCTCATTTTGATTTTAAATATAATAAAGTTGATTTTCTTTTCTAAAAGTAACTTCATAATGAAGATGCCACAGAATTAAAGAATGCCAATGAAACTAAGTTTTACAACATAAGTAATGAGATCTAACACTGTGTGTCCAGATAAGGACAACAAAGCTGTGAAGGGCCTGGAGCAAAAGTCTTGTGGGGAGCAGCTGAGGGAGCTGGGATTGTTCAGTCTGCAGAAGAGGAGGCTCAGGGAGGTGTTATTGCTCTCTACAACTGACTGGAAGGAGGTTGTCGTGAGGTGGATGTTGTACTCTTTTCCCAGATAACAGCAACAGGATAAGAGGTAATGGCCTTAAATTGCACCAGGAGAAGTTCAGGTTGGATATTAGGAAAAATTTCTTCTCAGAGAGAGTAGTGAGGCGTTGGCACAGGCTGCCCAGGGAGGTGGCGGAGTCACTGTCCCTGGAAGTGCTCAAGTGTTCAAGTGTTCAGGGTATTAGTCACACTGAGGGACATGCTCTATAGCAATCAAAGGCATGGGTTGATGGTTGGACTAGATGGTCTTACTGGTCTTTCCAAACAATGATTCCATGTTTCTGTGATTTTTACCCTTAAAATAAAGTGAACAATGAGACATGACTTATATTTCACTTCTCACAATAAAATATGTTGTCAAGCATAGTATTTTTTATTAAATCAGATGACATATTTGAATTAAATGAACACACTTTCAGACAAAAAATTCTTGCCCCAGTCTAATAAAAAATTATATCAACATGAAATGTTTCTAACCTTGGGTTTTTGACACTTCTTTGCCAGACCTAATAGGGATGTTGTATACTCAGAAGTTCCTTTGGTCTTACCAAATGTTCTAGCAAAAGCATTACTTCTTTCTACAGCTGTTGCTCGTCCTGGATTTTGGAACATCATACATGCAGCGTTACTATGGCCATTATTTGCCATAACATTAATTTTTTTGTTGCTTGACTTCATAGACTCTGAATATTAATTTAATATTGATATTTTTGCTCATTATTAAGTTTAGTTCATGATCAGCAAAATATACATTTTCGTGTTTATATCCTTTTTTTTCCCCTTAAACCTGGGTAGATCCTTCTTGTTTATGAAAATTAAAGTGACAGCCTCTGTGAATTAACATTTTCTTCTTGAACAAGGTGATGTGATCTAAATGTCTATGACATAATATAATTTATTATCAGAGCTTTGATACTGAAGAACTTCAGATTAACTGCAGCACATGCCAGGCTTTCATCCTGTTGTAAGATGCCTGCAGCTTAACCACAAAATACTACACACAATCAGGATCCCAGACTGGGACTTCTGATCAGGTGGCAACCACAGAATCCTGACAGGAGCTGCCAAGGTCAGAGATCTATGGGAACCTCAACACAGATTAAAGAATAAATGCAGCCCATTACAGGAGCGATGCTTCCAACAGAGAAAAGAAATTCAGATTTTTCTCTGACATCTCTTCACATAAGCCAGTAAGTGCAGAAGAAACTCACTCTTAACAGATGAGTTTCTTATTGGTCTTAGGAGATGGAGACATCCTCTACCGTTGCTTCTCGGCATCCTGACAGGACCGTGGTTCAGCCGTGATTCAGAAGGAGATGTGTCACATAGTGAGTCATCAGCACCACTACCTCCAGCACCTCTGGTCTCCTAGCTGAGAGCTGACAGTCACCTCTGAGAAAGTGAAAGCAGCAGATATCATCACTGTGAGGCAAAAGTGTAGTGGAGACGGATCAGCTCCCACTCTGTAGTGTGACCTCTAAAACCTTTGCACTCTTCATTTCTGTTTATTTGTAAGAACAGGAAGCTGCGTAAGGTACAGTGTCAGTTCTCAAGAAATGAAAAGCTAGAATAGTATTTATATTACATCGGTGCCATTATCATGATAACAATCAATTGTGTTTACGAACACCACATTATTTCAGATTGCGTATCTATGATTTATGGCAGGAGGAAAATTGGAAAATTGTGTGTCGGTTTCTTCTTCATTTTTAATATATTAAAATATAAAAATACTACTACAGCAAAGAAGTAGTTCGCTAACAAAGACAACTGGAAATGAAGAAGGTGAGCCCATCAAAAGAAACAGTACCTGAAAAAAAAAATCACATATTTAGGGGAAGATCTAATGCAGCAAGAGATCCCATATTTTGTTTTCGCTTCCCAAATAAGTGTTACTGATTTGCATAAAGGTTTTGAGTTTTATTGAGGGGAAGATTTCTCTTTCTGTGTGGGTCTGGGACAACAGGTGGGTTGTTCTGTATTACGTTGTCTTCATGGGGCCTGGAAAACGAATGGGGGTTGCTGGGCAGTCTAGAGAGGGAGAGATGTGTGGCTGTAGTGCGACCTTTGTCATACTCCTCTTGATTTAGAATAGAAAAAGAAGAAGAGAAATGGAGAAAAAGAGAAGATTTTACTTCTCTTTTTTTTACTCCTACAAGGGCCATTCAAACGAAAAAAGAGATCATCTACAAAACCTACTTTCTTTTTGACCTCCCTTACAATTGAAGGTGTATCATGCTTAATGCTCTCTGAGGAATGCCTTGGCATGTTCTGGGGTATCATGTCCCCACAATGCACACCAAGTGTGCTAGCTCCGTGGCTTAGTAGAAGAAAAATCCATTTGGTAAATGCAGGCTATGCAGAGCTGGTTGGCCTCAGAGCCAGAGAAAGGCTGCTTGCCTTGTCTTAGTGCAGCTGCAGATGGTGCAAGCAGACAAGACAGTGAGCTGCAGGAGGGGTGAAGCTGCTCCTGCAGCCACAGCTATGGGTGCTGACTGAACCCTCTCAACCTCCTCTTTGAGACCCCTAGGAGGTCCCCTGTGACTTCTGCCTTCTGATGGATCTTTCCAGTGTGGTTTCTGCAGTACAAGGAAACACTTAAAATTATCCATTTCATTAAAAAATGTCTTGGTTTTTTATGTTAATGTACTTTGTATAAATAAAAAAACATACTGATTTACATTTATTTATTTATATATTCTGGAAAAAAAGATGCAACTCTCTTGATTTTCACCATTCTCATTTCAAGCCACATTATGGTGCCACTGAACAGGAACTGGCGCTGCCTGAAAGAGGGCTGAGGTCAAAGAGCATGATCAGAAGTGCTGTAGTTCTGGCATCAGGCATCCTTGCAGAGTTAAACTCGCATGATTAAAAACATCTCCTGTAATCAAGAAGGCACATTGTACGAGGCTGCATTCCTGAAATATCAGCAGTCCCGTGGTGTGCTTCAATGAGACCTATCATCAACCAACAAGCAGATAAAGGCTTCTGATTTTCTAATTAAAAGAGTGAATTTATCTTGATTCCCCATATGCTAAGTGAGGTTGATTAGTGAAAGATATAAGGGATTAAAACTTTGGCTGATTATAATTAAGACTAAATTATTCACTGCAAATAAATTATCTGACAAGTTGGCCATTATCCTTCTCCTGAGCCAATCAAACCTCAATCTAAAGTTTTCAATTTCATACCTATTTTGCAAGTTATTTCCAAGTTATCTACAGAGGACACTGAGAAGACAAGCAGAGACATGGGTGATTGTCCATCAGTGTAAGTTGAATAAGTCTGGAAAAGGTGAATTTTACTCCACATGTTAAAAAAAATACATAGAGACACCTTACACAACATCCAGCACAGTTCTCTTAGATGTATATTTTATGTGTCTTGCTAAAAAGACATTGAGGTTTAAAAGAATTTATATTCAATTAGAAGAAACGCATGCAAAGAGGCTTACTGCTGTTTCTTTGTCTTTTGGCAGAGTTGGCTTTCTTAGAGAAGAAAAGTCTGCTTGGTAAAGGTAAGAGGGCCAGGGCAGTTAGAGGCTGCAAGTTGGTGGACAAGAACTTATGGACTTTCACAGGCTTTTCATGTAGTACAAGCCTGCAACAACTTCTGTCCTGTAAAAGGACTGGCTGCCTTCACCAGGGAGCCAACACATGGAGGCACTGGTTCTCAATGCCAGTGTGCTCAGCTAAATGCTTCAGGTTGAGGTGGTGCAAAAACATTTTGTGGTGCCAAAGGTTTAGAGGAACGTGTTTGTGTCACTGTGGGCCACAAGCAGATTATCCTGAAACTTCAAGTACAAGTTTACAAGTTTTGTGGCATAGTGGGTTAAATAGTTGAATTTAATTTTTCAGTGAACAAAGAGGAAATTATTATTTGGAAGATTCAATGCTTCTGTCTGTTTGGGTGGGGGTTTTGTCTTTCGGGGGATTTTTAGGATTTTTTTTTTGTTGTTGTTTTCGTTTTTTGCATTTCCGAGATCAGAAATGCTGTTTGGATTCTTCATCTGATTCATGACTGTTCTTGGATGTTTTTGTGCCTTCAAACCAAAACATCTAGAGAAATGCATCTTTCAAGGAAAAATATCATCCAGTTTGTTCATAATTAGAAGCACATTTCAAGAAAGCAAAACCTTTTATTTACCTTTCAAAAATGAACATCATTTTTCTAGATGGCTGGAAGGATGTGGAGTTTGGAGCCAAGGCGCACCATGTTGTCAGGTAAGAAAGTGCTGTGCTACTGAGCAAGGTTGTAGCTACTTGGATCAGGATCTCCTGTTGCAATTCTTCTAGACAAAGGAAGGTGTAAGCAGCAGAGAAACAATGTAAAAGAGCCATCTATGGTGGACTCAGTCTTTTTGCAGTTGTCTTTTCCAGGAGAAAGAGAGAAAGAATGGCTAAGAGGGGCACCGTGTGCAGCAAATACTATTCATGTAAATACCGCAGGTCCCAGGTCAACAACTTTCTTGGTTATTTGACCACCAGGACACAATGATGTGTGGACACAGAGCATGACCACAGCCCAGCTGAAGCTGAGTGAGCCATCGGCCATGTTCCAGTATGTTCCTCACATGGCAAGAGATTTCAAGACAAGCAGCCATGCCCTGCTGCTTCTTTGGCCTCAAAGGTGGCTTTCTGTGATATGCTGTGGTTGGAAAAAGGCATTGCCAGTCCATGCAGGTTTACTTGGTGCAAAATCTTGTTTTGGCCTCAAAGGGGATCAGTCTAATGAGTGTACTCTGGCCGAGCTGCAGAAACCTGTGTGCAGTCCCTGTCCTCAAAGAGCAGCAAATGGCTCGAGGTTGTAAGCATGGTGTCCTGCAAAATAAAGGAGAAAAAGTAGTCCCTAATGACTTCACACTGAGAGTGGGAATGTTGAAGATTGTGCATGAGCTGAAAGGAGAGGGACTGATGGAGGCAAGCACAGCGTACAGAAGTCTACCAACTATGGACCATGAAACAAATAAAAAGGCCACACGCATACCCAGGCTATCTCAGGGCTTGCCAAAGGCCGAGAATTGACAGAGACAGGGGTTTTGTGGGCAAGAATGCCCTTTTTCACTGATGGACCAAATGGAGCTGAAGAAATTATACTTCAAAGGTCAGAGTGTGGGTGAGAGAGACACAGAGAGGCATGGAGAGACCCTGATGAGATGAAAAGAGTTACGGGGAAGGAAACCCTAGAGGAGGGTGAGGAGAGGGGAGGGGTATCATGAATAATAGCGACTTACTGACCTAAGTCACAAGGGATGCTGGATGTGGTGGGGAATGAAAGCAGAGATTTATATGCTGAGTTTCTTCTGTTGCTTTAAAAAAAAATGCTGCTGAAGGAAATTACTTCAGAATGAGGGCCCACAGGAGCTGGATTTTGGATAACACAAAAGGAACTAATAGGGCAGTTTCACCAGTTATCACTAGTCCAGAGATGTTCACAGCAGCTGCACTGGAGCATGCCACATATAGGTAGAAGAACATACACTCTGTAAATCTATAGGACTCTACCACACTGATTTAAGCAAATAAAATGAGTGAGTTGGAGGGACCAACACAGAGCTGCATGTTGCCCAGACCAGAACAGGCTCACAGCCACACAGAGCAGTGCTGGCTTCCAGCACACAGCTGTGCAAGGAATGTCCAAACAGGACAAGTGAAGTAGCAACATCACTGTAGCAGAAATGAATTAGGAAGGAAATCTGTGGCATTTGTATTGTTTTATGATGGTTTTGTTCCTTTCATAAGAGAATTTCACTTTTTTTGGTAATTATGATTTGGTCTAGCAATATCATTTCAGTGTTTCCACCAGTGGCACACAATAGATGTATCCCGTCTAGAAATCTTCCCAGTCTAAATAAATGCGTACTAGGACTTTAAAATGATTTTGTTGGAAGGCAAATTCCAAATGCTGGGTAAATCCAACAGACAACAAACATCAAAATTGATGAAAAAATATTTTTGTTTTTATTAGTATGTCCACTTGTTTTTCTATGAGAATCTCAGGGAGGAAAGGCTTGTGTGAAAATCATAATTGGGCATCTCTTTTTCTCATGAAACCCCAGCAAAAAAGAAAATCATGCTGTACATAGTGGCGGGAATGACTGCCAATCTTTTAGTTTCATTCCAGAGGATGAGTTGAGAAAGTAGGATCCATAACTGCTCTGTTTTTCTCCAGAGAACTGTAACAGTACAGTATTCACACGCACTGCACACATGCATGTGACATGGCGCTTAAAACACAATTGTTAGTTCTTTTCCTTGCTGTGGGCGGGTGAAGCCCCAGTGTTCATAAAATGTCTCTTATTAGGGAGAAGTGAAAGAGTATTTGCCCAGATTAGAGAACACAGATGAGGAATTATTCAGAGCTAATTCAATAGCTTTTTTCTCCCCAAACTGCCATAAAACACAAAATATTTGATAACATTGTAAACTAAAAATTATCTCTTACCCTTCTTTATATGAATTTGTTCAATTTACTGTTGTACTTTTGATTGCATCTGGAATTGTAACTGTATGTTACAAACAATAAATTCTTCAATGCATTAGATATGATTAAACTTATGAAAATAATCATTGGTAAGCTTAGTAATATGCTCTTAGCACTAGGGTTTCTTCTTTCCCTCCAGCATACTATTTTTTCCTATGGTATCAGGAAGATCTACTACTGAAGCTACCCCTGAGCCACGACGTGGAGGCCACTTCATTGTACATGTGAATTAAGATAATTATTTCCTGATAACTAGTGCAAATTTGGACAACATCATGCATTTCTTTATTGTGGCAACAGACAGAGAAATAAAAGGTTGGCACTCACATGACAGTTCTGTAGGCAATTAGAACCAATAATAATGACAAGACCAACAGCAATTTTGAAGTGCATCTCCCCAAATCTTGTTTACAGAAACCACAGGGGATTGTATAAAGATACTTGTGAAGCACGAGCTTGCCCAAGAAGTCAAGCCTGCAGCAGTTACTTCCTGTAGGCAGTACTGCTTCTGTTTCAGCTCAGAACTGGATGATTTTGGCATCCACTGTCCTACACTGCACTTCCTCTTATTAACGTGATGGTTTGACAACCAGGAGAGATGGATGCAGGAATTGCTTCCATGCAGCCAAGACAGGTGATGGGGTGGTCAGACCTGAGGATCTGCACCAGAAGAAGGACCAGTGGCATCCACACATACCAAAACCAACGTGCAGCAGCTGGATGGGTGGGAAGACCAGTGGGCACTGAGCTGCCCGTGTAGCAGTGCAGCCCTGGCACAGGCCTTGCAGCTAGGATAGGTCCTTTCAGTGTCTTGAGGGCAGTGAGAGGCCTCTCCTGCAGCTCATCCTTCTGAACACAGCACAGCTTTGTTAGCCTGGTACAGAGTCCTTGTTATCAGGGCTCCATCAGCAAGGCAGCTTCTCGTCAGTGTGCAACATGACTGACTAAAAAAATGCCAAAAAAACCACAAGACTGGGGCCCCCGGCACAAAAAGGATGTGGAGTTGTTGGAGCTGGTCCAGAGGAGGGCCGCAAAGATGATCAGAGGGCTGGAGCACCTCCTCTATGAAGAAAAGCTGAGGGATCCAGGCTTGTTTAGCTTGAAGAAGAGCAGGCTCTGGAAAGGTCTCAGTGTGGCCTTCTAGTACTTGAAGGGTTTTTTTTTATTTTTATTTTTTTATTTTTTACACTGTCTGATAGTGACAGGACATGGGAAAGGGGGAGGGTATGCTTTATCTAAAAGAGGACACTTAGATTAAATGCAAGAGGAAATTCTTTACTCAGAACGTGGTGAAGCTCTGGCACAGGCTGCCCAGAGAAGCTGTGGATACCCCATTCCTGGAGGTGTCCAAGGCCAAGTTGGATGGGCCCTGCGTGGCCAGAGCTGGTGGGTCCACAGCAAGGGGGAAGCTGGATGAGTTTTTAAGGCCCTTTCTAACCCAAACCATTCTATGATTCTATGATTCTATATCTACTCTCAGGATGCCATTGCGTCGTGAATCATGCCAGATATGTGCACTGGCTGGTCTCCTCATGCTGTGGTCCATCCTGGTGCCCAGCTTTCATCCAGCATTCTACTTGTGTGCAAGCACGAAAGGCTAACAAGGATGTGGCAACCACAGCTTGCTGTCACAAAACTTTCACCACACTAGCAATGCTAAAAATATTAACATCATCACTCAGGATGTTCCACATTTGAATTTAAACCATGGTTTGTTATGGTGTTTTTCTCCCTAGGAAATATTTCTCTTGAGCCAGAGAGGCAAAGCTCACTGTGAGAATGCCAGTCTACCTGCAGCTCACAGTGGCAGCATTAGCCTGCACTAGGGCTGGGGGAGCACCACTGCTGTAAGGCTTTCGGCAAGTCACCTCGGCTCTTCCTCATTTCCTCTGTCTCTGTCCTGTCTGTTGTGAGAGTGATTGCTTGGGAAAGGTGTGTCTCCAGCTATGTACCAGAAACCTTGATCTCTGGAGCTCACAAGAGCTCTTCATGCCGGTGATTTGGAAACAAACATGACTTGTTACTAACGAAACAGACATAACATAATCAGCATGAAGACAGAGGATGTTGGAACTACTGTTCACATTTTAATCACAAGAACAACTTCATGTTAGAAGATCATTTTCTTGCAGATGATTAATCCAGCTCAGAACATTGCAGGGCTCTTTCTGAAATCTGCTTTAAAAATATACATTAGGATCACACAGTTTTATGCCTAGGATCTTCCTATTTAATACAATCTTGCAGTCAAGACAAATTTTCCCTTCCTCTGATGCCGACATAACATTTCATAACTAGATTTATCATACAGTACATAGAAGAGAGACCTTCCTGCATATTTTCCAAACAGAGGTCCTGAGCAGAAAATCTTCATGTTTCTGCTCAAACTTGCTTTTTAATGCACACCTCTGAAATATGGATAAGGAGTAACACCAGGGCTTCCTTTTGAAAGTGTGGCTGCATAAGGAAGGATGTCCTAGCTTGCATGGAACATCCCAATGCAGACCCTTGGGGCACCTTTCCAGGTAGCAAGTGGTTCCTTCTCTGCACTGATGTGCTGTAGGGCTGGAAGCATATTCTAGAGTGATTAATTTTTAGATAGCTGAAGGCAGTGATGAAACGGATCCTATTCCTGGCCTTCAAGTTTATCTGACCTAACATCAAAGGATAAGTATGAAAAGTAAAATATGTTTGAGTACCAGGTGCCAGTATCTATGATAATGTATTGTTTCAACTATGACTGGGAAGCAGCATTTCACTGTTGCGTGGTTATAAGGGCTGTTGCATCCCCCACTGACTTGCTGCGAGCATTGTTACCAGCTTGAACCCACAGCGCTGCCTGGGCAGTCATGCTCCTTTGCGTCTGCTGTTCTGCACACTGGCACCTTACTTGAACCAGTATTGGGCTCCCTGCACCCTAACTGGTGGGGCAGTGAAGAATTTCTTCGTGGAGAGGATGGTCCATCCATCCCAAGCACCAGGATGGGTGGAGTTCTCACTCCTGCAGGTGTTTAACAGACATGTAGACATGGCACTGAAAGACACGGTGATATTGGTTCAGTGTCATGTTCTTGAAGGTCTTTTCCAACCTAGATGATTCTATGATTCTATGATAGTGGAACCCTCTGGCTGTGGGCTGGATGGCAGATTATGGTGGTGCATGTTATAGCAAGCAAGAAGAGTGGCATGACGTTGAAAGAAAAGTCATGCTAAAGGAAGTGGGTGTATGGTCCCCAAGAACCATGTCTAAACATAAAAGTGAGAACCAGCACACACCTGAGTGGGACAGGCTGTACATACATAGCCAGCTTACTTCCAGTCTTTGCATATTATGGTACTTAATAGCTAGAGAAAAACAGGTCCAGGTGGCCCCTCAGAGCTGTGTGGACTTGATCATCTTCTAAATTGCTCAGTCACTCACTATGTGAGTAGCAAGATACAATAGCCTTCTATACTACAAGTTCAACTTCATCTGCTGAGGTACAGGCACATACATATCCACTTCTGACAGTTCTGCTGCAGAGGAGATAACTTCTGAGAAGGATGAAGAAAACAGCTTCATCCTGTAACACCATGCAGTCAGAGTTCATTTGTTGTGCTCATTAAGACTTAACTTAGGGGTAAGTTTGCCTGTCAAACATGAAACACTGTCAAAACACAGTGAATAGAATTCAGCACTTTTCAGATCCCCAAGTTCTGTTCCCTTGCCTAGCTGAGACCTGTTGTAAGTGAAATTAGTTCTTTTATCTTAGATCTTGTGATTGCTTTCCCCAGGCTGCTGGTTATATATTTACTGAACTTTTTTTTTACAAAGCCATTGCATTAGCTGTTACTTCCTAGCTTAAAATCAACTTTTAATTATGACAATCTTAAACACATCAGTTTATGTTTTTATCAGTAGGAAATGAAGCATAGAAGAGAGGCTGTTCTGTGTCATCCATCCATACTGACTGCATCAGCTGATCACACGGAAAAGTCATGAAAAAAACAATTCAGCAGAACTCCGCACATAAACCCACCCCAAATAAAACACTGTATTTTAATATAAATTAATAGTTTCAAATAAGAAACAAACCTCCTGAGCAGGCAGCTCTCCAATGACCACCTGCAGAAGCACTGGACTCCACTCCTGAGAGCTGAGATTGGATGAGTTTCCCTGTCACCAACTCAGCAACTGCTCCCCAGAGATGATCTTGCTTGCTGATGTCAGCACCTTCTTGGGCACATATTTCTGTTTCTCTAGCACTTCCTCTTCTTTGGAAAATATATTCTCAGCTGTATCATTATTATCTTTTTCTTAACAGGTATCTCTGATACTTGATTTATCTGCCTGCTTACTAGCACTACGGCAGAACTCTTAGTTACCATACAGCACCATGAACAATCTTATTTTTAAAAAACCTTACATTTTGGTTCCATATTATTTTACAGAATTGGCAGATTTAATTTTGAACATGGTATTTTTTTTTAAATCAGATTGGGATAAGATAGACACACCTTTATTTTTGTGTTTAAGAAATATTTAAAAAAATCAAATAGGCTGTATTTATTAAAAAAAGAAAAAAAGGAAAAAAAAAAAACAAAAAACAACTGCTGTGTTCTTCTAAGGCAAAGATTAATTCTTAGCTGTGTAGTAACCCCACGGTCTTGCTCCAAAGAATGCAAACTGACATACATTTGAACATCATGTAGCAAGGAAGACATCTGTGTAAAGCTCCCATTCCCAATTTATGAGTGCTATACAGTTGTGAATTCAGCAGAAATCAGAAAACTCTGAAGAGGTTTTTCACTCTTGACTAATTAAATGCATCCTGCAGTCAAGGAGCACTACCTTCTAGTTCCGTCTGTTTCTGTCAATGGGCTTACACCCTAGTTTGTGAAAGGAAAATACAGCCTGGTTTGCCATCACTGCAAAGCTGCTGCACTGTATTTGCTTTTCCAGAGGAATACTGTAGTCTGGAGATGGAAAGATTCTTGATGCACTCCAACATGCTTTTTGGTTGTATCTGAAAGTGGCACACAATCCTCCCTATTCATCTAGTTCTGCCTCCATTCAGGGCTGAGGATGCTGGTCTTATTACAGCAAAGCAAATGGAGCACTCTAATGGTATCCTGTGTGCACTCTGGCAATTCCTCTCCCTCCCATACCTGTGACTGCGTTGCCCACCTCCATCGGTGATGCTGAATGGGGCCAAAGAGCAACTAAAAACTTTCTGGAGCAGAGGTTAAGAAACACTGCAGAGGCTTGCCAGTGAACATGCAGAGCCACCGTGATAAATCATTTGGGGATTCCAAGTACATTCGTTTGTCTTGGTGCCCTCTTTCCAAATGTTCATGTCCATAGTGCTCCAGACAGATGCTGCATGTGTTTAGCTCTCTGGATATCAGTAGAAGCAGTAGCCAGCTGGAAATTCAAATGCAGATGATGATGCTCATAGACTTGAAAAGAAACACAAAACACTTGACTGCACGGGCCTACAGCATGCAACATGTTGCAACACAGCTTTTCTGTAGCTGCTGCCATCATGTATGTCCTTCACCTGTGCTGTCATATGCAGAAGTTTGCAGACCGACTCCTACAGATGTTCTTGTATTGATTAAAAATTGATGTGCATCAGCCTAGTTTGTAAAATACATCAGTAAGTATAGAACAAAACACCAACCAAAACCAAACCAAAACAAAACAAAAACAATTCACCAACAAAAAATGGGGAAAAATGTTTAATTAAATGATATAACAAGTAACAAACAATATCTGATTGTAGATGAGGATTCACACAAGGAAGTCAAACTACACAAGGTTCAAAATGGACGAGGAGCATCCATATATGATCAGCAGCCATTTAATTAAATGAGCTCAGAACACCTTTTCAATTAAACAGGTGCAATGAGGCAAAACAGGCCTCACCGCCATAGAAAAATATATCAAGTCAAAAGTAGCCAATGTAGGAACACAGCACGTACAGCCTAATACATTCTCTTTATCAGCTTCAGAGATTATTTTGAAGCATTAAAATGCTAGCACTTACATTAAGAAAGCAAGCAAGGACAAAACAAGTTTTACTAACAGAATTCATGTCACAATTTATACAACCTGAGATTGCTACTTAGGCAACAAGATTGGTAATTAGGCTAACCAGCCTACAACATGAAAAATTACGTTTTTTTTCCTAATATATTTTCTGGATCTGTTGAAGTTTAGAGGCTTTTTGTTGCCTAAATGCCAACTGATTTGCACGTGAACTCCAGTCTTGCAATGGACACAGAAACGCGTCCTCAAGGATGCACTGACAACGTAAGGTGCTTAGCTTACTCGCAAGAAATTCTTGGGTATCCTAAATCTTAAATTATAGATTCACACCATAATTTGAGTTGGAAGAGACCTTTAAAGGCCATCTAGTCCAACTCCCCTGCCTTAAGCAGGGATACCTACAGCTTATGACTTCTCTTTGGGAAATGTAACAAAAAATAGCTTTCTGAAAAGACACCATTAAAGTGTAAAGTGAAACATAATGCAATGCTTATAAATACATGTCAAAGAGTTGGTAAGACAAAAGAAAAGCTTATTTAACACTGACTTTTAAAGGGACATGACACCTATGCTTGATTCATAGGCAGTGGCATTCAGAAGCTGGTCTCCCAGCTTAGGTAGAAGAGTGCTCTTCCAACTTCAGAAGCTTTTGACAGACACATCACCACAGGTACCAACGTTCCTTTGAAATCCTAGTGTTATGTAACCAACTGAATACTTATTGTTGTGTGGAACTCCCAAATCAAACTTGACTGGTAACAACTGTGTGAAGTTACTGAAAGAAGATGACGATTCCTGGCCAATTTTTTGTTTTCATTTTTCAACTTCATGATTATTTCCTAACAAAACAAAAAAAGAATTAGCATTAATGGATGGAGAAGCCAGTTGACAAATATCATGGGCCACAATCTGTAAACACTCGCATACAGGCTTAGCTTTGGTACTGTTCATTGTCTCATTGACTTCAAAGGGATTATTTGCATTATGAGCGTTTTGTGCATCTGCATTTGCTGTACTGGTCCCACATGTGACATCACCACGTATTTTCACAGTGATAAAAAACTCCAGTCGTATCATCTAGGTAACTCATCCATTTTAATCATAATGCAGGCAGCGAAGCCTGCGTGTCCACCACGACCTCGCCAATACAGGAGACTCAGACTTTCACATAATTTCACTCATCAGGTCGGTGGTTCTGGACCTAGACACCTCTCAGGCCATCCCACATCTCCAGAAGAACCAGGACACGTCCTCTGCACTCGTCACCAGGCCATGCTGCTCCCCCAGGAGTATGTCTGCGTGACCCCCCAGCGCTCTGGCCTGCACAAGGGGCGAAGGCCCCAGGGCAGCGGGGCCGCCTCTGCCCTCACAAAATGGGCGCCGACAGCGGCAGCGGCGCAGCCCCGCGTTCCCGCCCGCCGCAGGCCCGGCGGAGAGGCGCGGCAGCCCCGCGGCCTACGTGCCCCGCCGGCCCCAGGCGCAGGGCCGCGTCTCCCGCGGGAGGCGGAGGCAGCGCGGCGGAGCGGGCCGCACTTCTCCTTCCCCCTTCTTCTCCTCCTCCCGTCCCCGCAACCCCGCGTCGCTCCGCAGCGCCGGGCGGCGCGCCGCTCTCCCCGCCCCTCAGCGCCGCAGCGGGCCGAGCGGCGGCGGCGGCGGGGTCACGGCGGCGGCCGGGTCAGAGGGTAAAGGTTGCTCCCCCAGCATCCTCCGTGCTGGATACTCAGCCATCTTGGATCCGCGGGACAAGAAAATTCATGCGGTGAGTCCGGCCCCGGCCGCCCCCTCTCCGACCCCCACCGCCGCCCCGCTCCCCGCCGCAGCCCTCCCGCGGCCCGATGAGGGGGGGCCCGGCGGCGGCGCGGCCCGCGACGGGTCTCCGCGGGCCCGGGGCCGTCCCGCCGGGTTTCCGTTTGCTTTTGTCTCCGAGGGGAGCGGGGGGGACGCGCGGCGCCCGAGCCCGGAGCGCGGCCGCAGGCCCGGCCCTGTCCGCCGCCCCCCGTCCTCCTCCGCGGCCGGCGGGGGCCGCCGGGAGCCGCTCCGCGCCCGCCCGAAGCTGAGGCCCGGCCGCGCTCGGGCCCCGCATCCTCCGCGGCCGTCGCTCCGCCGCCGCGGCCCGCTCGGCCCGTTCGGGACGGCTCCCGCCCGCCGCCTCTCTCCCTCGCCGGGCCCGTTCGAGGGCCGCGCGGCCTCCGTTCCCCCCAGCACTCTCCCCCTCGCCGCCGCCGCCGCAGCCTCCCGCCGGGCCCGGCGCTGGTGCGGCCCGGCCTGTGCCGCCTGCCGCCGGGTGCCGCCGGGCCCCGCTGCCGGGCGGCGCCGTGCTGCCGGGGTGGCCTCGCGGCCTGCGCCGCCGGGCCTCTAGCGAGTCCCCGGGAGAGGAACGGGGTGAGCCGGGGATACCGTCGGCCTGCTTCCTTTTACAAATTACATTTTTTTTTTTTTTTTTTTTTTTTTTTTTTTTTTTTTTTTTCGTGTGTGCGCCTTTTACGCTCTCCTCCTGGTGGCGGTTAAGGTGATGTGTAAACAGGTTCTGGTATTCCCTCAGACGTGTTGGTAAAACAAACTTGAAAAGGAACGATCCCCTGCAAGAATTTGCCTCCGTGCACGGTGTGCTCGGTCCGGCCTGGGGGGACACAGGGTGGTGGGTCGGGGTGGGTGCCTGCGGTGTGATTTGTGGGGCTGCAGCTGTGTCCCTGACAGAAGCAGGGATTTGCTTGCACGTACTGCAGGTTGGAATTCCTGTGTTGTTGTTGGTGGTGGTTTCTTTGTTTGTAATTTGTTTTCTTCAATGAAAGTGGAGGTAACTTTGTTTTGGAGATTCTCTAATGTGAGCTGGTGAAAATGCGGTGTTAGGCATGGAGCAGCCATAAGGCTGTTTTATCAGAGAACTTGTTTCCAACTTTGCACAGTGTTATCCCTAGAAGACAATCAGAACTGTCTGTGTCTTGCTCATGTTCACGTGTGTGCATATGCGTGAAACTCGCACAGGTGAAGGTGGTGTTCCTGCTCCCCTGCACACTGTACCCTGTGGTGCTGGGGGCTCTGTCAGAGCCCCTTGGCCTGGGGAAGGGAGGTTGAGATGCTCAAACTGCTGTCGCAGCACTCTGCAGGAATCCTCGCCTTTCTGGAAACTTGGATTTGTTTCAGGCTGTTAAAACTTGTAAAGACCTGCAGCAGAGTAATTGTTTAGGTTTGCATTGCAAAGGCATCTCTACTTGGACCTGTATGGGTTGTTAGGTGTGCACTGGGGTACTTGGAGTTCTCTTAAAATAGTGTTTTAGTGGAACATAACTTGCAAGGTCCAGTTTCATAATCTTTAAAGCTGTGTTCAGTGCCCCACTCCAACTGATGGTGAGAATTCAGCTGGCATAAAGAACTTCAAGGTGTTAACTGCTTCTAATCTTAGGAAGGGATTTGAATACTTGATACTAGGATCTGACCCATCTGAACTTGTAAGTGTGTTTCTGTTTCACTTTCAGGAAGCTGTTGATAAGAGTTTGCTAGCAGGTAAATCTACTCTGTGCTTTTCTTCCAGAAAGGTAACGTCACTCTCAAAATCATCAGTAATACTATTACCCATCTGTGAGTGGATTCTACCAGCAGTGAAAGCAAAAACCCTTGGTTAAGAGCTAGCAAGAAAACACCAACCATTGAAATTTATTAAAGGTGATTTGAGTCCTCTTTAAAAGAATCTAATTGTAGAGAATTAGTATTTACTGGGAAGAATAGCATGGTTAACGTGTTGTCCCTTGGCTGCATGATGGCACCTGGAAGCCTTGGTCTTCATGTCAGCCCTATAAAGCTGTGCGTTCCTCTCAGGCAGTGGTAGCTTTCATGGACTATTTTTGCTGTATTTGCTGTCCTTCTAAATGTATTTCTGGCTAGACAGAAGTTGGAAACTTTATTGCATTTTGAGCCTCCGTTGTGTGGTTTTTGTATTTCTGCACTGGTGCAAGGGCCAGGCTGTGCTGTGACCATTGCGGGGTTTGTAACGTCGCTGTACTTTTGAACCAGTTGTGTGCCATAGCGAGGAGGCACAAAATATTTTCTAGCAGAGCTGTTGAAGACTCCAGAAGTGAGCATAATTTAAAGTACACTCTTAGTTAAAATAGATGTTGTTTGCACCTGCCTTTTTGACTCATCTGGAAACTTAAGGGAAACGTTGACTTGCTTGCTTTGTTATGGGGTGCATAGGAAGTGCACCTAAGCTCCCAGTCTTTGTTCTCAGGTAGGTTCTGCTACTTAACTTCTTTGGGGTTATCTCTTCCTTTAAAGCTATAATGTGGTTGAATACAGATTTCAAAGGTACTTAATAAGAAAACAAACAAAAACCTTGTTCATATATAAATAGAAAAATTCTCAACTTCTTGGCAGAATCCTTGCCATATTTGTTGTATATTTCTGAATGTTAGCTGAGGTACAAACAGGCAGAAAGCTTCTATAGAATCACAATACCATTATGTCAAAGTAGTGCTTTGGGCACAAATTTAAAGGATTACCCTCTAAATGATAGTTTTGAAATTATTTTTATTATGGTTATAAATAGTAAAAATTATACACAAATGGCAGTACTTCTTGACAAAAGGCAAGAAAGTCAAGTGGGATTGATTTTGCTTCATCTGGGTTTTTGAGGTGCAAGTAAGTAAATTTAAAAATAAACAAAAAAGTAAACATTCTTCTATGTAGCAGAGACCTGTTTTTCTTTTTTTCTTGAAGTTCATCCCAATGTATCAGAGCAATTCCAACAACCTGTTTCGCTTGTTCTTTCCCAAATAGGATTCAGTGTCTTTCTTTTCATTTTCTTAGTTTGTTTTCTGTTGTGCTTCAGCACCTACATTCTGTGTTTGTGTGTTGCACTGGTCTCCTGCCCTGGGTTCCTGTAAAAACATACGAACAACTGAAACTTTGTGGGTAGTCTCATTGACTTAAAAGCACCCGCTGGTGTGCTGACAGTTAACCTCTTACATCAGAGCTTTCAGGGCAGAGGCTGGGATGTTGACAACTCAGTCTACTTTTATGGAACATTGTAACAGTGTAGAAGGGGTTGTGTCCAATGAAATTATTGTGCAGTGGATTGTTTGGAGTTTTCCTTATTGAAATTTGTTCTCAGAGGTGTTTGTGTTCCAAACGTATGTTTCCATGCTAATTGGTAAGAGATTTCTGTATAGGAATTACAGTCGCTACGCTTTTATTTCAGCAATAACAGAAGACTGTGAACTTTTCGGATTGCTTTTAATTTATGTTGTATCTCTCATTTATACTGTTATGCTGAAAGTTGCATGTTGTATGGTGGTAGTTGGTGTTGCTCAGAGCTGAGCTACTTCCAACCCCAAATTGGGATGGAGATGATCCCCAGCCCCACGAGGGTTCTGGGCCCCCTGTGCTGCCCTCCCTCAATTTGCCTTGAGGTAGCCTTGGTGATCAGCAGTGCTACAGGAACGTGGGTGTTACTGTTCCCTTTTGGCTTGCTCTGGTATCTGACCACTCTTTACAAAGTGCAATATGTTTAAAACTTGACATAATCAAGAATTTTTTCAGACACATCCTTCTTGCGGTAAGCTGTGTTGCAAGAGTTGTACTTATTGATGAATTTCTGATCAATGCCATAGTTTCCTTCTGCTTTCCATCATGGTAATATTTTCAGCATCATCCTGTACCCCATCTCACAATTCTTTTTGATTGCAGTCAGTAACTTTCAAAGCGTATTCAAGGCTCTACTTCAAATTCTTTGTGCGTCTCAAATCAGCAATGGGTGGACGTAGGAGTCTGACCTGTAAAAAGCTATAGTTTATTTAAAATGAAAACTACTATAAACACTGCTATGTTTGTGGGAGATGAAACGGAAACTGGTGCTTGGTGTGACTCCCACTGAGCAGACAGAGCGGTGAGGGCTGAACAGTGGAGGTAGGGAGTGCTGGCCGTGTGTCGGAGTTACCCCCAAGGTGATGTGTGAGAGGTAAGTAATGGAACCCATTTCTAGCTGAGTTCTGGTTTGGAGCACTGGGATAATGCTTTCCTGCGTTTCACTTGGTTGGTTCAAGGGTTCTGTGGAGCTAGATGCCAGCAGTAGTGTTAGTGTATGTACTTAAAGTAATGTTTGTGAATGCTAAATGGTCCTATACTAAATTCCAGAGGTGGCTGTTGTGTTCTTTATCCTTACACATTTCATAATTTTATGTTAGTGACATTTTTTCTTACTATCTAAAGACTCTTGAAAACAAGAGGTTCTAGGCACCAAAAAGAGATGGTGTGACTATTATATTGAAGCAACTGCAACAGTTACAAACTATGAACTCTTGCTGGTAAGTTTTGTAGGCAACTGCTTGGCAAACAAGTTTTTCTAAGGCTGTCGTGGTAACACTGACAATGATAACATAGCATTATCATACATTATCTTTTCTTTCTAAGGATTGTCTGAAGATTCCTGTCCTAGAGCAAAGTAACTCATGCTTTTATCGATGGACTATGCATTTGTCATACAGCTATATGACTGTATGAGGTTTTTCCTTCAAGTTTCAGTGGAATGGTGTTTTTCTATCTTTGGCTTATTAGAACTTCGCTTTGTTTGAGGCACTGATTATTCTTTGTATCTATTTTTAATACATTTTCTACATTCTAATTTTTGAGAACCATTCTTGCAAAGGAAGTGTTGCCAGGGAATTAAAAAGATGGGGGAAAAAAGGAATGCCAACTTGTCTTCCATTGCCTTGGTGTGTAGGGACTCGCTCAGATGTGCTTGGTGTCTTCCACTATTGGGTAGTGATGTAAGTGCTGAGGAAGTTGCATATAAATGTTAAAGCAGAAAATGAGCTGTGAAGCAGGTTATCTTATGTAATGACCCAGTAGGCTAAGGAGTACATAGAAGTGGGTCTTTTCTCTTCTGTAAAGCATATGCCATGCTTTGGAGAATGGAGAAGAGCAAATCAGAAAGGTTTTCAAACAGAAGTCAAAACTGCATGGCTCCAGTGTTTGAAGGGCAGAAGAGGTGATGAGCAATTCTGAACACTGAAAGTGTCTTGTATAATGTTGTGCTCACCTGTAGGATTGTTTGCAGTAAAACAAACAAACAAAAACAAACAAACAAACAAAAACCCTAAAACATTTAATATGAATTATTTGTTGACTTTCTTGTGGTGCCAGTACTGTTGTTGATACCTGGCTGTGTGATGTATTTTTTGCAACGTGTCAAAAGCATCGTCAGAAAATACTTTCAGTATTTTGTACTGCAGTCTTCATTTGTTGATTTATGTTTGTGGTTGCGCACTTCAAGTGAGCGAGTTCAATATCAAACTTATTAAGGACAGCATTATACACTAGAATAAGTCAGTATCTTGTTTTATTTCATGGTGAGAATTTGAAGCACATTTGGATTCCTGTGCTGTTGTGATATGGAGGTAACATTTTGGGGGAAACTTTTTGACTGTTTCAGACTGATGTGCTTTGGTAGGTAAAGAAGTGAGTTTTGTATGCTCTGATTCATGGAGATTCATACGCTCTTTATGTAAGAACTTGTATTGTGGGACATCACTGGGAACATAAGAAGTATTCAGAATTTCTTGGAGGGATGAAATGTAGTTTTAAAGGGATTGGTATTCTTCTGAGCTCTCCTTATGTCAGGTTGCTGCGTACCGTGGCTGTCAGCAGTGTGTGCTTTGACAAGTACTATTTTTCTTAATGATTTAATTAGGAATTTTCAAAATGTTGGCCTTATCCATGATCCTAATATTTTCTTTTTTTTTTTTTTTAAGGATGTGTAACTCTAAAGGATGCCTTTTATGATTCTGGCTGATTCTTTTTTTTTTTTTTAGGGTCAGTTCCTAGTATTAAAATAAATTTGCTTTTATAGCAACAGCTTGGTAAGTCACAAACTGGGATGCCTGGTTATGGGTCTGTTTGGCAAACAGGAATGAGCCACTGTGAGGAGCCACCTGCAACTGTGCCTCACCATCAGTGTGTGTGCAGTCCTGCCTGCAGCAACGCTGGGCCCATATGTGCCAGGTGTACCTGTGTCTGGTTCATAAAGCAGAACCTTTTTGTGAGGTGTGTTTTAAAGCTCAGTAGATGAAGCAGCATCATCTGCAGGCTGTGCTATTAATGTCATTAGCAAAGAGCCTGGAGGGGAATAGTGTAGGCTACGAGCGAAGAAACAGCGGTAGTAAAATCTGTTGATAGTAGGATGTGCTTAATGGATTGTTTCACGACTGCCTGCAAGAAATAAGGGAGTCAGTATTCAGGTGGGATTGTTTTGAAGAACACTGTGATACGTGACCATGAAGTTAGCTGTAATTTTACTTTATTTTTTAAATAGGTAACAGTGAGAGGACTGTTGATAAGGAGAGCTGGTGAGCAAAGAAGAGCGAAGCTGGATGTAGGGAAATGCATGCTGACTTCATTCTGCAGTACTGTGCTTTTTTTTTTTTTTTTTTTTTTAAAAAAAAGGCAAACGTTGTAGAAGTTTTGATTCAGCTTTTCTCATTTTCTCTCTAATTTGTGGGATTGCTTCATTTGTCTGTCCCTCCCACTCAGCAGTGCGTGTGCAGAAAAGTATATGCGTGTATGTAAAGTACACATAGTTAACTTTTAACTCAGAAATTAAGCATTTAACTTACATGCATGGAAACTTTCATCAGAAGGAATTAGATTTCAAAGTGTGGTCCTTCAAGCCTCATAAAATGTAACCGGGTACAGGAAGTGTGTCAGAATTATTGCAGCCTCTCAGAGAACTGCTCAGAGCTGATGTGGGACAGATTCTGCGGGCTGTGAGTACATGCAGACTTGCAGAGTGTCTGCACCACTGCTCTCTTCCCTGGAGCAGGAGGGAGTGAGAAAGTGACTTTTGTAGAGAAGTGGAAAAAAAGGGAAGGAAGTTGAGGGTCATCGTGGTGTGGGAGAAATATTAAGCAACAGAAGAAGAAAGCTGCAGGAAACCGGTTTTTATTAGTTCTGCCATTCCTAGAAAATGTCTGTGCTTAGGATCAGCACGATCAGTTTTTTGGTGGATCCAAATGAACTTGCTTAGTCTCAGCTGGTTGGGTATTTTGGGGGGATTGGCAGGAGAGAACTCCAATTGGAATCTCATCCCATGCTTCAGCTGAGCAGTTGTTCTTTGTGTGCATTGATGTAACTGCCTGTGGCTCGGCAACAGATTCCAGTGCAGTACTTAATTTTGTAATGTGCTTCTAAAAATAAGCACCTAGTCTTATGTAACACCTCTTGTATTGTTAGCACCTAGAGGCTTCATCCCCACCGGCGCAGAGTGAAGTACAATTGCATCCTACCTGATTTTCTTCAGCATGGATATTTACATCTGAAATATTTTCCCTGACAGTGACTGTGGCCAGACAGTACTTTTGCTCGTGTTTCAGGAATACCAACAACCTGGTTTGCACAGTTGGATGAGTTACTCCCCTCCATTTGCTGTTCTGCAGTATCATTTTGGTATATCTGAGAGAACCACCAATTTGAAAGAGCTGTGTGGTACTTGAGACATTTCTTTCTATAATTTAAAGAAGCACGGTGGATTCCTGCTCACAGGTGCAAGCACTTCACAAGTTGCACTTTTTGAGGCATCTCACATAATCTGTCTCTGCAGTGGGACTGCAATGGTTATGAAAATGTGTGGATGCTACACATGTGAAAAGACAGTAATTGTATTAACACAGCTGTGATGACACATTTAAAATATGCTCAGGAGTAAACCTCAGGGTTTTGGTTTTTTAGTATTTCAGGTGACATTTATAATCAAATGACATTATTCTCTTAGATATGACATTATTCTGTTACATACTTGATGCCTCTTGCTGTAGCCTTAGCTATGCTCTCTTTAATGTGACATCTGTCATGCTTTTTGTGCCACTATTCCATTTTCAATTATGAATTGAATTCAGGTTACAAATAATGTGTTGTTAAATTAAATGATGGAATGCATCATATCTTGCTGACCGGGGGGTGGCACCTGTACAGAACAGACTTGTCATATGTAAATAATTTATGGGACAGGAATTGGATGTGTCAAGAATTACAGCTTTAGCAGAGCAGCTTGATTCTCATTTTTCACCACTTCTTGAAGCAGGTGCTGTATTTTTATGTTAAGAGCGCAGCTGGAACTACAGAGTAGAGGATCAAAAGTTGAATCTGAAAATAGGAGACCAAAACAGAGAGGCATTTCTTAGTTGTTCTGATGTTGTATTTATAAAGTTTTCTATAGCGTTGTCTAGAGCCAGCCCAAGTGCTTCATTTCATGAGGTCCCTCTCCTTCCCTGAGGGTTCCTGGGGTTCAGAGATGAGTAAATTGAAGAGGATCTGGGGCTGAAAGAAATCATTCAGTTTCTTCAGTAGCTCCCAATTTTAAGAAAAAATTGGGCATTGTAGATGCTTTTGGTGGTTGTTTTATCTGAGCAATTAAAGTAACTTAATTTCCTAGCAGTGTCTAGATCAGTGATTTGGGGCTTGGGAAGTGCTGTCAGCCCTCAGACATCTTTGCAAACCGCAGATGTCACCAGAACAGATTAAATAGAATAATTATAATTGTAATGCATGGTATTTATTGCACCAGTGGCCCGTGCTTCGCTCTGAAGGTTACCCTTGGTGATGTATGGATTAACTTTGTCCTTCCCGAGGCCAAACAGCATGTGTATATATTTGGATGGATAGACGGGGCATTTCTGTGTGGATAGGTCTTACTTCTACATCACACTGTGATTGTTTAGTGGGCAGAGGCAGTACGTGGCAGTGTGCCGCCCAGTCTGTCGCCCTCTGCCTTCTCCAACTGACAGAGGATCTTTAGAGAACCCCATTGTCCTCACCTGTGGGTTAGGGAAAAGCCCAGTGAACTCCGCACCTCCCTTTGTGAAGGCCTGGGGATGCCATCCCCTCAACGCTTGGTGGGGAGGAAGGCCTCCTGTTCGTGGGGCCTGTCTGTGCCTCTGTGTGAGTGAGGAGCAGGATGCCTGGCATCGAGTTGTTACTCAGCTTTGCTTCATTGATAGCAAAGTTTCTGCCTTTTTTTTTTAATTATTATTATGGGCTCTAGAAAGAGCTTTGGGGTGCGGGTGGAGGTGTTTATGTTACACTCCTCACACAACTTGCTATCTATCGAAGTTCTAGATGTTTGTGGAAGATATCGTGCCCCAACTTCCCTCTCTAAATTGGGTGAAACCATGACACATCAATTTTCTTCAGTGGCTGTCCTTTTGAATTACAGCCTGCAGAATGAATGGCTGGTCTTCTCATTGATTACTGTAGAGTAGGAATAAGCTGACATTCCTCTATCATTGCCCTTGCTGTAGCACTTCATAAAATTGTGTGGGTATGTTTTCATCTTTACAAAGTGTGGATATTTGGGTTGTGAACGTGTTTTCTGTGGAAACTCTTAGTCATTAATAATTGTGGTGACACATTAAAATATCTCTTACTGCAAAGGGAAAAATTGTGAGAGTGACAGATTTCACTTGGAAAGTAAGCTTCTGAAATTGGTACACATTAAGAGTATTTTATCCTAATCCAGTTGTCAATGCTAAACACGAAAACTGAAACAGAAAAAAATGAATGGGGGGTCTTGCCTAACCAGTTATCCTCATGCTTTGTAGTGTCAAAGCCAGAAAACATCAAGTTTTGACTTGTTTAACCGAGCAAAAATCCCTCTGGTGTTGTGCTGCTTCTCTCTGAGTGCAGCTTACTGCTGTTATGCCCACATGATTATTATTTGCTTTTCTTCCTCTGAAGAACCACTTGGTGTTTTTCTCTTACAAGTGACAGTCCTCTCCTGTCAGGATAACCATGCTGTCCTGGAATGAGATTGAGGGCTGCTGGTGAAATGGATTCCTTGTGGATTCCAAGGCAAGTTGTTGTTCAGTGCATGCCATCCACGTCCTGCTTTTGTTAGCAAACCTAACAAAACCTGACCTCTGTGGCCGCTGTAAAACTTGCAAAATAAAACTGGCAAAAAATCAGTGATACAGAAGACTTAATGACTAATGTAAATATTTCCCTTGAGACTCGTAGTGATACTTTGTAATTATCCCCGTGTTATGAGGAGTTAAATTGGATTTGGGGTTCATGCATGACATGTTAGTGTTAAAAATCTATATAACACTGCTGAAGTGCTCATATATCCTTTATGTATTCATTTTTTAAAATTACTTTTTTTTTTTTTTGTAACTTCAAACGTGCTTTGAAACTGTAACTATTAAAGATTTGCATTTTTTTTCACTTAGTGCAAGGAGCTTTAAATTGGTTTACTGTATGAACTGAGAGAGGAAGAACTGTGTTCCTTGAAGCGTGATGAAGGTGCTCCAAGTGCTAGTGTGTGCGTATGCTGCTATGAGCTTAATTTGTATATGAAGATGAGCGTTTTAGGTAAACACCAAAGACTTCAGCTGCCCTTTTATTTGTATCCTGTGTTCTCAGAAGTTCTGTGTCCTTTTTCTGCCTTCTGTAGTCTTCTGTGTGGTTTTCTTGTGAGGTTGTTGTGTTGGTTTTTGTTGTTGTTTTTCTTTTCTTCGTCTTCTACCTTTTTATTCTTCGTCACTTCATCACTTCTACCATCCTTAACTGCAATTTGAGATTGAAAATCAATGTTTTGGATTCTTCTGTTGTTCTTCCTCATGCATAGTCTCTGTGTTGTTACGTTGTAAGGCCATAAACTGGGAGGGACGTAGTGTACTGTTTATATGAGCACTATATGAGTGTTACAGACAAACCCCTCCTTTGGCCCTTACATAAAGCCCTGCTCAAATGAATGTCAAAGTTGCAGACTCAAGGCTCTCTGCTTTTAAGAATTGCTGGAGTGAAGGTTTTCTTTCCCATCTTGAGTCAGGTTCCATCTGTGTTATTGCAGTGTTGTGACCAAATGCTGTTTTTTCCCAAGGGACTTTGGCCTCATTTGTTCGACAAGATGCAGTGTTCACTCACTGAGTGGGTAGATACTAAGGGTTTTAAATACCATTTTTCAGACAAGACGATCCAAAATCGGAAGCTAATTCCAGATTAATGTTTCCTTCCTGGAAAGGGAGCTGAGATATTGGCTTGCTGGGGGTGCTTCTTAAATTTCCTATCAGAAATACCTCACCTTTCATTCACAGTTGTGAAAGGTTAATGCTTCTGCGTAGACTCTTGAATTACTTTAAGCAGAAAGCACTTATGGAAATCTTTGTGTGGCTTTCCAAATGTTACCTTAAAAAAAAAGAAAAAAAAAAAAAGGTCTTAAAAGGCAGGCCTAAAATCAGTATGATATGTGACATTTAAACATCTTAGCCAGACACGTTGTTTTCTTTCTGTAGCCCTCTGCCTCATTAATTACAAGGAGACAGAGGCACATCTTGACAGTGATCCCTGGTCACTTGGCCGTACACCAGGAGGCTGAGGAAATCCAGCAATGGTGGGTACGGCTCCAAGCTCTGGAGCTACACATGCTGTAGTGGCTGCATCTCCAGGGCTGCCCGCCAACCGCATCTCGCACGTCTGCCTTCTCACTGCTGTTTCTTTTTCTGTTCCTGTTTGGACCTCTTAGTTCCTCTTTTTACTTTACTCCTAGCCTGCACCCTAGCTGTGTCCCCGATGGCGCACACAGGGTTTTTTTTGGAGAATTCACCTCTCTCAGTCCTAGGATGAAGTGTCCTTAGCTGTGCTGGTTAGGTGGTGTCACAGAAGGGAGAAGTTGTGAAATTCTGTATGTCTCTCCATGTCCTTTTGCGAGCAGGGTGGGTCTGCAGCTGGGCCAGCCTTGAGCAGCTCTCCCTTGTGGTTCACACACCAGGACAAGGAGCTGACCTCCTCTGCGCTGCTGCACGGCCTGTAACAGCTGTAGTGTCCCAGCAGGTTTTAAACTGTTCTTGGCTGGGGGAGAAAGGGTGCGTGGAATGTGATCCAATTTAAAAACATCCAGAAGTGATCGGGCTGTCTCAGCTGCCTTCAAAAAATAAGTTTGAGTTCAGTCTGAGAGATGGTTAAAGGAAGTATTTGGGTATGTAAGGCCCATGCTTTCTGTAGTTGGGCAAGGACCAACATGAGGGTCTTACAAGCAGTGGCTTGTAAGTATTACTGCCTGCATAACGTAACTGCTCTTAAAGGTAAAAACCAAATCTCTGTGTTGTCATAGCATCTTCTTCCAAAGAAATGCATTTGAAGGCAATTTAAATAAGGCCCAGAAAAAAAAAGTTTCATATGCATGTAAGTACTGAGCAGTTCTCTGAATATGAAATACAGCGAGAGCTATAGAAAACTTCTAGAAAATCTGTGGTTCAAAAGTGTTGCTCTAACATCAAATTATGGAGTTGTTTTCAGAATTCCTAACTTCAAAACGTGATATGGTTTCGAAAACAAATTATTTGCTCTGAAAGTGTTTCTGCTCTTTCAGTGTTTTTCATTTTCTGGAAAGAATCTTCACTTGAGAAGAAAGCTTTTATTTTAGGAGCAAGCTTGACCTGCAGTTCTGTGGGAAAATTACCGACACTTATGAAAATGGACAGGAAAGTAGAGGGGTGGGGAGCTGTACTTTTGTAGGTAAGGTAAACAAAACAATCCAACCTGCAATCTCACTACCCTTTGTAGAGGTTTATTTTCTGTTTGTGTTGCGAGTGAAGATACTGGAATTGTCAGGGCATAGGAAGTTAGGTAAGGAGAGAAAGGAGTGATGCAATTAAAGTGTTAGAATAGGAGTGAATGTTCTCCGGTGAGGTGAATTTTAGTTTTATTTGGTGTGTTCACTTGCATTAAAAACATCTTCATTGCTTTCATGATAGATGTTCAAGTAATATATGACTCATTTTCTGTTCCTCTTTGTGTTTTACAAGTGAGGCATTTAATATCTAGACTTGACTATAAATCTTCTGATATAAATTTAAAATCCAGATTTGTCCCACGTATTCTCCAGCACTGTATTTCTTTGCTACAGGTGAAATTTTGCTCTTCTTACTTTAGTTGGCTATAGAAGGTGTAGGAACCCAGGCATCTTCAAGACCAATGAAGGAAGAGGGAGGAAGAACTTCATGTGTATCCTTGAAAACACATGCATGCCAGAAATGAGCATCTGCTCTCTGGGTGAATAAGCATAACTGAACAGTGTGTATTACTATCATGTCTTTCGCACATTATGCAGTCAGTGTAACTGGTGCTGAACCCTTTTCCTCTCTTCCAGACTGAACTTGTGGCAATACAAATATAGCAAATTGGCTATGCAAATATACCACAGATAACGAATAATCGATGATCCTCGCTAGGTTGGGCTTCACAATGTTGTTCTGACATTGTGAATTGCTGGACTGAATTGCTTTTCCTTTTTATGTTCTAGCTGTAGGTGGAGGGCTTTGTTTTCTTCTAATGTAGCCATATTTTCTGCCCATAACCCAAAGTTTTGGTTAAAATCTTCCTATACAAATAGGTAGGGGCAGTGTTGGACTTGTGCTCAGGCACAGCAGCCTGAATACATTTTCTATTGCTATAGCCGTTACGGCATAAGTTATTAACAGTGGTGAAGCTTTTGAATCATCTTAAAACAAATAAATAAACGAGGTCCTCCCCAACGTGTAGTCACCAGCAGTCTTATGGGATTAGCGTTTTCTGAGCTCTTCCTCTGTGTGACTGTGAGAGTAGTGTTTGTTGAGATTACAAATTAGACTGTGGTTGGAATATTTTCCTGTAACGGATCAGGTCTGGATTCTTCCTTTCTTCTCCTCGCTCTGTCAGGCCTGTGTTGTGGTTGTTGTCCTCCTCAGCAAAGGGCCTGCATCGAATTAGGCTTTGTTTGCTGCTGTGCCCACCTCAGGCACAGCGCCTCTGGGATCTTTCCTCCTAAGCCTTCTTTGTCTTGGGAGACTATGGGCTGCAGTTTATAAAACGTATTTAGATCCTTTTGGCTGAGAAGTGTAATAAAATTTTAACGTGTAACTTTATAATGAGGTGTAATGTTAATTTTGTAATTTTGTAAACTCATTTGTGTTTCCCCCCCACCCGCAGATGCATACATATATAAATCGTTACCAGTTTTGGCTATAAATATTTTCAAGTTACAGTTTTGTGCTTGGGTTTAGAGAATTGAAATAGCATTAATTAGATTAAGTGTAAAACGTGCGGAAGAGAAGGTTTGTGAACCATGTAATTCTTGCTCAGTAAACAATTCAGTGTACTCAAATGTGCTTATCTCTTAGATTTATTGTGAAAAAGCCATCACTGGGTCAGGACACTAACAGCAGTAAGTTAGCCTAAGGTGCTAGCCTTGGTTATAAAAATCTTCTTTAAACATGAGGTATCACTGACTTCTGTGTCTGAGCACATTTCTACATCAGGCTGCCTGATCTCTCTTCTTTTTCATTTTTTTTAGTTGAAGTTTTGTCTGTCCGTATCAAGTTCTGTGTAGCATACACAGGAATCACAGAGCTTGAGAAGCATTTAGATTCCTCCTTATGTTGTGTGTGTGTGTTCTTTAAATGAGCTATTAGAATCATAGAATCCTTTGAGTTGGAAGAGAGCCTTACTAAAGGTCTAGTTCAACTCCCCTGTGATGGGTAGGGACACCTACAGCTGGATCGGGCTGCTCAGAGTCCCCCCAGGCTGACCTTGAGTGTCTAAGAAAACATCCAGCACCTCTCTGTGCAGTCGGTTTCAGTGCCTTACCACTCTTATTGTTAAAAACTTCTTCCTTATTTCTGATTAAAATCTCCCTTCTGTTACTTTGAAACCATTTCCCCTCATCCTGTCACAACAGACCATGGTAAAGCGTCTGATCCCTTCTTTCTTACAGCCTCTCTTTAGATACTGACAGGCTGCTCCCCGGTCTCCCCAGAACCTTCTCTCCTCCAGGCTGAACAGCCCCAGCTCTCTCAGCCTGTCCTCTTAAGGGAGATGTTCCATATCTTGGATCATTTTTGTGGCCCTCCTCTGAACTCACTGTAACACGTCCACATCTCTCCAGTACTGAAGGCTGCACATCTGGACGCAGTACTCCAGGCGGGTAGAGAGGGGCAGAATTGCCTCCCTCAACCTGCTGACCATGCTTTTTTTGGTTGCTACTCAGGTTATGGTTGGCTTTCTGTGCTGCAGCTGACGTTGTTGGCTTGTCATTGTTCAGCTTGCTGTTCCCCTGTACTTCCACGTCCGTTTGAGCAGGTTATGCTCTGTTGTTACGTTCCCCAGCTTGTACTGATAGCAGGAGTTGCCACAACCCATGTACAAGACTTGTACTTGAATTTGTTTAACCTCATGAAGTTCTCCTGGGCCCACTGCTCAAGCATGTCTAGGTCTCTCGGAAGGGCATCCGGTCCCTCGGGCATGTCAGCTGTAGCACACAGCTTGGTGTCACCTGCAAGCTTTCTGAGAGTGCACTTGATCCCACTGTCAGCGTCATTGATGAAGATACTAAAGAGCCCCAGTTCTAGTACTGACCCCTGAGGAACACCACTTGTCACTGATCTCCGTCCAGAGATTGAGCTGTTGGCCACCACTCTCTGGGTACAATTTCACAACCACCAAACATTTCTTCATCCATTAAACAGTCTGGTATTTTTCCAGTTTGGGGAGAAGGATGTTAAGAAGAACCATGTCAGAGACCTTGCTGAAGTCCAGATGGATGCCATCAGTGGCTCTTCCCTTGTCTGCTGACACAGTTGTGCCATCATGAAAAGCAACAAGATCGGTCAGTCAAAACCTTCCCTTAAGTGAAGCCATGTTAGTTATCCTGCTTTACCTCCCTCTCTTCCATGTGCCTTACCATGGCTTCCGGGAGGATCTGCTACATTAGAATTTATGACTGTAGGGATGTGCTTAAGACTGACAAACCCACCACAAACTTCTATTGTAAAAACTTTTTAAAATCTAGATCAGTAAGAAATATAATGATAGAAGTCTCATGGTCTGAAAAGAGGTTGATATGGAAGTGGTTAAGGGAGCCTATGTTAATGCAGCAGAAGCATATTGCTTCCATATACTTCATGTTACTGACACATGCTAATCATGATATACTTTAAAGGAGTAAACTACTGAAACAATTCCGTTTGTTTATGCTTTTATCTTGGGATGTCTGGTCATAATTCAGGAATGCTTTACTCTGAAAGAGAAGTATGAGTAGTTTAATTGAATTTAATTGGAAACTTTTACTTTAAAAAGTTGCTTTTTGAAATTTATTTATACACTGCAGCCATTCTAAATGGCATTTAGTAATTATGCCAATTAAAAAAGATTCTGATCTTTTATGCTTCAGTGGAAACTTTGAGCTTAATGTTCCAGCTGTTTTTGAAGATTTTTGATGGGCCAGTTCTTTTTAAAAACTGAGTTTCTTGTGTTAAGCATCAGCCTCACTGGATTTCGTTTGAGTACTAATGCCTCTAGTTTCTCTTTGATGCAGGTAACACATTTGAAGACAGTGAGGTTTTTTGGTCCCTCTCCCTCCTGCCTTCTTTCCCCTGTTAAAGAGAAGTTTAGAGTCTTCTGAAATACTTCCAGTTTTTAAATTCTGCAGTTATAATTGCATCCTTGATTTGCAAATGTGAGCAATGCTAAAGACGCTCTCCAAAACTGACATGATGCCATCAGGTACACATTATAGAATCAGGCAACCATTTTACAGTATCCCTCAAAACAAATGGTATATAACACAAACGTGTGGGTGTACTCCAGTTCTTTTACTACGTTTTGCTTTCTTGTTGATTTCAGTAGATAGTTCTCAAATGAACTTCTTTGTTGTATATTCTTCTTACAACAGTTCAAACTCTCCTCCTTCTGAGTCAAATCACACCGTGGCAGTTTATTTAATGGGGCAAGGAACAGGCCATGATATCCCTAGCTGTGGTAGAAGGGTCTGATCCTGTCCTCAAGATCAGAGTGGCAAGTAAGGGAGATACAGAATTTAAAAGTATTCTATTCTCATAAACATATCTCTAGTTTGTGTCCAGACAGGAGACTTGAGAGTACTGCCTTTCGTTTGTTCCAAGAGGCACAGTTTGGGAAGCAAACACTTGGTGTTATTGAGGTGCTGAAAAGTACGGGAGGCACTTTCTAAGTAATGTCATTATTCACTTTTGATCTGGCATTGTTTAGCTTTCCTTTTTTAGGACCTTCCCATAGGACTGTCCCATTATGTTCAGATCCAGAAGGTGTCTCCTGAAATGCTGTTGAGGGTTCTTTAAACTGCTCCTTGTTGATGTGATTTCATTGCTTGCAGCTGCTGTCTCAGATCACCATTCCACGGGGTGAGAAATAAACCTTTTCTTAGAGTTATTCTCCCTGTCTACCCCTCCTGGGAGCGCCCGTGTTGCCAGTCGTAGCCTGTGAAAGGTATTTTGTGTAGGAAGTTGAGAACTTTAGGTGGAGAGATTTTTGAAAAATATCTTGGGAATAAAAGAGAAATGAAGATCTTGGATGGTATGGGTTGTTTAGGAAAGTGGTGTGTTCTTCTCAGTTTGAAGTGAAAGACAAGCAGTTATGCAAGGTGCCAGCTTCTTCCGGAAAGGTATTAGGGAAGAATGATCTACATCCAGTGTACTTTACCTCTGTGGTGTTAGCCTTCTGAATGAAATGTCAACCTGCAAAGCAGTGGCTTTGATGCAGTCAGGTCTGAACAGAAAATTTATGATCATGGCTGCTGTAAAGCGCTTTGCTTTTTCTTTCTCCCCTTACCCCCATTCATAAGAGCTTCTTGGCAAACAGTGGCCAGCCAGTGCAAGTTTATGTATGATGGGGAAATGAGCAAATAAATAAAGAGATCCTGCCAGCCTGTGAACTGGCTGCAGAGTTACTGTGAGAACAAGTGGAGAAGTTGGTTGGCAGACGCTGCTCCAATAAATCTGGAAAGTCGTTTTTTCAGTATTCATTGCTAGACAACTTGCAAGCTTTGCCTTAGGCTCTAACAATTATCTCTGATTTCCAGCAAGGCGGTTGAATTAAAGAGAACTGCTTTGTCAGGAAGAGACAGGAACTAGTTTCTAAAGAGATCTTTCAGGTAGTTTGCTGGGCTCTTCTCCAGCATAACCTTGTGTAGGAAGCTACTGCTCTTCTAGGTCCTTCTCAGAAAATTTGATTTTTGGAGGTCACAGAGCATGTCATAGACAAAGCAAGGTCCTGGATCACAAACTCATTTAAAGGTGTTGAAGAGAGATGTGCATCTGTTTGCAGTGTGGCAAATACCTCGCTGAGTATCTGTTGGAAATTGAGTCAAGGTGAAGGATGCCTTTTTCTGAAACTGTAGAAAGCATACTTTTGCACAACGTGTCCATTTCTGCATTTTTATTCTGCTTTGGTGCCCACTTTAAGGTGAGTGCTGTGCCAGGAAAAGCAAGTGGGCAGAAACATCCTGTTGCTTTCCATGTCACCAGTGATGTTTAATGAGTTTGTTGATAAGCTACTAACTCACAATAGAGAAGGTGTGTTGGGACTGATCTGCAAAATGAGAGGTAAGAGAAACTTCACAGGAGAAAAACCTGGAATGTGTCCTGTCACGTTGCTCTGGACTCGCTCTTATCTCTACACGTGCCTTGTCCAAAGTTAGCCTTCTGCCTTCTTTTTAGCACTGAGATCATTTCTCAACATCTTTGAGCGAGTCTGTTTCCAGGACCAGCAGTGTGCCCCTTTCTATCAGTGAATCAGAGCTCTGGGTGCTTACTGCTATAGGCTGAGCACCTATGAGCACAGTTTGCAGAACTGATGTCTCTGCAAGTAACAGGTTTTGTATTAAGGTTTTTTTTTCGTCACTTTGTACAGAGAAAGAGAAGCTGTGTTCCTTACATTGTATCCATGGGGAGTGAGTGAAGAAGGGAAGATGTGCCTTTTGGTACAGAGTGGAAACCTAGCACTGTAGTACTGTCAGCCCTGTTTCTCCTACCTGTTGCTTCTGGTGCTTAGTAGTAGTGGTTTTTAGCTTTTTTTCCTTGTTCCCACTTGATCTTTGTACTTTCAGAAGTCAGTGAAAATGAGTATAAGGCTTATTCGTAGAACTCAAAGCAAGCCTGAAAAGCCAACTTTTATTTGGACATCTTTGTATCTTAGTGTGAGCTTTTCCTTTCACTTTTAGTTTATTAAATAAATTATGAGACTGTATTGAGCTTCCAAAACGTTTTTTTTTCTGCATCGTAAGTTAAGGCGTATTCAGAAGTTGAGATACATTCAAGACTAGAGTTTACACCAGCATCATTTTTAGTCAATTTGTATTTTTTTTTATTTATTGTGTATTGCTACAGTAACTTTCTTTAAGGGACAAGTGCCAACAAATACATAGCAAGAAAAATTTGAATATGAAGCAGCCTGGGGATGATGCTAATTGGGAAAAGTTTTAAAATATGTATAATATTTTTGTACTTTATGTAACTATCGTGTTATCCCCTACATTAACTTGGGAGCATCATGGGGGCTATTTTATTGTGCAGGAATCTTTTAATCATAATTCCATACCATCAGTCAGGATCAGCTCCGGATGCTTGTTCCTAGAAGCTTATAATTCATTCTAAGTAAAATAGTGCAGGAAAAGGGAAGAGCATGCATAGTAATATATAATACTGAAATTTGATGTGAAGCACTGAGTGTTCTGATGTGTCCTTCCTTTAAGGAACAGCTGTTAATATATTGCATGCCAATCAGTCTTAGTGTAGCTGGGTTCATAAAGGTGCTTGCATAGTGGCATGGTTTTTTGAATTTAGAAGACCTTTGCTTTTAGACTTCAGAAAGTGAGCTTCTTTCTTTGGCTGCCATCTAAATATTAGTGCCTCTTAAGAACTGCTGAGCAAAATGCTATTCTGATCCATCATCAAAAATAAGTGCTGGAGTGGCATAGACAGTACTGAAACAATAATCTGACGTACTGTTCTTGCATTATCATCTGTAAAACATTTAAATAAAGGTTTGCCTGAGGAGAAGTAATTGTAACTGTACTTTTACATGCTAAATGCAATCAGGTTTTTGTAATTTTGCTTGATAAATACAGGTGCTCTGCAAAGGCTGCTGTGTTTAATGAAGAATTTTAAGTAGGCGTTGGAGCTGAAGAAGCTTTAGTGAACCTGGCCAAAGACAGTTATGTGGGTGACCATTCAGTTGTGAAAGAATGTGCCGTATTATTTAATGTGAAAACCAGCATTTCTTGTAATTCTTGTGTGTGGGAATGTTATTACCAGGGAGTTTCAGACCGTAATGCTGTTCTTGTAGTTATTTTTATTTTTTTTCCCTTTGAATTTTTCTTCTTGCTGTATGCTTAAAACAAGAGGAAGGAAAAATTAAGGGAAAAGAAAAGGGCTCTTTTACACTTCCCTAAAGCAACATAATACTCAGATTTTAATTTTGGAATAGGCTCGGCTGTGCTGTCAAAGCACCCTCGAGAGATTGGCCCCAGTCCCACACTGAACGTAGTACCAAGTACCAACTGCACTTAAGATGTACTCGTTTGTCATTTGCCTTCATAGAGGCTAACTGTGTATAGCGTTCAACTTGAGGAGTAGGTTGTAAAAAGGTAAAATAGAGAAGAGTGATTGAAACGGCACTATTGATTTTTTCACGTTGGTGTTTTCTAATTAGACACTAACTGTTTTACCGTGAGACCTTCTTGTTTATTCATATCCTTTCTTCTCTTTGTGTCTCCGTTGTTGATGTCTCTGATGTTGACTGTCACTTTGCTACAAAAACTCTTCTGCAAAGATACTTTGCTCGTCTGTTCTCCTCCTTGTGTCCTCTGCTGTCGGGTGACTCTTTGGGGTCGATTGTTTTTGCTCCTGGTGCTGCTGAGTGCTGCTCTTGCTCGGGGCAGTTGGTGTGCCAGAGTGGGTCGCAGCGTGTGTGTGAGATGTGTGGGACTAGGGCAGCGCCACTAAGAGTGAAACTAATTATCTACCAAGTGCTTTCAAACCCAATAAACAAATATTTAAAATATTTTCAGTAACTTTCGCTGATGATGAAGCATTTGTTTGCAAATTGAACTGGCAAACGCACAAGTTATTGTATTGTGATTTTAACAAAGTCCACGACAGCTATTTATTGAAGTCATGTGCTCTTGTCTATCTGGGGAGTATGTGTACGTGAAAGGTGAAAGCACAGCTCCTTATTCTTGCTATAGGAGCTCCTTCTGAAGTATGTTGTTCATCATGAATTGCACTTTTGTGCTGTTGTTGTTGCATTACTGTAAAATTGCTGTGCCAACAACCTAAAAATAAGGCCACTTCAAGATTGTCTAATGTATGTTGTTTTCTGTGGATTTAAATAGCAGTAAATAAAATGCTTGAAACATTCATGGGATATTGTGCTGCAGTGTTGGGCTAAAAGAAAACGTTGGAGAAGGAAGCTATACCACTGTGGGTGGGTTCTGGTGGACAAAAAGCTTGACACAAGTCAGCAGTGAGTGCTTGCAGCCCAGAAGGCCAACTGTATCCTAGGCTGCATCAGGAGAAGGGCAGCCGGTAGGCTGGGGAAGGGTTGTACCCTTCTGCTCTGCCCTCGTGAGGCCCTGTCTGGAGTGCTGTGTTCAAGCCTGGGACCCCCAGCACAAAAAAAAAAAAAAGATGCAGAGCTGTTGTGAGTCCAGAGGAGGCCAGGAGGCTGATGAGAGGGCTGGAGTACCTCTGGATACAGGCTGAGGGAGCTGGGCTTGTTCAGCCTGGAGAAGAGAGTGCTGTGGGGAGACCTCACTGTGGCCTTCTAGTGCCTGAGGGGAGCATATAAACAGAAGAAAGACTGACTTTTTACTTGGTCTGATAGTGATAGGACAAGGAGGAACAGTTTTAAACTAAGAGGAGATCTGTGTGAGAAAGAAATTCTTTACTCAGGGTGGTGAGGCCCTGGCACAGCTGCACAGAAAAGCTGTGGATGCCCCATTCCTGAAGATGTTCAAGACCTGGTTGCATGCAGCCCTGGGCAACCTGAGCTGGTGGGTGACAGCCCTGCCCATGGCATGGAGTTGGGAATTGATTATCTTTAAGATCCCTTTCAATCCAAACTGTTTTGTGATTCCGTGACCTTAATTATGTTAGCATCTGGCTGTAAAGCAAAATTACTACACTGGTGTTTGGCTCTGCTCGACTAGCACAGCTGTGAGCTTGTAGCTCCACCTAAACACGGTGTTTGAAGAAACAAGGAAATTTGGAGCAGTCCTAATCTCCTGCAGGAAGCAGAAAGAAGGAAATACAGTTTTGGTGTAAAATTTGATGCAGTTGCAATGCTGTGTACTGAAAACCTTCAAAGGAGAGACATAAACTGTGCTGCAGAGTGCCAGGAGGGGCCAGGGCCAGTGTGTCCCAAACTCCAGCCTGCAGAGTTGTGCTGTCATTTCAAGGAGGTCACGGCTCATTTCCACAGCCGCTGTGGTGCCAGCGCAGCCTGTGCTTCACAGCCTGGTTTAAGAGCACTGCATCCTGCAGGCTGAGAAGTATCTGGTTAACTTGTTCTGTCTCTGTGCAAACTTTGTATTGAATGTAATACTAGTTTAGCAATGCTAAAAAGGGTAAGTTGCTTTTGCAGTTTTCTTGTAACAATTCTTTCTCCTTTCAGGCATGAGCCTAGCGATTACACTGATACTCTCATATTCCCACAGCTCCCTGGACCAGACACCACTTCTCTGTGCTTGGTGTTCAGATAGAGTATTGTTGGTGCCATCTGTAGTTCAGAGAGTGCTCCAGCCCTGGGTACTGGTGTGACACTGGCCGTACTTTGTAGGTTATAGTGTCCTGTGTATTAAACACAGAAGAATGGAAGGGAGGTGTCCAACAGTCTCAAGGATTTTCTGCAGTAGCTGAGATGTTGTCTGCTCCTGTGGCCTTCATGAACACAGCTGTAGTTTGCTGTATACTTCTGTTGCTTTTGCTGATGAAATGAGAGCTCCAGCTTCCTGGGAGGGATTTTGATATTGCCTTCCTGTATGGCTGTCTTGATACAAGCAGAGAAGTTTTAATAGTGTGAATGAGGGATGGCTGTTATAAAATCACTCATGTGCAAATGCGTATGTGTTTGGCAAGATGCTTCTAGCTGCTCTAGAGTATCAGCCTTTTAGCCTCGTGCGGTTTGGCCTGAAACTGATAAACTGATGTTTGTTCATTCTGTCATAGTCAGCTTTACAGTTCAATCACTGAACATCTTTTGCCTCCTATTTTTTTTTATTTCCCCAAGTAATATGGCTTTTACATTGCTTGAAAACTTCAGCTTTGGTTTTTCCTTAATCTTTGTTCAAACTCCAGAAGAATATCGCGAAACTTAAAAGACTTCACAAGCATTACATTTGGTACCCCTGACCCAGTGTTTTTCCCTCTGCTCTTATTGTGTCAATCCTTTCCTCTTACCTGGCTACAGTTTCCTCATTTCACAAAGCCTTTTCTTTGTAACCTCTGGCCCTGTTCTTGATACGTTAGCCAGGTGTCTCAATGATCCTGATGCTGTCCTGCAGGTCACCACAACCTTTCCCTTTCTGCAATCAGATTATAGATTGTGAAATGAAAGGAAGTTTAATTGCATTGCAGAGGGAGAGAATTTTACAGCCTGTTGTAATATCAAAAAGAAGGAGATAGATGTTGGGGGGTTACCTTTTCCCTTCCTTTTTCCTGTTGGTGTCAAAACTGGCTGTGCTGTAGACCAGTCAGGAAAGAAATTGATGTGTCTGTTAATTTCAAGGTACTGGAATGGAAACAAGGAAGGAAGTAGCACAGAGGAAGTATCTATATTCTGTAGTGATGCACATCTACTAACAGAAGGTCAATCATTTTTTATTTATGTTAATGTTACCTGCTTTGTACTAATAAAACAAGGGACTTAGAAAACTGTATTACTAAACTGTATTACTGACTTGAAACATCCTTCTGTCTCTTGAAAACTGAATCACATACAAAATGCTCAGAAATCTTGTTCGCGTCTTGTCAGTTTAATGCAGCTAACTGGGGTGATTGCAGACACATCTGTGAAGGCTTTTATGCTGCGGTGGTTTCAGGACCATTATGTTTTGGCAGTAAAATAGTTGCCTAGTAACTAATCTTTACATTGGGTGTCCCCTAAGACTGTCTTTGGAACTGGTTACACCTTGCAATTTGAATTGCTCTCATTTAATCTAAGATGGGATGCACGGGTCTTGTGGTTCAGAATTTCTCTTTCCAGGGAAGCAGAAATGTCTCATCAGTTTGCTGGAACTCTGGAGTAAAGAGAAGTGACTTTGGGTGGTATGTATCAATATAATACGGCAACATCAAGGAAGGAAATATTGGGAAGCCACCTGCTGTTAATCAGGGCCAAATAATTAGCATGTCTTTTAAATATGGCTTTATCTTCAGTTTATTATCTGTTTATTCTGAATACAATAGTAAAAGTCTGTGATTTGATGCTTTTGGGTCAGAGTGGGAAACTGGACTGGTGTTTTAGAGGTGGACGTCTACAGATGGGCCTTTGTCAGGTCTGCTGTTCATTCAGAGAAAAGTTCCTGAAATGTCAGTTTCATTGATTTCAGTGCTGCAGTGATGCGTGTTGGAATTTGATCCCCTTGGAGAGCGCTGCTGCACAGGGGCAGTGTTGTCACCGGGCCAGGGAGAAGGCTGCTGAAGTGCTACTGGGGCTTTGGCCTCTTGTTGGGAACCTGAAGATACTTTTGGTTTCCTGTTAGCATCAGTAACGTTTCCAAATTTTAATCTTTTTTGAATTAGAATTTGGATTTAAGGTAACGGTTGCCTGCGGTGGATATTTTGTAATCTTATTAATAGGACAACCACTGCAAAAGCAGTGAGAATATTTTGGGTACTTGTAATTTCTGGGTAACAGAGCAAATCTGTGAGACCAAAGCAGTTTGTAGCATCAACAAGAAACTTTGTCATTTCATTGACATTGTAAACATTTACTGCCCTAACCAGGATCGTTTTTTCATTCCTGTTTAACTAGAGAACCATGTAAGGTTCCTTTTTTTATATGTGTGTTTATATTCATTTTGGGTTATTTTAGCACTGGAAATGGCTCTGTGTAGGTATAAAAAAGAACTTTGTAGGAAAAAAATCTTATAGTGAAGACACGCATCTGTAATTTAGTTTTGAAAATATATTCCTTGGAATCTCTTCTCTTTGACAATTTCTGTAGAGAAGGGCTTCCCTTTGTGCAAGTGTAGTGGAGGGAAGAAGATTATTTACCCTATTAGAAGTGAGCCTAAGCAGTGTTGCATTAAGAAATTGCATTTTTTTCATATTTTTCTCTGCAAGAGTTGATCTGCAGAACTGTGAGACATGATCCTCACACTTACCAAACAAGAAAGGCAGGTGATTGTGCGCTTTTCCCCTCATGGCACACAAAGTTTGCTTTTTTATCTGAATGTTGTCTGAAGAAACTGCCAGTGTTCATTCTTGCAGTCGGTTATAGTCTGTTCAGAAAGGAGCCAAGCTGATGTCTTTGGAATACCTGTTTTGTGTGCTCTTGTGCATTTAACCTTTTAAAGTCTGACAATCTGAAATCTGAGTAGAGTACTTCACCATTTATAGTCATCTTTATTTAAAACAAATGGTCTTCCCCTATGAAATTTCTTGCTCAGATCAAATTCTTAGTGCCTATACCCGTAACAGATACCGAGAAAGGCGCTGGTTTGTGTGCGAATATGAGAAGTGAATCTAAAAGTTGTTATCTGAGGTGCAATACGAGGAAGAATTAAAAGCGAGAGATAAAAAAGGAGTTGCCAGATTGTACAGGGTAAGTGCAGAAATCAGAGCAACCTGAAAAATATTAGTGATAGTGAACATTGTTGGCCAGAAACTGAATATCTGCTCAGGATTTGATAACTGTGAATACCTTTCCATTACTCTTTTGTGATCTTTCCAGAGGTGAGAGATAGAATCAGGAACTTAGTTATAGAAACCTTACTTATAGAGTTAATAAAAACCTTTAAGTGCTAGCTGCTCAGAAACCTTTTGAAATGTGTGGTCAGCAGGGAGGCCTTTTTGTAGAGATAGCGTGTGGGCGCATATTTGTGTATTGTGTCTGTGTCTTTGTATGGGTGGTTGTACCTCCCTTCCCTTAACCTTGGTCAAATCAAAGTTTTCTGCTAAGGTTGTTCTGTCAGCTGCTTGAAGCCAGTGAACAAGAATGCAGTTGTAAGGCGCTAAATAGCAAAGTTCACTTTTGTCAAGTCAACTGGGCAGAAGGGTGTTCAGAAATGTGAATGCTCTCAGATAATTTTCTTATTAATGTCTCAAAGCTGGTAATTAAAACTTTCTTGCATTATCTTTCTTCCTGAAAGTTTTTTTGTTCATGGAATGTTGCTGTATTTCAGGCTGTTCTATGGAAGTGAAGGCAGTCTTTTTAATTCCTGAAGTCATTAAAGGGGAAGCAGCTGACAGAACGACCATCAAGTGTTTGTTTTCCCTACTTCGCTTTACCTGCAAAGTAGGAAGCTTTAGGAGCGTGGCTCGGCTATTTCTGTGTTCCTGTACTCGTCAGACATGACATTCAGGTCATGTAGGTGAACTTGTTCACGAGGGAGTGGTGGTTCTGCTTTGACATCTGTCTCCTGCTGAAGATAATAGTGGCAGTGTCTGTGGCGAGAGATGATGCAAGATTATGCTTTCTTTGTGTTTAATGTTTGTTTTCTGCTAACTACCTTTTGTGTAGTTGTTTTGAGCTCCTGCCAAAGTTATGCATGTCTGAGCACTTTCTAAATCATTTTTGATTGTTTTAAGTGCGGATTGTTGGTGTCTGTTCTACTTCAGGTTTCAAGTGCTGCATCCTGATTTACTGATGGCAATTTAGAGCTGCCTTAGATGAGAATAATAAGATGCGGTTGAAACAGAGTATGTGAATCTGCTGCAGATAAATATAGGAAGAGGCAAATTTGCCTTTAGTTTACTGCACGTGTTTAATTGATCGTTGGTTGGTTCCAATGAGAGGGATCATAAGAAATGGGAAGTAAGCTCAGCTGGATGCAGAGAATAGGTCTGTGTTGGTTTCATTTTGTTACTAGCAAGCTTGAAAACTGGCTCACCCACCTGCTTATAGGCTCCCTTTGTAGTCAGTGGATAGAGATCACTGTAGAGAATGATCCCTCCCCCGATATGTCTGGACTGATTCTAAAGCATGCTTAAGTGTTGCTTTTGAAGGCAAGAGTCTTCACGCAGCCCTCTGCTTATGATCTTTTACATTACTGACAAAGACCTTGTGATGCAGATTTGCTTGGTTTGGTGGAGTGTACAAAAGGACCTCATTACCTAGAAGAAGCTTTTCTTTTTCTTTCTGTGTTAGTGCAGACAGGAAGAGAGAGATTTCTTTGTGAACGATTAGTTACTGAAAACGACCTGAAGTGGTTGAGATTAGGATGGCAGATCAGCTGGTCATTTTGTGGGTGCATAAAGTCAAAGCACCATAGGGGTATCGTAATTTGAGGAAAGATGCTGAAATAAGTTAGATTTTCAACTGTAGCAATAGCCAAACAAACTTTAAAGTAGTGGAACTGTCAGTCATTACAGACTAATGAGTGCAAGTCTAGTGACTAATGAGTATGTGACTACAGTGAAAATACCTTTCTAAGTAATTCTTCTGCAGGAAAGAGTGCAGGCATCCTTCTCCAGTATTTAACATGCAAATATGAAACTACTGTATCACAAATAGAGCCAGACTATATTTTATGAGCTTGGTGGAGAGATGTTATGCAAAAATGACATGCATATATTACTGCTTTTTTTTTTTTCTTTCCCCAGTATGAACACTGTTTTGACATTTTTGATGAGATTTTTAAATCAAATATTGAAATCTTTCCAATATTCAGGTAATTCTGGTTGTCCTGTACTATTTGTAACTTAAGGACTTAGTGCTGGGGCATCTTTGGCTTAGCTCTGTGTTGTCTGTGTTTAGGCTCAGCTTGATGAAGTATTTTCCTATTTTGCTGGTGTTTGGTGTATGTACACATATGTGTTTAAAACTGGGATTAGTTTATACAGAAGCAGCTTTGTCCAAGTTATGTGATGTTATCTAGAATTATCCAGGTCTGTTCAGCCTGGAGAGAAGAAGACTGAGGGGGGGTCTGATAAATGTTTAGAAATATCTAAAGGGAGGTGGGAGGCAAATAAATGAGGCCGGGCTCTTCTCAGTGATGCTTAGCAATAGGACAAGGCGAAGTCGCCTGTAAGTTGAACATAGGAAGTTCCGTACTAACAAGAGGAAGAACTCCTTTACAGTAATGGTGACAGCACTGGAACAGGCTGCCCAGAGAGGCTGTGGAGTCTCCTTCTGTGACAATACTCAAGACCTGTCTGGGCACGGATGTGTGTGACCTATTGTAGGGTAGCAGCTCTAGCAGGGGGTTTGACTCGGTGTCTCTTGAGTCCTTTCTGACCCCTGCAGTTCTTGATTCAGACTTAGTCAATACAGATCCTGCACAGTACTTCTGAAAATCAAAGGCAGAAGGGGAAAAAAAGGCAAGTTGATGCTTAAGAAAGTTTGAATCTTCTGTGGTTCTGTCAGATTTGTTGCTAATACCCCTTTTCTCTTTTTAAACATATTGTTAATTTCTCTATGACCTTTATTCTTCTGCATGAAGAATGATGGTTCCTAGAGTGTGTGGTGTCTGCTTTTATTTTTATTTAGCAAATAATTTCCTTGATTTCTTTCAGGCTTGTAGTGCTAATTGTGTTACAGGCGCTAAAGTTACTGGAAGGGACAGTCAGTCACTTGGTTAAGAGCTCAGAGAAACTAAAGCTGTACTGTAGGTTGAATTTGACTTGGGTCAAATTCTTGAAATTTATTTTGAAGGCAATTTAGTACAAAACAAAGCTGTGTTAAAGGAATCGGGTATCTTGTGAAGCAAGAAGATCTGAGTATGGGAGAAGCAGTAGATATTGTTTGTCTTGAGAAATGTTTCTGGCACATGCATGCATGATCTGCTTAACTAAAATAAGAAGGCGTGTTTTCAACAAGTTGTCTGGTGCCCAGTGCCAGGACAAGAAGTAGTGGGCACAAACCTGAGCACAGGAGGTTATCTCTGAACAGCAGGCAGCACTTCTGTGCTGTGCAGATGAAGGAGCACTGGCACAGGCTGCCCAGAGAGGTTTTGGAGTCTCCTCCCTGGAAATCTTCAGAACCTGCCAGGAATGGCCCTGGCACCCTGTGCTGGTGGCCCTGCTGGGTAGGGGGTGGAACAGATGGACCCAGAGGGCCTGGCCAGCCTCAGCTGCTCTGTGTCACTGTGAAAACTGTTATGTGAATGCTTCACTGTGAAATTATGGTGATTGCTCCTTGGTGAAGGTTTCACGTTCACTTGGAGTTGAAAAGCACTTGTAGTATGTAATAAACCGGGTGTTGTTAAGGGCCAGAAGGATGCAGACATCTTTCTAGGCTGAGTGTGTGCATAGAAGTCGTAGTGAAATCCTAGTAGTGCTGTGTTCGGAGATGTTAGGACCTCTTGTGGAGTACTGTACTTACAGAAGTACAGTAAACACTGAAAGGACTGCGGAGGAACATGAGTTTAAAAAAGATAACGCACAAGAACAGAGGGATGAACTCAAACTGTTTTCCTCTGGGAATGAAAATACAAAGGAGAGACTGTGCTTCAAGAGTGCAAAAGAAAAGGGAGAGGAGAAGCTACTATTTTCCCTCTGGGAACAGATAAGGGCTTGTAGAAGGTTGGGGGGAATTTTGGGAAGTGCATTTGGCCTGGAGTAGATTCCTCAGGAGGTTGTGTAAGGTCTTTTGAGGGCCTGGCAGTGAGTGGTTGTTACCTTGTGCACACTGGCTCCCACCTTCTGCAGTAGTCAGAGCTCAGCAGGAACCAAAAACTGCTGTCACATCTAGGATGCGTTATCAGCTGCTAGCCTCTCTTAAATATGAGGTATGTCTTTGATAGGCAGAAGTTCCTATTCTGTGCAAAATTGGTTGTCAATAAATTAACATCTGATTTGGGGGAAGAAGAATTGTAGCTTGATGCACAGCCCTTGGGCCAGAAGAATGCTCATTTCTTAAAACATAGAGAACAAAAACCCTGTAATGAGGTGGAATTGCATTGATTTTAATCATTATAGGTTTTGTGTGTATATGAAATTGCTAATATTTGTATTAGCAAGCTTCATTCTCAGTATAACATTATGTACATATGTAACAAAATGATGAAAGTTGGCATTTTCTTACTCAAAATGTATCAGTTTTCAACCTGTTTTGACTGGAGCTCTCTGAAGTAATGTGCTGCTACTTGAGTAAGGTCTCGTTTGTTATTCACCATCATTGGTGCTATTTTAGTCAGCTGGTAAAATCTGTATTATAATGGCAAGAGACATCTTTATTCTGCTGAGCTCAGAGGTGCTTTGGTGTGTTTAATTGATGTTGAATGGAGATGAGGGAGAATCTGAAGCACAGCTACATCTGTGGCACTGCCTAGAGAGGCTTTACAACCCTTCTTGGAAGGGGAAGGGAAATTTCATTTTAAATGAAAACTATCTGATACTATTTACTGATAATACCCTAAAAAACAGCTGTTTGTGCTGAGACTGTTTGTAAAACCGATTCAGAAAAGGAACGTAACTCTTCTCTAATTTCTTGTATTATTATTATAATTTCTTGTAATATTATTATATTTGCATGTCAGATTTGGTACCTACTCCCACCAGTAGTTTTATAGGATGCAAAAACCTTTCCATAAGTTGCAAGTCTGAATTTAATGAAATAAAGGATACTTAGCGCAGTCTGGATGATTAAAGCATCAGAAAAAAATATTGTCCAGTGTACAGATGTTAGAACTTAAAGTGCAGAATTGTAAGACAGATAAAGAAGCCAGCATTTCCTATGATAATTTGTAAGCTTAAAACAGAAGGAGGCCTTGGAAACTCTGAAGTTTTGTCTTATGGTGCTGGTGCTCCGTAGGGATCGAGTTCCTTGTCAAATGAAAAGGATCGGTTTATTGTAAGTTTTCAGGGATACACACTGTATTTTTACTGGACAAAATAGAAAAGATACCAAACACTGTGGATAACCAAGAAGTTTACTTGTTGAGGAAGGGAACTTCCTTTTTTGTCCTGTAGCTGCAGTAGCACAGCTGGTTGTGCTGGGCCTCTTTGGGGCAGTGCTCTCAGCAGCATGAACGTGCCCTTTGGCTTCTTGGAGCAGTGAGATACAACTGTCTCTGTATGGGGAAACTGATTATTTCACTAGCCCAGGGTCCTACAATACCAGTCCATGCGTAAGACTTGGATTATGTACTTTTTCTCTGATGTAACTGTCATTTCCTAGACCACTTGCAGCCAGAACATGGAGGTTCTGAACATCCTGAAAGGTCAGAATCTCTGCCTGCCTCATTTCTTTTCTTTTTGTCTTTTTTTCCCCTCTCCCATTACTTCTTCAGTGAACCATAGCTTTTGTCAGGAACTCTTCTGGTCTCCTTCCATCTCCTTCAAATTTAGAAACATGGATTCTGCTCCTCCAGTTTGTTTTCATTTTTTTGTTTTTCCAGTCATCTCTGAAAACTGCTGAGGCGTGAATTTGTGCTTGTTCCCATGCTGTCTCAAGGGTGGCTTGGAAGCATCTCCGTATTTCTTTTAAAGAGACAAAGCTGCCTTGAAGCTGGATAATAGAAAGAGTCAGCCAACATTCAAGCATTACTGGGGTTAGCAGAAAGATGCACGCAGTTAAAAAGTAATTTGGGGGACGCTTGTGGTGCCTGATGTGGTTTTCTTATGTGACTAATTCTGTGTTATTTTTAGAATAACTTGAAGGAATCAAGGCATCTGAGTCTTTCCACTTAGAAGTCTCTCATTTTAACCTTATATTAATTTTGGTGCACTAAGTGCATTGAAAGGGATTTTTTTTCCGTTTGTGGAACAATAAGAATTGTGTGAAGTTTGGAAGGTAGCGGTATCTTGGAATTAGTAATGTTTTATTAATCTAATTCATTTACAGGAAGCGTTCATCGGTTAAAATTTGCTTTCCTCAGCAGAGACAAAAAATTAATGGGCAGAAGAGCAGTGTAGGTAGGTGGCTATTTTTAGTGCACTTATGGTTCCTTGAGGAGAACCTTGCTGTAAGGGAGAGGGTGAGCCATCAAAACAACCATTCTGCTCTTTAAAAAGGCGGTGCAGTGAAGGAGGAGGTACTGAAGGGAACAGCTTTGAAGTGCTGGTAGTGTGTTCAGCACTCGCATAATGAGATTTTTATTTAAAAGTACCTGGGAATGATGTGTGTTTGAGTCTGTGTGCCAAGAAGAAATTGAAACAATTGTGTTTATATGTGATTTTTAAAATGGTGCAAATTTGTTTCTTGAAGATTTGTAAATGGGGTTCTTCCTGACAGCTTTCCTGTGCTTGAATGTAGCTTTAGTAACATAAGTTGTAAAGGGATTGGGCACGGGTTTCTCAATTTTGTTGAGTGTCAGTGTTTTGTTACACTTATTGCATGGTATTTAAATGCATTAATTGCTGCGTTTCAGTAAATTCTTCTCTTCTACAATATTTTTAATCATAGTAAAAATTATTCAGGGTTCCATGATTGTAACTTTGCAGTAGTAGTACTGAACAGGGACAGGTGAATTCTGCATTTTGCTGTATGGGTGACAATCAGCTACATTTTTTCACGTTAACATAGTTTGCTCTGGAAGTAAATGTTTACTGGAAAACCTTGGTGGTTTCTTCATCTCAAAGGATGAAGACTAAAGCAAAAAAAACCAAAAACCAAAAAAACCCAAATCCTTAATTTCTTTTTTTTGAAATTTTTTTGAATTACGTGTTAAATTATATAGGCTAGTTTAGAACAGTATTGCATTGAATTGAGTAAAGTTGTCTTTGAAGATGGAAAGTTCAGTTTAATGGTGATTGTCGTATCTTGGCATCGCAGTCAGTGGCTTCAGTTTTTAGTGCAAGTCACAAACCTAGAAACTGTATAATGTGGTCGGGTTTTCTGTTTGTGAGTTAAAAAGTAGAAAGGGAAAAAGTAAACATTTCTGAGCAGGTATTAACGGCATTTTTAAAGTAAAATGTACTGCTCCAAGTGGAAAAAGAATTTCCGCAGATTGCAGGTTGTGAGCTAATTCGAGCTTACAAATTATTGGGGGAGAAAAACGTGGTCTGAAAGACACACGAGGTTTAAAAACTGAGGTGTTAGCTTCTGGGTTTTGGCAAGCTGCAAGTGAAGGGAGTGTGGGCAAGTTCCCAGTAACGTGTCATGACATGTTTAAAACTCATTAAAGTAAGATGAGCATGGGAGGCGGTCAGCCTGGAGAACAGCTTGCTTTTGTGATTGCTTTGTTTTACATTTTGGTGCATGCATGTTTGCATTTAATGCTACAGTGCGGGAAGTCCCAGAAGTCTTTCTCAGGAGTTTTTTCTTCCATTTGCCATGTGGTGTTGCGCTCGGCTTTCCTTTCTGGGGCTTGAAAATGTGACTGTGTGCTTCCCTCCTTTGCGCTCCCAGCTCCTGTCCCAGTGTTGCAGATGGGCTGGGAAACAGTTCTGCTTGGCTCAAGTTGGTTTCTTGTGCCTGAAAATAATGTATCTGTGTGCTGCTTTTGCTTCCAAGGAGATCTCCAGGTTGTTTCAGCCATCATAGAGCAAAGCCGGGTAAGTAGTTTACCTCCCCATTAGAGAGCATGCCTTCTCACTAGTAGCTTCTGAGGCCTGCTTGAAAGAAGCTGAGGCCTGAGCAGCCTGTAGTGTGGGATTGTAATTCTGCATCTAGGTGAGGGCTCTGTTATGTGAGCCAGCAATTAAAGTACACTGTAACATGCAAACTGCTAACCAGAAGTTTGAAGCTTGTAGTTTCAGGTAGCCTTGTGCCAGGAAGACGGGATCCATCTTAACAGCTGTGATTAGGCAGATGGGTGACTTGCATTGTTTATGAATTTACTTATTCTGAAGCAGGCAATAGAATCCCTTCTTGAGACAAATACAGACATCAGGGCATGGGGATTAAGGACTGGTATAGCTTGTGTGCTCCTACTCATGTGATTCAGGAGTGGCTGCTCAGCCCTGCTTATTTAAATTTGGGCTAGATCTGATACTTTATAAAGCAGTACCAGACAGACCTGTTTTGAAATACTGGATTCATACATGAAGTCATTCATTTATTGTATATAATCATCTGCTCTCTTCCTTCTGTAGTGTTAAAATGGCTTTGTCTTGTAAAGGAAACCTATTTTAGGTCTGCAGTCTTCTCTTTCTATTTTCTTTTTCATTGTCTCTGACACAAGGAACCTTATGGAGTCCTCTCATAGAAGGCTACTGTGTGTTTTCTTTCCTTAAAAGTAGGTATTTTAGAGCAGAACGTAGGACAGAGGGATGCTTTTGTAAGAATGTTTTCCAGTGTGGGTTTTTTTAGTAATTGAAAGAAGTCTGGTGCTTTGGACAAGAATGATCCAGTTGTTTCAGAAACCCTGATGTAGAGGATGTAGCAGTCTGTGTGAGTACATACTAGAGTAGAGGGAGAAACAAACCGTAAACTTTCATGTAAAGGGAATGACCAATTAATTATAGTAGTTCGTATTTCTTAGGGAATGCGTGTGAGGAATGTAGCAGGCTCGCTGAGGAGCTGTGTGCTGTTCTCTACAAGAATGGTGCACATGCTCACTTTTTTAATGAGAATTAACAAGTATGAATATAGTCCAATAGACAAGAACTGAGAGTCACTAAGTTCCCAAAGGGGCTCATCTTTTTCTCTGTGTTATCATGGATTTTTAAGTTAAGCCCCTGCTTTTCTTCTCTTGAAGATTGCTGGGAAAAAAAACAAACAAAACAACAAACCTGTTAAACTGGAAAACAATAACAAGAGGAGGAAAGAAGTAAATAAGGATACACTTTCTACTCTGAAAGTGAAAGGCTTAAGCAGCTTCATTTCAATCTTTTGTCAATGAATTGCACTAGGTTTCACAGGAAATCCAGAAAAAGGAATGCTTAAAGGATACAGAGAGCTCCTCTAAAATTCAAGGTCACAGTATACTAAAATGTGTGTTGAAATATTTTGTTCTGTAAAAGTGAAGTAGAAACTTATGTTTTCTTTTACAGCTTCTGTCTTACAGTTCCTCAGCTTAACATGCTTACCTAGCACTATGTGCACCCCAACCAGTTAACTAAGCATTTATTCTAAAGCTTAACAAATTCATCTATCTGTTCATTCATTTCTTGGCAGTTCAAATCCTGCACCCCATCTCTGTATGTTCTTCGTGGCAGATTCTGTTTCTTTGGCACTGTTGTCTCAAAGAACATTTATTTTAGTACCCAAAACATAAATTAACTTGCATTGGTCAATATTTTAAGTTCTTCTAAATGAAATTATAGGTTGAGGGTTTGCACTTTTATTGAGGAGCATGAAAGTAACAGCAAATATTATTTTAGGATCTGTGAATTTAAATATACTTCTTTGTTGTTGCAGTTTCCCAATGTGGAGGTAAAGGGACAAGTAAAGGAAAACCAAACCTGCACATACTGCTTGTCTGTGCATGGTTGGGCAGGATGTCCTGCTAATTTCAATGTATCCTACCAGGAATGAATGAGGGGCTTAGGTTGCTGCTCACATTCTGTGACCTGTCAGCAGCCCTTGGAACTAAGGTATCATCCCAGTTCAATCCACTAGTGGATGCAATCCATGCTTGTTGGACTTTTTTCATTTCAGTGTTCTTGTCCGTCACCAGCAGTTGTCAAGAGTTCATCCTTTTGATAAAGTGAATTTGGACAACTTTGGAAAACAGAGTGCTTTATTCCTTAGTCTTTGACCTCAGTGTACAGTTTCTTAGCAGTTAAGGTAATGTCATTGTCCTTAACCCATTCCCTGTGGTGTGGTATTCTGCACTCATGTGACAAGCCCATTCAGTGACACTTTCACTTGTTAGCCAAGAGCAGTACAGTGTCAGCAGACTTACTGCTATGAAACCTTATGTCTGATGGAGAATATCCTGCTCAGTGATGCAAGTGATGATTCCTGCTGTAGTGAATCCCCTCAGTGTAAGAATCGCTTGCTGAAAGTGTGGAAGACTTCTGTTACATCAGAATCCAAATAACTTGCTTACCATCAAATTTTTATAACCGCAGGCTACAGCAAATCACCAATTTGTATTTTGCCCCACGACAGACTTGGTGTTGCTTAAAAGCTCATTTCAGAACTTACTGAACAGCATTGTTCTCAAACACCACTTCTGAGAGAAGTAAACTGCTTCCTCCAGCCACCGATAGGATAGCTGCATTGCCTTCTTTGCTTTCAAAGCTTTCATCAGATACTCAGTGCCCTGAGTCATTTGGACTTCTCTTTGCAGTTGTTTAACAAAATTCTGATACAATGTTTTGTTCCTTCAAGGAATCTCCAAGTTTGACCATAAGGTTTCCCTGTAACTGAGTTTGCTTAAGAATTGTTTAAATCTGGGTTTCTGCGAAATCATACGAAGCTCCATTTTTTCCAACATTTCCATTTTAAATGTAGGTTATCTACCATTCTTTTTTCTTGTTAATAAACATTATACTTTTGATGTAATGTACATATGCAGATAATATAAGGATTTTTTAAAGGTATTTTATTCTAAACAGTGTATGTTAAAGATACTGTTATCTCCAAATTTAACATAGAAACGAACTCTGTCTAGTGGTGAACAGAACTAAAAAAACACTTATTAACAATTAGCTGTTGGAAGCTGTAAATTCTGCAGTACTTCTCTATGAGCTGTTGGTGAGCTGTCTCCAGGCATGGTTTTCTTTGTAGGGATAAGCATTTTGATAGCTTCCCTTTCAGAAATGGAGGGGAGGGGTAACGAAAGTGATAAAGGATACACTTAATAAATGATGCAGTACAGAAGCTTATCGTACCAGAGAGATTCAGAGTCACATTTTTAAAAGCGATGACAGGAAGGAAAGGAATGAAGCCCAAAGAATGCTTCGGTACCTGTGAGTGCTTTTGCTGCTTGTATTTTTTGAGAGCTAGTTGTTGCATGTTCCCAGTCGTTGGAAAGAGCTGTATTATGCGGGTGATGTTTTGTTTAATTTGAAAATAGTTACATTACCAATTTATGTAACTCATAACTGCTTCCAGTTATTCAGAACGTAGATTCACGACAAAACGCCGCACCTTTCATATTCTTATTAGGCTGCTGCTCAGAGAAGACATACCCGTGCCTTTGAAGTATTAATTTGGATTTTGAGTGCAAATCTTGACTTCCTTTTTCTGTGCGTTTAATACATAGATAAATTAAATAGCGTTATCTGAAATTTATTTTAATGTCTGAAATGTGGTGGAGAAATTGTTCTCTCTCCATCCCGTTATCTTTCCTGAACAAGATTTAGTGCTGGAACTGTGTCTCCTTTTAAAAGCAAAACTTTTAAGATTCCTGCTTCAGAATCATGCAGGGTGGGGGGAAGGGTTATGTCATTTAAGAAGTAAGAACTTCTTCCAGGACTTGGCTGACCCTGAGAAGACTTGAAAGAATTTGGCATCAGATTGTAACGTCGTGATTTAAATTCTTACATTTTTCCCATCTGCAATACTGGGAAAGTGTGTTGAGACTAAAATTGATGGGAGTGCTTTGCTATTGCAACCCTAGATGAAAGTGTAATAATGTCACTGGCCAGGAGTAATTTTTGAACTTTATGAAACCAATTGTAAGGAAAGAAGAAATGAAAGTTGAGGTATTGATTCTGCAAACACTTCACTGAAAACAAAACTTCTATTGTGAGCAAGACTATATATCTTACTTGAAGGCTGAGTGATCCAATTTTTGATAAAATACTTTATTGAGAGCAGAATAACAGGCAGTACGTATTGTTGCTGGATTTACCAGGCTGTTGGGGTAATGAAAATTGACGTTTTGTCTTGATGCTCAGAATATTTATGACAATGTTTTCTGAAAAACTGGGAGGAAAGTGTGAGATGTAGGGGGATCATCCCATGTCTGGGACTTGGGCCAGGTCTAAGCAACATTTGCAGTCTGAGCTTAGAGCTACCCCAAATTGGCAGTCAGTTTTATGATGTTGTGGCATCATGTCTGTCACTCCAAAAGAGAATTGGTTCAGGATGGAAAATGACATGTTATTTCAGTTTTGGATATTTAAACGGAGTTTACAGTACTCACTGAGCCAACATGAGAATCTGACTGACAACCACCTGCTTAAGCGAGAGTGTAACAGCTACTTAATTCATTTTTTGGATGACCTTAATGGTGAACGGAGTGACTGAATAGGTGTCAATTCAACATGTGGATGGTTAGGAAATGCATCTATCGTGTCTTTCCACTGCACTACTTTCCTAGTTGTACTTGGCACTTGTATTTGTGATGGTGTGCGAGGAACATCACTCTTCCAACATGGAACAGGATCTAACTTGGAAAATTATTTATGAAAAGCAATTAACAACTGGAAACACACACAAAAAAAGTTATAAAGGAAAAGTAATAATAAAATGAAAGTTAAAAAGTCAGTGCACAATTGCAGTTCAGAACGTTCAACGAGTCTGCTACTTTTTCATCATCTTTAAAATAGATTTAGTAATTATTTTAGTTTTTAAAGCTGCATGAGTCCTTGTTCTTTAGATATGGTGTAAAAACATAGGAGTTGTTTTGTGATGGTTTACTGTATGGCCGAACCCTGTACGGTTGTAATCACAGTACAGCCTGGCTTTGTAGTAAGAAGGATACAAGGAACAGGCTCTGGAATGCTTTAAAGAAACGTGCTTACTAAAGCAACTTAATGTTTTCATTTAAAAAAATATATATATATATTTCCTATCCTTTGATTAACTTCACATTTTTGAGTCTGCCCTGAACAGTCACAGACTCCCTAAAGTATGTTTTAGGAGGATGTGCTAAAAAGCCATACATGCATTTAACTTTAACCCGCCTGTGCTCTTGGGAAACATTTCTGCCTTTGCAGAGTGTACCTTCAGTGTGCTTGCAGCGTCTGGAGGAGGAGTCACTGAGAAGCAAGTATACTGCCAGGAAGTCGTGGCAGCTCGTAAAGATTTCTTTTTCTTCAAAAATTCAGTGTTAAATGTTCTTAATGCTTTGAATTTTCTAGCTGTTTTAGAGTTAAGAGAAGCTTGATGTGTTGTATGTGCGGAATGAATTATTTGGCCAGAATATTCTGAGCTGCTTCTATTTTTTCAAATATCTTTTCTTTTCTTGGGTGAAAAGAAAAAAAATTACAACAAAAAAAAAAAATAACAAAAACCAACAACAACAAAGGAAACCCAAACTAAAAGAAAACCTTTCTTTAAGTTCAATATAACATAAAAACCGTAGCATTACCTCTTCCTTATTGGTGCTATAAACAAATGGTCTGCAGCTAACCATAATAATGCATGTATAAATGTACTCTAAATATCTTTAAGAATTAGTTGTGCTCTCTTTCAGTCTATATTACGATCCTTCAACAACAACAACCTTATTTTTTTTTTTCCTGGCAAAAAATAAAGTAGAAATGGGCCTTGTGTGGAATGACTTACTGTCAACAAACTCCATCAGTTTAATAAAAGAAAAAAAAAAACCTTACTGTTTCTGCTTATGGTCTTCATCTGACTGCATAGTTCTTAACTGCAGGAAATGCTTTTGAAACTTGCTCTTAGTTCAAGTGCAGTGTTTTAGATGAATCAAAGATGAAAGTTTTGGCTGTGTCTGGGAAGGAATAGGTAGCAGTAGTGCTGTTTAAAAGAGTTTGTTGAATCAGTGATTTTGAAATGGGGGAGGGGGGCAGGGGGAGCAAAACAAACAAACAAAAAAACACAACTAAATCCTGCACCTGCAGTAGTCTTGAAAAGAGGAGCCTGTTCAGAATCAGCTTGGAAGTGTCCTATCCTGAGTAATGGTTACCCTTCTTGTAGTGAAAGCACAGGGGAAGGAATCTGGGCTCCTTAGCGGATGGTGTAATAGCCACTTGGCTCAGATGGGATGCAAGGGACCACATCAGGTTGTAAAAGGAAAGAACGTTGTTCCAGTGTCACAGAGAGGGTGCTTGATCTTGCTTGCTTACTGACAGGCGTATGGATGCTGTCCAACTAACTGCTCTAAAGTCTCTTTGCTGCTGTATCAGCAACCACCTTCCCTTGATCGTGAGCCCAGCTGCTTTGAGACAAGAGGGGATAAGGAGAAAACTCCATGCCCCAGTCCTTTGCCTGCCAGGGCTGTTGCTGCTGGTGCTCTTCACTTCCGTGTCCCCTGGATTCCTCTCTCAGACTTCTAGGAGCATTGTTTTTTTCTCTGCCCACTGCCAGCTTTCTCTTGTAGAAGTTTCTGTGTTGGAAAATACAAGAAATTTAGCAAAGAATTTGAAGCAGTGGGATATATTTTACAAGAGAAATAAGGAGTTTTAATTACACAAAACTAGTAAGGTACCCTAACTGTTGTATGTATTGTGTACCACTTCTTTGTGAAGTTATGTCTTACACTTTGGAGGCTGAAGTATATACAAATTTAATTAGGAATGATGTCACACTTGGCTGACGTATAACTAAATGTATTTACATTAAATGGGAGAGCATAATGAAGCTGACATTAATTTGTGGAGTAACACATCATTGTCTGTTTCAAGGCACTGAAAAGTACATGCTTTGTTTGTAATGAAGTTGGCCATCAAATTCATGTTTGTCTTCCACATGGCCTTTCTCATCGGCTCTGTAAGTTGTAGCTTGTGGAGGGTTGGCTTCTGGAACAGCCATAGGCTCTCTGTGAAAAGTATTAGCTATTAGCATACTAGTTGCAGTGGGCATGATTCTGAAAAATTATTTCAATATAAGTTTTGCATGTCGTTGTAAGTTTTCTTACAACTTTCCAGGGAACTCACCGATATAATAAGGAGCAAAGTGTAATTGTTTTAATGAAAGCTTTATGTAACTTCCGTAGTACTGGGAGCAGTTATCTGTACCTTGCAAGTGGAACCCTAATGCAGGCAGTTGTCAGACTTGGCCAGGGTTAGCAGGTGGTTTGTTTTCTGGGTTAATCTCTGTTGATCTGTGTCTGAATTGTTTGTGTTGTCCATTGGAAAAAAGGTATTGTCTAGCTACAGTGATACTCAGCATTGTAGATGGTAAATTGTGTTGATACTGAAGCTGTAACTTGTAGAGAAGACATACTTTAGTGTAGTGGCTCTCTTACTTGTGAAGCAGAAGTCCAGCTTGCTATCTTACTTAACTTCCTGTTCTGATCGCTCTTAAGAGCAACAAACATAAAAAGCCCAGGAAGCAAAACTAAGCTTCATGAATATGTCATGATTACCAGATACCAGTGAAGAACAAAAGCCTGGTAAAGATTTCTTTTTTTCCCTTCAGACATCCTGAACTTTTCATCAAGAAACTCATCCTGTCTGGGGATTCCATACATTAAAATATTAGATTTCAAATCTGGTTTATTGCTTATCTGATTATCCCTTGACCTGCTTAGTTATCGTTATGGGAGTTCCTTTATGTCCTTTGAGGTTCTTTTTTTTTTTTTTTTAATTTCTCTCCTCATCTGTATGCCCATACACAGCCCATGGAGTGTGTGCTAGATAACAGACTGCAAGCTTTCAGTGCATCCCGTCAGTGTGGGTGAATACAGTAACCAGGGTTGGTACTGCTGATCCACCAACAGTGGACTGGCATTTCCCTGCTGAAATACCCTGTTTTCAGCTGTTTGTGCAAATTGCAACATCTTTATCAAGCTGAAACTTTTTGTTTCCAGCGTCTGCTTTACCTCCTTATCTTGCAGTCATCTTTGAGTTTTCAGCTGAAGCTACTGACATAGTTATATAACTAGTTCTAAGACTTATTTCATTTTGTGAGTCAGCAGTGTGCCCTGTCAGCCAAGGGGACAAGCCACATTTTGGGGTGAATTAAACCCCCAATAGCCATTTGATCCAGCATAGCCAGCTGGTCAAAAGAAGTGATTCTTCCACTGTATTTAATGTCGCAGTCTTAACTTGAATGTTACATGCAGTAGTTCTGGACTTCACGTTATAAAAAGGACAGCAGGATCTTTAGAAGCATCTAGAGAGGGGTAAACAAAGCAGGTAGCGGGGCTGGAAGGCATTTCCTGTAAGGAGAGGCTGAGGGCACTGTGCTGCCCAGCCTGGAGGAGAGGAGGCTGAGAGGCGACACCTCGCTGTGCTCTGCAGCTCCTAAGGAGGGGAAGCAGAAGGAGGTGCTGGGCTTTGCTCCTGGGAATGGGAATGGCACAGAGCTGCCAGGGGGAGTTGGGCTGGGCTGCAGGAAACATTTCTATGCCGATAGGGTGGTCAGACACTGGGAGAGACTTCCTAATGAGGTGGTAGATGTCTGTTAGTGCTAAAGAGGCTTTTGGATGCTCCCTTCAGTAATGTGCTTTAAGTTCTGATCAGCCCTGAAGCAGTCAGGCAGCTGGGCTAGGTGATCTTTGTAGATCCCTTCCACCTGAACCCTTCTGTTCATGGTTTTTTGGGCACACTAGCCTTTTATTGCTTCCGTAGGAAGTGTATAGAATCTGTCACAGTTCTAGGCTTCTGAGGAAAGCAATTTGAAGCTTAGTTTGATTTTTTTTTTTAATAGGTTAATTTCTCTAATTATCTGAATTATGCGTGCTCCACTTAACAATTCCTACATAGAAAAATATTTTCTGAAAGTTTGCTGTTTGTGGCCACTAAAATGAGGTTAATGGGAGCTAGCTGAGAATAGAAGAGAACAGATTAAGGATAGGTAGTGGTTTGGAATGATATGCTTTGGAAGGAAAGCTATGAGGCAGGATGAGAGAAGCAAATTCCAGACCAGTTCCCTAAGAATAGACTGGTATATACTGTTTAAGTGATGCTGTGAAAACTCATTTGGATACTTCTTTTGGTTATTGCAATTGCTAAAAAGAAAGAAAAATTGAGAAATTCCTGCTTGTTTGTCCCTTTAGAGCTGGGTTTAAGCACATGTGGGCCTAAGGAATAAGACTATACATACTACTGCTTTTTGTTTGTGTAGCTGCAGCTGTCCTTGGTAAATGAAGATCCTGTAGTTAAGGCTCAGAATATGTAGGGGCTGTGTGAGTGCCTTACTGCTGACATTTTGCAGCTCTTTAAAAAAGAATAATTGTATTTTGGTTGTGGTTGACAGCAGAATGAATCTGAGCCAGCAGTGTGCCCTGGGGCCAAAGGGGCCAACTGTGCCCTGGGTTGCACCAGGCCCAGCACTGCCAGCCTAGCAAAGGAAGAGGTTGTGCAGCTCTGCTCTCTGCTTTGTGGCCTCACCTTGAGCACTGGATGCAGCTTGGGAGCCACAATATCAGAAGGACATAAAACTATTAGAGAGCGTCCCAAAGAGATGTATGAAGATGAAGTCTGGAGGCCAAGACCTGTGAGAGGCAGCTGAGGTTCCTTGGTGTGCTCAGCGCAGAGCAGAGGAGCTGAGGGGAGGCCTGATGGCGGCTGCAGCTCCTCACAGGGAGCGGAGGGCAACGCTGAGCTCTGCTCTGTGTGACAGCGACAGGGCCTGAGGGAACGGCATGGAGCTGTGTCAGGGGAGGGCAGCTGGGGGTTGGGGACAGGGTCTGCACCAGAGGGTGGAGGGCATGGAATGGGCTGCACAGGATACTGGTTATGGTCCCAAGTGCTGGAGTTGAAGGAGCAATGCTCTCAGAAACAAAATCATCATATGGTTTGATTTTGTGTGGAGTTGAAGATGAACTCAGTGACCCTTGAACATTCCTTCCAACTAGGGATGTTCTGTGATTAATTATCTTTGGAACCTCTTGTTCTTTAGGCAGGTGTAATGCCTTCTTATCCAAAGGGAAAAACTCCTCTCTCTTTAAAAAGTCAGAAATCAACATTAGCAAGAAAATGGAATGTACATGTAGATATGAATAAAATTTCAGAAGCTATGTGATCTTTGAGGCAGCAGTTACCTCACTGAAACTTATATTTGGGTGCACCTTAGTGTTGTTTCTGAAGTCAGATGCTTCTTAAAATTATCCTCTTAAGCAAAAAAACAACAACCAAAACACCAAAAAAACAACATTAAAAAAAAACCCACTGCAAAAAACCACAACACTTGGGTCTGTGTAGAAACAGTGAATCAGTGAGTGGCTCCTGATGCAGTTCGAATAGCTGACTTTCAAGCAGTAGTGTTTTGGTTTCGTATCTGGAGGTGGGATTGATTCTTAACATGCTGTAGCAGTTGACAAATGAGTAACCGTAAGTCAAGAACTTGCTCTGCAGTAGCTAAAAAGACAGGAACTGCTGTGAGTCATTTGAGGAAGGTAAATATTATCCTATGTTTGCACGTTATGGGTAGTGATTCTCCTACCCACACCTGTCTGAGCTCTTTGGAGTTGGGGCTGAAGGCTGCAGAGCCCAGAAGTCTGAGGTGACTGCTGCTGTGCTGGCAACAGGCATTTACCCTTACAGAGTCTGACTTTGCTGCTCTGTGACATGACTGTCATTCATTTAGGTAGCCTGTTGCTTCCCTGTTACTTCAAGTTTTTGTCTTAGTGTTTGTGTTTGGGGCTTTTTCTCTTCTTCTTATGTAACAGGAGTGGTAATATTTTTGTCTTGACACCACGCAGTGCTCATGGCTGAGAGGAACTAGTGGGAATTACTCCTTTTCTGGTGGTGATATATATATGTGTGTGTATATATATATATGTATATATGTGTGTGTATATATATATATATGTATATATGTGTGTGTATATATATATATATATATATATACTTTTTTTTTTTTTTTTTTTTTTTTTTTTTTAAGTCAGCCTTTAGGATAGTCTTGGCAGGACAAGGGGAAATGGTTTTAAGTTGGAGGAGGGAAGATTTAGGTTGGATATCAGAGGGAAGTTCTTTGCAGAGAGAGTGGTGAGGTGCTGGCACAGGCTGCCCAGAGAGGTTGTGGATGCCCCGTCCCTGGAGGTGTTCAAGGCCGGGTTGGATGGGGCCCTGGGCAGCCTGGTCTGGTATTAAATGGGGAGGTTAGTGGCCCTGCATGTGGTGGTGGGTTTGGAGCTTGATGACCCTTGAGGTCCCTTCCAACTCAGGCCATTCTTTGATTCTGTGATTCAGACAGATTTCACATTGTACTTATATGATGTGAGTTTGAAGAATTTGTAGCAGCTGAATTTGCTGAATATGGGAACTGTATTTTTATCTGTTTGCTGAGTTTTGCAATGTTTAAAAAAAAAATGCTGTATTTCAGTTTCTTTGAGGACTTGAAGAAACAGAAGCATTTGGATATTTCTAAAGGACTTAGAACGGTGCTTATTTCTTAATCTTTTAAAGTTGGGCTTTACCATTGTATGTGCTCTATTAGAGATACAACTCTCCAGAGTGCATCTGAGTGGCTTTAGACTTTCCAAATGGTTAAAGTGCCTTTTCCTGCATAATTTATTTATCTATCCGTTTATTTGTTTTAAAGTGAAGTCTAGGCATCAAACTGGAGATAAAATTCAAATAGATTAACTTGCTGAATAAGAGAATACCTTTAATCTGCTGTGAGAAGGTACTTTTTGAAATACAGCAAAACTTGTGTCTGCAGAAAAAAAATCTCTGATGCAGTCCATCTGACAAATGGAAATGTTCAATTGTGAAATCAACTTTTAGTCAAAACTACAAGCAGTTGTCAGCCAGTCCATTTCTGAATTACACAACAGAGTGAATTTCAGATTATCATACACAATGAGGGATGAAGTTATCATTCTGATGTCTCCCAATGAGAAGTTTTACGTATGTCTGAGGCTCAAATTCTAGTAGAGAGGGACTTGCAGAATAAACTTTGAGTGTCTGGGAGAAGTGCCACTGTAAAATTACAGTTGTTATGAGAATATTGGAAGCAGATGTGATGATTATCTGTGTAGAATTGAGTTAGGCAATACTGTGATTCTGCACTGTTTCATGACCTCATTAATTTTTCTTGTAATTGTGTTAGCGCAGTTTCATACTGTTCCTGTTAAAATAAGGACTTGTTCACAGTGTGGGGAGGCCAGAAGACCCAGGTGACCTGTAAACTGAAACTGATGTGTATTTTGTGGGTTTTGTTGTTTTGTTTCTAAACTCAGCAGCTGAATCTCTTCTTTTTAAGACTCAAACTGTTGTCCTTGAAAACTGATATTCTGTTAACATTAAAGGGTATTCTGTAATTGTTTGCTAGAAATTCAGGTGTGCCTATTGGTTATTTTAAGTCCTGTTTGTTAGATTTTATTTTGTTTTCCCTTAACAGTGTAGGTTACTTAAGCAGCTTCTTTGTTTTCTGTAGTTAATTTTAATTACTTTTGCTTTCTCAGCATGATTGATTTCTTATGTATTTCTTATTTGATGGAATAGCCCCCAAATAATAAGAAATTATTATGCACACATTAATGTGATATACACAGGGTACGTTTAGCTGATAATTCTCTTGGTGGCTCATCACCTGAGAACATTTTTTAAATTAGTTTTATATATACAGTGTCTGTGAGTAGTATATAAGTAGAGGACAAGAGTATGCTAGTACATAATTATTTTGAATAAAAACATTGCTGTTTTTCCAATGCATACATACTTAAAATAGTATTGGATTTTGTTTATTTCAGCCAACGTACATTGTAAGCTACTGGCACAGTTGTCACTTCTTTTTAAACTACCACCTTTGTGGCGACACATGAGTTGAAGGCCATTTCACAGGCAAGTGTGTAGCATTTTGTAATACTAACTTGGAAGTACTGTGCTAAATCTAGTTTAGAACCCTTCTGAGTCTTCTGTAAATCCTTCAAATGACTGGAGGCATCAAGGACAGAGAAATTGGGTAAGTGTTCTCACATTTTGTGTGGCTGGTGGAACGTAGTGGTATAATTGTTTACTTTTCTTTGGTTCCTGACTCTGTTGACACATTTTGCAGTGTGTGTGGGTACACGTGTGCTGTTAGTCAGAACTTGGCAGTTGAGTAGTATGTCTGCAGAAGACACGCTGCTGTGTCTCCTTAGGTCACATCACTGAGGAAAACAGAATGGGTTTGGCAGCTTCTTGCTTTCTCTCTTTGTCCAGTCTTGATGGAGTGCTAGTTTATTTGTTCCTCTGGTGACTTTGGCTGGCCACTTGCTACTTTTCACATCGTTGAAATGTCTTTCCTGTGTGTGTTTCTTTATATTATAGCTTGCCCAAAGATTATTTCTTGTTCTTTATCTTCTCTTTGAGAGTACGTTTCATTGATCAGATCCACAGAAGGCATCCGGACGGCTTAGGGAAGAATCATGTCCCCAGTCACTGCTGGTTTCTTTCATCTTCCAAATTCCAGGCCTGTGGTGTGAGGGTGCGGAACCTGCAGGACTTCTGTCCCAGAATGTGTGAGATCTCAGCCACGTCATGAAACACATTGGAGCTGTTTACATTTTAAATTTTCAAGTTTAGCTGTAGTGATTTTGATGACTATTACTCTGTTTTAGCATGAGTTATTTTTCTTGTTCCTCCTGTATTGTTCTATTGCAGGACAGTTTTAAAATGTTCATTTCATAGCAGTTAAGCATAGTTAAAAGTCAAGGTCTTTGTCAGGGGAACTTCTGTGGCTTGTTTGATGTTAGTGACTGTTGCATTTGCAGAGATGCATGGTTTTAGTGAAGCTTTTCAAAGTGCTGCTATACTCCAGCAAACACTTGGAAAACTGTAGCTTGTAGGTAGCCATTCTTGAGAATAGAAGTGGAGAACAGTCTGAAATAGTAATTAAATGTCCTGTATTTCCTTCATGCTCAAAATTTCAGTCTTCATTTGCAGCGTAGAAGTTGCTGTGTATATCATCTGTTATATCGCTTCCTTTCTGAGAGAAAAACCATGCAGTGTTTTAAGGAGACAGGTTGTGTCTTGAAGCGCTTTGAACCTTGACTTAAGTCCGTCTGTGAGTGACAGGGTTGCTGTATGGCTGCTGATTTCCAGTGCTCCTTGAATTTGAAAAAGAATCAATCAACCATACGACACAAACACTGTTCTAAAGGCTGTGCAACCTTTGGGGTTATTGGTAGGCTTGTTTCTCAATTATGCTGTGGTCTTCATTTCAGTCTTTCATATTTCTGGAATTTTAACTTAAAGATACTTCAGTAAATTAAAAGAAGATAAAGCCTTTGAAGATGGACAAAATACAGATTTTATTGTACAAACCTGTGCTCATATTATGTATGAAAGAAATGGAGTGCAATGATCCTTTTTCCATGTTTACATATAGTTGATACTACAAAGTTATTTGAAAGAACACCATGCTGTAAGCATGGAGAATGCTCTATTAGCATCACCTTGGGGAAACTGAATGGCTGTGATTGTGAAATTAAATGAGGGAACAGGGGCGTCTCAACTTCAAGTTCTGTTTCTCTTTCATCCTGAAAATGTTATATATATATATTTTAAATTTTGTGCTCATGTACGTTTTGTGCTTTATCCTATTTTTAAATAACTCTTAACATATTCCACCAGAGGGCTGGGATTTGGGAGATCTTTTTTGTCAAACAAGTTAGTAGTATGTATTCCATTGTGTATCAGTTCCACTTTGTGCCAAGTTGGAATTATTTTTGACATTGAGAAGTGCAGTCATAAATGTTAGCTTTTCCTATAAATAAGATTTATGCTATCTTGTAAAAGTACCAACTGATGGAATTACAAATTCTGTTTTGACTTAAATTGCAGATTGATTTGGTGGTTACTGGTGTGTGACTTGTGATACTTAATTGAATTGACACTTGCTTTCCACTGAAAGGCTCATTGAGACATACTTTTGTAGACACTTCAAGTATCTCACCTTATTTGAAAGCATTGATTTGTAATGGGAAGTAAAAATAGAGCGAATTGTTGACTTTGCTTGCTAAGAGCTAAATAGCAGCATCAGAAGGCCTGGGCTGTAGGTTGGCAGACATTACATAACATCAGGCTGAGACTGTAAGCTGGAGTTGTGCTCTCACACAGTGGCAGTGTGCATGTTGGCAAACCCTGTTGTCATTTCAGGAACTGGACGGAGGAGGTGCTGCCCAAACTCCTTAAGTGGTTGGTTTGTTGTTTTTTAAAATTTGTATTATTTCATATAGTTTTCAGCTCTTGGAATGATGAGGAGTTAAGTCAGCTGTAACTCAATGATTGATTTTTTTTCTGCTCTGTACAAAATTAAAAGCATTCATTCTCCAGGGAGATGTTGCAGTGTCCTCCTAGTTTTGAGTTGCCAGTGTTGATGTGATGAGTGAGCTGAGCCATCCTTGGATGTTACCTACAGTAGTACTGCAAAAAAGCCACAGAATTAGTTTCATATCTTAAAACTCACTTATTTGCTTCAAGCTGTTAAACAAATGAAATATGCAATCATAGCATCACTTTATAAGTAATTGTAAAGATCTTTTTGCAGCTTAAGGCAGAGATTTTAGTGATTACTACATTACAGGCAAATCCTGTGTCTTTGCATGACCCCTCTGTCACATTACAGAATTGTGCACAGGAATAGGATCTCTCATTTAGAGGCTTGCCAGCCACTTGCTGTCACCGACTTTGCTGGGAAGCACGTAGACTGGCTGTTGGTGCTCTCAGAAGTATCTGCACTTAAGCAGTCTCTGGATGGAACTGCATCTCCAGCCTTTAATCCCGCTCACTGGTCTTTGGTCTGGCTGCATAGTGGTTGTGTGCCTCAAGAACAACTGGCAGCCCTCTTAGCACAGGGAAACTGCTGAGACCCAGCAGCTGCCAATGGGACCTGCAGTGCCCACAGCACCTTCCCTCAGGCTGCTGTGAAGATGTCAGTGCTCACAAAAAGGCAGAGGCCCTACCCAACCCTGGAAGAGCTTCACTGCAGTGCAGCTGGTTACTAGCTGCATGCAGGGTTCCTTCACGCTTGCCCTGTCCCGGCTGCAGCTGCATCCTGATAACACTGCTCTGCTCCCTGTGTTTTGTCAGCCCTGTCTTTTTAGTCACCATGTAGAAATGTGGCTTGCTGATAAAAATATCAATATTTTATCCCTCTAATTATGAAAAGCTTTCTTCACTTCTTTCTAATAACCATGCAGTTGTAAGGTTCCATATTAGTGTTGGTGTGTTTTGTCAGTCCTCTAGGCATAATCTTGATTAGTTTTTGGGCTGCTTTCTCAAACAATTATCAGTGTAGAAAATAACCTTGTAGGCACTTTTAATTTGGAAGAAAGCATAAAAATATTTTCCAGCTTTTCAATGTATGGACTTCATTTTCTGGCACACCAGCGTCCTTGTATTAGCTTTAAAACTATTCCAAGACCCAATGCTCTGACCTTATCCCACTGCCTCAGAAGCCTTTATGGTGGCTGTGAATGTATGTAACCAACCATGTGTAAATGTCTACAGAAATGAGACCCAAAGCTTTATGGGGTCAGAGACAGAACTGTTGTTTCCCACCTATATAGTTCCTGTACTGCAGCTCTGAATAACATATTATGTCTGTACCTTACAGTGTATGCTTCGTTGATTTGCTTTTGGTCACAAGTTTTATATTTTTATGGTAGTGTTGAGTATGCCTTAAAAAAAAAAATAGCCTTCTAATACATCTTTTCATTAGAATTAGCAAAAAAAAAAAAAAAAAGTCATCTCTTATCCCAGGTATTGTTAAGAGTTCTGAAGAATCCTTAGGGACTTGTGAGGAACTGTGTTTTTACCTTTTCAAAAGCTGTGGTTGGCTGATAAGCTGAGCTGCTAGGGGATAGCTTCACCCAAACATTTCATTATCATTTTTGCAATGGTGAAAGCCAGCTACCCTTTTCTCCACACTTTATTCAGGCAGAGCAAAGGACAAGATAATCCCCTTAGCCTGTTAAATGCTCCATTCCATCTGGTAGGTGATAATTGCATTGTAAGGGGATTAGCACAGTAGGATATGCTTATAGTGTAATGAAAGCTTCACTACAAGTGTGAAAGTCAGCTGGATACGTTCAAGCAGTTTGGGACCCTACATTTGTGTTATATGGTCTTGCACAAAAAAGAGCAAGGTTCCTCTGGAGAAGACGCTCAGTACCTTTACGTGCCTTTCTACACCTGTCATAGGTGGTTCATTTTTTGTAGACGTGGGCGATCTGGGTAACTGAATTTTTTTGCTGAGAAAAGCATAAGCTTTTGGTTAGCTGAACGTCTGGGGCCATTTCTGTGATTATAGCCATAGTGTGTGCGCACCCTAAGCGCTCTGCTTTTGCTCAGAAGTGCTGTGACTTTGAAATTGTGGAGATGAGTTCTTCGTAGTGTGAAGCACCTGTGTTACCAAACACTGCATAGAAATCTTCATTGGTAAAGGTGAAATGTGAATGAAGCACACTATGAGGAATACCAGAGTAAATTTGTATCAGTGTGGATAATAGGGTTTTGAGCTGAAAGTAATTCCTCTTGTAGCCAACCAGCAGAAGTGTTTTGAAATTTGGTCAGTGTCAGTTCTGAGCCCAAGGTAGCATAAAAGGACGCTTTGCTTTTCTTTTAAAGTCTGATGCTTAGCTAATGCTGTCAATAGTGATGACAGTAAGTCTTCAAGCTCAGAGCATTTCATAAGCTGCAATTTCCCTTCCTTATCTTCAGGATGTTACCGATCCATGTGAAGGTGTGCTGCAGTTCAGCTTTGATTGCTGAACTATTTGTTGCCCCCACTCCAATCTTCTGTTCCATACAAGGAACTAGGCTGGCTGTGCAGTGCTGGCCAGAGTGTGGTTCAAACATTAACCTGTTGGGTAGCCTGCTCTGTGTGGGCACAGTGTTTTGTAGCCAGACAGATTAGAAATTTGACAGCAGTGTGTGTTTTTACATAAATAAAATAAGTCAGGTGCATAAGTATGCACTGTATGTGGTAGATCCTGTAGTGACATTGTATGACCTTACTGTGGGAGGAAATTTGCTCATGAATTAGAGTTCTGTGAACAGCTGCATGGTTGCTCTTTCTTCAGTTTCAAGTTCCTGACTTAGCAGCTGTGTGTGTGCGTGAGTGCCTCGGGGAGCTAAGGGCAAAATAAAACCTTGTGTTTTCCTATGGATGCCTGCAATAACTTTGCCAGTCTTGATGTCACAATTGAGTGTGGTTAAGCTCAACCTGCTCTTACTTCATCATGGGTCTCGATGTGCAGGATCAAGTAGAAAGTTGTTGGCTTTTTGTTGTTGTTGCTGTTGTTGTTTTTCCCCAAACTTGCGATATTGAGGCATGGTTTCCTTGTCTCCATATGTGTGTGTGTATATATATATATATATATATATAATTTTTAAATATATTTATATATTTATTTATTTATATATATATATATATTTTAAATTTGGTTGCATTCTAAGAAACATTCCTGTATTTTCTTTGAATTTAATGTTTCTTATGAGAAGGGTAAAACTAAGAAAATTACTTGTTGTCTGACATTCTGTAACTCTAAAACCTGAGTGAAAGGCACTGGGACATACGCTTCTCTGCAAACCAAACCATCTAATCTCTTCCCACCCTAGTCCCTTCTGAAATAAGTATTTCTGTCACTGAAAATCCTGGATGGATGAATAATTACACTGGCAATATCTATGTAAGATTTATAGAGGAATTTTCAGCTTTCTAGAATAACTTTTTAACAGTCCCATACGTGCGTGTATTTTAAAAGTATGATATTGAAGTGTGTAGCAAGCTTACGTATCATTTCTTTTCTTTAGGTGACAAACAGCATGTTTGGTGCTTCAAGGAAGAAGTTTGTAGAGGGGGTTGATGGTGACTACCATGATGAAAACATGTACTACAGCCAATCATCGATGTTCCCACATCGGTCAGAAAAAGATGTAAGTTGAATAAGCTTGTTTTCCCCCTTTAATAGTGAGGTAGTTTCAAGCACGTTAAATGTATGTAAGGAAAGGCTTCATCAAGCTTTTAAACTGTGTATAGCTATTTTCAGTGCCAATTGTTTTAGTATATTTATGCTCAGAAAACTTCAATCATAGCCTTGCCAAGGCTTTATTTTTTCATCTTTGAAAGCTGTATTTGTAACTTAAACTAGATCGCTGATTATATCTGGTAGTTACGTGTTGTCTACATTGTTTTTCTTGTGTTTTCGCATTTTTCATCCTCAGTGTTTGTTTTTGACAGTGCCTTGCACAGCTTGTTTATCTGCTCAAGTAGTCTAAGTTAGGCATCACTCCCTTTTGTAATGGAAGAAAGATACAAAATCAACCATTCTAAAACATTTTTTCCTTTTGTAATGCATGTGGCTGTTTAATACCAGAGTGAGCATGGTGTTATGGACTATGTAAACATAGACATTTTCTGTAGGCTGTTTGTTAGTGAAATTCAATCAAAATTTTCAAGGATAAGAGGAAATAGGTTTAGTATCATGACTTAAGCAAAACCAAAAATGCGTAAACAATATGTTCCACTTCTGTTTGATTAAAATTGTTTTGATGAACTTGATGAGAAAGTTCAGGTGAGCTAGCAAGCAATTAGAATTTACACTTTACAATGGAAAAAAAAAAGTAAAGGCCATTCTTTTCATGTTTGTCCATTGCATCCATGTACATAGCACAGATGCACACAGGCACAGTGCAATATGTGTAACATTGAATATGCTTTCTCTTCTGTAAGTACCTAGAGGTGCAGGGAGCACTCTCAGACACTAGTGCTAACCAGACACTAACTGGTTCTCAGTAAATTCCCTCTACTACATTTGATACGTTTAGGGAGAAGCCATGTAAGATGTGGTCAGAAAGGTAAAGTGAGATGCTATGCTGCACAGTCTACAGTGAAAGCTGATGCTTGGCACATTGTTGACATAGAGTATGAGTGTTTTAGTTGCCTACTCTTTCTGTAGGCAATGTTGCAGAAGTGGATCTTAGGATGGGACTTCAAGAGAAGGAAGGTGGGTGTTCCAGTCACCAGGAATGACAAATGAGAAATCCTGAAAGCTTATGGGAGAAGTGGACAAAATGGGGAATAGAAGCGACTGTAGTTGGCAGAGAAGAATGATGTGATACCAGCAGATGAAAGAGTCATTTTTGCAAAAGCTTCTTAAAATTTTGTTTCCAAATAATTGCTAAGGGATTTTTTTCTGTGTAGCTTCGCTATTGACAATTACAACTTCCTGAGTTCATGCTTATAAAGTCTTAAGCTATTACATGCTTTTGTAACAACTTTTTTAAAAGGTGATCAAAATAAATATGTGGTGGTGATGCTGACATTGTCTTGGGCACCTTTGAGCACTTACGTATAGCTAAGTGTATTGTATGTATTGCATGTTGTTTTGTTGTTTCATTTGGCTCACAACAAATGAGAACGTCTGCAAAGATGGTTGTCTTTTGGTTTTCTTGTTGCTGTCCCACCAATTTTGCAGCTTTGGAAAACCTTTTCCAATGAAAAATGACAGTGTATTTAAATACTTTTTGGACTGAAATTGTATGAAAGATGATGTTCTCTTCATGAGGACACAATAAGTTTCTCAACTGCTTTTGTGTTTAGATAACACTTAGTACTGACAGACAAAAAGAAGTTTGCTCAGAATTTCCAGTGAGTAAGCTAACGAGGAATCACATTACAAAATTTGGATGCAGCATTATGAACACCTGTGGGGAAAAACTTCCAGCTTCTTGATCCTGGACTGTTTTTCAGTCTTTCTTACTTGACACTTAGATGGAAATATAGTATGCAAATGTGGAGAAAAACTAAGGCAATGGAAAATGAGGCTACAATCACATAATCAGACAATTGGCAATAGAAAGTCTAAAACTTAGCATACATAATCTCTTTGTAACTGCAGTCCTTATTGAAAAGAAAAAATGTTACAATTTGAAATATTTTTTTACATAGTAGAATTGTCTATGTGTAATTTTATGCAATTTAAATCATTCTGTATTTCTTCATTTTCAGTTTCTTATGTCTTTACTGAAAGTAGGTAAAGCTTTGTTTAACGCATGGCAGGTTTTAGCTACAAGTCTGCAAAAAAAAAAATCTTTTTTCCTCCAACGTACCATGTATACATATGAACCCCTGGTCAGTCATATGCTTCACTTATCCTGTAAAATTCTTCAAGTTACTGCAAGCATAATATTTTGCATAAAGTTTTCATGAGCCAGGAACCCTCCTGTGAAGAGGCATCATTTTCCAGTCAGATACAGTGATGTCACATACACAATTTTACTGGGTTGAGAGTTTTTTCAGGAGTTCTTTGTAGCTTGTTTTAAAAACTTAAATTAGAGATTTTAATTCTTTTTTTTATCATGTTAAGAAATAGTTCTTCGTTTACTAGAGTTGAAAAAGCATCTAGAAGCTATCTGAAAAAGATGGGGGGGTCAGGGGGAAAGCATTGTATGCCTTCTCATAAACAATTTTTATGGCACTTACTGACTTGGTAATCTTGTGACTTGTTTCTTTGGCTAATTAGAATTTAAATTCTTTCTTTTTATTTTAACCTGAAGATAAAGTGAATTGAGTAAAGGCTCTTGAAGTCATATCTTAAGACTTGAAGACTTTTGACAAGAGAGAACAAGTAGCAGCAAAGAATTTAGGAGATATTTTTATTTCAGAGCCTCATTTTAGCTGAAAGCAAAAAGCTTTCTCATAACTTGCCTTTTTTCACTGGGGGATATAAATCCAGACACTCAGGATTTGCATGCTATTTGAAATGAAAAATTTGTATGTTATTCACACAGCTACTTCTAAAACATCTGAGTGTTGCATGGGTCTGTTTTTGGGGGGGCACAAAACAGTCATTCCTTTGATTTTTATTCCAGCAATCTAGTGCTCATTCTTTCAATGGGTGGTTTTGCTGTGAGTCATCACAACCTTGCTGTGATAAGTAGGGAAGTGGAACACAGAATATCCATGAATGCTCTTTCTACGAATTCTGCTGCATTTAGTGTGTGATAACCAGGTCAAAAATGCTTTACTGAATAATTTGTATTAGACTGGTTGAAATTACAACAGTTTTTAAAGATAGTTTTAGTTTTGGCTTAAAGCAAATGTGTTTCTGTAACTTGAATTGGCAGTAAGGTGCATGCTGTGATCACAAAACAATTACAGATGTTATTTGTGGCTAATGTTACAAACCTGATTGATCTGCCTCTCCACTCAGCGAGATCACTTTAAGGATAAGGGTCCATCTATTTGTGCTTGGGTGGACTGACTGGCAGAAATTGGCAACTCACGGGCTTCGTATACTTTTGAACCTAATTTCCTCAAATGAAGGGAAATAATGGCAATAAACTTCAGATCACTTCAGTTTGAACTTTCCGAAAGGAAAAAAAAAAAGCAAACAAAAAACCAAAACAAGTCTCATCCTTTTACCTGCTAAAACTTGTAATAGGCTTTTCTTCGACTAGTTTGTCCTGTCATATCTGAAGCCATTTTATCACCCACCTCTTCCTGTGGTAAGGAGTTCTGAAATAGATGTATGTTTCTTTTTTAAAGTGTTGACTTCTGCTGTCAGCTGCAGGCACAAATTTGGTTGTACACAGCTGTGCCTTTTAATGAAGATCTGCCCAAACTGTGACAAAAGTTTTTTTTTGCTGTGAATGCTGTTTGCATTTCTTAGCCCAGTACTTGGGGGTTTTTTGGCCTACTTGCTTAACAGATGATAAAGAGTTCAAGTGATTTGCATTTCCAGTGGGTTAGTTTGCTGACCTTAACTCTTTTCTTAAAAACAAACAAACAAAAATCCTTAATGTCTTAACTGATTCTGGACTTTATCATTTGAGACATGAAGCTCTTACACATTTCAGTTCTTTCAAAATGTGGCTTTTTGTGAAATCAAATTAATTTTAATAATGTGAACAAGTAACATCAAACCTGCAGATTACGTTTGGCTCATTGCAGCTCTTAATCTGACTACATGACAATACCTTTCCTAAGGAAAGAAGCTTTCAGATTTGGATACTGAGTACAGTGAGATGGGTTATTGATTCTGAGAGGGCACTTTCTAGAGGACCCTTCCCTTCTTACATGGCAGAAGTGTGTCCACAGTGGATTAAATTCAGGTATTCTTCTCTCATGAGATAGTTGCAGGCTCAGTTGCATGAGGGGAAAGGTTGGCATCTATGTCTTTTAATGACCAGGATGATGTATTACAAAGGAGTGGTCAAAAGCATTTTATCACAGCCTTTTCCTGCAAACTTCCATTAAAGTAATTTGTAAAAATAGTAATTATTATATCTATATTATATCTATATCTATACATAAATATAGCCTTATAAATAGGTGGGACTTTTACAATAGATAAAAACTCATGAAGCAAGATTGAGATTACCATGGAGACTGAGATCTGGAATCTTGCTAGGTTTGGGAAACTAAATGTGGAAAGGAATCATTCTTCTGGAGACAGCTTTACTTTATGATTGCTACTGCATTGTTCCAGCTTGGCTAAGGACTTTCTTACACTATTCTTTAGGGTTCTAAGGATGTCTTGTTTCCCAAGGCATGTTGCTTGACATTTGCCTTAGTCACTGAATGAGAATCTGTTGGGTTAGTTGGTCATAATTTAAATTTGGATGCTGCACTTAAATTTGTTGTAAGTATTTAAGAATTCCCATTTGTATCCTTTTGTATCGGGAAGAGCAGCAGAAGCACTGGAGCTAATGCTGACTGGTCTAATAAAGCTAACATATTAAGATAACTTTCATAATATGAATAGCTTTGATTTGTGAAGCGGAAAAAATGAAAGCTTATTTAGGAGAAAATAATTAAATATCTTTTATTTTAAATGGAAAACAAGTATTATTGTAAACATTAACAGTATACATATGATCATACTTGAGAATTTGACTGAATAATTGGTTTGTTTGCTGTGCTTGCTTTGTGAAATATATTCCTTCAAGTATAAGATGCAGAGGAATGGAGTTGTGTTTTACCTTCCCAGAGAGTGCCTGAACATGCTTGGCATCTTTTAGTGACTGTGTGATATATTTTAACTAAAAAAAAAATATCCCATTTTCAACAGATAAAAGTTGCAGTGCTGCAAATTGAAAATAGCTGGAATGAGATTGGATGAGATATTGAGGGGAAAAAAATCCTTTTTTAAAGTTTTAATGCAGCGTACCTTTTCAGAGTTTATTGTCATTCTGCATATAGCTTGTGTTTTTGTAATCGATTTACCTCAAAGAATAAAGAACCGAAAGTTCAGAATGCAAAATGCACTCTTCATCTGTTTCACTGTAAGTTAGTATCTAGATGGGGTCATCAAATGAAACAACACACAAGAAAAAAAAAGAGTTAGAAAAACAGGCTTTCATATTCTGTCAGACAGTTTGCAAGAAGCATGTATCTGAATTAGTTTAATTAGTTATTTCACATCACTTATCACCAGAATAAAATTTGCTGTTGATGATTTAGTGTTTAATTGCAAACACTGCTTGGTTTGTGTTTAATTTTTTTACTGGAAGAAAGGATCACTGTGATAGGTGTTTCAGTACTTGGTCTAGAAGCTGTGTTTGATTGCATCTTCACATAAATCAGCAACACAAGATAGGTCTTGCATGTCAGCATTAACATTTGAAGTGGTTCCGTGAGCCAGATTAACGCCATGATAAAATCCTCTACCTCTCATAGAAGGGAAAAGTTGTTCTCTCTTACACTGTGATTCAGTTTACTGAACAGATTGTATTGTAATATTGGTGTTTTACGTGCTCGCTCTGTGGGTAGTTTTTTGGTTTTGCTTTCAGTATACAAGTAGATTTTTGGTTAGAACAAAATATTTGCTTTGCTCTCCTAGATCTTCATGTCTTATGGCATTTCTTTGCATTGCTTTCAACAAGCTATTAGTAATCATTTGGCACCTTAATGTGCCAAATCATCAAACGGATTGTTTCTACCCAGAGAGGTTGGCTTTTAAAGTTCTACTTGAATCGCCATGTTAACCTCTGCCATAACAATGAATGACAAATCCGTAATGTCATTGTCACTCAATGGCAATATCTCAGATACCACTGCCTACAGGAGAAAAATTTCAGGTAACTGCAGCATGAGAGGTGGTGCTTACATTATGCTCCTTACCCCTGTGTGCTCCCAGGCACCACCAGACATGGGAGACCACAACCTCAGAGGATGAAGTCTGGAAGCTGGAATGCAATTTCATGTATTTCTTAGCTATTGTATTTGGTTTTATTTTTCACAAGTAATGGAGATGAGAAAAATTTTTGCCTACAAATAATTCGTTCCGAATGCCCGACTTTTAAGATTTATTCATTGTTCTCCAATTTGGGAATATATATATAAATTTTGTTGTGAGTTTTATGAATCCCATATTAAAACCCAGTTTGTTAATAGGAGAACTGTTAATAATACTACATAGTGAACTGTCCAGGGCATAGGAAATCACGTCTATCAGTTAGTTATTCATTGGCTCGGGGTTTTTATGCGCGTTGCTATAACACTTTCTCCTTTTGAGGCTGTAGGTCAGCTGTTTTGTTGTTAAATAGTGCAGCACAGATGGCAGTTACCAGAAATAAAGTAGTGCAAATATGAAATAATGCTGATGCTTGCACCTGTGAGAAAGCCATCATTTATCAAGCCAGATATTACTCACACACTTATTTGCTTATTCTAACATCTTATGCTTTTAGGAGCTGAATTTCTGGAGTGAGATTGAGGCCTGCTTGCTTTATGTTATAGAAGGTGGCTTTAGGCTGTAACTGCATGGCATGGTGGCCTTGGTGCTGCCGCATCAGGAGGCTGTGGCCTGAGCTCACCTGCTGGAAAATGCAGCAACTGTTATGCAGCTCTACCAAATTCAAGCAATTTTTTCTCAGGATTGTTCATACTTCTAACTTGCTGCAGGAAATCCATCAATATTTAGTGAAAATAGTTATGATAAAATCTGGTTCATCAGGGGCAGTGGTAAATAGCCTGATAGTATGTTATTGACTTACTGATTTTTTTTGACGTGGACCAGTCCAAAGAAATTGATCTGTCTGCTGGAATAATCAGCTGATTCAAGTTTAGAAGCAGAATCTTACATGGTCAGAATGCACTGTGAGCATCTGAAGCTTGTGAGCAAAGTGGTGTTCTTGTCTGAGTTGATCACCAGCAACTCAGTCTGTCAGTCTGCCCTTGCTGGGTGTTTGTGCTTCAGTGCACTACTGCAGTAAAACGCAGTCCTGGTGTTGCACAAGGGATTGGTTGTTGAATCTCATGGCCTTCTGAGAGATGCAAGCCTTAGGCTTCCTCAATCAGTGACAATGTGTAGAGGAAAGCCACCTGAAATACGTCAAGTCATGCTATGTTGGAATAGAGAAATGCCATATTTTAGCACAACTGGGTTTTGTAGCTGTTGACCACCAGCAGAATGATTGAACTAAAATGCTCCAACTTGCAGAATGGTATTCTGTATGTGCTCAGCATGAGTGTGCACCTTTTAGGTGTGCTCCTAGAGAATTGGTGTGTTTTGTGTATCTTGTGGCTGATAGTCCAACCAGAAAAAATAAATGATGCTGGGAGGAATGTTAATAGCGCTTGCTTTGGGTCTTTTATCTTTGGATGAGGATACTTAATAGTGGCTCAGAGGTTTGGTGTGTAAAAAAGAGGTTTTGGTACCAAACATTAAGATTTTGGCTAACATAGTAATATTTTTTTTTTTTTTTTTCTTTTTTTTTTTTTTGTGGCCATAAGTAATATGAAAACAGTAGAAAAAGTAGACATGATTGTAAATGGCTCCTAACTTCAGTGAAAAAGTGTATTTGGTGAGGTTTAGTGATACATTACAATGTCAGAAATATCTTGATGTATATATTTGACGTATTATTGACAAACAAATGAGACAGAATAAGAGAGAAACGCATACAACATCCTTCTCCATGAGATTTGAGAAGTACTTCAGCCTGAAACAGATCCCCTGAATTTCCTTTTTCTTCATGAATCTTGTTATCCCTCGTGTCCTGGATATGTGATGACCTTAAAATGAGTTGTTAGACATGCTGAATTTAATCCTTGGCCCTTATTTTGGTCTTCCATAAGGGTTTCTTTGCAAGTTTAACTTTTGAGTTTAACTTTTCCTATAAAGCAAATGGAACAATGCATGTGACCTACTTTGCAGTAGTTCAAAAGAAAATCCAATTTTTAATAAGCATTGTTCATTAAATATTATTTACCATTCATTTTCCCTTAACTGGATTTAAAAACAAGTGGTGCTCAGTATAAATTTCATTTTGCTCCCTTTCAAGTAATTTAGTACTTCTTAGGTCTGTGGTTTTATTTTTTTTCTGCTGAGATTTGTACCATCTTCCCCTTATTATATCACAGGCTATCACAGCAAGTTTTAAATAACCTAAGCAGCTACTGTGGGATTTTCTTTTTGGCATAACCATTCTGCTTGTCTAACCCAAAACTGGTAGTAATTTTGTTGCTATTTCTATCTCAGTGTCTGTTGTTGTTATTTATTTTATTTTTTTCAGGTACTCTCATAACTCCTATTTTTTGCATGGAGTTACAATTTGCCATACCTTGCCACATATTCCAGGATTTTCCAATTTGTCAAACTGCAATGTGTTTTCTTTTTTTCCTAAACATTCCAAGAAAGGAAAGATGAGGTGAAACTACCGTATCAGCCTGTTCTGTCAGTGTTTAACAAATCTGAGTTGGGATGGAGAACGTGCTTTTGAAGTCCATCCTCCAAAGTGCCCCACTTTGGTTCACACTGCAGAGTGTTCATCAGTTTGATTCTTTGGGTTGAAGAGGTGCCCCTGGAGTGCAGCAAGCATTTTCCACTCACAGTGAGGCAGCCAAACCAGGGGGTCAGGTGTTCTAAACAAGGCTAACTCAAGTTAGAAAATGCACACAGGATGTATGTTAGGCCTTCAGGACCAGCATTTTTTTGTTTACAAATGCACGTCTCTTTGGCCATGTCACTTGCTGATGCAGACTGCTGAGCTGATGCAACTGATTATTTAAACTGCTTTTGTGTACAGCCAGTCCTCCTGTAAGAAGGGAGGACTTGGTTCCAGCTTGGAATCTATTTTAGCTATAAGTTTTTTCTGTAGAAAGTTTTTGTCTTAGTAGTTCAGACCTCTTATGTATGCAGGTGTGCATGTTTATTGCTGTGGTTGCTTTCTACCAAACACATAGAGTAGTATGAGCATATACAAGTTTGAGGTAATATTTCTGATATATTTTCTGACAATAGTTATTTTCTACTGCACTTTTTCCTCTCGTGTCTTGTATATGTATTCAAAAGGTCATAAATACTGGGTGTAAGTTATAGCCATCAAAACTACTCTTGAGATGTAGTGTCTACCCTGCAAGTTTTATTTCTCATTTCTGCCATCTGCATTTGGCTCCAGCACAGACAACTAGCTGGACGGTTCCTAAGGTCTGAGCTTTACATCTGTCTACATTAATTCAACAGAACAGTTTGCAGTTAACCACAGTATTGTGTATTTTAATTTTAATTACTGGGGTTTCTTTTTGTTTGTTTGTTTTTGTTTGTTTGCTTTTTAACTCAAACTGAGAGCGTGAGAGTACACTTAAGAATCCAGGCATCCCTTTCCTTGGAACCGTCTTTCAGTTCAAGCCCTGATTACAGTGCCTGATTCAGGCACTGAACACACCAATGTCTGCCTATGGATGCAAGGTATGAGTAGCCTGTTCTGCTGTGAACAGGATGGGTCAGGTCAGCTAATTACCCCTTTTTGCTCCAAGGGTAAACCAGCCAGACCTAATGTTGACAAGCATCAGACTGATTCTTTAAGAATATTCGGGGATGGATACTGGCAGAGGGAAGCTGTGTAATCCAATGCTTAATTAAGATTGCAAAGATTTTCTTTTTCCTAAAAATTTAGCCTCAGTCTTCTGTTCCTTGACTTACATTATTAACACATCCAATTTCTGCAGCAGCGTGGAGAGTGGTTTATTTCTTTTCCTCCTTTCAGTTGTGACTGAAAATCTGGTATCTTGTCCCTGCTGTAGCTGTCATCTTTTTTGAATGTCACTTTTCTTGGGAGTCTCCAGTTTGTCACATTCCATGCGTGGTGTTTGGAAGTGGACATGAAAAGTTTTGATGGAAAAGTTTGATAATATGAAGTATCTATAAAATGGGCACGATGAAGCAGGAAATTTTACTTCATCTGATATTTGTACATCCTAGATGTTCATATGGTGCCTTATGGGCATGATGCTTGCTTTTTAGGGGTTACTGTGTTATAATTTCAGTATTTGAATCTTGTCTCATGTGTAAATCTGTTTCTGTATAGCAGCTGCAACCTAGACGCTTGTTTCCCACTGTTTGCAATTACAACTGACAATATGAAACTTTGAACTTGCTGTTACTGAATTCCCCTGTTTTGCGGTGGAAAAAAAGCCCTGCATCTGATTTAAATAACAGAGTATTCCTCTTTCTGTAAAGATGGCTCTCTTAGCTGCAAGGCTGGGAAAACTGAAAGCTTCTGCATCTTCTTCCTCTATGCTTTTTTTTTTTGTAAGTTAAAGAAAGTCTGGTTTTCTACATGCGGAGTTGGATGTGTTGACATGGGATGTGCTGTTATTACTGTGCAGATATTTTAGGAAGTTTCTAAAACTTGATGGTTGAAAAAAAGATGGGGATTTTTAGTCGCTTTTATGGCAAAATAATATGCTACTGCAAACTTCCAGAGCGAGCTACCATCATATCTCTGTGTCTATAATAACCTTGTGTTCTTTTCTAAAATTTTAGATGCTGGCATCACCATCAACATCAGGTCAGCTGTCTCAGTTTGGGGCAAGTTTATACGGGCAACAAAGTAAGAATTACTTTTATTGATTTTATTAGATGTTCTAGTTTTACGCTCTTTGGATAGGCAATGTGTCGGGTTTGGCATTTTTGGTGATTGTAAAGAAGACTGTGTAATGTCAAATGTGTAACTTCATTTATTTTGGAAAATACGTTTTTGCATTGTCTGTCATCCATTTTTGCAGTGTTTGGTAAACAAAGTGTCACGTATTGACACCGTGTAACTTAAATATCCAAATACAGTCATCCTATAAGGAATATCTGGGACTTAACACACTGAAGAAAAACTAAGGGAGGTGAGCTGGGCCAAACTGAACGTCCTTCAGAAAAGCATCTAAGGGCTAGAGGGAAATTGTACTTTATGGTTTATAGGAGCAAATTAAACCTTGTCTCCCCCCTATGCTTGACAACTCAAATTTAGCAAAGAATTACACTAGGAAGATTGTTTCCTTCTACTCCGCTGTTTGTTTGATTTCATCTCTTGAAGATATTTTTTTCTTGCATCTGCCAGCCTTGTGTGTACTGTTGCTAATGAAGGCATCCTGAGAAACAGTAACACTGTGCAATGCTAGACCTGATGTAAGTGCTGGAGTTAAGAGCTGAACCTCCCTGAAGTTAAGAGGGGCAGACATAGAGAGTGACTCAGAGCACCTGAGTCAGATAAGAGTTTCACAAGTAAACAGGTTTGTGAACATCTTTCATGACTCCACACTTTTGAATGTTTGCAGCTTTCTAGCCAAGTCCATCTGACCCAGACACTAAGGAAAGGTGTCTTAAGAATATTTTAGAGTGTGGATATTTTAATTTGAACACACTAAAAGCTTTGTCTCCCAAGAGCATGGCCTTCGTAGCTTTTTTAGGCTTTCTTCACACGGTTTAGAAAGCATAGTGACTTTAAAATTATTTTTGTTTTTTCTATCCCCGTGGCTGTTGATGTGTGACTGTGTCATACCAGTGTGTGTTTGATTGCACTCCTGGGACTTTCTGGCCAGTCTGAGAGTCAGGTTTGGATTTTGGGTCCCTAATCTGACATTTCAGGCTCAGCTGCATAAAGATGTTGAAGTAGCTGATTATTTTTAGGGGTAACTTTTTTTCATCAACTTTGTTTGTTCAGTCCGGTTATTTGTCGTGTCTAGGTCACAGTCTCTTGAAGATGGAGACTTGTGTGGCTAAAAATTCAGCAGTAAATATTTTCAGGGTTCACTTTCTTCCAAATATGAAGGAACTGCTGTATTCCTGTAAATTCTTATATTTAAAATATTCTGGGAGAGACAAAGCTGCTGTCCAGCTTTAGATTTATAGCTGTCAGTCATTTAGCAAGATGTCATTCTATAGAGTTAAGTTAAACTTAATTTGTAGGCATTAAAAATTAACCACTTAATCAGTTGACAGATTTCTTGACTCGGTTTATATGAAAAACATAAAGCATAAGAGAAGGTTTCTTTGGATGGTTTTGATTGTTGTTTTTTTTGTTTTGTTTATCTGGGATTTCTTTGGCAAATATTTCAGCTGCCCTTGCCAGCCGCAGTAGCAGAATACAGTAGCAGAACTACTCATTAAGAATTCTAATTAAAGAAAAGCAACAACTAGAAGAAACGCTATTAGTGAAAAACTGACTGCGTTTGAACAAATGCTTGCACAAAATCAACCTGAATACAGTAATCACTTTTTTCAGTGTACCATCTCTAGAAGAGCATGGATTTTTTCCTTTACCATTTTATTTTTTAAATTCCAGCTAATCGTTAATTGGTGTGAAGTACTTTTTATAATATACACTTATGCTCATAGAAATTATTCTGATGCAGCAAATTGCCAAAGTATTTACAGCAAACACCTCGATATCATCAGCAATTAATGAAGTCTTAGGAGGCTTGTTACAGTGAGTCACGCTACTTCTTAATCTCAACTGATAGATATAAACTGGAATGTTATCCAAATCCCTCGTTGCAGACTTGCAGTGAATGGTAGGGCAGAACACCGGGGCAGGCAGCGCTTCTGCAAGAGTGAGAGCTCAACAGCTGGGAGGTTTCTTCAGCCCTCATCCATAGCAATAACTGGAGCATATGCTGTGTCCATCCTTTGTGATCTTAGTATTTCATCATGTCGTACGCTGGCATATTCAGCTCTGCTGAAGGGGTGATCTATCATTGGAGAGTGCTGATTCGTCTTAATTTTTCTTCCTTTTGTCTGCAAGATAAGGTTTTTAATTCTCTGAGGCTTCCTCAGCAGCCTCACACTGAAGCGATAGGGCTGTTATTTATAGCTATCGTGTTATAGATGCAAGTGTGTTTCTGTTGATATGTTGCACTAAATGGCTTTCTCTTGTCTTTGGACGTATTTCTAAAACTCCTTGAATACAGAAAAGGAATGTGGAAATGATCAGAAACTCCATAAAGTATTCTGACATTTTGAGACAGGTTATTTTTTGTTCTTCTGAATTGAGATGATTTGTGTGTGTGTGTGTGTGTGTGTGTGTGTGTGCTTATGTTATTTCATTGCACACAAATGCTTGCGTAGAAAATAATTTTGATCACAATGTAAAAAAACAAAAATAACAAACAGGCAAAACCCCAAACCATCTCTGTACGCTTTTAATTGCTAGCTGAAGGTGCTTAAATCCTATTTGCTTTCAGACCTCAAGAAATTAAATTTAACCTGACTTTGGACACTGAAATTGCCTGATCAGAAAGAACCAACTTCAGTTTTACAGAGCTTTACAGAGGAGTGTCCTAGAATATTCATTCTTGTGCCCTGAAAGCCATGTTATGAAATGTGCCTAGTTTTATTTTTTTAGTTACAGGCTTGCATATTTTTTTACAAGCTAGACTGACGTTCTAAATGCTGGCCAAATATGTATCAATTTATTCAAGTGTAATAACCTTTCTTGAGTGGAGATATTTCTTTTCTCGAAACACCGACTTTTTGAATATGTGGATTTCCACGTCCTCGTCAACAAAACCACAGCTCCCCCCCGTTCTATTCAGAGTACATCGCAAAGGAAACAAAATTCTGTTAGTGACTTAAAGAAAAATTTTGTGAGGAGCCTTTCTCAAGTTTGACTAGAATGGGGCTATGTGTGAGATAACTGGGCTTGTAGTATGCAGGCAAGGACTTCATTTTACACTGCACTTTCCTACAGTCTTTACACTTTTTGAGGTTGTCAGCATAAATTGTTTCCATCCACACCTGATGGCTAAGACTTTGTTCCGGATCGCTATGTATCTCCACCCCTCTGAATTTTTTTTCAATAGGTGCACTAGGCCTTCCAATGAGGGGAATGAGCAACAATACCCCTCAGTTAAATCGCAGCTTATCACAAGGCACTCAGTTACCGAGCCACGTAACGCCAACAACAGGGGTACCAACAATGTCACTTCACACGCCTCCATCTCCGAGCAGGTATTTATTGATAGCCAATGTTTCTGCAATTGTGTCTTTCAGCAGAGCACTTACTAAATGTTCTGCGTATCGTGCCACAGCTACTTTAGACTGATTAATTAAAAAAGAAAAACAGTAATTTTTATTGACCGCTGCCTGTATTGGGTAAGTAATACTGTAAAACAGTAGGATAAGGCTTAACGTAAGACAGTGTTTGATTTTGTATGTAAAGGATAAGTTGCTGGCAAATTCTGCTTCAGAATGTAAGAGTCTGTTTTTTGGTTGTTCTGGTAAACCAATGGTAAACGCTTTTATACGGCTGTTCTGCACCGTGTGAGAACGTTAAGGTAGTAGGTCCTAAGTGCTCTTTAAATAAGAGTTGTAACGCCTCTTCAAATGCATAGTACTTAAGTATTTATCTGACCTGACTGAGGACTTGATTGGTACGCAATGGGTCATCTGGTGTTTCTGAAGAAATCCAAAACTACGTTAATTATAGAGAGTAATCCAAACACGCTGTGTTGAATCTAAGCACAAATTAAGTTGCAACAGCTCCAAGTCTATCCAACATGAGTAATTTAAGTGAGTAACCAAATACTATTGCACAGATTCATCTCTGTGGATGGTTTTTCTCTTTCAGGGGGATATTGCCTATGAATCCTAGGAATATGATGAACCACTCCCAGGTTGGTCAGGGCATTGGAATTCCCAGCAGGACAAACAGCATGAGCAGTTCAGGGTTAGGCAGCCCCAACAGAAGCTCTCCAAGCATAATATGTATGCCAAAGCAGCAACCCTCTCGACAACCTTTTACTGTGAACAGGTAAGGCTGTTTGGTCAGACCATCCCTGTGCAGCCATGGGCGTGCTTAAGTACTGCTCTCAAAGTCTAGTTTTTTATCCATTAGAATAAAGCTTCAGAGTGCAGCTTTGTGTCTTCCAGTCTTTCGGTACTAACTTTCAAAGCACTCAGTGCTTGTGCAGGCATATTGCAGCCTTTCAGCTAACTTCTCTTTCTGACTACTTAATTTCTACTGCTCCTTCTTTAAAATTTGTGATGTTTCTAGTGTGTTCCAGAGTTTGTTTTTGAATCAGACCTTGGTTTTTGTGTGTATACATCTTGAAAACTACTCATCTATGAGTTTGGGAAGAATTAAGGCAAGTGGTAATCCAGAATAACTATTTCTAAATAGTTATTCTATAAGAACAGTCAGCTGACTTGGACATAGTGTAGACCTCATATTTTACTTCTTTAAGTTCTGGAATAATATGGAAAGCAGTGGTTTACAACTCATCTAAGGTGCTCATTTTGATGCCAGAATTTTCTCAGTTACTTCTGCTTTTTTTTTCTTCTAATTCTGGGCAAGATTGTGGCATCAGAAATCATTGTGCTTTTACTGTTGTTGGTACATTTATGCTTAGTTTATATTGATAACCTTGTAATAAAATGTGTCAATTCTGATTACATAGCATGTAACTGGCTTCCCACAGCTGACTATTTTCCAGGCTTCTTTCCAGAACCTCATGATCCCCGCGTTCCCAGATTGTTGCTCTTTCTTGCCTCATGCCCTAGCCTAGGGGACTGAGCTCCAATACACTCATGGCAGTCAAATGCCACTTCTAACATGGTGTAGTATTTTTACTAAACAAATGAAGGAAAATGGATGCCAGTTATCTGAAACTTGATCAGTCTATTTAATTCTGTATCTCTGATATGGGCATTAAATAACTTCTTTCTTCATCACAGCAATAGAGGTTTGGTAATAGCAGTTTGTGTTCTTGAAGTGTAAGAAGACTTTGGACAGAGGCCACTTTGAAAGTAATGCCTCCTATTTATTTCCATGGAAACTACAACAGATATAGAAAACACAACACCACTGTTTGATAGAGTGAATTCTCAGCTACAAAACACCATTTTTCAACATAGTCACTGCTGTTAGCTGTGGATTTTTGCCTGTGATGAACAAGAGCCCGCATGCCATGCTTGTCAAAATCTGTACCAGCTGAGGTGACCCGCTGCTGAAATGCACCACCCACTACCTCACTGTGCTCACATCCACTGTTTGGTCTCCATAAACATTCAGCAAATGCCAGTAGATGCCATTTTTTTCCACATGGAGGAATTCAATTCCACACCTTTGCTTATCCGCACTTCCACGTAAGAAGCCGTTTTATCAGACTGCCCCTCTGCTGCCATCTGTCACATGGCAACAAAATGAAACAGAATATTCTTGGTATGGTTCAACCCCCACAGCCATACTACCAACATCCACCTCTGATGTTGTGAGCTAACAGAGTAAAATAGGAGGCATTTCTTAAAGAGTAACCCTTGTGTCTTGGCCTTTTCTTTCCTGTGATGTACCAGCAAGCAAAGGAGATGATAATTTAAAAAGATAGTTGTATATTTTAAAGCGTTTGTAAAACTTGAGCATGGATCAAAAAAAAGATCAGTGTGCAGAGAATGATGATTTTGGAGATTGATGTATAGAAAGTACTTGTTTAAATAACATCAAGCTGGAGGAGAGAGATAATGAAATCCCATTCTGTAGGAGCATTTGAATGAAAACCCTTTTCTTTTGTTGTGTTGTATAGCTCATGTTAACGATGACGCAGTTTTTACAAGTTGAAAAGGACATATTACTAGAACAGTGCCAAGTTCTTACTTCACATTTTATTAGCCTACAAAAGTATAGTACACAGCCAATTGTTAATTGACTATATTTAATGAAATGGTGCCATGACATTTGAAATAAAAAAGGTTTTATTTCCTTGAGAGGTGCATGTATTATATAACTTCCATGAAGTGTTTTGAGAATTGTTCCCTTTCTTGGAGCAAAGAATGATTTTAGGTCTTTGAACACACAAAATACTTAACTTTCTCTTTCTTAGTTACGTCAGTAAAACGTGTTGAAAGCTGGGGTAACACTGGTTAACAAACAGTTTACAAGTGTAGGGAAATACGCATCCGGTGGCCTAGTCCCTTTCTTATCACTGAAATTCTTGATCTAGTTAATTCTGATTACTTTAAAAACAAATGAAAAAAAAAAAAAAAATCTTGCATGAGAAGCTTGTCTGTGACCAAGCAAGGTTATATTTCTTCAAGATCAAATTATCTCTGGTTGGTGTTCTCACCAAGTCCAGGATTCACAGAGGATACCAGAAATGTTTCTCCTAGTTCATGAAGTGTCAAAGATTCACATGTCTTTCAAATGCACCATCTTGCTGAAGCAGAGCAGAGTGGAACCATTCTTGACTGTTTCCTTTTCTTGATGTCTCAGTCAAAAGCAAAATATTTAGGGCTTTAAATTAATTGTAAAAATGTGAAGAAGTCATATAAATAAAAATTCTAGTAGGAAAACTTGACGCTTCTGTGCACAGGAACTTATAAAATATCAACTTTTGTCCTCTTACAGGGGGAAATGAATGTTGTGGTTTCCCACAGGGCAGAAATAACAGAATTTCACTCAGCTCTGGGCTACTTTGTGACTGCTTAACATCTTCAGTTTGCACAGGAATGGAACAGGTCATTTGGGTGTTTGTCAGACCACAGCAGTCCTATCTGATTCTTAGATGTCTTCAAATATTTTAACTTAACTGTGTGATACTTTAACTTAACTGGTGTCCTTGTGTGGCAGAGACCATACATTTTGATGGTTGCACACAATAACTTTCCAGCTTTTAATTGAGTCATGACAAATATAATCACATTAATGATTCAGCTACCACCCTCAAATGAATGCTCTCTGGTCTGACTTTTTGCTATTGTCTTTACTGATATTTCATTTTTATGTATGAAATTACTGAGTAAAATGCACATTTGGCATAACTTGTTGGCTGACAGATGTCAAAGGAGTTGTGGCTGTTAAAAAAAAAAAAAAATCAGGTTATTTTGAAGTCATTCCAGTTGCATTTATTCAGCAATGCTCATTGCTGTTCAGAATTTGCAAAGGTTTAAAGGCAAGTAATAAAAAGTTGAGTTTAGGCTAATGTGGCTTAAGATGACGTAATTTAAGTGCTTTTTTTACTTAATGCCTTCAACTGGAAATTATGAAAGTCTCTACTCTCTTTTCTCTGACTTCTTGGATTTTTTTCGCAGTATGTCTGGATTTGGGATGAACAGAAATCAGGCATTTGGAATGAATAACTCCTTATCAAGTAACATTTTTAATGGAACAGGTGAGTTTACTCTTAATTTATGCTGATCTCCCAGTTCAATAGAAAGATTTTGTTTTTGATTGAATAAGCTTAGAAATACTGTGAGTGCAGTTGTTGCACAGAAGTGATGCCTTTAGAGAGCAACTCTGCATGTTCTTCAGCAGATTCTGTAAACCTGAAATTAATGCAGAAAAAGTATTTTATTCTAGCTTCAAGATTCTGTGGAGAAATAAGTGTATTAATGGTTTGTTTGTTTTCCCATGGCATAAAATAACAGAAACAGTGCTATGCCATCTGTTGTTATTGCTTCAGAGTAGTGGCTTGCAATACTCCTGAAAGGCAAAGTATAAGTCTGCTATAGAATAATCACTTGGCTGAAAGTTGTATCTGTTCAGTTAGAAATGCAAAGTAGCTTATGGAATTGAAAAGGAAATGGGAGAATAAAAGTTTCAAACATTACGGAGGATAAACACAACGGGGCAGCGTTTTTAGAGACCTCAAAGTGATCCTTTCAGTCAGTTGTTTCAGTTGTGATTTTTTTCCCAGGGAATTACTCTTCACCTGAATCTAATGAATTAAAGAGATCAGTGTTCTCGTGTAATGGTGCTGTAGGCTCGCAGTGCTTTGGTATTGGCTTGTTGGTGGCTGCCTGCCCAGAGGTGCTGCTGATGTCATAGCATGGAAGCCTTGGCTTCCGAGGGGTTTGGCATCCCCACGGCCTTGTGACATCCTTATGGAACTGTGCTGCTCTCCTCACCCATGTGGTTTTATCACTGCAAACTGAAAAATCTTCCCTTGTTACTCGTGCTGCGTTGGCTCTGCAGTGGTTTGGACTTTACCTTGTCTTGTGTTATCTAAGCAGAAAAGAGCTCCTTGTTGATGATATGGGTAATTATTTTCTTTGAAATCTTTCCTTGATAGCTCCTTACATTTTAAATGGGTTACCTATCCTAATGCTATAGTTTTGATAGTCTGCTTCTATCTCATATATGCAGTGTTTAATTAACAATGAGCAAACAGTGTTAATAAGTACTACTGACTGCATTTGTTTAAAGAAGATCTCTGTTTAAAGAAGATACTCTTGAGAGTAGTGTCATAGTACAGATGTTGTATGTATTTGTGATGATCATAAGTGTAAGAGTGATAAGATCAATTGGAAGGAAGAAAATATATCCAAGATTTTTCTTGTGCATAATGAGGTTTTTCAATTTTTTTTAAAAAGTAAAAATAAATAAATAAAGCCAGAGGAAAAAAAAAAAATGAAAATACGTGTTTTTGTTGTAGATGGAAGTGAAAATGTGACAGGACTGGACCTCTCAGATTTTCCAGCACTAGCAGACAGAAACAGAAGGGAAGGAAGTGGCAATCCAACTCCATTAATAAACCCTTTAGCTGGAAGGGCTCCCTATGGTAAGGTTATATTTCTGAAAACTCTTTGAATGAACGCTGTGTCTACTTGCTCGATTTGCCTTTCTCAGTTCTAAAGACAATAGGAAGCCTTTTCAAAAATGCCAGTATCTTGAGCTAAGTCTCATTTTTTGAAAATCAGCAGTCAGTGTCTTTATAATTGGAGATTCCTATCAGTTTTCTGTAAGTATTGAGACTTACTTGTTTTAAATTCATTGCCAACAGTGGCTGCTAGGATTTTCAGTCAGCGTAGTGTGATAAATCTGAAGCTGCTCACCAGAATTATTTTTAGGCAATAGATTGTTTTCTACTTTGCACGTATGCAGAAACTGTCCAGTACTGAAGAATAAATTCTAGAAATAATGCTTGATTATTAGAAATGTAAACTTTGCACTTCTGTGTAAAAAGTGCACACTTGTAAACATGCTGTCTATCTTCAGTTTTTATTGGTAGTACTTGCTGTAGCACTGTTCACCATAACTCTTATGATGAACATCGGATTTAAAAAAAAAAAAAAAAAGTAGCCTGTAAGCATTGACTGTTGTCATTCAGATTCCAAATCTGTGTCTTGTATAATTCTTGCTGAACAGCTTAAAAATAATAAAAGGAAAGACATAAGGGTGGATACAATTTGGGTCTGGATACTTTGGGTCTGGAAAAAAAATTAGGTAAGTTTAGCATGAAGGACAGTACTTTTTTTGCGTTACTGCTTCAGTAGATTTTGTCATGCATGTTGCGTCAGCTTCTCTGAAAAGTTGCATTTATAACTTATTTTTGTGACACTTGTCAAATTTCCAACTAAATATATCCTAGTCTTTTCCAGCTAAAAAAAGCTAGTGTTCTTCAGAGATAGCTTCAATTCTAATTGGAGTGAAATAATAGGTATTACATTATCTGTGGAAAGTAGCCTCATGGATTGGGTGTAACCAAAACCCTCTGCTTAAGATAAGCTGTGAGAAACAGCAAAAGAAGTCAAACTGAAGTGCTCCCAAATGCAGGCAAAAGTCACTGTCACTTCCCCTTATAAAGACACTGGAAAGTCAAGCTAAGAGTAGAGAGCTGATATGGCTTGTAGTTCACACAAGTTTGTCCATCTCAAAATGAGAAGCCATTACTTGGAAAACTGATGGAAAATAGGAGGAAAGTTCCATGCAGATGAACTTGCAGCATGGGGCTGGAGTTCAGTGTTGAGCTGTACTGCTGCATTAAAAAAAAAAAAGACACCATTTCCGTGTTTGTGGTGCTAGCATACCTGTTTGTGTGATTGTTTGGTAAACTGGGGAAAAAATATCTGTCTCAAAAGTTACCTTGAGCACCTGCTAAATGCAGATTGCCACTGTAGAAGCAATTAAGAATTAGTTATATGAGATGCACTTGCCACTTTCTAGGCAAGTAAAGGTGGAGAATGCTTTTGGTTGCGGTCAAGAAAAAAGGTTTCAAACTGAGCTGAGGCATGCTTTCTTTATGCTTGGCTTATTTCACAAAATGAGCCTTCAAACATTTATTAGATAGAAGGAAAATATGCAATATAGTTAATTCTTGATCAGTACTGTTCTTCCAGTGGAAGAAATCATAGTGACTATGAAAGCAAAAGGTTTACAGCGGAAACGAGATTATATATTTTGTTCTTGAACATTGACCTTTAATGTGTAAGAGTACAATACAAAGTCATATATGTTGTGAGCTACTGAGCCATTTTAGATCTTACATTGTCTGTTAAGAAACATTGAAAAATAGGCCCTACACTTGCTTCTGCCATCTCTTACTGTGCTGATGTAGTTTTCAAACAAGTCACTGTATTATCACTGTATTACTTCTCTGTGTCTTAGAAAAGAATATTTGCCCTTGGGTGGAGGATTTTTGTTCTGTTTTGAACTGGCATAGAAAAATGTTGCTTTTCAGTAGTCAGAATCCATATTCTAATGTGACTGGCCTACTTTTTCAAAATTAGGGTCAGAGCACTGAGAGTTGCAGGCTAAATGCTTTCAGTTTCAGTACTGAAAGTAGGAGTCGTTCATATGTCGCAGGCAGGTATTACATTGCTGATATGTTCTGTTGCGAGTTAGCTGGGCATCTTAAGGATACCTGCTTCTAAAGAGATTAGAGAATGGAGGAAAAAGTGTGTAACATTAAAAGCAGTGTATCCTTGCTTCAGTGGATTTCCTTAAAAACTACTTCAATAATGCCTGCAAAGATTATTTTTTTTTTTAATTTAGATATGCAAAACAGGTGCTTTTCTTGATAAAAGTTTCAGGCTTCATTCTTAAAGCAATGGATTTGTCTATGAATTTAACCCAGAGTGTTTCTCAGCTCACACTTAAATAGAGGCTTTAATCTGTGTGGATGTTTTAAATGAATATGCTTTGTTTCGTTTTACCTGAGTTGTTGGTTTCTTAAATTGTTTCTGCTGTACTTTGTGCACATAAGGAAAATGGGTAGTAAGCAAGATCAACAGCGGGAAATTTTTTTCCTAGCAGTCATTTAATGTTATTCCTGCTTTCGTTTTGACAATAGTTGGGATGGTAACAAAACCAGCAAGTGAGCAGTCCCAGGACTTTTCAATACACAATGAAGATTTCCCAGCATTACCAGGCTCCAGCTACAAAGACCCAACATCGAGTAATGATGATAATAAATCTGTAAGTAAAGCTTCTTCTGCTTCCAGTGTTCAGACTTTTCTTGATTGCTATATTTCAAAATAGGCAGTGGAATATATTTATAATGTAAGGTTTTCAAAGTTCCCCTTTAAATTAATGAGAAATTTTATGTAAGCTGGGTTTCATCTGTCACTGTGACCTTGCTCTGCATACCCTCATGTATTTAGAGTGAGAGGGAGTGAGGAAGAACTCACAAGAATACTTCAAAATTATTTACAAGAATTGACATGTATTTTTAAAGTTCTGCAATTCATAACTTCTTTTTCTGCCAATTGCAGCTCAGTTGTCACTGTTGGTCTCCCTCATTGGTAGCAGTAATTTTCACATCGTACCATCTTTCTTAAAGCTGTCAAATCCTTTAAATGTTAGGTGATAAAATACCAACTTGAAAGTAAAATTATTGATGAGCATATGAAAGCACAGGGAAAGTGGTATTTTAATAGAGACTATTACATTTGTGGTTATGTTGTAGGCTAGTTGCATCTTAAGTATTGTTCTAATTACTGTGTGTTAGATGGTAAGATTTTTTTTTTCTGCTTACTCTGAAAGATCTGTAATTAAAATTGCGCTTTTTATTACAAATTAGAGATAAATACATTAATATTTGGATGACAGAGAACAGCATTCTGCAGTGTTGGACAAAATGTTTTAGTTTGATTGTTTTACTAAGAATTGCAAAATTTGGTTAATCAGTGGTACTGGCAGGTAGGTATTAGAAGTGATACAAACTCGCATGAAAACTGGGAAGTGTAACTTCAAAACAGGTGGGATCTAGGCCTTCTCCTTGGAAACTGTGGACAGATTACAGTGTAGAGAATGTTCTGATCACTTGGAATTGAGTACAGTAAGGAACAAGGGACGAAACATGATTATATTGTGTTACTGCAAATTTGTTTTAAAGAATATTAAAGAAATAATGCTTATGGAAAGTAGCTTTTGTCAGTATGTGGGCTCCTGGAGAGCTATTGCAGTTTTCTTGCCAAACGTAGTGTTTACATCTCTTTCCTGATAGTTGCAAAGGTGCCAACTGTTTGTTGTTTGCACCTGAAATTGGCTTGAGTTATTACCTATTGCTGCATCATGGAGTGTTGTGGACTGCAGGAACAAGGCTATTGGAAAAAACACAGATACTTGGGGCATTCATTGTGTATTCAAACTCAAGCATAAAATATTTTCCAAGATTGCAAGCTGTAGGCTTACTGATAGCTCTTATTGCATGGGAAGTGTACTTTATGAAATGTTGAGTATTACATAAGGTCTGTGAACAGAATACAAGAACTTCAGCTTTGTCACATTTTAATAGCTGATGTATCAGTGTGACTTGAAATACTGTTCAGAACTCTTGGATGAAAGATATGGTCAACCAGTCTTTTCCTTTTTGGATTATTTCCATCATACCAACTCTTCAAATTACTTTTAATAGAATTTGAATACATCAGGCAAAACATCATCCAGCACAGATGGGCCCAAGTTTCCTGGAGATAAAAGTTCAACTACGCAAAACAACAACCAGCAGAAAAAAGGGATCCAGGTGTTACCTGATGGTATGTATCATTCCACTTTGTCCTCTTCAGAGGTTTTGGCAGGCCTTTAGATCATCGTGTTGATTTCTTCACCTCCTGAAAAGAGAAAATTAATTTGTTCTTCTTGCCCAGGTCGGGTTACCAACATTCCACAAGGGATGGTGACGGACCAGTTTGGAATGATTGGCTTGTTAACATTCATCAGGGCAGCAGAGACAGATCCAGGAATGGTACATCTTGCATTAGGAAGTGATTTAACAACACTAGGTCTCAATCTCAACTCTCCTGAGTAAGTTTCTGTCTTTTAGTACTGTCTTCAGTTTTGTTTTTATTATGCTGCCGTTCACAGTAATAGATTCACTTAGTTCACATAAGCATCAAACCCACAAGATATTTTGCTAAATAAAATTTGAAAATGTAATGACAGTAAAATAAAACTTCCATAAACAAGATAATTGTGCCTCAAGGAATACTGAGATTTGTTTTGCAAGCTTTCAGTAAGCCTAGCGGCTTTGCTTATTGTCCTACCTTTTTTAGGACTTTCTTCAAGGAATTAACAGTGTATTGTTAATAAACCTCAGATACACATTATTTTTCTAGTAATAGTATTCCTTGAAGGTATTTATGTATAGATATCAGGAATTTGGGGCATAGATACTAGTGCATCTACAGAGTTTACTCCACACCAAAGATGAAAATATGATCTTACAGTTAACCTCCAGCCATTTGTTTCAGCTCAGTTTAGTATTCAGGCATCCTGTAGAGGTAATGGATGGAAGAGTAATTGCAAGTTCACAATGGTAAGAGAGGTTCTTAGGAATAGTAAAGTGAATCACTAGCCCAGAAAGCCTCTTTTTTTTGTACTTGTTACAGAAGGAACTTAGATTTTTCTCCAGTTTGGGAAAAAATGCCTGTCTTCATGATTACAGTTGTGTGAGATAAATTGAATTTCTGGTACTTTTGCAGCTGAGAATGTCCCATCGTGACTCTTCAGTCATGAAGAATTTTATACCCTTCTCATTGAGGGAGGCACTGAGGGGGAACAACAGGCCTCTAGTTTATTTTAATCTATAAAATACAGTTGATAGGAAATATGCATTGACCTTATCCTTTGATACAGTCTTTCAATGTCCTGAATTTTTGCCTTACATTATGTAAATGACTCTTAATCTTTCAGCAAAGAGAATGCAGAAATGAGCCTTAGTCACTTACCTTATTTCTCTGGCACTTTGGGGAAAAAATTGAGATGTCTGAATTCCTTGGACAAAGGAATCTTTGTATCAGCAGAGATTTGTGTAATATTAACCTTATTGGCAGTGTAGTGCATGCATTTCGAATCTTACATATAAAACATTAGCCAAAGACCAAACAGTATATATATGGACTTCCTGTCATAAGTTTTATATACAACTGCATTCTGAGTGTGTGAGTGCAGGGAAGATTTCTGAATGGGAGTATCAAGGTGAGAGGGAAATCGCAGGGAAAAAGTAGCTCCTGATTTTTGCATCTTGAAGTGATTGGCATTAACATACATATTTATTTCTCGAGGCGTAACTTTTTAGAAATGATCATTTCTAGACAATATTTCTGTAATGTTTGCAAATAGTCAAATTGTCATATCATTGGCACTTTTAAAAATACTTCAAAACCGCCTCCCAGACTCATCCTTCTGGTACAATTGCATGTTATTTGCAGAATGTGTTACTTGAACACACTATTTGCTTTGCTCGTGCTAGGCTCACAATTCCCTTTCCCTATTGAATCTAGCAGTTTTTCACTCCCATCTCCTTCTCCCTCAGCATGCTGAGAATACATAAAGAACAGTTAAACTGATCACAGTTCGCTGCTTTTCCTCAGTAGTTCCAGAATTTTTAGCACTCACCAGGAGACAAATCTCCTGGATCTTCCTGATACTAAAGTTATCTACTATTCTCAGTACAGATTGCTCAAAAGTAATTGGAGGATAATCAGCTGAAAATAGAATGCCTTTGTTTGTAAAATAATTTAGAGTACATCTCTATCTGAATGCTTGAGCTTCCTCTGTTACTGCTCCTCAACACAGGTGAAAGCTGGTTACATCATTCAATTAGCAGCTGGCATGTAGAAGTAGTAGGATAATAGTTCTGGAAATATTATTCGACGTTTTATGCAATGTTATGCATTAGTTTTGATGCTTAAAATAAAACTTAACCTTTACCCACTTATTGAATAGTCTATAGGGAATTTGGAACTAGATGATCTTAAGGCCCCTTCCAACCATTCCGTGATTTTCTGCTGAGGGATGACCTAAAGATGTACTGTACAGCTCCTGAGTGCAACATCCAGACTGTTACTATGTGTGTATACATAAAAATATATATACACGTGACATACTGCTGCTTTTTTTCAGTATGTTAAAGAGCAGGATTTTTAAAAGCTTTTAACATATAATTACTGTATATTAGATATTTATGTGTTGGATGGAGGAGATAGGTTTAGTATTTAATCTATTCTGTGTCATAAAGTTGGTTTTATTTTATACTACAAAGCAGTTTATCAAAAAGCCTGTCCTATCCTTAGTGTCTTGCTTTATGTTAAGTATCCTTTGCTTGATTTACAAATTGCCATTTAGAAAAAATAAAAGCATTTTGCATGTGGAAAGCAAATTTCTTTTTCTGCCTTGTGAGATGCTTCTAATATTAAAGGCACTTATCCCATTTAAGCACACAATAAATGTGCTTGTAGAAATACGATTTTAGAATTCTGCATATATCTTTATTTGAAGTAAACCTAATAACTCCTAGTTTTGTACCTCTTTTCTGTATAGATAGTTTAACACTTATTGCTTAAATAATGATTATGTGTTGCCTATACAGTCCCATATTTCCTTAAGACACATGCTTTTCATGGGATCATAGAATGGCCTGGGTTGAAAAGGACCACCGTGATCATCGAGTTTCAACCCCCCTGCTATGTGCAGGGTCACCAGCCTCCAGACCAGGCTGCCCAGAGCCACCTCCAGCCTGGCCTCCAGGGATGGGGCATCCACAACTTCCTTGGGCAACACGTTTTTGTTTCTTAAATTCTCTTAGCTTAAATATAAACTAAGCTAACTATAAAAATAGCTTAAAATTCTACACAAACGAAGCTGAAAATAAAAATGGCGCTTCATTTAATTCTTTAGAGGTTATGTAGCAGTTCTTTCATTTTCAGAAGCTTTCTGAAATATTAATGAAATAGGCTGGAACGTTAATTGAATAAGCTGTGTGCTTTTCAGTACCTCCTTAAAAATGTTAAATTAGTAGCATTTTATTCGTGTCATAAAGGAGGGAGAGACTGTGCAAACCCTTGTTTTTATTGCATTTAAGTGGTGCAGGTGGAGTAAAAATCCTAGATTCTTTACCTTAGGACACAAGGTCACTAGGGCATGCGTGATGTGATGGCATTGCAGGAAGCTCCTCTCATTGGGCAATGACTATCCAGGCTTTCAGTAGAAAGAATGCTTTGGTTATTTCCAGCATTTGCAGATATTGCTACTGAAATCTTCCTTCAGGCTCTCTAGCACAAACTTCCGCTGTTTCACTAAGATTAGTTAACCTAGAAGGGAGACTGACGCCATTTTGGCAATGTAGTTTGTAGGCCCTATAGCTCAGCTGCAAGTTAGTGTTGTTGGGTTAGCTGTGTAGGATTCAGATACTTAGTAGCAACTATTAAGTCTTTGACAGGCAGGAAGCAAGAGTTGAAGAGGATGTACCCTAATACAAGTAACATTTCCACTAAGTTCCCCACAGCATCTTGTCCTGGCTGTAGCTACCTGTGAGAAAGTTCTTTTCCTTGGACTTTTTTTCACTGCTTTATCCATTAAATAGAAAACTCATTCCTCAGTACATCATCATTGAGTTGGAAAGTTCGTTGTTTTCTCTTTGTTAAGTGAATGAGGAGGGTCTTTATTTTTGAGTTGGTAGCAAAATTTCTACGAAAGAAAAATACTAAATAATAAGTGTATCTTCATATTGTGCTGGGATTTAGTGTATTTGCAGCCACTGGAATTTAAAAGAAGAACATCTTTATTGGTTCATTAAAAAATAAAAAAAAAATAAAAAAAGAATCTGCCAGTATAAGCTTTTCTCTTCCTTTTAAATTATAGGCTAATAAATCAGAACCCACCAGGCTCAGGTATTTCAGGTCAAATAATAATAATAATAATAATAATAATAATCTGTTTAAAATTGGATTCCTGACACTTAAGGAATGACCTAAGTTAAAGCAATGATAGATTAAAAAAAATGAAATCTTGGCTCTGGAGATTCCAAGATTGTTTAAATGCAGCCTTTCTTTGAACATTAGAAAGAAAATGAATAAATGTAGCTATTTTAGGAAAAATGGGTTGGAACTTTCCCTCTCTCTATCCTTCTCACCCCATGTGGAGTGATTTTGGTTGTGTGGTATGTTTATTGCCTTCTTTTTCTTGTAATTTTTTTTTTCCTCCCACAGAAATCTTTATCCCAAATTTGCATCACCTTGGGCATCATCACCTTGTCGACCTCAAGACATAGGTAAGAAAAAAATGGCTATTTAATTCAATATTAATGTATGAAAATGGTACTCATTTACAAGTCTTAATAGTTGCATCAATTCCGATTCTTTTTTAGACTTCCATGTTCCATCTGAGTACTTAACTAACATTCACATTAGGGATAAGGTGAGTATGTGTGTGTATTTTTCATTAGTTTTTTACCAGTAATTTTCTAAATTTTCTTTCAAACAGATTTTTTTTTTCAAATTCAACGCATTCAGTGGATGTTCTCAATCTTTTTAAGAGCAGTGATATGTTAACTGGCTGATCAGATATATCATGCACCCATTTCACCTTAGAAAAGAGTAGGAAAAACAAAAATGAGTACAGGCATAGCTAGCTAACAAAAACATTGTGTTTTTACTAGTATGCTCTTTATGCAAAGAGCATGTTCAGTGTAATTCAGCATACTCTAATATTCAAATGCCATATTAAATTGTTTTTTTTTTCTTGAGATTGGCTCAGAATTGTGAATCAAGATACTGTCGTACTTATCTCTTGCTTCCCATGTATACACAAACAGGAATTCTTGTTAGGTATATTTTCTTTCAAGTACTGTAGTTTCTTAAGAGGGACTATTGAGAAATATGGCAAGAAACTGTGCTCGTGTTACTTAATAGGGTGTGAAATAAGCAAATACATTCAAGCGTTTAAAGAACTAAAAAGAGTAGATGAGGATACGCATAGATGGGGGATAAAATTCTATCTTGCTGATTCTTCTGTTTATTTTCCTTCTGTATCTTCCTGTTAGTTGAAAAGGTTAACAAAATGAAGAGAAATGATTGTTATAATAATTATTGCTCCTGTTAGATTATAATTTACAATACACGTAGGATGGAAGCACATTCTGCACGTATCCTTCTGTTGTTTAAGTGGGATGTTATGTCTTAAAGCATTTATATATTGTGATTTTTCATCCTCGTTTTCTTCCATCTTTTGCAGCTGGCTGCAATAAAACTCGGCCGATATGGAGAAGATCTCCTGTTTTATCTCTATTACATGAATGGAGGAGATGTATTACAGCTATTAGCAGCAGTAGAGCTGTACGTTCAAACTACTTCGTCAGTCTTACATGATTTAATCTTTTGCAGTAATGAAGTAATGCATGTAATATTAAAAAAGATAAAACAATGCTGGAGAGAGAAGCTTAGTCGATCTGAAGCTGGAAAACTTTTTCATAATACCTCCTCCTACATTGGTTGTTTTCCACTTTTTTCATTCGTATAGCAGAAATCAAATGCCCGTCTCATCAATTTTGCAGTCTTATAAAGCAGTGTCAAGCAAAAGTTTATGAATGCCATTAGTTATTAAACATTAGTCATAAAAAAGTTTGTTGTTTGAACTTACCAGACTTCTTGAAGTTTTGTGTGTGATGAAATTAAGGTGTAATAATTATATGGAAGTAGTATGTGATAGCAACTGTAATGATGTCTCAGAAATATCATTTTGATTTTGAATCGTTGTATAATTTTTATTTAAAATCTTAAAATTGCAGTCTGTGATGTCAAATTGAAATAACTAATGCTAAGAATTGTTTTTCCTTCCTGTTGAAAATGAAAGATTTAACCGGGATTGGAGATACCACAAAGAAGAACGAGTATGGATCACCAGGGCACCCGGAATGGAGCCAACAATGAAAACCAATACATACGAGAGGGGAACATATTACTTCTTTGACTGTCTTAACTGGAGGAAAGTAGCTAAGGTATATATTTTCCCTTGTGAGGATATTTTAAGCCTATCAGCCATATGTTTTTAGAAGGACAAAACCCAGAGTCCATCCCAAAATCTCAGCTTTTAACCTCATATCATTCCAGTTCGTTATCTCAGTTTCTGATGTGCATGAGAACAGAGATTGCCTAAAAAAAAAAAACAAAACTGGTTTGTCTGTGGAAAAGGAGGAGCAGTTTCTCCATTTCCTGTTTTCTTTGGGAACTAAAAGGAACTTCTTGCTTTCATCACAAGTTTTATTAACATTGAAAGCTTTTCTTTCAAGTATAGTATTCTAGAATAAAAATAATTTGTCATTTTAAAAATTCTGCATGCAAATATTACTATTTTGCTTTAGAAAGTCAAGTAGGGAGTTACCACATCAATCTTTAGATTTAGAACAAGTGTTTAGGGTGGGAGGAGTTGGCTTGGGTTGGTTTCTTTTTGTTGTTGTTTCTAGTTATTGTCTTATTGAGGATAATGTAGGAGTTCAGTGCTCTGTTGTTTGAATGTTCAAGTACTTCAAAATAGCTTGCTTCTCTTAGGAAGGAGATATTTTCATGATTGTTTTCTGTATTCTAGGCCAAGAGGCATTAAAAAAAAACACAAAAAGAACAACGGTCTTCTCCCTTTCCACTTGTGATAATTTGTTCCCTTCTGTTGTGAATACTGTCAATATTCGTGACCCTTTATTTGCAATTTATGGAATTGTGCTTCTTTTTCTCCATCCTCTTTTCAAAGTATTTTCAAAATACTTTCCAATATTTTAGTGTCTTTCAGCTTTGAAACCATTTTGTACAGTGTAATTTTTTTTATTATGATTTCTTCACCCCATGAAAGCAAATGCTTTCTAATGTATATAAGTGCAAAAACATTTGAGTGATCAGCAGTGTTGTCATTCACTAACCTGAAAAAAGGGATACGTTCTTCTGGCGGTAGCCTGCCCTATAAGGGATTGCATTCAGCTCTGGTTTGGAAGCTGGAAAAGATTTATGAAAGCAGTATGCATGCAGCCATCACACCTAGCTCCAGTCTGAGTTGAATAATTTTTCAAAAAATCGCTGACCCCATTTAATTTTAGTTCATAGAATCATTGAATGGCCTGGTTTGAAAAAGGACCTCAAAGATCACGGAGTTTCAATCCCCCTGCTATGTGCAGGGTCGCCAACCACCAGACCAGGCTGCCCAGAGCCACATCCAGCCTGGCTTTGAATGCCTCCAGGGATGGGGCATCCACAGCCTCCTTGGGCAACCTGTTCCAGTACATCACCACCCTCTGGGTGAAAAATTTGCTCCTAATATCTAACCTAAACCTCCTCTATCTTAGTTTAAAACCATTCTCCTTGTCCTATCACTGTCCACATAAACAGGCGTTTCCCCTCCAGTTTATACACTCCCTTCAAGTACTGGAAGGCCACAATGAGGTCTTCCCGGAACCTTCTCTTCTCCAAGCTAAACAAACCCAGTTCCCTCAACCTTTCCTCCCAGGAGAGGTCCTCTGATCATCTTAGTGGCCCTCCTCTGGACCTGCTCTAAGAGCTCCACATCCTTCCTGCACTGGGGGTCCAGGCCTGGATGCAGTACTCCAGATGGGGCCTCACAAGAGCTGAGTAGAAGGGGACAATCACCTCCCTGGTGGGCACTCCTCTTTTAATGCAGCCCAAAACACAGCTGGCCTTTCAGGCTGTAAGTGCACACAGCTGGCTCATGTCCAGCTTCTTGTCCAGCAGGACCCTCAAGTCCTTCTCTGCAAGGTTGCTCTAAAAGTTCTTCCCCCAGTCTATATAAACACCTGGGATTGCCCTGGCCCAAGTACAACTGCTTGCACTTGGCCTTGTTGACCCTCATTAAGTTCACATGGGCCCACTTCTCCAGCCTATCCAGGTCCCTCTGGATGGCTTCCCTTCCCTCCAGCGTATCGACTGCACCACTCGGCTTGGTGTCATCTGCAAACTTGCTGAAGGCACACTTGATGCCATCTTCTATGTCATTGATAAAGGTGTTGAAGAGCACTGGTCCCGAGACCGGTGTCCCTTGGGGACACTGCTTGTGACTGGCCTCTACCCTGACAGAACCATTGATTAGAAGTCTTTGGCTGTGACCAGCCAACCTGTTCTAGTTATGTGGAATTATATAGCAGTGGCATGATTTTCCTTCAAGTTTTAACCAGCGTGGCATATTCATTGATGATAAAGAAACTTAGAACGTGTACCGTACCTACAGAACGTCTGACCATACTCCTTTGTGTTTGTTTTATTTTCTGGTAATCACATGGCAGATCAGACTAAATCTTGAGATGTTGAACAAGATTCCTATATGTTGGAACTATGCACATTCTTCTGTTTAGATATTTCATTTAATTGGAAAGCCAAAATTCTGAATTGCTTACACAGAAGGCATTTCATTTCTGTGATCAAGCTGCATCTACATACTTTTAAGATAACATAAGTATTCCATTGAATAGTTATGTGTTGGTTGATGTGTTTTCAAACATCAGCTCTAAATTAAAGGCATTAGAATTCAGTGTTCTAGTTCATCTGAAGATTAACTAGACGTGTTGGTTTTGTATTTTTTTCTTTCTTATTGAATAAATTTGCTTTGTCTGTCCAGCCCTCTGAGAAATTTACGTTTTAGTCATCTCCAATGACATGTGGCACTCATCAGTCCATTTGCACATTTGACTCATTGGTTTTACTGCTTTTCCAATGGTCATAACAAAGCTAAAGCTTCCTAATGAAAAATTTTAATAGCAGGCTGTGCTTGTGCAATTTATTATATATATATAAAATGCATACATACAAGGTGATTCCAAGACCTTAAAGCAAAAACATCTCTCCCCTCAGAAGAGAACCTAAATAAAACTGAGAATTTTATTTCTGTTTAAATTATTGATTTGTTGTTTGAATATAGCTTGTTAGGTATCCCAAGGCACTGTTTAAGGTTATTTTATTACTTAAGATCTTCAGAGAGGGAGTAATTACTTTTTGAAAGGATAGATTTCTTCTTTGGAGTCAATTTATTATTTTCTATTTGTTAATGAGCAATAGAAGTCTAATGTAGGTATCCATATCAGTAGATTAGATTGAAATTTTACTGTATTTGGAAATAAAAAGTTATTTTACTAGAAGGAAGTGATGGCCGTTGTGTAAGGATAGTGACATCCTTAGTGTTTCTCATTTTTCTACCTGTAGTGAATGTATCAAGCTACTACTTGATGCTTAAGCACTACTTTTGAAGACAGTATTTTCTTTACTGGGAGTTGTAAGTACTGTCATGAAATTCAGTATCCAGTGCTTGAGTTGTTGGCCCTTTTGTCCTTCTTCTGTTAAAGAGTAGAGCTGGCTTTGTATAAGTGGTATTCATGGCTGTAGGGATGAAACAGAGATGCACAAAATGAGTTCTCCAAATGATTTTACCCAGGTTCTATGCAGATTCTTTTGCATTTTGTATTTTTAACTTGGTTTTAGTTGGGTATGAAGGGCACCAGGCAAGTTAACTATTGATCACAGGAGTCTAGAGAAGGGTTAGAGGAAAAATTGGTATGGTGTTACTTGGAGAAGGAATCACTTGCTGGAAACCCTTCTGCGAGAGTTCCCTCTGTGATCAGTAAATGAGAATTTCTATAAATATGTGAAGTGTGGTCTTGGCACTGTATGGTAATGGTGTCACTTCTGATAATTTCTGGAGTAGACTTTTCCTATGAGGAGCAAAACAAAAATGGCAGTATGTGATGACCTCTAAACTGAAGGAAAATACAGCCAAGAAACTTTTTCTATCAATCACAGAAGTATTAATCAGTGGTTCAGGAAATTAAAAATATAACAATCTGGGGGAAAAAAGTTCTGATAAATAGCAGTCTCTTAGTGTAACAGCTGCATTACTAGTGAGTACTGGGAATGCCATTCCTTAGAAGGCCACAATAGTAATTGTTGCTTAATGGCTTCATTAGTGCTCTTTTGAAGCAGTCAAACAAGAATTATTTCTGGTAAATTACTCTCTTATTTATATATGCAAATTAAATTATTTTTCAAGGTACTTTATAAACTTGTCTGTTATAGTGTATATGCTCAAATAGATGGCAGCACGTATTTTAATGTGTTGTGCCTTGAGGAAGTTGCATTATGCAATTATCTGCTTGTGTATTTATTGTACCTGTAAATTAGTAACTCAGCTATTAAAAGTTATATTGAATTATAATTGATAGAATGAAATGTAACTATTTACTTTGAATAATGTTAGAAAGTCTTACAGCTAAGTTTATAATAACAAAGAACAAGGATTAGTAGATTTTTTTGATAGTATCCTAGGGTTTTTTGTTGTTTGTTTGTTTTTTTACAAATTTTGGTAAAGCAGACTACATACTTCAATGAAAACATATTTTTTCTTTCTTTTTTTAAATTAAAGAGTAGGCTGTGTATTCTATTCCTAATACTCTATTTCCTAAAAGAAGGAAATTTAAAAAAAAAAAAAAAAAAAAAGCCGAGTCTTTAAGCAAAATAATAGAGAGCTCCTTATCTATTAAGATTTTGTTAATTCCATACTGATAGGTGGCTTAAATATTGAGAGAATGTTAACAACAGTAAATTTCAAATTACCTTAAATGCCAAACAGAACACAGGAAAATGCTGGCTACAAACATGTCTCCATATGTGGTTTTTCATCCTAGGGCGTGTAGAAAGTACAATATGGTTAAAGGCACTTTGATTTTTCACTGAGGATTTGGCTTTATAGTGTGCTGCTGTAGAGGAGACGTGAAAGAGAGGAAGGGAAGTGGATGTGAGACCAAAAATGCCTTCTACAATTGCATGTTTACTGAAATCCTGATTTAAATTGTCTGAAGCAGACTGTCTGGAATTTCTCCTTTCAAAAGTAAGGAGAATTAATCCCATGTAAGGAGAGGAAAAAGTAACATAACCTGTATACTTTGATTTTGTATCTATAAAATGTGGAGTTCTTTCTGGAGAAAGGTTAAATTTCGAAGTGTTTACTTGTTTGTAAGAGTTGCTGCCTGTATATTAAATGAGTTTCTAGTAATTATAAAAGTATTAATACTGATCTTAAAATGGTAGAATGTTCAATTTGTTCTTCTAACAGAGATGTGCCGTAGCATTTGGATTCAGGCCCTCCTTAAACTTGGGTCTTTGCACCCATCCTTGAGCCAGCATAAATACTGCTTTTTTGGTCCCACTTGAATTTTCTTTGCTGTCCTTTAATGGGACTACACAGCCCAGAATAAGCTGTGCTCTGGGCAATTCTTATTCAGCTAACTTTGCTTTGGCTTAGTCTATTAATGCTATGGATCACCTGAAACGATTCTTTTTCTAGTATTTTTACGTATTATTGTTTGTGTGCAGGCTGATGTAAAAAGTTCTCAGAATGTCACAAGAAGGAACTGATTTAATTGCATAGAAAATTTATGTAGTGTTGCACGTGTGCCCTAAGTTTCCAGATACACTTAGTGCTCATTTTCCTTGGTTATTAAGAGATATTTAATTTTTAATAATTATTCCATTTAAGAAGTAAAACAACATAACGAATGTTTGTCAATGGATAAGTGGCACTTTCACACTTTATTTGTATCTGTTTATATTCAAAAATATCAGTGATGCTGTTCACATCCTAAACTATAGTGGCCCTTGGAATCAAAAGGGAAGACTTAAAGTGTAAAAAACATGTAATACAAGTATTTTTCTACATACAATAAATAATTGCCTTTTAGTTTTCAACAAATTTTCGTCAGTGAGTTCTTTTTTGGTATTGTCAGATATAACTGAAGTATTCTTAAATACTGCTGGATATTGGGCTTCAGCATTGCTGACACTGTAAGTCAGAAAGGCTCTTGTAAGCCTTTTTATTTTAAAATCAGTAGCAGTCTGAAGCATCAACTCATGTGCTCCTAAAGCAACTTTGGTAGGAAATCGTATTCCTCCTTCTAAACGAAGGGTTTCCAGTTTATGGCCCACAAAGCAGTGCTCAAGGTGCCAAAACCTTCCTTCGGACAGGACCAGCAGTAGCACACAGCCACAGGAAGTTTGGAAACCCCATTTATGGGTGATGGATTCCATCGTAATGGTTTCAGTAGCTGTTTTCCGTGTGTAATTTCAAGGGCATTTCAGAGCATGTGAAGGTTCAGGTAACTGATCTAAGCTTTTATTATTAACTCTTTTCTTCTGTTTACAATTCTGTTAAAAAGAAGCAGTTCCCCAACAGAATGATAGTAATGATTCCATGATTACGTGCAAAATGGAAACTTTGAAAGCCAGGAATGGGAGAGAAGTTTGAGAGGTATTTTTCCTATTAGAAAATGACTTCAGAATTATGAAGATCCAGCCTACCTAGACCAGCTATTGACACCAAAATACCTGTACACCTTGACCTTGCTGCTGACAAAAGGAGAGAGCAGGCATCCCTTCAGTACCAGCACGTATGTGTGGATCTGCACGAGAGGGGAACGCACACCAACTGGCATGCAGTGTTAATCAGGAGTGCCAAAAGCAATTCACTTGTACGTGTAACTTAAAGGCTACACACAGAGTGTAGTGGAAAAAATGAGAAAAGAAAAGAAATGCATCTTGGCTGAAGCAGAGCAGGAAAGCAAAAATGAGGCAAACATGCAACACTTCAGTGCAAATGGCTGTAACCTCACACACAGGCTTTGCGAGGATTTTCCAGGTTTAGGTACAGTATTCTCTGGGGAATAGAGACCTACTGAATTCCTAGCATTTGTCCCTCATTTGTTTTGTTGCCACGCTGAATGTTCTTTCCATACTAGTTAGACCTTGTTTTGCCTTAAAGGAGGGAGTTTGGGGAGTTGAGTTTTCCTAGATTTTATTTCTGATGTTGCGTTGATTTGTTCTTCTGTTTAGTTTGTCTACTCATAAAAGCTGAAATGTTGCACTATTTAGGCACTTGAGGGAGTGCTTTAAGATAATCTATTCTGCACTCTTAGTGTTTTTATTGGTGTGTAAAAGGAGGGAGATTCAGTTTTCTCCATAGATACAGATGAAGGTCTGCTGAGGTTCCCTGTTCAGCTAGGCAAAAGAAATGACTGTGTATCCCTGTGTTGAAAGGAAGTAGCCTTAAAAAACAGTTGTGCAGCTTCCACTTTCTGTACTTCTTGAATGAAGATAAAATGGGGGCGAGGTAAAGTTAAGCTGTGGAAAGGATCTGAAAAATGTCAGATTTAAGTAATTCCTTGTAACTGCATATATGAGGGAAGGAGCACCAAATGTCAGAGTGTACTAATTGAGGGCTGTGTGCAAGGTCACAGAGGGAAAAGCTGCTTTTTCTGTGTAATAATCAGGATGCATTTAGATATCAGGGCTAGCTGCAATCTGATTTGTAGTAGTTGCTATAGTCAGATTAAAAATTCCTGCTGCATCATGGAGATATTTCACAAGTAGGCAAACCAAATCCCTCAGATGGAAGTCAGGTGGTTGTGCCAGTGAGACAGTGAAGCTGCTTGCTTATCCATCAGTTCCTTGTGTAGCATCTGAGTACATAGGCAAAGATTTTTATTCTGAATGGTTGTTTATAAAACACCAGGCAAATTTCTTGTGAAAGATGTTTTCAAAGAAGGATGTATGTATGAAGGATCTCAGGACCTACACAAGGATTTGGGTAAATCTGAAGCTTAAATTGGAGTGTGAGACGTGATAGATTATTTTTCTTCAGTTCTGGCTTACCTAGGTTTCAGTAGAGTGTGTCTAGCAATTTTGTCATGTTCCTCATTGTTGTGCTAAGGTGTAACCTAGCTAGTTTAACTTAAGACTGGGCCTGTGACAATACCCCAAAATATCTCAAAACTTCAGATCATACAGAATAAGTCTCTGTACATCTGAATTGTTGAAAGACAGGAACCTTTATTCATAATGCAATCATGGCATGAGCTGATTTGTGAGTGTGTTGTGTACATATTGTATAATTGAGATCATAACAAGAGTTCTGAGAGTAAAGTACCATTTAAAAAAAAAGTGGTGGGGAACCCACACGTTACAGATGTAGTGGCTCAGGATATTGGCTTTTTTGTAATTAAAATACAGAACCCGAGATAGTGAAATTGTGTGGTTTTGCCTCAAGATAGATGAAGACTTGATCTCTTTTGTATTTGTGCTTTTTCAAATATGGCATGTGGATAACACTTTTCAGCAGTTAAATGGCACATAGTTTTATTTGGCTTTGTCTTTTTTGTTTGTTTCTTTTTTGATTGTAGGAGTTCCATCTGGAATATGACAAATTAGAAGAAAGGCCTCATCTGCCATCAACCTTCAACTACAACCCTGCTCAGCAAGCCTTCTAAAGACTTCCCTTTTCTTGGGGTATGGCTGTCTCAGCACAATACTCAACATAACTGCAGAACTGATGTGGCTCAGGCATCCTGGTTTTAATTCCTTGAGGATCTGGCAATTGGCTCATGCGAAGGGTCACCATTTGAGGTCCTGCCTTACTAATTATGTGCTGCCCAACAACTAAATTTGTAATTGTTTTTCTTTAGTTTGAGCAGGGTCTGAATTTTTGTTTTTGTTTTATTTTTGCCAGCAGACAAGCTTGGGTCTGTAAAGACAAGCGAGTACACTGACAAAAGTTTACCACTTAGTTTTCCAAAATGTAAAAAGACAAAAAATAAGAAAAAAGACAAAAAATTAGACAACAAAATTTGCATTGTTCATTGTAGCACTATTGGTAATAAAAAATGTTTGTGCATTTTTATGTGAAGATCCTTCTCGTATTTCATTTGGAAAGATGAGCAAGGTTTGCTTCCTTCATTTTACTTCCCCTTCTGTTTTTGAAAGGCAGTTTTCGCCAAGCTTAATGCAAGAATATCTGACTGTTTAGAAGAAAGATATTGCCACAGTCTCTGGTTAGTTTCCAGAGTTGTGTATTACTGAGCTTCATCTTTCCAGAATGAGCAAAACACTGTCCAGTCTTTGTTACGATTTTGTAATAAATGTGTACATTTTTTTTAAATTTTTGGACATCACATGAATAAAGGTATGTATGTACGAATGTGTATATATTATATATATGACATCTATTTTGGAAAATGTTTGCCCTGCTGTACCTCATTTTTAGGAGGTGTGCATGGATGCAATATATGAAAACGGGACATTCTGGAACTGCTGGTCAGGGGACTACTTTGTCGCCCTGTGCACTAAAGGGCCAGATTTTCAGCAGCCAAGGACATCCATACCCAAGTGAATGTGATGGGACTTAAGTGAACTGAGACAATTCACTCTGGCTGTTTGAACAGCAGCGTTTCATAGGAAGAGAAAAAAAAGATCAATCTTGTATTTTCTGACCACATAAAGGCTTCTTCTCTTTGTAATAAAGTAGAAAAGCTCTCCTCACTGCAGTGTTGACTTTGATTTGAGATTGTGAAATTATTTCTTCAACAATGAATAATGGAAAAAAAATTGAAGTATTAAAACTATCAAGCTGTACAGTGGTTAAGGCACTTGAAGAGTCTTTTTGCTGCTGACAAGTAATTTTATAACAGAGATTTGCATTCTTTTCCACAGTAGGCCAAAATGTTTGGTCATCTTGCTTTGAAACCTTTTCTTTTTTGTTTTGTTTAAAGAGGAAAAAAAAAAAAAAAAAAGAAAAGCACATCCTTCTTACACTGGGGTTGGGTAACACTTCAATAGTTCACGTGATAAAAAGGTGCTTCATGAACTCATCTCAGAAGGAAACCTTGTGATAAGCGTGGCTTCGAGTCGGTCGTAGCTTAGTCCCAAACTTGCCCACTTTAGGTAGGTATGCATTTCATTTGATGATCACCACTACTTGAACATGCAGACTTGAACAAACATGAGTGTGAACTGTTTGTTTGAAATACAACTGCTCTCTAGAGTGGAGGAAGAAAAACCTGAGCCATGGGAATAGTTTCCTTCCTCTCGATGCAACCAGAACTTCACACTGAGTTGCCTTTGGTAATAAAAAAGCATTTCAAAATACCTGAAATTATCAAAGCAGAAAAACAGTGTCCATTAATCCTTCTTATTTATGGTTTATTTTTATTTTTTAGGTTTTAACCTATTTTTCTATATAGTGCAAAATAGCTCCTTGGCGTTTATTGAACTAAACTTGGAAATTGACCATTCATGATATTGTCGTTTTTTCTGTATCAGATATATAGTGGTTTTAGATTCTACACTTTTATGTGTAATTTAAAATGATAGACATAAAAAATATAAGCCTACTAATTAACATCTTTTTATTACTACAGCATATTTAAATGAGGGATGTTTATAATGTGAATGATGACTAACACAGCTGAAAAATATGGTGGCTTTTTCTTAGAGTGGACACAAATTGAAATGTTAAAAAGGAGAATTTTCCAAAAGGTTACTGCTGTGATAAATGTTAGTTTTTTCTTTCTTTTTTAACTACCGCTCTGTTGTGACCATCGCGTTTTTGCAGGCTTCCCATCAGATCCTATGAGTTCCTTTCTTATGCTGTTGGTTGGTTTTTGTTTTTCTCTACATTGCCGGTCTTGTGGAAATGAATGCCAGGCGCGGTAAGGGGAGCAAGATGAACTACACTGAAAGTAGTATCTCATTATCTAAATACCTGTGGTAGTTCAAACACAACTGAAAATGTAGGTTTTCCAACAGGTTACTGTGATGATGCTGTCGCATTCAGCCGTGCCGTGCCTCAGACATGCAGGGCGCGTGAGTCTAGCAAATTTCTCAGCTGCTGGTGAGGAACGGATGATTTGTTCTTCCCAGGGGGAATAACAGGCATCTTCTCCTTCATATTCCATGCAATTAAATATGTATACACGGAAACTTAAAGTCTTTAATTTCACGTTGTGCCCTGGGTGGAAGCAGGAGAGACGGTTTTATATATAAAACAAGGAAGTGCATTGTAGCCCGATACCGCATGGATTGATCAGAATGCTGCTTTTTTTTTTCTGAAAGGAAGAAAACCTGAAACCTCATTTATACTTGTAGCAAACTGGTTACTGAATTGGAGATCTTTAAAACCAACAGCGAAGCTCTGAGGCTTTTCTTGCATCTCTTTCATTATTGCTATAAATAAATGAGAAAGTAGAATACTACTTAAAAAAAAAAAAAATTACTTGTGGTGCTTTTCTCCCATAATTACAATGTTGTACAACATGCAAGGTAAGTTCTGAGAAATAAACCGGCATTCTTGGAAACAACCAGAACGGCTCCGATTTTTGGCCTGTGAAACCAGTTGCTCATCTCTCCTCAGTGTATGTTGTTTATAACTATTTCTTGAATCATGAAATAGCTCCGTTTTATTTGGAAATCCGCTCCCCTGGATTTCCAGGGCTGTGAAAGTGGCTTGCACCAACTGGATCTGCTGTAGTATTGCAGTGATCGCCGACCGCTGCTTTATTTTGCAGTTGTCACTCAGCCCGCCCTGCCTTATGGGGCCATCTGAGGTGCAGGGCGTCCCAGAGGAAGGAGGTAAGCACGGGCCACCTGCGTGTTTGAAAGTAACCAAAAAAGCACTCAGGGCTTAATCTCTGCTTTAGTATCTTGTGCCACATGTGCTTAAGTACCTTCAGGTGCTAGATTAGTCTAATTGAATCCACAAATAATCCAGGGAATCCTGTAGATGCGCGCATGTCTTAAACTATTTTGCACGTGACTGTGGCTCCATTAATTAGTGTTAGCTGGAAGCGTGCTGGCATTCACTGCTGACCACACCATTGCTTGTGTGTGTAGAACGCAGGTTTGTATCGTTCTGCTGTGAGCGATGTTTGAAATCCCCTCTGTCCCAAAACAGTACTGTTTGTACCTTCCATTTTACATTCCATGAAAGAAAGAATCTACACAAAGTAAGATACAGCACTTGTGTATTGTAGTCAGACATGAAATTGTCTTGAGGAATGCTTGCAGTGTGATGGCAGGCTTTTTCCACAACCCGTAAGAGACCAGAACCCATCTTTGGTCTGCCCTGAGCGGTGCAGGAAGGCAGGGCGGTCTGTGTGATACTCTGCTCAATCCCGTGTGCTGTAGAGGTGGCAGTAGCTCTTGGAGAAGGTATTTGGCTTCTGAATGGCAGTGCTTTAAAGATATTTATCGCCTAAAAGGAACACTGAAAAAAAAACACATATTTAAAGTGAATTCCCCATAATTTGATTAAAGGGCTGGATGCTGAGTGGAGTAAAGGAAGAGAACTTGGTTTCTCTCCACACTGCTAAGAGCTTCCAAGAGCACAGGTGGGATCTGAAGCGTGAGGAGTCGCACAATGCTATAAGTTATGAACTATAACAGCTGCTTCTGTTAACACAAGATTTCTGAGTATGCTTACTTTTCATGTTCCATGTTTCTCTAAGCTTACTGCTGCCTAGAAGTTACACCAGTAGAATCTCAATTTTGGTGAAGGATGCAGATCAGGCCGAGCAGCTAAGCTGGATTGACAGCTGATGTTTTTGTTTTCGTGTAGCTCCAAAATTAAAGCACTGTAGCTGTTTTCATTTCTCCCCATCTCTTTTAGTAAGCGTGTGCTCTCATTTCTGCAAATCTGAGATCTTCTAGTATATTCAAAAGGCCAGAGGAAACGCAGCTAGGCAAGTAATTTTGAAACTGTGGTTTGAATTACCTCAGTAATTTACCACTTAAAACCAGTTCACTATTTCAGTTGAAAGTAATGTTAAAACGCACTGAATGATGGTTTTGGACAATACTGATTCAAGACAGTGCAGAATTAGCAGCGTTAATCAGTATTCTTGAATCTTGCTTTCTGAGATGCTTTCTTTTGCAGTTCATGCTGCCATGTTAGTATTAACACAGCAGTACTGTATGTAGGCGTGTGTCACAGCTTCCTGCAGAAAGACTTCTCTCAGCAACCTCTGGTTTAACCAACGTGGCCCTGCACCGCAGTGCAGCACGGCACCAAACGGGCTGATTTTCACTGTTGTCTGCACCGTCCTACATTGCCTGTCAGACATTCCTGACCAGGAGCAAGGGGAAGTGTCCTGGAGCTGCTATTTCTCATGCAGACCTTGGAGAATTTTTTGGAACCCCCTCAGTTTTTCTCTAAAACTGTTTTTGGGCAGAGGATTTCTTTTGTTTTGCTGGTGTATTTTCACTGCCCCAGTTTGTGTTTCTAGCAGCCAGCTGTCACCTTCCGCCCTTTGAAGCCCGGTTTACTTCCTGCTGGGTGTTACAGCACTGGTTTCAAAAAGGCTTTTTTTTATTATATATGTGCATATATGTGTATATATATGGGTTATTCAAAAAGGCTGTTTGCTATTGCTGAGACTCTGCAAGAGCTCCCTCGTGGCCATCACAGGCTTTTGAAGGAAATGCATGAGGCCTCACAAGGCTCCAGTCCGTCCCTTCTCAATACATCATGGCTGTGGAGAGCCAGCCTGTCCTGTCACTTGTGCCATTCAGGCGGGCCGTCTGCTGCAAGGGAGGCCTGCAGAGCTCTGCCCAGTCCCAAACAGCGCCCAGATGGCAGCATCCCTTCTGTACCACAGAACAGGTATGTGATCAGCGAGTGGGCACCACACAGCTGGCGGCAGGTGAAGCTCTCATGTAGGCTGCAGGGCAAGGAAGGGACCCCAGGGCCTGAGTAGGACAGTTGGGTTCCATTGCACAGGTGCTAGCCTCCCATGCTGACTTCCCAGGCCCAGGCTTCTCTGGCCCAGGCTGTGTTCGCAGTGGCAGCGTGCCTGGCTGTGGCCTCCTGCAGTGACAGCCAGGCCTTGGTACCCAGCTTCATTTTCCTGCAATCTGGGCATTAGCAGTCATTTCTCATCCGATTGACCAGAGCAGGTGTGTAGTACTGGCTTAGTACTAACAAAAATAATTGTGCAGAATTTCAAAAACATCATGTGGTTATCTGGTAAACATTAGCCTCCAATTCCAGGCAAAATACAGCCCCACCATCTGCTTGGATTCCAGCACAGGGTTTGGTGAATGAAGGAAAGCCAGCTCTCAAAGTTGTGGTGTTGCCCACAGAGCTGTTTGCCTGTTTTTGGCTGATAGCACTTTATGTGCAGGGCCTGGGCGAGAACAAACCAACTCACAAAGCCGCAGAGCCTGCATGTCATGGGGTGAGCCAGGTTGCCCAGCAAAAGGTGGGGGTAGTCAGGAACCACAGCTGGAGCTCTCTGTCAGGAGCACGGATTCTACAGCAGGTAATGTGTCTACCTGCTAAAAATGTCCCTCCTGTAACAGGAAGGCTGTATGCTGAAAGCTTGGAGTCGGCGCACCGTTCCAGAGAAACCTGGAGCACTGGGAGCGGCTGCGGTGGGGCTGCCATCCCGAGGCCCAGCGGCAGCACGCAGTGCAGCTGGGGACAGCGCTGGCATCCATTTGCATTCATGTCACAGCGCCGTGCCTAATGGCCCTCCTGCCAACCGCAGCTCAATATTCCATTTGGAGAACTTACGGAACAACTTTATTTTTTAAAAGTTTGGCATCGCCGCTCTGCAGTGGGAAAGTGAAAAACGTGGCCAGAAGAAAGCATTATTTCCCATATTTATTTTTCCATTGTTTCTGTACCTTCTCGTCTGCTGTATCATCAGCAGTTGTCACACTTTGTTCTGTGATGAAGACTGCGGAATAAAAATGTGAGAGCAGCTTATTGTACTTTGGCACTGCGGTAGCTGCCACAGCCAGTAACGCTGGGTAACAACCAAATTTATTTGCGAGAGGTGCATTTCCTTGCATCTGAACAGGGCACGTCTGAGGGCTACCTTTTAAAGACTGACACCTTCCTGCTCAAAGCAATTCCTGCCTCCCGGCCACCGTCTGGCCGGCCTGTGGTCTGCAGATAACAACCAGTCAGGCTGTTTTGGTGCTGCACTGGGGTCTCAGACACGGCCTTAGAGGAAAAGAAGGGCCTGCCCCGGTCCAGGCATCACACCTTGCACATTGCATGGCACTAAGCTGCGGCAGCCTCCCTGCAACAAATCTCCCCGAGGCAGATAATCCCACGGCAAGCTGTCCCTTCCGCCCCCGGACCGACCTGAATTAGGTCAGCTGGGTTGATATCTTCTCATTTTGTTTAATACATTTTTTTCCCCCAATTGATACTAACGGGATTTTTTTTTTGTTGTCGTTGGTTTATTTTATTTTTATATACATATATCTTTATATTTAATTTTTATTTTGCCATTCATTTAAAACCAATTTGATTTATTTTTTATTTTTCCTTTTTCTTCTCTTTGTTGCCTCTCTTTCCTCTTTCCCCGTTTCTTTTTTTTTTCCTTTCTCTCTTTTTTCTTTTCTTACTTCTCCCTTCTTTTTCTTTCCCTCTTTTCCTTTCTATCCCTCTTTTTCTTTCTTTTTCTTCTTTCCTTTTTCTCCTTTTTTTCCTCCTCTTTTCTTTCCATTTTTTCCTTTATTTCCCCCTCTTTATTTTTTCCTCTCTTTTTCTTTTATTTATTCCTTCCTTTTCCCCTATTTCTTTATTCCTTCTTTTTTTTTTTCTTCCCTTTTCTCCTCTTTTTTCCCTTTCTTTTCCTTTTTCCTCTTGTTTCCCCTTTTTTCGCTTTCCTCTTTTTTTTTTTTTTTTATCCTTTTCTTCTCTTTCTGCTGTTCTTCTTTCTTCCCTCTTTTCCTTCCACTTGTTTTCTCTTTTATCATATCTTCTTTTCCTCTTCTTCTTTTCTTACCCTATTCACATACTATTCGATTCGTGCTCGCATTACTTTTATTTCATTTTTTATTGACGTCTTCCTTTGCCGCCCCCTCACTCTCGACTGCACTTCTATTTCTTACCCGCTTATTTATTTATTTACCCGCCCGCCCCCCGGCCCCGAAGGAGGCGGGGAAGGGGGAGCGGCCGAGAGCGGAGCGGGCGAGGCGCGCCGAGCCGCGGCCGATGGCAGCGGCTGCCCGTCGGCGAGCGGCAGGCGGGCGATGGCGCGGGGCCGGGCGGCTTACGAGTACACGGAGGCGGAGGACAAGAGCATGCGGCTGGGCTTCCTGCTCATCGCCGCCGGGCTGCTCTCGCTGCTGGGGTTGGGCTGCTGCTGGCTGCGCCCGGCGCTGCAGGAGCGGGGCGGCGGCGGCGCCGCCAACTGCACGGTGCTGGCGGTGCGGCAGCTGGGCGAGCGCTTCGCCTGCACCTTCTCGTGCGGGGCCGCCTGCCGGGGCACCGCCCGCTACCCCTGCCTGCAGGTGCTGGTGCGCACCTCCCGCTCCTCCGCGCCCGCGCTGCTGCACGAGGACGAGCGGCAGCTCCGCACCAACCCCAAGGTGAGCGCGGGGCGGGCCCCGCTCGGAGCCGCGCTTGGCGGGTGGGGACGGGGAGGCTGCGGGCGCCGAAGTGGAAGTTTCCTCGGTGCCGCTCAACTTCTGCATCAGCCCTGGTGGAAAAGTTGCAGCCTCCGGCCAGCCGGGACAGCGTTGTTCCTTCTTTCGGGGCGGATGCTCATTTTGCCTTTTAGTGCCGGGCGAGGAGGAGGTGCGGTTAAATGGTTTCCAGAAGACCCCGCGTTTCCCACTCCGCGTCCCAGATGAGCTCGCGATCGGGTCCGCGGAGCCCCGCCGGGCTGGGCTCAGCGCTGGCAGCCGGCGCGCGTCCCGAGGCTGCCGCAGCGGTGCGGCTCCGTCCGTCGGGCTGCGCGGCCGGGCTCCGGGCGTCGATTTTTGGCCCTCGGTGGCTTTGCGGGCGCGTAGCAGGCGTGGGTGAAAAGTCAGCGGAGCGGGAGGCGGGAGGGTAAATCTGACGGGGTTTGGGTTGAGTGGTTGGCACCGCTCGGCCGCGGTGAGGCTGCGGGGCTGGGGCGGTGTGGGAGCTCTGCAAACTTCTCCCTTCCGAGGTGCTGTTGCCCGTTGACTCCACGATCCCGCCTTCTCCCGCCCTTCTGGAAGCCTGACTGGAACTCGGAACCCCGTTTGGCCTCTCCGGTTTGGGCTGAACCCAGCTGACCAGCCGAGACGGAGCAGGAAGGATGTAGTTTTGATGTGATTGTGTTCTTTGGTTGAAACTGAGTTTAACTGAGTGGAAAAGAACGTAGAAAGAAACAGTGTCCAACTATTTTTCCCTACCTATGCAATACCAATACAAAACGAGAATGAAAGTGCTTTAGGTCCCATTAGGAAAATATGTCCTCTTAAAGGAGATGGAGGATGTGTTCCGTCCTTTGGTTTCGTTCTCCTGGATTCAAGCCTGTCCGGCAGAGTGCTTACAGGCTTCTTCTTATTTGTGTCCTCAACTATTGCCGTCTTTGAGAGCTTTCAGGAGTTGGTGCTAAAACAGATTGGGCGTAACAACAGGCTGGGAATCTGCTGCGTTTCCTGATTAGGGCCCAGTATGGATTTATGAGCAAGCACCTGTGGAGCCCTTTAACCCTTCCTGCCTGCCCTCCTCCTGTAGCACACCCATACATGTTAATGGAATGAAGCACACAGCATGCTGATCAGCTCCCAGGTAGGAGGGGAAAAAAAGCACGAACAGTTCTCTTTTGGAGGGTCTCGGTGTTCTCCATTCCATTTGGCTGCTTCTCCTCATGGGGTGGCTCTGTTGTTGTTAAAGCAGTAGTGTGACAAATGCATATTTTTTGTTGTAACACACAACTGTACCAAGCTGTACTAGCTGCGCCCATCCTTCAGATGAAAACTACTTTCTGTAGTAGAATGGGCTGGTGTATAAATGCATCTGTCTATCTTTGTGAGCTCCAGCTGCAAGAAAAGACTTTTTTTTTTTCCTCCTGCTTCCTGGGATGATCGCATTGCTCTATGGCCCAGGATTCATTTTGGCTCTTAAAAGATTATGTAGCTGGGTCAGAGTTAATCCAGAAATGTATATATGAAGCACTGCACGCGATTACATTTTGCTTTGAGAGATTTGTGGATTTCCTTTTTTTTTTTTTTTTTTTTTTTTTTGTCTCAGAGGAAGAAATCTCAGCAGAGAGGCGGTAGCCTTTCTTCAGCTGCTTTGATAGCAATAATCATCTCTGAGATAAGGCTTAAGGGGGATTAATTGAGAAGTCAGTTTGTCGCTGACATCCTGGCTGTGGAGCGAGACGTCTTCCACGGAGCTTGTGCCAGCACACACAGCAGTGATGGGCTGGGCTGTGGGTTCTGCTAGGCAGTATGATGTAGGATCTGCTGTCCTGCTTTCAGACTTCTCCTTACAGTCAAGCACTGTTCTGGAAGATCATGCTGCTTGGTGCTGCTGAGAGGACGTGGGACAGGTCTAGAGCCTGGGGATGTAATTTTCAGCGCTTATGCACCTCTGCTCCTACCAGCAAAGACAATCAGAGCAGCCCTTCCTTACTCTCAGGCCATGAAGACAACCCAGAAATGTGAGGGAATGCTTGCACAACAAGTTTGGAGAAACTCATCAGGAATCAAACTGTTAGTGTAAGAGGTGTGTTGTACTTTTCCAGTGATACTTACCAAGAACATATTTATACAAGCAAAGCTAAACAGGGACTAGTTATCATCTAACTTTTAAGACAGAGAGGTGGAACTGGGAGGACATGATGTCTGCTTCATGCCAGCACAGCAGTTTGGTGATGGGGTTGGGATTCCTCCGGGGATGCTCCGATGGGCTTGAGTCATTGGCCCCCCAGCTGGCTCAAAGAGCTGGGGTAGATGAGTGGTCTGGTGCTGGCACAGCTCCCACTGGGGACACTGGGTGGGAGTAGGGACTTTGCCTGGCACGTGATCTCATCCACTTGCTGTTGTCCTCAACCTGAATCCATTTCACTACAAGCTTCCCAAACTGAGATGCCAGGCTGTCTGCCATCCTCAGCAAACAGGACATGCTGCAGTTTGCCATTTGCCAAGGAAGACAGTCCTTGATGAGGCTCTTGGAGTCTGAGGCCAGAGGTTTGCTCCTTCTTTTGCTGTCAGTTTGTCTTTAACTTGCTTCTGCTTTGGGCCCTAGCATCTGTTTGTGCTTGAGGTTTTCTTGGCCTCTTCATGCAGGCAATATCTTCTAGGATTGAGACAACTCTCCTCAGGGCTTACCAGGTCTGACTTCTTTTTATAAAAATGTTACTGATTAAGGCAAGAACTGATCTTTGAAAGTATGAAATGCAAGCTGGAAGCTAAACCAGGACTCATGCCTCTGCCTCTCCTCCATTATGTGCTCCAGCGAAGCATTCAAAACAGCCAGGAGTCTTTTCAGGCATCTGCAGAGACGCTGGTGGGGGAGCTTCACACTAGACACAAAGCTTACTAAAACAGTGGTGTGAAGTTGTATTAGCTGCTCTCTGACAGTTTTACTGAATTGAATCCTGAGTCATCTATCCAAACAGCAGCTTTGACTGAAGAGTGAATATTATTAACTTAGTACTGATTTTGAGCTGCGTAATTGAGACTGCGTTTAAATTGCATAATAATGTTATTGTTGCTGTGATATAGTGTAGGAGGTGCACCATGTACTGATGGATCCTATGAAAAGCTCTCCACATCATTAGGTTTATTCTGAATGCCTGATCTTAAGTGCTGTTCTCCAACTTCTTTGCAACTGGCTTAAGAAAAAACATCAAAGTATTATAGGGTGGGACCCTTCCACTGAAAATGGGTGTCACTTCTTGGGCTGCAATTAAGTGCAAGGCATCCTAGCCTGCTTTCAGACACTTGCCATTTAGTTGTATTTTGATGGTAGGATTTCACACTGTGTATTGCGGGGGAGGACTGCGGAATTAACCTTTCAGAAACTGCCTGTTGCCAAAGCTGGAGGTCATCCCAGGTTCACCTACCAGCTCATGGCAGTGGAAGTTGCCAGATTATTCTCCCCTTCTATCCTCATGCTGACAGTGCTTTGGAGGGCGATGCAGCTGATCAAGTAAAGTGCCCAAGAAGTGTGCTTGGGAGGCTGAAAAAAGAAAGCTTCACCACCTACGTGGGTCGGAAAGAACCAAAGTGAACACCAGGTTAGTGAGAACTATTGATGGCGCACCGAGGAAGAAAACAAGCTCCAGTGTCTGTGCAGCAGGTGATAAATACAGTTTGGGGTTGGACCTAAGCTGTTGCCCACTGCTCAGGGCCTTTACTGGGTTGAGAAGATGTTTCAGGAGGACCCGTAGGATTCATATGATGACAGTTCTTCCTCAGGTAGGGGCCAGTCCTTTCTTTGAGATTGTCGTTTCTCAAGAGATTCAACCAATGAAGTCCCAGTGATTTATGACAAGTTTCCATGTATTTCCTTTGTGTTTTTTTCCCCATGAAGATACAGAGAGAAGAGACGGAAACAGATCTGGTGTGTTTTCAGATCAAGATAAAAGAATGGGAACTACTGTAAAAAAAAACAAAACAAAATAAGACAAACAGAACAAAACAAATGAAAACACAAGCAACAGAAAAGTCCTCTGTGATGAGTCTGCCCTCGGAGACTGCAACAGTTAGCTGCTTGTCCATTCTGATAGACTTCTCTTGGAGATCTCTGCAGTTGTTTTTAAGTATGAAATTCAGGATGGGGATAAAGAATATTTCACCAGATTGTGGAGCTTGTGACAGATTCACAAGTTATCTGGGGGACATGAAAGGTCTTGGCAGGATCCAGAGAAAGTTTTACCAGCAAAGGTGGTCTTACTGCCCATGCCTTATGTTACCTGGGGATAAGTTCAGCTGTGTTACTCAGGTTGATTCAACATCTCCTGTAATCATCTCTTGTCTGGTAATGACAGGAGGAATTCTGCCTGGACACTGATATTTCAATACTGCCACTATTGGATTCAGTTTGTATTTTCTTGTTGAATTCCCTGTGTCTGGAAGGGAAGAGTGGTGTGCCAAAGGCAAACAGTCCTGGGCAGTCTGCTCTAGGCAACCCTGCTTGAGCAGGGAGGTTGGATCAGATGGCCTCCAGAGGGCCCTGCCAGCCTCAGCCATCCATCCTGTGATTTTGTGAAAAACAATACTTGGAAACAATGTATGAGTGTTGGGACCGACCCAGGGCTGAATCTCTGAAAGCCCAGTCTCAAGAGAGCTGTGACTGGGGAGAGGCTGCCCTTGATCTCCTGGGGCTTTGAAGCAGATATCCAAAGCCAGGAGCCAGGATCTTGATGGCTGACTTCTCTGTGGTAGAAGCAGACACTCAACTGCTCTGCTAAGGTGAGCCTTTGAACTTTCTGTGCTGCTTTTTGCTCATGTTGTATTAGTAGCATTGAAAGTCTTTTGTGCCAGAGAATATCAGCTAGATACCAGATATCTCATCATCTGGAATTTGCTGGAATATTTGATTGTTTCCATGTTCATCACGACAACAAAACAAGCCAAATACCCATAGGTGTTACATGGCAGGTTGGTTTGGTAACAGAACAAAACATGATACATTCAAGGAACATTTGGATTTTGTGTTGAGGGACATGGTTTAGTGAGTACATAGGTGGATGGTTGGACTGGATGATCTTGGAGGTCTTTTCTGACCTTGGTGATTCTGTGAGAAATCTTTGGTATTGTTTCTGAATGTTTCTGAATTCTTTTTCAATACCTGCAGGGTGCAACTAGCAAGTCAAGTGAACTTCAGCTTACTTACTGGTTTTCTTTCTTTGGAGCTTGTACTATTTTTTTCTCTGCCCATTTCAATAGTGTTGGCATTAAGAGAAAAATGTGGAGAAAGTGATGCCTGGTGTTCTCAAGCACAGAAGTAACTCTGTTTTGCTGCGTGTGTTGACAGTGTTCCTACATCCCTCCCTGTGCCAGAGATGATCAGGAGAACTCTGAGAATGTCACGTACAAGCAGAAATACTGGAAAGAGAAAGTGGGTTCACAGCCTTTTACATGCTATTTTAACCAGCACTTGAGGTAAGTAATGTACGTTTGCATAGATGGAAGTGCTTATATATCTGTTTAGCAACTGTTCTCTTCGTTCTTTCTGCACAATATGTATGTACATACAAGTAGTGATGAGGCTTAATGCAAGGAGTTCTGTGCAAGACAGCTCTATTGGTGAAAAGCTACGTGGGAATGGAAAAGCATTTTTACCACTTGAGTTAAAAATACAAAGCTCTAAGGAAAGTTCCCTTTAAATCATGCAGTATTGTGGCAAAAAGCATCTTTTTTAGTGCCTTGATGGCAAATTGCTGGGTATTTAGTTCTTTACCTCAAGGAGAGAGAAACCCTCTTGTGTTCGTGAGGGGCTGGAAGAAAAAGAGAGACCAGTAAATAGTGCAAACTGACTCAGGAACTGTGTTCGTGGTGGATTAATAGGTCAGATACATTCAATAAATATTCACAGAACTTTCAGTTTTCACACATGCTTGGAAAGTAGACAGCTGTAACTCAAAGTATCACCGCGTCTGTTTTATTCTTCCTTTTACTCCTGATGCTGGTGTGACTTGCATGAACACAGGGTCACACATCTGGTTTCCTTCCTTCAGTTATCAGGAAAGGGGGGGAAGCACTCTTGCTCGCTTTGTTCTGATGGTGATGTGAGGGCTGTGATGTGACAGTGCTGCGGGGGCTGGAACTGACTGTACCCACAATGTGCAGCGTACTTGGAGGAATCTGAGAGAACGGCAGTGAAGGGGATGACAGGTCCATATAGATGAGGAAGTGGAAAGAAAATACTTCAGGTCTCCAGGTCAGCCAAGGTTTTGTGGGGCTTAGTTTCCAGTTGCAGAAGGATCTGGCATGGAGAACTGAAGCAAGCTGGCAGACGCTGAGGGGCCTAACTCCTCTGGGCAGTCTGCTGGACACCTCAGGCCTTCAGGTTCCTCCTACTCTGGCTATGGCTGTCGTCCCCTCCCTGCTGCTGAGACTGTAGGCCTAGTTGGCATGCCCAGGAGAACAATCTGTTGTCTCCAGCCAGCTTTTTGCTTGGGGGAACCACCTGTGCCTCGTAGCAAAATCTGGTTGTTTCTTATGGTAGGGGCTAAACACTGTCCAGAGCTTGCAGGTTGGGGTGTGTGCTAAGGACTAGTGATTCAGGACCCCCTGTGCAGTGGTATCACACCTGCTCTGGCCCTTGCTGAGGGCAGCTTTGGTCCACAGGATGTGCCAAAAAGCTGCTCGGCCCTGCTGACCAGGAGCTGAGCAGTGGCTTTGGCTTCACCAGGCAGGGGATGCTCAGATCCTCTGCAGGCGACATCGTGAATGGCATTCATCGGAGACAGCGGGTGAGATGCTTTGAAAGTTAGCTGTTAGTGACAGAGGAGAGAAATAGGATCTTTAAGTCTCACTCAAAATAAATGCCTGACATATGCTGGGTGTTTGTCTCTGTCCTGTAGGGAGCTCAGGGCGATATGCCCAGGTGCAGACAGCCAGGTGGTGTCCTGGGCTGGGTGAGCTGATTCTCATGTCACATCTGCAGGCGAGGCCGAGGCAGTTATCAGAGGCTGTGTGCTGCTTAAGCTCTGCCATTTGTTCTATGCAGCACTTGGGCAAGGTTTTTTTCCTTATATTTGCTGAGTCCTGTATCGTTAAATGATATTGCCAAATGTTATGGCTGCCTTGAAGTGCTATTTTTTTTTTGATTGTACAGCAATTTATATGCAGCAGAAGAAAGGCTCGCAGCCAGAGATACTTGAAGATAGTCTAGGCTGAAATGTGTACACCATCTATTTTCTTCTGGAGATAGGAATGAGCTTTGAAAGTTACGTTTTGCTGACTCTAAGGGCGCTTGCCTAGGTATACTTTTGGAGCTATGATAATTAAAGAGCTTGCCAAGCAGGAAAAATCGTACAAACATAGGGAAAAATATGTTCACTTCAGGAAAGAAATGTGCAGATCTTTTGTCAGCATTTTTTGAACTGTGTGCCGCAGTAAACTGCTCCTTGTCATCTGCCTAAGACGTGTAGAATATAGTGGTAGGACCCCTAGATAGAGTAGTATTTGTAATATCAGTGGCTTTTTGAAAGGGTAGAATAAAATTCTAGAGAAATGAATTGGCATCATCTCCTCTTCATAAAATTTAATTTGTTAATGCTGTCAGAATTGTTACTGCGTGTGGAGCTCACTGTTGGGCATCTCCTGTAGGCTGGTGGGGCACGCTTCAATCAGTTTGAGAAGAAAGACGTGTGGACACGGTGCTAAGGGACATGGTGTAGTGGTGGGACTTGATATGTTATATCCATGGTGGGACTCTGTGATCTTGATGGTCTTTTCCAACCTAGACAATTCTGTGACTAATTTCTTCAAGTTATAGATCTTATCGATACCAATCACAATGACAAAAAGTAATAAACAAAGATCTCCATCAGCTCAGAGCCCTCGATCTCATGCCATGCAGAGATAGACAAAGGAACATATGTCAATTTAAATGATATTATTGATCTTCAGCTCTAGACTCATCCATTATAGCAAGAACATACTGTGATTGCTTTTCTGCAGAGTAGTTTATACCTCTCAATGTTGCTTGGTGCTGCACACAAATTCACATCAAATTTGAAGAGCAAATGGTAGTGACTAGTGAGTAGTGACCATCTGTATGGTGGTGAGCATACACTGTAGGCTATTTACCTGGGAATAATTCTCAGCAGAAGCCACGGGTGCTGTAACCACAGGGCTGCTCATCCATATAGGGTGGAATACAAATCTTGTTCTGCTTTGTACACACACAGTTCTCTTAATTAATTCCCTGCAGTTAGAAGACAGTGTTGCTATTTCCTATCCTTTCTTCCACTGTGTCATTCGTGGAGCTGTGCTTAGGCCAAGAGGCCAGGAAGGCTCTGCCCCTGCCTGTGGCATGCCAAGGCCTTGCAGCAACGGAAAAAGCACTAATGAGTGCTTGTTGTAATGAAGCTGAAGGCATTGAACCTTTGTGGGCAACGTGAGTGCGTGCAGATTGCGTATATTTAAAGATGTAGGCAGACCTCTTTGAATACAAAAAATGTATGTAAAATTTCCTTATCCCACACCCCCACTTCTGTGGCTTCTGCTGTGTCACAGAAATTCCACAGTGTAGTAAATAAATGATAACGGAGGCATTTACATGCCTGTAGATTTTTGGTCCTGCATGACTTTCTGGTAACCTCTGCAAGCAGTTCTCTGCATGATGTGTGGTAATTGCTCCATGGGGTGTGGTGGAGATCTGCTTCACTCAGTGCCCGTTCATCCAGGCAGCCCTGCTCAGGGGCAGAGAGGCTATGACCCTGAGCAAGACGTCCTCCTAAAAATTAATGCTGTTTTGCCTTTTTACAACGAATACAGATTTCTGCCTTCCTTGTCTGGGCAGTAAAAGGGGAAGTAATGCTTTCAGAGTTAAAGTTGAGATGTTTGTAGGTTTTCTTGGTTGTGTTGGTGGTGCTATGCAGTGTTAGCCACTGTAGGAGCAGTACCACATCTTTGCAGTGTGCATTGTCTGCAGAGATGCTGTGAGCAGTTAACAGGGAATTGTTTCTTACTTTCTATAAAGTATGACCCAAGGACTGCTGCTGCAATTACTGTTAATAGTAATATACAACTAAAACAAGCAATAATACTGAAACTCCACTAATTTCACACCTAGTTTCCAAAAGAAAAGAGCTGCAGCCTCACCTGCAAATGAGAGTTGGAATCCATCACTGCAGTCACATCAGATATTTTCCTGAATCTCTTCAGATATAATTAAAAGGATATCTTGCTCTCCCCAGCCACATTTTCTTTCTTTAATTGAATCCAATTTTCTAGTTTATTGGTGTGCCTTTTGTTTTGGAACTCTTTGTTTAGTATACACTTTTTTAAAAAAAGCACAAACTTAAAATTCAGTGACTCTTGCAAGTTTAGAGCGGAGACAACTCAGTGCTGTCTATTTATGGTCAATTAGCACTCTGTTAATCACAGGTCATGATACAATGAACAGAAGGTAAGCAGTACTGTGCCTCCCAGGAAATGATTTTTGTTTGGGCACTGCCATTAGGGTGGCATAGATGGTGAGTCTGTGCACACTGTGTTATTTTATTCAAATTGCAGTCTCCACATGTGCCTGATGATGTGTTTGGAGGATTTCAGCTGAGCATCTGAACATCTCTGCTGTTGAATGCACCTGGATTTCTTTTGATCAATTTTTATGTAGCTGAGCACCAGCTTTTATGTAGCCAAGCTGCTCATGATCACTGTTGGTAACACAGAGATGCTGGTGTCTGCCAATGTGCAGGCATCTTTAGTTTCTTGGTGCAGCAGGAGGGGGTTCTCTCTGTTTCCCCTGGAAGGAGGTGGTTCCTCAGGGCTGCATTCTGGGTGGAATGGAGTTATTGTGGGAGAGGTGCTGCAGCCACTGCACCAGTGGCTGTTCCTGCCTGTGGCCATGCTTAGTTCTTGGGGGCAGGAGAGAGAGCCCAGTGCTGGTCTGACAAAGCTAGGACCAACGGTGTGTATTTTCCTAACTGGAAAAAGTTTGCTTGCTTCCTTTGCAGATGGTGTTCCAGCAGTCTGCCCGTATCTGGCTGGAGCTGGGAAAGCAGCCAGAAAGTGCAAATGCTATGAGACTGACTTAATGACTCTGTTAAGCTGCAGAGAAAGCAGGCAGAGCTAGGGTTGAGAACCTGCCTGCACGGGCCCACACTGTCTGCCAGGCTCGTGGGAAGCAGGTGGGCACTGAGCTGTCAGACACTTGGCCTGGCTCAATTCCCACTGAATTCTCTGGAACACCTCCTCCTTGCTTCCCTCCTCTCTGCTCTCTCTGGGGACAGATATGTCAACCACGCGGCTGTCCTAGCTACCACTGCACAGCTTTGTGGGACAGGTCTTGGCCAGTCCCCATAGGGCCTCTTGGGGTGTGCTCAGGCCTTTCGCCGCTTCACCTGGAGCACAGCCAGGGCTCGCAGCTGGGAGAAGAGCTGTAATCGCACCTGGAATTCCTCATGCGGTGTCTGAGGCCGTTTCAGTTAGAAATATGCACGTGAGATGACTTTATTGCTTCCACACCATTCCATTGGCGCCGGGTGGGTTCACGCTCTTTCCCTTTGCAGGCCAGACGACGTCATGCTGAAGCGCACCCACGACGAGACCGTTCTCTTGCACTGCTTCCTCTGGCCGCTGGTCACCTTCCTGGTGGGTGTCCTCATCGTGGCGCTGACCGCCTGCGCCCGCAGCCTGGCTGCCAGGGCAGAGGCCATCCAGAGGAAGAAGCACTCGTAGCGGGGCTGCGGGGATGGAGGCCGCCAGGGAACCTCGTTCACGTGGGAAGGCTCAGAGCACTGTGAGGCTTGGCACCGCGCGTCCCGGCTGGTGGCAGAGCTGTTCCTGCCAGAGGGTTAATCTTGGGAGCCCGCTCTGCCCAGCACTAGCTAGCTGCTTCCTCTGCTGTGGCAGTAAATAATTACCTGCTACCAAATCTCCACACTGCACCAACACACTGTGCTCTGTCCGCCCTCACCGGCGGCTGCCCGGCTCATAGCGGCGTTGAGAGACAATTTCTGAAAACACTGACACGGCTCATTTATTCTCTGCAAAGTGATCTTTGCTATTGTTTAATATCAAATATTTAAAATATTTCCTTTATGATATAGACTGTATTTCCAAAGTAATAAAGTTTGGCTGTTTTGTTTTTACATCTTTGTTTTCTCTTTAAAAACAAACAAAAATGGTTATGACAGAGAATACCGCTCTGCTTACTATTTGTCACTGAGTAGAAAACCTGCACTTTAAAACTCAAACTTTCACTTCTGTCCAGATGAAATCCATCATCACCACATGCTCAGTGCAAGGAAATGTAAAAACCTCCCAGAAATATTTATCTGAAAAACAATCACTGGAAGAGGCAATGAATCAGGCTGGAAAAGGTACTGGATCTGACCTAATTGCTTCAGCTGTATTCAGTCCCTACAGCTTTTCTTGTCCCCTCTCTGTCATGCCAGGATGCTCCCAGGCTCTTAGGAGCTGCAGTGGTGTTTGGTGTGGTTGTACCTAACTGTTATTAGAGCTTCTCCAACCAGCATGCTGCAAGGGACTGCTGGAGCATCACCTGGGCCCTGCCTGCTGCTTGGAAGGGACTGTCCCACCCTGCAGAAAGGAGCATGAAATGCACTGCCAGGATGAGCAGAGCTGCTGAGCTCCCTCAGCGCGCTCTCACATTCTCTGTGATTGTGAAACATCACCCACATGCATGTGGTTTCAGGTTTGGTTACCTATTTTTTTTCCCAAATTCAATAGTTGGTAACTTCTCACAGGTACAGGGAAAGGCTGTGGTTTTCTGCCTGACTGTATTTCCCTGTTTTCCCAAAGGAGGAGGTGTGTGGTGACACAGATTCTCTCAGACTGCCAAGCCAGTAGCAGGGAGCTCACAAATCCAGATTAACAAAATCCTCTCTGTCTGTGCTCCAGAAGCTTTTGTGCCTGGTTTGCGTGGCCAGTTCTCTGTGTAGAGAGCAAGAAGTGAATTGAGCTCATGAATCTCACTCCATCAGACGTCGTGTCCCCAAATAGGGTGGAAATGTGGCGGGGCTTCTGGAAGTAAGTAATGTTTACAGGGATGACACTGCAGAGAGTTTAACAATCTCCACAAGTTAAACATCACAACTGACACACCTCTGCTGTGCCGGGATGTGATGTTGAGGAAGAACCGCTGAAATTCACTCTTCTGCTGCAGCAGTCTGTGCTTTGTTGGTTCAGACAAGTCCTTCTAATCCCTGTGCTTGGTGGAAGCCGGGGATTTCCTTCCAGAGGATTATTCACTGATTCCCCTTTGTGTGTTTTCAGCTTTTATGGTGTATTCTCTGAAGTGTCTGCTCAGCTACACATCTGCTCTCCTCAGAGCCATCCACAGAGCTGATTTCTGCATGTATTCAATATTTATGCGTTCTTGCTTTGAGGAGTTTAGTTCCATCATGCTCTCTGTCTCTCAGCGTTAGCAAGCCTTGCTTTCCCTTCCACTCAGAGCAATTAAACCGGTTTGTTGGCACAGCATCTTTCTCTGATCACTTCTTAGGAGCCAGAGTCCCTGCAGTGCTGTCGGTCTGTCTGTCTGCTGAGTGCTTTGTCCCATTGGGACCACACAGCTCTGTCGGCACCCTGGGCCCTGGCACCAGCACAGCCAGCCCTCGTGGGTTGTCTCTCTGAGTGCTGGTGCGAGAGGTGAAGGGGAAAATTGGCCAGTCCTTAAAACTTTTTACAGGTAAGATGCTATCCAAGGAGGGAGGAATACTGAGGATATGTGTAATGCCTGTTGCTTGGAGTCTTACTGGAAGCTGCTCAGCAGTGCAAATGCAGGAGCTGGCCAGTGACCCAGTGTACCTGCTGACTGTAGACAAAAGGGCCGGAACTACTTTAAAGACTGAAGTGACCACGTGGAAGAGGATAGTGGCAGAACAAGGGGAAATAGCTTTATACAAAGAGAGGAGAGATTTAGGTTAGATGTTAAGAGGAAATTCTTCACTCAGAGAGTGATGAGGCACTGGCACAGGCTGCCCGGAGAAGCTGTGGTGCCCCATCCCTGGTGGCATTCAAGGCCAGGTTAGGTGAGATCCTGGGCAGCCTGAGCTGGTGTGTGGCAACCAACCCACAGCAGGGGGGTTGGAACTGGGTGATCTTTAAAGTCCCCTCCAACCTAAGCCATTCGATGATTTTGTGATTCCACAGATGTGAAATTTTGCTGCAATATACGTTGGCAAAGCAGTAAATTGCACACAACTCTCACATCTACAGTGCACAATTTCCAAACAGTATGTAGTGCATACAGCCATCCATTTGCAATAACTTTCCCAGAAATGCTATGAGAGTTGCTTGAATCACCTTTATATTGCTTAAAAAAAAAAAAAAGTAATCTGCCTGTAATTTAATTTAATGAGCTCATGCCACGTCAAGAATAAATTCACACAGCAGACTTTTTGGCTATATTTGCATGCCAACTGCCATTCACCAGAAGTAGTAGGAAAAAACAAATATTAAGCTTTTTGTACAACTGCTTGTTCAGCTGACAGCAGCAGCTGGATTCCGGGCTAAACACACCCAACACCCCAGGAGCCTAGCATCCAGGTGGCTTGAAAGGAGCCTCATCAGAGATAGCTCAAGAAAAGATGCAAGCAGGCAGCATATTGTTCCAAACCCCTCTGGAGTGCCATTTTTAGGCAATTCCCACTCCTTCAGCTCATGATTAAGGGTAATCCAGAGCTCAGATGAGGAGCAGCCTCCAGCCATGCCCTGCAGAGCAAAGGCAGACGGTGAGGCTGGGTGTCCTTGATACACACCCACCTCTGGGAGGCAGCCTCGGCTCCACACTGCCTCTGGGATGCAGCACTTGATGTCTGCTGGGGACCAAATATCAGGCCCCATGCCCAGGGTAGTGGCTGCAGCATGAGAGAGGGGCTTGGGACCATCGAGGAGACTGCTTTCATTTGGGGGTGAAAATGAAATTTTGGAGGGATGTAGGTTTGGCAGCCTTCTACACAATTATAAAGGCTGAACTGTCTTATTTGGCACTATTCCTCTGAAGAGCAGTGATTGAGGCAATTAAAAGCTACCGCAAGGCTGTTTTGAGGCCGGGGGGAAGTTTGGAAGGACTCGATATCCACTGGTCACTATGTCCAAATGTCAGGTAGCCTAGATCCCAGCAATCTTTTTTTTTTTTTTTTTTTTTTTCCCCCCCTCAAATATCAACCTGATAAAAATAATCCAACTTCAGGAAATAAATGGCTAGCTTTTGTTGATGGATTTTTGATGCATTAATTTTCAATCGTTATTGAAGACATCGAGTGTATGCTTCGAACCTAAAAGCATCCAGATGAATGCATCCCAGGCAGTAAGTGGTTTTGCTTAAAAGCAAATAGCGTTCTGTGAACTTTGCTACTTTTTTTACAGTCAAACTGGAGACTAATGGAGACGTACGGGAAGTAATACAGCACAGTGAGCATTTTTAAATAATGCATCCAGATTTCATTTAAGAAATTAATTTGTATCAGAGTGGCAACAAGCTCAGGGAGATTGAATATGGGCTGAGGAGCTGTCAGTACGCAACATTACATGGGTTGGCAGGCTGGATGGGTTAGGTTAAACCTGGTGCAGTGGAGGTGTCCCTGCCCATAGCAGGAGGTTGGAACTAGGTGATCTTCAAGGTCCCTTCCAACCCAAACCATTCCATGATTCATATTCAAATATTCAACTATTTGAAAGAGTAGACAGCAGCAGGACAAGGGGAAATGGTTTTAAGTTGAAGGAGGGAAGATTTAGGTTGGATGTCAGGGGGAAGTTCTCTACTGTGAGAGCGGTGAGGTGCTGGCACAGGCTGCCCACAGAGGCTGTGGATGCCCCGTCCCTGGAGGTGTTCAAGGCTGGGTTGGATGAGGCCCTGGGCAGCCTGGTTTAGTATTAAATAGGGATTTTGTTGGCCCTGTCTGTGGTGGGGGGGTTGGAGATTCATGATCCTTGAGGTCCCTTCCAACCAGGCCATTCTGTGTGTGAAACTGTGTGTGATTCTATAGGTTGGGCACTGCTCCTTCCTGCCCTTCTGCTGCTGGGGTGCTACATGTGCCCCAGCTTTGCTGTTCTGCTTCCTTCCCAAGCAGCAGCCTTTTTCCAGTCATGCACACAGTCACAAATACTGTGCAGTAGAGGTTTACTGAACTCATCATTATTCTGTATTCACACACACTGAGCAGTGTCCCTTAGTAATTAGCTTTATAATGATCTACAACCATTTGTACCAACTTGCACCCCTCCTTGTTGTGTTGTTCTCTGTCACTCCTGCCTAACGCTCCTTAATCTGCACTTTCAAGGTTGCTTTTATTGATAGCCAAGATGAAAATGCAAAACACAAAGCAAAATGCCAAGTTGATTAGTATCATATTTATTTTGCAAAGACAGATTGCAGATCACTTTATTTGGTATACATTCTGTGCTCCACTACGTAACCTTGAAGACTGTGTTGCCAAGTCAAGCATTGCTATTAGGATTGCTCATTATGTAGCTCAGTGTTCTGACAATTTGGCCCTCTGATGTAAGTAGTACCTATTGCACCCTATGAAATGTGCAAAAAAGACCCACACAAGAAGTGCTGCAGCCTTCCTGGCAAGGAAGGGTTTGCTTCCCCTTTCAGGAGAGTGCATTTCTGGCAAATGTGCCGTATTAAAACCTGCTCTGTCCTTGGGTGAGAAAGAAGAAGGCTGGCAGCATGGTTATTATTAGTAGCTTCTCTCAAGTAGAGATTTTAATTGGCCTGTAGAAGTCTCCACACATCCCAGGAGGTGAGCAGTTCTTTTACAGGCAGCTGAACCTCTGTGTTCAGGGGTTAGGTGCTGTGTGCATGGCTGTGCCATGAAATAGCAGCCAAGATGGACACAAATGCAGGGATCCCAGTTTCCCAACCCCTATCCCAACAGGTGGAAAGATCTGCAGAAAGAGGCATGCAGTGCAGTGGGATGCCGCCCCGTTAGGTGCTCCAGCAGAGCTGTGCCCACAGGCACGTGATGGCAGCTGCCTCCCTGCCACCTCCAGCATTGCCCCACGCTGTTCAACTGAACAATGCCTTCACATGCTGAACTAATTTTCTTTCAACTCCACGCACTGAGAGACTTGTGTTTCTTCCTGCTCTTCCTTCCCTAAACATCTGTCATTATTTAACTGGATGGCTTAAACTCATTATGCCCAGTTTATTAGTCTCTCTGAAAATGACCTCCAGCTTGGTGTGGAAATACACTCAGTGGTGGAAGCACCTGCTCCTCTTGTGATGGTTTTCATTACTAGGGTAGAGAGGACAAGAAACTTTCCAGCAGCATTTTGGGGACTGGGAGCTGATGACCGTGCCTTTTTCCTAAAAGGAGGAGCAGCCCCATCTAGCACACTCCAGCACTGTCTCTGTTTCATCCAATCTCTGAGCAAAGACACATTCAATGCAGATGCAGCTGCAGATGCCATGGGCACTGCTCCTTCCTTGGCCACATCAGTGGAAGTTCTGTCCATCTATCTCCTCCCTGTCAGAGGCTGGGAGGCAGTGGTGGGCTCCCATTGCATGGTGCTGTGCCAGCAGGGCTGGGCTCCTCACCTCATCAAGTTGTGCAGTGCTTATAGATGTGAAGGCAAGGAGGAGAGCAAGAGAATGGGCTTGGAGCAGGGAGCCTGTCTGGGGTGTGCTGTCACAGTAAGGAGGAAAACATCACAGTGAGGAGATGTCTCACAAGTGCTTAATGTCACATCTTCACAGATTAATTAATAACTGATCTTTTTTTTTTTTTTTTTTTTTTTTTTGTGTGTGTAATTCTCCCTTGCTTTGTGGACTACTGCTAGGTTTGGCTAAACTAGTTGTTTCAAGATCGCGTCTTGCCCAAATCTCACATTTCATACCATGGATGTTGTCATTGACACTTACCAGGAGCATTGGATATGTCACAACAACTGGTGTGGCAAATGATGCTGGCCACAATGCTCATGGAAAAGCTTGGTCTTGACCTTTGCTGTGAGTTTCTTGTTGGATGCTAAAGGGGTCCTCGTTTCTTCTGGTTTCAGGTGGTAGCACAAGCAGACTTTGAACTGCAGCTGCTTTAAGGCCCATATACCACTCAAATCTGCCTGCAGATCTGCTGTGAATGTTTAAAACGCACCACTGTTTCCTACAGCATCTTGCATGCCATCTGTTTTCCAAATCACTCTCCTCAGCTGCACAATTTAATTACTTGGAAAAGTACAAGAGGGGGGGTGTGCGGAGATGTATGTAAAGGGAAGCTGTTTGTGAAGGCTCTGCATCAGATTCTCCCATTCACTGTGGGGGTACTTGAAGGTGCAGTGGCACTTCAGAAGCAAGGGGGATCTGATCACCCAAACAAAACCCTCTGATTCCCCATTTCCACGGTGGAAATTTGCAGAGAGCAGAGTTCCACCACACTGAGGTCTCATACACGGGGCATAACACAGCATGAGCCCAAAGCCAGCTGTCCAGATCTGTTCCTTCCTCTCTCCGTTCTCTCTTCCTTGGGGATGGTTCCACCCATCCACCATACTTGAACCTGTGAGAAAGTCAGTGCTGGATTCCTCATTTTCCAAATCCATCACTCCTGTTCCTCACAGATGCAGTGGGTGAGCCAGGGCTGAGCAGCCAGGCTCTACCATGTGGGCTGTGGGAACCGGGGGAAGGTCTGAAGAGCCAGAAGGATGATGTGTGACAGCCCAAACAGGCCATGGGCCCTGGCTGATCAACCACAGCACACTTGACAGCAGCTCTTCTTTTTTTGCTTTTCTTCCCCTCTATTTTTGCCACTGATATTCTGGGCAATTTAACACAAGATGCCTGCCTGGGAACTCAGGGGGGGCAGGGGGGGCTATGGGAGCTGCATGTTCACCAGGACGTTGACAGAAAATTTGTCACAATCCAACCGGATCTAATTGGCATGATGTGTAAGAAACAGGCTCCTCAGATATTTTTAGTGCTCCTCAACCTTTCTGGCGCGGATCTGTAGGGCATTAATTAATTCCAGTTGTCTGCCAGTTCAGTTTCTCCAAGCTGGACTCGCAAATAATTTGGCTCCAGGTGTCTTTTAGATCCAGTGATAAGATAACAAGATGCTGGCATTTATTATGCTTGGTGTCTCGAGCACATCTTTACTGATCTGTTGGATACTTTGGACATTATCTGAGTCTTTATTACCTTTTCAAGTACCCATCTTTTCTCCTAGTGGTTTCATTACTGCAGCTTCAGTCAGTGACAAGCAAGAGAAGTGCCCCCAATTAACACACGCACCTCTCTGTATCTCTTTGTTATTTGCATCACATTTTTCTCCCTAGCCATGCTGTGTGCAGCATTCAGACCTTCACTTTACTGTCCACATCTGATTATTTTTATTCTTTTTACAGTGTAGCTCAGTTCACACTACATCTATTCTGATGGCTTTACTATCTGTCATCTGGTCTGTGACTTCCCAGGAAGTGTGGCCTTTCTTATCCATAATGCCAATGGTTTCCCCTTTAATTTCAGGTTTCTTTATACTCTGTAGGACAGAAAACAGAACGGAAGGGCCTTCCTTCAGTGTGGGCTGCACTGGAGCCTCACATCTGCTCTAGGCTAAAACCAGACCTTTGTCCCATGTGCCCAACAGGAGCAGGAGAGTGGGATTATAGTGTCAACATTCCCAGCACTCTGCTTCTCTGACAATCAGTGGAGCTGTAAATCTCTTTCTCACCAGCTGTGAATTCAGAGCTTCTTTCTGAAATGCTGAGTGGCTTCTGCAAAGCAGTGAGCGGCTGAAGGCTCTGAGACAGCCCCAGGCCACCTCCATTCAGCAGGGCAGTGTAGCTCAACTCCTCCTCCATCCCCAAGTTCAGACAGGGTGCAGGGATTGCAGTCGGTTCATTTAAGCTCATGGATGCACACACAGGCACTGCAGACACCTGCTAAGATATGTTTAGTCAATCCAACCACTTTTTTTGTCTTTCATTACTCCTGCCCACTTTTGGATATTTGGGATGGGCAATCCTAGGGAAGCCTGGGATGATCACTCTGGACAGACATCTCTGCTCTAGATATGTCTGTGTGTGATCAGATGTGACACTCCTGCTGTTCGCTGTCTCCACAGCCAGTGAGATCCTACGGGAAGTTCTGCAGCCCTCAGGTGCTGATGGTGACTGCCCTCGTGGGTTGGAGAAGATGGAGGGGACAAGGTTAGGCCACAGCACAGGCAAAGCCCCTCAAGTGTGTGAGCAGCTCCACGTTATCTGGGTGCCTGGCTCCCACTCCCAAGGGACAAAGCTGACGGAAATGCTACAGCTCTACTGGAAGCAGAGACAAGGACTCAATGAAAGCATGTTGCTCTCCATGCGAAAGAGGGACCTCATCTAAGCCAAATTTGTGCTCTTGATAGCCCTGCAAAGACTTTTTATGGAGGCATTCTATTAGCGACTTCATTGGCTTTTTGTCCTCGCCAGGTTTGCATCCGTGCGGGAAATCACACTTGGTGGGCATTGCTCAGCAAAGCATGCCTCGTTCTGAGGCCTGGTGCAAACCAGAGGAGACAGGCACATGGAAATAAGCAGCTGTGAGAGCTGGGCCACGCTTCAGTGCTGCTGGCAACACATCCCTCCCGGAAGGCTCACCCTGCTCACTCTGTCTGAGTGCACCCCATTTTTTGAGAGAGCACTGCCTCTCCTTGAGCCATGGGTCAGCATGTGGGCTCCTTGTCCCGAGAGGTCTCAAATTGCAGGTCTCGGGACATGACTGAAGTTGTGGCCTTGTTGCTGTGGGAAGAGGAGCAAAACACAACAAAGGGAAGCTGCTGCAGGGCTTCACTCAAACACCAAAGACAAGTAAGGACACAGCGTGGAACTTGGCAGGGATTTTGGCACAAGCATGGAGAAGGCCATGTACAGAAAGGCCTGTCCTCGCCAGCACAGCATTGGTCAATGAGGTGCCCAGCTTTTGGCTGCTGCTCGGGGCTGTGGCTGTCACCCCTTGGCAGCACTCCCCCTGCCCTCAGCTGCTGTGTGTGTGCCCAAACACCCCCAGCTGGGTCCCGGCCTGCCCCACTCGCTCCTGACCCTGATGTGGATAAAAAGCTGATTGTGGCAGTATTATTTCAACAGGATCCATCTATGGTCTTCTAGGTAAACCAGAGGTGCTGGAGATCCTCTGTATTGCAGTTCCCTGCTGCACTTTGTAAAACAACCTGTATTTATTCTTGTTTGCAATGCTGGCCATGTTTCTCCTGTGTGGGGATACAAACTGTACGTGATTCCACTCTCCTGCACCCACGCTGGCTTCAGGACCCAAAATGCCTAAGAGGTGAGCTTCTATGTCACAAAGAGAACATCTAACTCCCTCTTGCTTTCAGTGCACAGCTCACAGTACAAAATAAAGCCTAATACATCATTCCTCCTTTTAAATAAACAGATTTATCTTGTCCTGAACACTTCTTATGACAAATAAGGACTAACTGAGACACAGAGAGCAGGCAATAAGTATGCTGCTGCCCAGCACCCTGAACCCACAGGAATGCTAATGGGTTTCAAGCACTGTGGCAAGGGAGAAAGAAAGAAATGCATTTGTTATAAAGTGTGGTTCAGATCCTCAGGTGGTAGATGGTGATGTAGCTCCACTGCAGCCTTAATTGGTACAACGGCTTTGTGAGGTGATGTCTCTCAAATAACAGGCACTCAAGTTTCTGAGATGCACTGTTGGTTCAAATGCACATTGTATAATCCAGACCATATTTGTTTGGGGGTAAGGGCAAAGAACTGAGGATGCAAAGAACTGTATCTTTCTGCATGGGCACTCATCCAGCCAGAGGGCATCAGCAGAACCCCTTTTTCCCAATAGGCTGAGGATTCTGATGAAGTTAATGTTCTCTGAAGACCATCTCACTTGAAATCAAGCTCACTTATGACCTTTTCTGAGCAGCAGGACAAGAAGATCCATAATGCAGAGGCAGTCACACAGAAGACTAGGATGTGATTTTTTAAATGAATGTTTTATTCATGAACTACTTATAAAAATGTGTAAAATACACTCAAATATATTTGATTTGTTGACTGAAGCTAAAAATATAAAAATATACTTAACAAACGCATAAATTAAATTGACAAGAGTAGCACAATTCTGTGTTCACCCAGTGTTTGTTAGGAACACAAACAGAAGCAATTATATAGCATATGAGAATGGAATATGTGCTGAAGACATTTTTCAGTCACTTTACTCCAGGCACTGGCAAACAATTTATGGCTAACCATATTCAAAACCATGTTCTTTTTTTCTCTGTGAGCCCTGCTAGAGGGCAATATATATTTAGCTACTTGATGTTACTCACAGTATTTCTTTAGCTTTCAAATAAAACAAAACCCAACAAAGTCATGCATTTCCATCTACCAGCATCATGTGCCCGAATTCCGCAGCATTTGCTAAATGTAGGCAGCTCCAAGTCCCCAGTATTTCCTACCAGTCTTAAAAAACACCTCATTCTGAACCAGCTGTTGATCTGTGAGGTCATTGCCAGCGGACCCCTTAGCATTGGCCATCCCAACAGGTGGGCAGTTCGACTCTGTCAGCTTGGGAGTTAGTCAAGGGCACAGGGTGTAACGGGAGCTGCCCATGTGCTGCAGTGAGCTCTCACCTTTCATTCAAGGCACAACCCCTCGGGGCTGTGGGTCCCACAGCTCACAGAGCCCAAACATCTGTGACAGGGCCATGAGGGGAGTGACTGCTGTTTTAGGCTGTGTCTCTGAATGTCAGATGCGTTTCTCCGCTCTGTGACCCTGGGAAGAGATGCTAATGCAGTGATTAGGTGGTTGCTGTTCTCATTCCTTTAGTCCACACATTAACTCCCAGGCTGAGGAGCACGGCTGTGTGCTGATGTACTCCTATCTGCTCAGTATTTAACTTTCTGCTTTCTAAGTCAAAGCACGGATAGCCGTATACAATACACAATATAAACGTAAAGCTCACACATTCTTTTTTCCGTTCTACAACTGAAATGAAATTCATAGCATATCACGGCATAAAATAATATTTCTGGCAATTTCAGGCACGTATATAAGCTGTATAAATAACTATAGCAGCAGAGAAAAACGTATAAAGTTGCACTTTTATGACATCTTCACAGTATGCCTTTCTCTCACTCACTTTTGTGTTCCATTAGTAACAAAAAATATCATTTATCAACTCCAGCTATGCAAAATCTACTTCTTTACTATGATCGGTAGTGGATCTTGTAATTTTATTGCACAGATTAAAAACATTTATTATATTTTTTTTCATTATTAAATAACTTTCAATACAAAAAATTTGAATCAAACTGAAAGCCCAACCCTACAAGTGCTTCAGAAGTTGCATGTTACTTTTCAGACTCGCATTCCAGTTGACTTTCATCAAAGAAGTACTCAGGTAGCTTTGTGGACAATGAGGAGATTCACAGGACTGGGCTCCGAGTGTGCAAATCTTAGCTTATGGATCAGCAATAACACTAGCCTTGCTTTATAACATTATTATCGGGAAACATCAATAAAGGAGTTCTGAACATCATTCAGATGTTCAAAACAGAAACATCCTCTTCATCAGAGGATGTCTTTTTCCTTAAGAGCTGTCTTTGTGCAGTACAAAGGCTCCTTCAAGTCCGCTCTTGTTACATTAACAATTTCCCTTTGGTTCTGCTATTTAGCTTACAGGCACAGTAAATATCATTAATTACACGGATAAGTAGGTGTCTCATATTAAAAAATGCTACATATATACTTTTAACTTATTCTCAGTTGTTTAACACTGGTTTCATATGACCAGAATTGGCCAGAAAGCAGAACCAGAGCCATAAGGTGTATGCACATCTCTTGCATGAGATGTAAAGCTGTTCAAGAGCATTGTGCCAGAGTATGTAAGGTAATCTGCCCTCTTACTAAGGGATAAGGAGGAAGAGGCTTGTGAACTGTGTCAATTATTTGCTGAGAGAAAAGACAAAAAGGTTTGCTGTGACATCATCGTTTTGGGTGCAGAATTGCAAACTGTAGGTGCTGCTAACTGAGCAGAGAAACATCAAAACAAAGAGCAGAACAATGCACGCCCTTCTGAAAACAATTAACAGTATACAAACGCAGCAGCATGCAATCAGACTTCTGCCATCCAATCATGTATTATTGAGCCACTTCCATTTCCCTCAGCATAAAAAAATGACACAGTAATATACAGTGAGATAATTTATAGAGTGTATTTGGTATGTCCTCCCAGTGTAATTGCACTGCTGCTGAGTAACACGATCGCCTTTCCTCAGCGACTGCTGCAAAAAGAGAGTACTGATGCAGTGCACGTCACACAAAAGCAATTTTCATGATGCCCTAAGTTCAGCTGTTATTAGTAGAGCCAGCAATCAGTCTAAAGCTGCCATGTTTTTGACCTTGCTTGCTAACATGAAGTCTACATAGCAAAAGAAACAGAGAAGGAGTAGGCCTGCAGTAAATCTGCCCCATTCTTTGTGCTTTTGCCTACACTTCTCTCTATGAAAGGGGCTTCCACTGTGATGTTGTTTCCTTCTTCAGATCCCACTGCGGGCGGTGAACCTTGAGGTTCGTGCGAGGGCCGAGAGGGATGCACAAGAGGAATGAGCCATGTTCTCGTACAGAGCTACCTAAGAGGCTGAATGAGCCTGCAGGTTCTGAGCTTCTGCAGCACCTGAGGGCATTTGGTCAAGAAAGGATGAGACTCCAGCTGCAGTAAGAAGGAAGAGGCACTGTCAGGCTGGGTCCTTCTCTGCAGGAAGACCAGAGTGACACGGAAATGCACAATCTTGCTGGTTCTGTTTTGGAATAATTAAGAAAACTCTGTCGGAGAAACCTTGCAGATTCCTTTACCCACTGTCACACAGGTGTTCCTACTGCAGGGAGAGTATGGCTCCAGTAAGTCATGGCAAAGTCACAGCAATCTTGTCAAAGAGCCACTGCAGTTTCTAACTCAGGCACTTAGCTTAGATGTATTGGTGGCTCTCTGGAGGCCCTCAGGAATACTGTTTTCTCTGCAAAACAGAAGTGGAATCTAAGCACTTGTCTCCAGCAGCAGGCTACGTTTTTTTTCCAGGTAATGAATGGGTAGATAGATGAAAGGAGAACTAACAAGCACTTCCTTCTTGTGAAGAACCACTGTGTGTTGCCTCTTTTCTATTTAACTGAAGAGGTTTTATAAAGACAAAGAACAGCTGAACAGTGTTCAGATCAGTTCCTTGAAGAAGAAGCCTCTTTCACAGAGGAAAGAAGACGTTCCTAAACTGCCTGGCTGGGCAGGACACCTGGTGGGTGCTCCTGGATTACACTCCTAGCTAATCACAGGATGCTCTGAGTGCATCTGATGATTAGCACAGTGAGCTAATTATCCTGTGAGACTGCATTCCCAGGGTTACAAATGAGCCTTTTTCTATTCCACCTGCCCTTGTAGTAGTGACATGAGCTAACATTAAAGCAGAGGAGTCCTGTGTGGACATGCTTTCCGTCTGTGAAAGCAAACGGCCCTTGAAGGAGACCTGCACTCAGGCTCAGGCAGCTATGCTGCAAGCACCTTTAGGCTGAAGCCAACTGTGTAAACTGTGGTATATATATCTTTGTAGGTCTTTATCTCAGTAAGTTTGCAATCTCTCTCATTTTTAAGCAGTCACACTGTTTTAATGAATTTGAGAGCCTTCACATCCTTACATATCTCTTAAGATAAGTGTAAAAAGAATTTTCTTAAACAGCTTTCTTGTTATAATTGTACACAAGTACAAATGCACAGACACATGCTGTGCTCTGATTCTGCTCTCTGAAACCAGGGTGAAGAAACCAGAGAGTGACCTGCTCCCCTCCAAGGATGTGTGTGGGGCAAGTCAGCGAGACTTCACGGCAGCATGTGTTGTTTGATATTTTTTTACTATGTCACATTAGACTGAAACAGTTGCTTCCAGTGAGGTGGACCCTATGTTACGTGGCTGTTATCAAGTTCTGTAAAAGATATGTCATAGTGGTATGAGTGGTGTGGATTTCACCCATTTCACAAGCAGTGAGATTAAAGTGTAGAGTAGCTTTGTAATTCTTATACAGGACTACTGTTCTCTTTCTTAATAGTAGCTTATTTCACCTTACAAATACTGAACTAATTAAAAGAAATTAATGAGGCTCTTCTTGTAGGATTTTTCTGTGTGTTAAATGTCAATACATAACCTGCCCCAAACGCAGCAGCCCTGTTAACAAATGCAATTTAAAATAGTTTATGTAGAACAGTTTACAAAAACTGTGATAAGAAAAAATAGTATTATCTGAAGCTTAATATTAATATAAACATTATAGAAAAAAATACATATTTACATAATGCCAAAATACAATTATATACATTAATATCTATTACACTTAAATTATATAATATCTTTTAAAAAAACACCAGACCAATAAATAATACACAGTCTCAATAGAAAGGTCTGGTACCTTTCTAGTGCACGAAATACAAATATAAAACAAACAAACAAACAAACCCCTACTTAACACATGTGGTCAAAAAAGCAGGTGTCTGTAACATTCTTAGTGCCTTGAATAAACAGCATCTGAAAGCAAGAAATACTGTGATTAGAAAAAAAAAAAGAACACAGGTAGCTTCACGTTCATCTCTGCCTGTTCACTACAGTTCTCTGTAAGGTGGCTGTGGAGCAGGCTGGTGGCTGATGTAACCACTCAAGAGCTGATCTCACCTTTACTTCTGCTAGCATTTCCCAGCTTGTTGAAAACTCCCGTTACTTCAGTCTTTAGCTTCTGCCAAGCCTGGTCTGCCTGCTGATAACTGATTTCTATTAATGATCTTGACAAGGGATTGAGTGCACCCTCAGTAAGTTTGCAGATGACACCAAGTTGGGAGGGAGTGTTGATCTGCCTGAGGGGAAAAGGGCACTACAGAGGGACCTGGACAGACTGGATTGATGGGCCAAGGCAAACTGTATGAGTTTCAATAGGGCCAAGTGTTGGGTCCTGCACTTTAGTCACAACAACCCCAGGCAACCCTACAGGCTTGGGGGGAAGTGTCTGGAAAGCTGCCTGATGGAAAGGGACCTTGGTGTACTGATGGACAGTTGGCTGAACATGAGCCAGCAGTGTGCCCAAGTGGCCAAGAAGGCCAAAGGCATCCTGGCTTGTATCAGGAACGAGTGGTGAACAGGATTAGGGAAGTCATCCTGCCCTGTTCTCAGCACTGGTGAGACCTCACCTCGAGTATTGTGTTCAGCTTTGGGCACCTCAGTACAGAAAGGACATTGAGGTGTTGAAGCAGGTCCAAAGAAGGGCAACAAGACTTATGAAGGGCTTGGAGAATATGTCCTATGAGGAGAGACTGAAGGAACTGGGGCTGTTCAGCCTGTGGAAAAGGAGGCTGAGGGGAGACTTTATTCCCTCTTCCAGCATCTGAAAGGTGCTTACAGCAAGAGTGGGGTTGGTCTCTTTTCACTGGTGACAGGACGAGGGGAAATGGCCTCAAGGTGTACCAGAGTAAGTTTAGGTTGGATGTCAGGAGACACTTCTTTACTGAAAGGGTGGTTAAGCACTGGAATAGGATCCCCAGGGAGGTGGTTGAGTCGCCATTCCTGGATGTATATAAAAAGTTTGGATGTGGTGCTCAGGGACAAGATTTAGCGGAGGGTTGTTAGTTAGGGTAGTATGGTTAGGTCGTGGTTGGACTTGATGATCTTTAAGGTCTTTTCCAACCTGAGTGATTCTATGATTCTAAAGACTAGATTAAAAAAAACCTGTTTTGATTCCTCATCCTATAACCTTAATTTTTACTGTCCAGCTTCAAAGAGCTACTGTGATCCTGCAGTCTCACCCTGAAAGCTTCTAAAAAGCTGCTAGGGATGAGCTCTACATAGACACAAAGGCCACCTCTGTTCACATCTCCTGACTGGTCCTCCATCCATGAGAACAGGAGGTGAAGGACTGTGCTAGTGCCAGGTCTGCTACTGCTGCCCCAGTAGGCCAAGGCAGGGATAGGAGGCACTGATGCGATGACTCCAGGAAGATGACTTCCCAACAGTAGCTCTGCTCTGTCCCCAGCCTCTCCTTAGCAATAACAACCACTTGAACTTATCAGCACACCTCAGTTTAGGTCAGCAGGACCGTAATGTCCTGAAAGATCCACCTCTTACTAGGAATATCCAACAACCTGATGTTTAGGACACTCTTCTGGAACACAACAGACTCCTCCTGTTCACTATTGGCTATAATGGGAATCATGGTTGCATCTGTATGACTGGAACATTTCAGGAACATTTATCAACATGGGAACAGGATATGTGATCTGCTGTCTTCAGTACATGCCAGGGTCTGTAGTAATAATCGTTTCCCTAAGGCCACGAAAGAAATCTAATCTTGCAGTGTTACTCAGAGCTGTTGTGCACTCCAACTGGTTGCTGAGGACCATGGTGCCTCAAGATGTAGCTAAGATGTGACCACAGCTGCTTCCTCTGTTTTCCACTGGGAAGTAAGACTGAGTTTCTCGACACTATTTTCTCAAACTTAACAGGGAGCTCAGACACCCAAATGGCTTAAGGATTTTCAGGCAGTGAGGTATATGTGGGTTATACAACATTCAAGTGCTTTTGTGGGTGTAGCTCTAAATTCTTATTTCCAAGGAACTGCATATAGGCTAGGAAAAAGGAGATGAAAGAAAGGATGGAGAGTTGTTGGAGTAGAAGAAAGCACAGCCTTGGATACCTACATAATCCATTAAGACAAGTAGAAGTTTCTTCAGAACACCTATATAGTCAACAGAAAATGGAGAAAATACAGAACAGAAGCTGAATGCCAAGGATGACAGAGGAGACCAGGAATTCCAAGCAGTCTCAGTATGCTGAAAAACAAGGTAAAACAGGAAGCCAGCATCAGGACAGGGAAAGGATTCAGTTCATCCAACAGCATAGGAATCATAAAGTGCAAAACTCTCCCTGTCTCTCCCCTATGCATGAGGGCAAGTAAGAGCAGCAAGAGAAGTTATAAATACTTCACAGAATCATTTAAGTTGGAAAAGATCTTCCAGATCACCACGTCCAACCATCACTACTAATGAAGGAGTTAGAGTTGCAGAAACATGGTTGTTAAGCACCTTATGAGGCTGATGGTTGAGAGTAACAAGAAAACACAAGTGAAGAAATGAATGTCCAAGAAGAGAACAAATATCAGTGATGAGGGATTGAGAAATCTGCCCCCTGGATTACACTGTCAATGATCTATTAAATTTGAAATATCCCATAATTTGATAATTTTCCACTTACCTCTGTGATACTCAGGATTCACATTTTCGTATATTGGAAACAAAGGATTTTCTTGTTCACTGCGAAGTTTTCTGGCTCTTAACACATCTCTCACACATTGATGCAGATACACATATTGACACTGCAAAATATACACATATATTTTTAAGTCACCCTGGGAAAAGTAATTACAGGCTGACTCCCTCAGGCAGAATCAAGAGCAGTGTTATAAATGAAAATATACTTCTAGAATTCACCTCTTTTTTATTGTGGTAATACAGTAGACTTTTATAATAATCTGTTTTTAAAAACAGTATCATTAAAACATAATTAAACATAAACACATTTTGATTGATTATATCATGACTGAAAGCTTCATCAACTGCAAGGCATGGTTTGACATAATGCTGTGTTGGATAGCTGCTACTCTGAATGCTTTGTATAATTTATGTGCAACTACTAATACGTAAAGGGAAGCACGTGGAAGAAACAACCAGCTTCCTGGATTTTTTTTTTTCTCTGAAAAGAAATATTTTCTACAGATGTTATTAAAGTATAAAAATATTTCAGAACTTTGATGAATGCCTCTTTTTTTTAAATCCCATATATGTTATAAAGTTGCTTCTGAATACACAATGAATGACGATCATCTTTCTGCAGAATGCCTTTCACTAGAAGGGAGCTGAGATGACATTCACAACCAATGCAGAGATGGTCACCATGATGTTACTGACTATCAAACTACCATTATGAAACAGATTGTTAAATCCCCATGTGTTGTCACTATTTCTCGCTTATAAAATGAGTCATTATCATTTTCTGGTTAGTGTAGAATGGTACCCAAAAATTAGGCAAAGCATCTTTATATATCACAGAATCATAGAATGGTTTAAGTTGGAAGGGACCTTCAAGATCATCTGGCTCCAACCCCCAGCTATAGGCAGGTGTCATGGTTTTATGTTTTTTTTTTTTTTTTTTTTTTTTTTTTTTTTTTTTTTTTTTTTTTTTTTTTTTTTTTTTTTTTTTTTCCAGTACTCTGCATCAAAACATCATGTAGTGCACTGGGTATTAAAGTGTTAATGCCCCAATTCCAGGTACCTATCCCTGCACGTTACAGAAGTCACAGGATCTGGTCCTTCAGGGTGGGGTGCTCTCTTACTGCCTGGCAGTGGGTGCTGGAGGCCGCTTTCCTAGCTGTTCCAAGCTCTTCAGGTTTGACTCGGTCTCAGGAACTCTCTCTCCTATCTTATTTATTAGTCTCAATTTCAATCAGACTGTATTATACTGTGTTATCTTGCATTCCAATATCATAGTAAAATAAGTTTTCCTCCATAGATTGTTGCCGCTGTTTTTTCTCCCTCCCTTCCCATTTTTGTGGGGCCGGGGTGGGGGGGGGGAGGGCAGGGGCGTACTGCCCCCCTTGTCATGGGCAGAGATTGATCTAGTCAACTCCGTGACAGCAGGAACACCTCCCTTTAGAACAGGTTGCTCACAGCCCCATCCAGCCTGGCCTTGAATACTTCCAGGGAGGGGCATCCACAGCCTCACTGGGCAACCTGTCCCAGTGTCTCACCACTCTCACTGTGAAGAATTTCTTCCCAATATCTAGCCTAAATCTAGTCTCTTTCAGTTTTTTCATTTCCTCTCGTCCTGTTGCTATCTGCCCTTCTTGCTCCACCTCAAAGACATGATTTCTCAATAAGCATGCATTTCCTCTCCCCAGATCTTCAATCTATTTTTTGCATAAGAAATTTAGCTATCTTTCTGTGCATTTTTCTCAGTGCTTTGGCTCTTGGAAAGTGAGCATGCCTCCAATCTGCCCTGCTGACTATGGGGAAATGGATTCACCTCTGAGGGTGCCAAGTTCAGACTGAGAAGCTGTCTCCCTTCAAAGTGTTCTGTCATTAAGACAGTTCCAGGAAATCTCTCCTTTACATTCCCAGTGGTGCCTATATGCTTTTGTGACTTTTGTATCTATCAAGAAGCTCAGCCACTGATATTCTTGTTTCCAAATTGCAAGAAAGAGCTCCATTAGTACCAAGCTACAGGCAGACCCATCAAACACATTCCGATTGCTCTATTAACAGTTCAGAAAAAATCTAAAGACTGCTTTCACAGCTCTCCCTCATTAAATGCTTCTAAGTGGTTAGCTGCTATTAATGTAAAGTGATTTTCTTGCATTTTTAAAAGCACAGAAAGAAATCCCAAATACTTTTTCTGCACTTGTAGAATATATGTACTTCCAGCACAGTATGTTAGAGTCTGATCAATTTTTCCAACACCATTAATGAAAATGGACAGAGCAGCTCAATAAAAAACACACTTTAAAGCCACAAGGTCACAGTGCCTGGAGTTTTAAAATTATATACACTTAATTTTTCCATTCTCCATTCCTTTTCCCCATTACATCTACCTATCTTATGTTCACCTTCTCACTCCACACCCAAAGGAGTTCTCTCTGTTCAGAGCTCATTTGCTGGACGCTGTAATAACAGAACAGCATGCTGTTAGGTGTCTGCTGCATCATGCTGATGGGGTGATACTGGTACAGTGCCAAGGGACTATAGGAAGCATTGCCACCACTTGTTGGGGCTTGCACCTGCTGTATGAGCCAATGGAAATAAACCTGAACTAGAGATTCTAAATGTATCTAACAAGTATTTCATAATGGAGTAACTGTGAGGTGCTTTAAGATGAGAGATTATTAAATAATACAGCTGGTGTTGGTGTACTGTAGGCTATCCAAAACTTACCTCTGTTTGAACCATGTGAACCCGGTGAAGCCTTAGATCGTGCACTGCTGCATAAATGTCAACAGTGTCCTTTGAATCCAGTTGCTGCAGAATTCGGTCCAGTGCAATGAATGTGCCAGTCCTGCCAACACCAGCACTGAAAAAGAAAGCAACCCAAAAGGTTTAAATGGAGATGGATCGACACATGCAATACTTTTGTACAATTAGATTTCCGGAATGAGAACTTCCTGGTCAACTGGCATCTCTGGGACTTTAAAGATCATCTAGTTCTACCTTCCCTGCTTTGGGCAGTGACACCTTCCACAAGACTGGGCTGCCCTAAGCTCCACCCAACCTGGCCTTGAATGCTTCCAGGGATGGAGCATTCACAGCTTCTCTGGATAACCTGTTTTAGTGTGTCACCATTCTCATAGTGAAGAAATAAGAGGATGAGAGGAAGAGAGGAAAGGAACGATCTGTCAGTTGGTCTCAACATCCGTATGTAGCCAGAGTCATCCTTGGGTATACTTCCTGTTCGGAACGTGTTCTTGTGATCCAGATGCGTTGGGTCACAACCAGCAGCACACAGACAATTTAAGAATGCATAAAGCATAAGAGCAATTGCAGCTGCTGAAATTTCGAAGTACACTCCAGTGGATCCCAAAAGACACAGTAGTTTCTGGGGCTTCTCCAGGGTAAGATTGTGACTGATTTTATATGCCTTGTGAACGCTGCTCAGAGGTATGTGGGAATCTAACGCCCATTGATCATCTCTCAGGTTGTGTGACTGAATACTTGGGATCTTCCCAACGGTATGCAGAAAAGCTCTGTGCTGCTTACTTTTTGCTGCTGCACATACCTGCAGTGCACAACAGTTGGTCCCGTGTCTGGGGTCCTGTTGATATAATCCCTTACAGTTCTGACAAACTGGATCAGAGACTGGGTGGTCTCTGGCACTCCATGATCTGGCCACACAGTGTAATGGAAATGACGAATGAGCTTTGTTGAGTCAAGCTGCTCCTCCTGTTGAGGTACAAAGGTGTGGGTCATCAGAACAGCCAAGAGATGAGGACACACACATACACAGCCTCCATGCAATTTCAGAATGCCACAGCTACTACCAGAGATGAACTGGACATTATGCACCTGTGCTACAGCAGAAGAAACCTTCCTCATTTAGCCTTGCAGGTTTTTTTAAGTCAAATAATAATATAAAAAGAAAAAAAAGATGAATGGATACATACACTGCAGATTTTAAACTCTCGTATTGTCCATTCTGGAAGCACCGATTCAGACAGCATTTCAACTATCAGGTCTCCATAGTACAAGGAATCCTGGTCAAGGGGCCAGTAATGATCACACTTCACCTGCAGGGACATGGAAAAAGATTGATTCATTGTCAATAACAGCTGGAAACAAAGCTTTAATACAGCACTGGCAGGAGCAGATTTCAGACCTCCTGTGCCTAAAGGATGAAGGAAGAACTACAGAATCAAAGAATCATCTAGGTTGGAAAAACCTTGAAAATCATCAAGTCCAACCATCAACCTGACCTACTAAGTCCCTTAATGCCATGTCCACGTCTCTTAATTACCTCCAGGGATGGAGACTCCATCACTTCCCTGGCAGCCCATTCCAGTACTTGACTACCCTCTCTATGAAGAAACTTTTAATAACGCTCAATCTAAACCTTCTCTGACACAATTTGAGACCATTTTTCATATCCAATTGCTTGTCACCTAGAAAGGAGACTGGCAGCATCCTCACTGCAGCCACGCTTCAGGTGGCTGTAGACAGCAGTGAGGTCTCCCTTCAGCCTCCAGACTCCAATTCCCTCAGCAGCTCCTCATTAGACTTGTTTTTTAACCCCTTCACCAGCTTCATTGTTCTTCTCTGCACATGCTCAAGCAATTCAATGGTGCTCTTGTACTGAGGAGCCCAAACCCGAACACAGTACTTGAAATGAGGTCTCACCAGTGTTGTGTATAAGGAAACAATCTCTTCCCAGTCCTGCTGGCCACACAATTTCTGATGCAGACCAGGATGCCATTGGCCACCTTGGCCATTTGGGCACACTGCTGGCTCATGTTCAGCAGGCTGTTGAGCAGCATCCCCAGCACTCTTTCTGAGCAACTTTCTAGCTGTTCTCTCCCAAGCCTATACTGCAGCGCAGGGTTGTTATATCACAAGCTCAAAACCCAGCACTTAGCTATTATGGCTGTTGAATGCCATACAATTGGATTTGGTCCTTTGACCCAGCCTATCTATATCCCTCTGCAAAGCCTTCCTACCCCCAAGCAGATCAACAGTGCTGCATAACCTGGACTTGTCCATAAACTTACTAAGGATGCACTTGATTCCCTCAATCCAGATCACAGATAAAAAATGTTAAACAAAAACGGCCCCAGTTCTGAGCCCTGGGAATGACTTTATTAATCAGGTCTCTAAATAGGTCAAAGTCTGCCATCTGGAAATCCGAAGCAGTACTTCTTCTAACTGCATTCCTTACTTCACAAAAGATCAAAAACTCTATCACTTCACAATCCCTGTGCCCAAGGCATCCTCCAACAACCACATCATCCACAAGCCCTTTCCTGTATGCGAACAGCAGGTCCAGTGGGGTACTTTCTCCAGCTAGTTCCCTCACCACCTGTGTCAGGAGGTTATCCTCCACACACTCCAGGAATCTCATAGACTGCTTCATCTTTGCTGTACTGTATACATATGGGAAATGGAAGATCTCCATGAGTATAAGAAAGAAAAGCAGTACTAACAGCAATTGAAATAAGAGACCAATGCCCCCTCCTGCACTGCCAGATCAACAGACAGGCACTGGGATGAGAAAGAACATGGATGAGGCTAAAAGAGAGAGTTCTCATCACCAATGTTTGTGATGGGGGAACAGGAAGTGCTTCACTGATGTCTTTTCTGAATGCCACAACCTTTTCTGTGACATCTCTTCCCAGAGCTCTGCACAGATGAGAACCAGGCTTCCAGCACATGCTTCCCTGCCTCCTTCTGAGATGTGACAGTGGGATCCCACTGTGAGCCAGTAAGGTGCAGTAAGAGATGGCTTGCTGCCTGGCCTGCATCTGTTTTCTCCATTAAGGAAAAACAACAAGCAAAAAGAAAATATTGCTATATATCCACTGGAAGAACACCACTTCGAGCTGATTTAACCTTTTAACAGATCTATTCTGTGTCTTACAGAGAAGGTGCAGGACATAGTCACACTTGCAGAGCTGGATTGCTCAGACAGCTAAATATTGCCTACCTATGCTTGCACTCAATCAAGCCGTTCAGTGTGTGAGCGGTCTCTTTGCTTACGACATAAGGGCTTATCAAAGAGATGCCACATAATTTTTGCAGGTGGTTGTCCTTAAGGGAATCATAGTAGTACTAGTGAACAAAGTGCTGGATTAGAGACCAGAAGCACTGATGCTGCATGATCTTGGGATGGTCACTGCATTCTAACTTTACAGACTTTAAATTCGCCTCCTGTCTTTAGATTACAGCTTTCATTTCTTACTGTGTATACTTTGAGTGGGGCTTTTGGCATCAGCATGATGCAAATAATAAGCATAAACACTGAATAAATATTAAAACATTGATAATGACATTATAAAATAAAATTAAAAAAAAACAATAATTAAGTCGTTATTGATAAAGAAAAGTCACTGCTCACCCGGCCCTTCTCAACACACTGGGTTACCATGACAATATTATGCACATTTTGTTCCCATGCCATCTTCCAGAACTCATCTTTAGTGCCAGGCAAAGGACCCTGAGTTGCTATGTATTCCCTGCGGAAATTATTGCCCTGCAAGAAAAGAAAACTTCATTAGTTTCCATAAAGGCAGAAAAAAAGATCTTCTAGCAACTGAACAAGCCACAGAGTTACAGTCTGCAGCAATGATGCCCTTGCTGGGGCAACAGCTTTGAGAGCTGAGTTACTGCCTTAGACCTCAAAGCAGAAGGCTGGTGGGCGCAGAGAGAAGGAAGAGACTGCAGAAGTGTATATAAATACTATTCCTTTTGTAACAGTCAAAGTTTTGCATTGCTATATTGTGTCCAGCCCAGTATCAAGCAATTTTGGAACGAGTAGGAGTTTTTGTTTCAGTTCTGATGCTTTTAATATATTAGCTGACTTCTAGCTTGAAATTTATATTGTTAAAACTACTGCTATCATCAATCAACTCTCTAGTAAATGACATTATTGTAATCTCAGCCAGTTTCACCATCAGACAAGGTGCCAGCACTGTCAGGATGAGCTGCAGCTTCACACTGAGGATGCCACCTGCAGTGATAGCTACAGTAGTTGTGGACAGTGTATAAAATCAGTGACCTTTGAAAATGTGTCCTTGGCCAATTAGACCTGCTATCTTACATAACTATAGGAATCTAAGAAAGTGTCCTTGAGTGCTAGCTGAACCACTCAAAGCTAACTTAATGGCAGCCAGACAGAGCCTTTTAGCACACCTACAAAATAAGTTCTCAGACTTCCAGCTAAGATGAATAAATGAAGGGGGAAGGGAGGCCTTAAGCCTCCAGCTGCATATTCAGTTTTAGATGAAGGGCAAATAACCACTAAGGAAGGACTGTAAAATAACATCTCTGAGTCACTTACTGGTATATAGCTTGCATTAATGTAGTCTGAGCAAGGGTCATCATCCACATTGGAAAGCTTCACTCTTGATGTATCATCTAGGAAGAAAGCGATTAGAAGATGCTTACAGCTGGGTCTTGATTTTCAGTCCCTCTCCCATTTAAAGAAGTGCATTTGTGAAAGGACTGGTGAGATTATTACTGGAATTTTATATGGATAGCTAATTTAGAGGAATAACTGTTTATATTTGTACTGCCTCTTTCATCTAGGAGGGCTCTGAATTATTTCAGAGTACGAGGAGGACAAGTGAGAAGCAGGCAATGAATATTCAAAAATTCCTCTGCTAACTAGCACAGGATTTGTTAGGACAATGAAAAAGCCACAAAAGCACCCTTCTTTTACCTGACTGCAGTGTGCTGCTTTGGAGAAAAGTGCCCAGGGAGAAAAGTGCCCAAGGGCACTGTCCTTGAAAGAGCAGTCGTGCTAGAGCAGCCTGCACGGCTTCCAGAATAACCCCATGTTAGCAGGCCAAGTGTCTCCCCTGGAAGCAGTGGCATCTCAACTGCTAGACAAGTACAGAGCGCTTAACCCACTGGCTGCCAATTTGTGAGATGATGCCATGCTGTATCTCAGCCAGGTGTTGCTTCTTGTACAACCCAGGCCATGTGCAGAAGTAAGAATACGGGTGAATGGCCATGTGATAAGGAAGCTACAGTCAGTAGGAATATGGCATGGCTTTGAGCAGGGGGTCTGGATCAGAGGTGCAGCCCTCAGCCCAGTATGGCAGTCGGAACACATGAGAAGCTGTGAGGCTGTGCACTAAGGGCACAACATGCCCAGCAGCCAAGCACTATGCTCCTCCTCCGTGCACAGAATCTGTTACCTCCAAAACTGCTGGACAGGAGATTAAAGGGGGCAATTTTCAGTAACAGGTCCTGCCCCAAAAGAACACAACTAACCTCATGTATGTGTCCCACAATCCAGAACCACACTAGCTCTAGACTAGCTCTAGCAGGTTTGCTGACCTCTGAAGAAGAAACAGTCAACGTGGCTGTTAGCACTGAAGGGATGATACCCTCTACGTATAGAACTTCAGTGTTATTTCTTCTATCCTTGTTATTAGCAATGACTGAATGCTTGTAAAAGCTTGAGCTTTTTCTCTCTAGACTGAACACTAGTCACTACACCTCTAGTGCAAAACAGAATTACTTGTGTGTGAAGCCATTTGGGGCCAAACGTCATATGCCTCCAAGCACCCTGACCTAAGGTGGCAGAGGTATTTCAACTCTGACAGAAATGAGAGAAAGAATTGGCTGCGCTCTCTTTTTTACTAGGCTCACTGGAAAAAGTGACAAGTAGTTGGTGTGATGTAATATTACACAACCAAAACTAAAACTCACAGGGCAATATATTATTATATCTATTTTTTCCTCTGTTCTCTGGCAGCAGTGCTATGTCACATGTCTGGTTTCGACCCACGTCTTTCAAGTCCTGAAAAAAATTAGAAATAAAATGTCAGTTGAAAATAATTAAAGGATGTGATAACACAGGGGGGCAAGGTACTTATCAGCTCCTGGAGGCCATGGATAGGGAAAGACTGGTGGTTTTTTTTTGTTTGTTTGTTTTTTTAAAAACAAAATTAAATAGCTAATCATAATGGCATAAGGCAAGCACATGGCTGACAGGTGTTTTCCATGATTTGTCACACAGATGTGGCACACAGATGAATGCTCCTGACCTCAGGCATGTAGTATCAGGTAGAACTGCCAACCAGAAGATGCTGTGCCAAATGAAGAGCTGGTATTACAAGTGGAGTTCAGGTGAAACACTCAAAATTATTTTGGTTTGCGTGAGACAAACAAAAATACGATTCAACCAGCTCATGCCTTCATAAAGTAAGGTCCTTTGTCTAGATTTGGTTCCCACCTCATATTCCTTGGACAGGAGGTAGTTGGAGTCTGCTTGGAGTTTGGCGAAGTGTGCTTCAAAATGACTGATTTTGATCGGACTGAAATATTCAACAGGAGGAAGAAAATCAGACGATGAATCACAGTCATAATTTATTCAGTTATCTTTTTTAAGCTTTTTAACTGTTTTTTGTTTTTTTGGTTTTTTTTTACCTGGAAGTTTTCCGGTTCCTAGAAATAATATTAAAAGAAAAAGAAACATTTTATTAGTGACAAAATTGGGCCGCTCATCCATGAAGCCATGTTAAAATATTGCTCTCAGAAACAAAACTGATGATGTTACCCTTTTTGCCCCAAGTTCAGATGGACAGCCAGTGGTTTGTCCCTGCGAATGCTCAGCCTGGCTGTAGGTCTCTCATGGCCATTGCTGGAACAAGAAATAAGATACTTTCATTTCTGTTTTACCATTACAGTGCATTGCTGCTAAGAACTGCTGACAGTAGTGAGTGAACAGGCTATGGGGTAAGCCTAGGTTGAATATCAGGAAAAACTTCTTTACTGAAAGGGTGGTTAAGCACTGGAATAGGATCCCCAGGGAGGTGGTTGAGTCGCCATCCCTGGATGTGTTTAAAAACTGCTTGGATGTGGTGCTCAGGGACGTGATTTAGCAGAGGGCTGTTAGTTAGGGTAGCATGGTTGGGTTGTGGTTGGACTTGATGATCTTTAAGGTCTTTTCCAACCTGAGTGATTCTATGATTCTAAGACTTGGTTCCTCATCTGAAATGGTCTCAGTACAGCATATCATTAAGGAGGGCATCCTATTTCCTATCAGCAATATTGGTGCAGTCATGCAAAATGGTTTCAACAGATAAAGCATTTTTCAAAGTTGCGGCAGTATTTTGCTTTTTAAAAATGTATTCAAAATTCACTATTTAAAACTAATCTCTGATGTGAAATATACAACTATAATCAACAGAAAACTGAGAAGTTTGAATTCATGGCATGGACACTGAGGTAGTGTCACACTAAGATTTTTGAACTGAAATAACAAAGTCTAAACAAACAGTTCCAAGAACTTCCCATATGTAATGGTTATGAAAATAATTTGAAACATTTCATTTTTTACAAAAGATACTGAGTTTGTATGATAAGCCATTTTTTTTCAGAAAAATTCAGACTCCTAACAAAAAGAGGTTGCAGAGATCCTTTATGAGACGATTCTTACAAATATCAGTAGATATTTGAAACTCCTATCAAGAAGATATTCACCTCTTGATATTTAAGTCATTCATTCTATAGTTACAGAATGGCCAGGGTTGGAAGGGACCTCAAGGATCATGAATCTCCAACCCCCCTGCCACAAGCAGGGCCACCAACCTCCCCATTTAATACTAGATGGGAAATACTGGTGTGTATAGGTACTATCTCTTTAACACTCCAGTGCATTTCTTATATTAAAATAGCTTGACCTGATCTCATAACAGAGGCTGATAAAAGGACTCTACTTACCTAACTTTCTGTCTGCAGACAAATAAAGCAGTAACAGCCACCAACATTACAATTAGAAACAAACCAGCGCTCACACCTTCAATAACTCCAAAGAGGGGCTCTAAAAACAAAACAGTGTATTTATACATATACATTTTGAAGAAAATACATTAAGAATCACCAAAGCCCAGAGAATATGTTACCATTAGCTAGAGGAAATGGTTAAATTAAAGGAATCAAAAGTGTCTAAACAACTGAATTAAGCCTTGGTTTTCTGTCCTAATTTTTTCTAAATGTTATGCAAAATTTTTCATTCCCAACCACAGTAAAAGAAAGCACAGCATCATCATATAGGAATTTGGTTATCTTGTACTTTGAAGCTTTCTTGGTGACAACATCACCGAGAATTCACCCTTTCCTCTGCTGTCAGCAGCTCCACCAAGCAGACCTTTTAATTTTCAAATTCATGGCTTATCCATGGCAAATAATGGCCACGAATAAGCCACAGCTTCTACCTTATTTTAAAGTAGACTTTAGGACACTGCATGACAAAAACAAGTGGCTTTGTTCCACTCCTTCCAAACAGATCTGGATACCAGAATGTTTTGAGCTGTAATATGTAATCACTTGCTACAATGACTGAAAAGCAAGCCTGAAACTAACCTGCCTCTGTAGTGATTGGTAAAGAGAAGAAGGTGTCTGCAAAGAGTGGTTGAGGAAGTTCCTTTGGGTCTTCACTGAAGAGCTGGGTAAAAGCCCGTATGCTGATCCTAAAAAAAAACAGTACAGTTTACAGTTACTAGTTAAATTTATCAGATGTTCAGAGCCCACTATGGAAAAATAAAAGATTAAGATAAGAAATGACTTGTCTTTTAGAAATAACTAAAAACTTTCCATTGACCACAGGCTGCTCTTAAAACAGGTGCCTTAGATAAGTACCACAGCTGGGTGATGTAAATCCCAACCCAGCTATCACAGATGGAAGAACACAAAGTCAAGAACGGGGCTCCTGCTGCTGGCACACACAGCCTGACAGCATCTGGAGACAGGGTCACAGGAGCTGCAGTGGTAAGAGGATTCAGAAACACTTCCGAGAGTGGAGAGATGCTTTCCCTTCACGTAGGTAGGCTGTGTTAATGGAAAAATGGTAAAATGAAAAAGAACAATCCTCTTTGTTCTCCTGGTAATGTTAGTATTTCCCAAACTGAATTTTAGGGAAATGTGCCTTAATGAGAACAGAGAGGTAGGGGATCCCAGCAATGTGTTAATGACAGCGCACATCATGCCTCTCAGCTTCTTCACAATCTGGCATGTGCCTTCTGTTCATGTCACTGTCTGGTAAGCATCTTGCAGATCTCTTGGCAGGGTATTTGCCTGCAAGAAGGGTGTGACTGAGCTGCACTGGAGCTCACATTTGGTTTCACAGCCTGCTCAACTCCTAAGCCTGGTCTTGGCAGTAGTGCTCTTCTATATCCTACAGCAAACCCAGTCAGCTCTGAACTGTGCCACGGATTAGAACAACCTGCACAATTTTCTACCTTGTCCCAAAGGACTTGTGTGAGTACATAGTGCCAAATCAACTCAGTGCAGCTTCTTGCCTTCTCTTGTTATGTAATCTTCTGACTTAGATGACTTTGTGTTTCCAAAGAGAGATTTACTAACTGTAGGAAAGGTCTCAACCAAAAAAAAATAAACAAACATACTCTGCGTTAATTAATGGTATCCCATGCTAATGAAAGTACGGTTTATATCTATGGAATGGGGCATGGATACAGCTTTTATAAATTATGATGTGAAACACAAGGAACATTATACAACCCAGTTATTAATCTTCAGAAGCTCAAGTGTATCAGGCACTCAGCACTATGCCTAATAATGTAACAGAGCACGATTACCAACATAAATCTCACCTATAAGCAGTCCGAGGCTTCAGGGGTCCATCGCAGAATTTTTGCTGATCCGGATCACACTTTCCTCCCAGATTTTCCATTTCTCCTCCAAGCTTAATGTCAAAGCTTTTATAATCACTGTCAGGGTTTTCAGCACATCTACTGGCAAAATAATTTGTCTGGTAGATGCGTATGGAGTCATTGTGTTTGTACTCCTGGTAGGAAGGTAATGGGTGCTGCTCATCAGGCTTTGGTCCTTCACTACCTACATCACATGCAGAGAAAGAGAGAAGGTTTACATATCACAGCCATTAACACAATGCAATACTAGAGACTCAGTGTTGATGGACCAAATCCTTATTATCCAGCTTTTGAGCCTTTTCTGGAGGAAAAGTAGGTAAAAAAAATCCCACAAATTGACAACAGTGGTCTGCAGTGTATGCAGAGAAAAAACACACAGGAAATGACAGGAGTTTGCTGAAAGAGAACTTGCAATAGCATGTAGAAGACTTGAGTAGGCAAAAGCCTAGCAATGAGTAGTCCCTTTCTACAAGAGCTCTACAAACTGCTCAGGCATGACAAAGTAGATAGTGGAAATATTTCCTCTGTTGGTTTTTTTTTTTTTTTTTTTTTTTTTTTAACCTAAGAGCTGATGGACAGAGATCTTAAGAAACTTTATTAAGAATCATAAAATACCAGTGTACTGATATATGAAGCTGCTTCAAAAACCAGTATTAACTGTCAAGACATCCATTTGCATTGTCACATATAGGTCAATGACAGAAAAGGAGGCTTACATACATACTGCAAGGGCGATTTCTGCTCTGTTCTGTGTGTAAAGTCATATTCTTCAATAAGCAAACTCCACCTGGATCATTCTACTTTTTCCTTCTCTGTGTGGCTTACTGGGGTTCTCCAAGGGGTTGTTTTAGTTGTTTCCCCTTACAACTAAGCTACTTTTTGAGATCTGGGCACAGCAAGGCAGTTTATTCTATGTTCACTCTCAACAGCATCCATGATCCAACGTAAGTCTTCTGCTGTGGAAACTTTCTGATCTTATATGAGAGTATCTCCTAGAGTACAGAACCTAACTACCACTTCTGGCTAGGCTCTGCAGTCGCTACTAACCCTCAGAGAGGAAGACTGCTTAAAATCCCAGGCTAGGGAGCCCTTCAGTGAAACTCAGCAACTATATAAGAAATTATTTTGCTGTGTAGTGATGAGGGTGTACATCTGCATGTAAATCATATATGATTTATAGCCTATAGGCTATGGAGAGAATGGTATTAAATGATACTTACCATCAGCCTCTCTGACAACCACGGTAAAGTACTTCACAGCTCCATTAGTATCACTAAACCAGCTGCAGTTAAAAGTAAAGTTGATGGAGGATTTGGTAATCAGCACCTCTTTTTTGTTCACTCGTATGTCTGGAGGTGGCTGAGGGGGACCTGAGAAATGAAACAAAAGAAGGAAAAAAAAAAAAAAAAGGAAAAGCATTATCTTTGTATTCATTGTGAGCTATACCTAGAAAAGGAAATGCAATTCTGAATAAAGTTCAGATGACTGGACCCAAGTTTCTGATGATATTCTTTTGCAGTTAAGAAAATGTCTTCACCTCCCACAGGGAAACTGCCAAAGAATGAAACAAGCCAATGGTGAGTCAACCATAATAACAGTGGCAGCTCCTCAGTAGGAATTCCTGCAGAAACCCACTTGGAAATGCATTAAAGTCTTGCTAAATCTATGAAATCAGAATTTGCAGCTGCTAAAGATGACACAAGTTTAAACCAGGTATATGGAAGCCAGTTAGCCCACTCACTAAAAGATGTTACCTATTTTAAGCATCTAAATTTCTGTTTCCCTTTCCAAATGAACAGCAATGAGCCAGACACAGCATTGAACTACAAAATACCATTTTGCAAACTGATTCCAGAATTTCTTCAGGAAGCATTCTTTGTATGATAGAAAACTATACCTTAAACAGTGGCATAGCAATATTAAACTGCAAAGCAAAGTAGCAGGGATTTTAAAGATCTACATTGTGGAATGATTTAAAAATCTGTTCCACTGCAATTTGATTGCGTGCACAGAAAAAAAACACTTCAAACACACAAGCAGGTGGCTGAACTTCAAAAGGTTTCAGACAGGAAAAAGAACCAAAAATTCACATTTTTATGGTACTTAGTTAAGCTTCTTAAATCTATAAAGCCAGGCTGTAATTTTTAGGAAGAGCTGTGTTTCCTTGGGGTAGAGCTAAGAGTTGTAACTAAAAGTTCCATGCACTGGCCATTGTGGAGTTTAATTTCTAACCAACACACGCAGTGGCTTATTGCTGCTCACTGTCTCCATTCACAGCAATTCTGCATTCCACTTACGGTCAATCATTGTGATGGTGCTGTCTTCAACTACTTCACTTGTCATGTCTGCAGAATGCACCTTGATGGACACCAGGTAGCGCTTGTGGGGAACAAGGGTCATTATATTGAGCAGAGTTTTGTCTTTTTCTATCCTTTTAGAAAATTCCACTTCCCGAGTGTCCAGTTTTTTGCACTCAACACTATATCCATCAAAGTCAGAATCAGGAGGAGTCCAGGAACATGCAATGGCAGTAGAAGTCTGGGGCCGACAATGAAGACTTTGAATCTTGTCTGGTTCTATAAAAATGTGGAGAAATTTAAAATCAGTGAGAAAAGGGACAGGCATCAAACATTCACCCCGTGGCTCGGGTAGCATCCCTAGATTCAACATCAACCACATAATCAGAGCAGGAGGCCAGGAGCCAGAATTCCTCTCTCCCACAGATGTGCACTTCCTGATTATTGGGCAAGGCAGGCTAACTCATTTCAGCCATCTGAAATTGGAGCTAGTGACATTGGTTTCAGCAGATTAATGAAGTAATTAAAACTTCAGCAAGTAATTTTGTTTGTTTTCACTATTAAGAGAAACACTGCAAAGCAATGGATTTCTAATACTGTGCTGCAATTTATTTGGAGGTTACACCTGATTATCAGTGTCAGTCAGTTCTGATACCATTATTTTACGACTGATCTGGTTTGCTGGATAGGACATGGTGTGTTCTTATTGCTAAAGCATACCACAGAAGTATGCTTTGTCCATGTAATACTGGAATATCACAGAACACGACATGTAGCAAAAATGGGATTTCTCCTTCAGATGGTGGGCACCTACCTACATTTAAGCAGTCAAATACAGGTCAAAACTATGTTGTCATTTTTAATTATAATAATGAATGAAGTCTAAAGGGCTATTAGCTTAGTAAACACAGGTGTGACATGTGACCCCATGTGACATGAAAGTTTCCATGGCTGTTATTTTTACAATTCTAGATCACTTCTACAAATGAGTCGACTGCTGAGGCTTCTAAAGACAGCTAGAGCTGATGAAGATCCACAAGCACTGACTGCCAGAAATGCAGAACAACGAAATACTCTGCTTCCAGTTTTAAATCTCATACAGCAGGGTTCCACTCATCCTCTCCAATTGTTCAGACACTGATGAGTTCAATGTTCTACTGTCCATAGACAGAGAAGTTTGGTTATTCAGCCTTCTTGTATCCCAGAAACTGACTGATTCAGACTCTGTAACCAAACAGCTCTGCTCTGGATGTGACGTTTGCAAATGTATGCCTGTTTTCAATCTTTAAACACTTGACCTTGCACACAGCAAGGGATTATTTTAGAGTTCAGCAGAATTCATCGCCAGTCACTCATGAATTTATTAATGGAAATTACTGACTGTGAAAGGAACTAGTAAGATTTAACAGCTTTGCAACTTCTCCAGCTGAGTGTTAGGGTGCAATGGATATAATTACTTACTGGTTCTCACACTTTCAGACTGTGACTGACTGTATGTCTTCCAGCTGTCACCACTGACCGTTCTGACACTGAACTTATAGAGCCTTCCAGGTCGCAGGCCATAGATGATGCGTACTTTTGATTTGCTGCTGCTGTAGGGATTGAATACTGTGAGGGGATCCTTTGGGAGCCACTGCAACTCAAAATCATCATAGTCTGTCCAGTCTGGAGGACCCAGCCATGTGACTGATAGAGAAGTGTTTGCAACATCAGCGAACGACACAGCGTTAGGAGGGCTGGGTGCTACACAAAAATAAAATAAAATAAGAGACTGACTCTTACCAAACTTTTACACAAAACAAAGAAGATGAAACACAGTGAAAAACAGTGCTGAACAAAATCACAGGTTTAATACCCTCTCAGATGTTCTTTATCTTTTAGATCTTCAGTGACTCCTATAACAAATTGTTCCTCAGAAAACGGCTGTTGCATAGTTGTGAAATGATATGAATCCTGTAGAAATGACTAATCAAAAATTTCAGAGCTCTTGGGTCGTACCTGTTCTTCCTTCAGCATTTGCTGTATTGATCAGGTCACCGCTGTGAGTCACCACAACCAGAGTGTACTTTCTGCCAGGAACAAGCCCCTGGAAATGCCACTCTTTCAGGTCTTTCCCCTGCAATGACTCCTTCTGCGTCCCATTTGGGTTGTAAAGATTGAACTCATAAAAGTCAACATCTCCGGCTGCTGGACTCCAGGTGAACCACAGACTGTCTGTCATGTTTCTGTTGGATGCCTTGAGACCAACAACTGGAGCTGGTGCTGAAAAAAGGGGGTGGATATTAATTTACAGAGAACATCCTTGCAGAGGAGAAGCAACAAGACAAAACAGACCTTATCCTTAGATACAGATATAATGGTTTCATGTAATGACAGTCATGTAGCAATCTAGACAGGCAGAACAGTTGGCCAAAACCCTAGGAAGCTTCAGAAGTACATCTCAACAGTTTGCTGTCTTATTTAGATCTTCCACTGTCCCCAGAAGGGGTAGAAATGTTCATAACAGATGGTTTTGCAAATGTTAAGCAGCTTTCTCCTAGTCAGTATCTGGAAACATCCAATTCTGAGGCAGCTGAAGAAAGTCTGCTGCTGTTCAGCAGTGGTGCACAGATGTTACCATACAGTGGCTTAGAGGATAAAGAAAGGCTTCAGAGATGTCAGATCTGCTAGTGCTGCTTAGGAAACTGCTTCCCATGTGTGACTGAGAAAATGTGGAGCTGCAGCCAGAACTCACCATGGGAAAGAAGTTTTATTTCACTGATAGACTGTCTATTCTATTAATCCTACTTTCTTTGCATTTTTGCCTTTTTCACTTACAGACCAGCATTGCTTTTTGAGTAGAAGAGTAGAAGATAGGTGTTCTCCATTAAAGCTCACACATCACACACTGCGATACCCATCTCCTGACCTCAGTACCTGGTGACTATAGTACAGTGCAGATAACAAACTTCTCTGCTACATTTTTCCTTTTGTGAACACACCACTCAGAATTTTTCCGCTTATCTGTCTAATGCTCTTCATACGTAAGAAAATATTGATACTTCTAACAGTTGCCCTAATCTAGCATGAGCACCACACTCAGACTACCTCAATGGATGCTCTTGTGAGCACTGCACTGGAGGCAGATTTTCTCACATATCCTTACCTGTTCTCCCAAAGACAGATGATTCATTAGTGAGGTCTCCACTGTGGGTAACAATCACCATTCGATACATCCTGCCTTGCCGCAAGTTCTGGAATGAACACTGCTGAAGGTGCTGCTCTCCCGAAATCCTGTCGTGAAGGGACTTGTCTGGGTTGTACAGGAAGATGTCATACGAATCAAGCTCTCCTTGTGAGGTGGTCCAGCTGAAGGACAATTGGTCAGTGGTATTCTCTGTGACCTTCAGATTTGTGACAGCTGCTGGAACTGAAAAGAAGGATAAATGCAAGGGTAAGTATCAAGGCGTCTATCCACTAAGCTGAACCTTTAATAAGTAACTGCTCATGGTTGTCATACATTTTAGTTAAGCCACAAGTAGCCAGTTAATGTCAACAGCAACTTTCAGAAACAAGGGAAGAGCATTTATGAGGTGCCACTGAGTTTCTCCAATACAATATTTGGATTCCCCACTCTGTTCTCTGGCCTGTGCTCACACAGAACTGTCCTTTCATTTCTACAAAAAGCTTTTCTAGAATAAAGACTGCAAGGCTTGGCTCAAAGTTTAAAGATGCATATTCACGTCAAAACCTGTGCTAAAAGCCTAGAGACCGTGAATGAGAAATTTTATAACAATCAAGAATTCAGGTCATTCCATCACAGACAGACTGAGGGAGGTACTTCACTGTTTGGTATAGCATTCTTACTGTGAAACTGTGTCCACCTTATTATGCAAACAAATTTCAGACACACATATGAAGCACATAACAGGAAAAATGGTACGTAAGCAGCTGGAGTTGCTCTTACCAAAAGATTTTCAGTATCAAGATACACAGACAATTCATGTATTTAATGTTATCATACTGAGGAAACTATAAATAAACTGAGATATTATAATTACCTGTTCGCCCAACAGTTTCTGCTCGTTTACTGAAGAGTCCACCACTGACTGTCAAAACATGTATTTTGTACTTCTTGCCAGGTAACAAATCTTCAAATTTGTGCTGTTTGGCAGTAGCTGGCTCTGATTTGTTGCTCAGGAGGACTCCTTGCTCATTCAAGAGCAGAATGTCGTATCTTTCAGCTACACCAGGAGCTTTCTGCCAGGTTACTAACAAGGAATGACTGCTGTAAGCATGATCAGCTAATAACTCCTGGACAGAGGCGGGAACTAGAAGCAACAATTAAATGTGAACGTTACCAGATGAAATATGGACCATGCAGTACACAATTCTGACTAATTAATAGAGATTATTTTTAAAAATTTGTATGTTCATTCATGAGAAAAGAGATGGGTGTCTGTGCATGTATTTGCATAAGTAAATAATTCCTAGACATCAGAGTATCATGGATATCTGAGATGGCATAAAGAGCAAATTATACACTTAAATTATCATGAAAAGTGTGAGATGGAGCATGACCAAAAACTGACTAGCCGAAATGGACAAGAAAGATATTATGGAAAAGAATTGAAAAACAAAGAAGTGGTAAATTGGTTCAAAATAGTGGCACAAAATAGGAAATATGAACTAGCCACTGCCGCACAAAAGTTAAGGCCACAGTAAACATTTTGGTATGTAACAGAGAAGGTGGATTTAAAACAAATTGTTCCTCTGCTTTTGTGCCATGACAAGCAGAATTTTGGGGCATCATACTGTTTTAATAATCTTGACCACTGCTGGCACACAGTATTTGCATCTTGCAGATGCATACGCTGAATAGATACAAGCACAAGACTGGGCAGAGATGAAATTTTGTTCTTCCTAACAAGACACATTTTGGGCTGTGAATCTGAATCCCACACACGTTTACCCAGTTAAAGCTACTCATGTAAGAGTTCTCAATGGCATTAATGGAATTACACCCAAGTAGCTTCTGGGAAGATATAAAGTTACTTGCTCCTCGTCTCAAAAGAAACTTACTAGTTCTCCCAGAAGCTGCTAAGCTGTTGTGTAAGGCACCACTGTTTGACTGCACCACCACCCGGTACTGCTCCCCAGCTTCCAAATCATGAAATGTATGCTCAGAGACATCTTTGGAGACACTCCTGGAATCAAGCTGATGGTTTTGCTGAAATATAGTCACTGTGTAGGAATCAACATCTCCACTTCCAGGTGTCCAGTTCACTTTCAGGCTGTCTGTCATACCATTAGGTGAAACGTGTATGTTTCTCACTGCACTTGGAACTGAAAATAAATAAAATAGAACACAAAGACACCTGCTCACAAAGTTCCTGGTTCATTCAAGTTTTTGAATCCTGTTCTTTTTTATGACTACAATAAACACTTCAGAGTACAAAGAGCGTTCATGAGTACAAGTAATTGCACTCACAGGTAAACACAAGTGAAGCTGAAAATATTTGTGTAGGACTGTGATGTCACAGAAAAACAACTCCATGTGTTTATAGCAATAGTAAAAAAAAATTAAGTAGGTCAAAAAGAAAAGAAAGTGTTTTAACATTCCTTTAAATGGATAAGCTCCCTGTTTTTACAATGATACTTCACAGACCTTCAGGAAAATCAAAGCCCCTTGTGTACATTTAATTAGTTAGCCATTTTGCAGTACATTTAATTAGTTAGCCATTTTGCAGTTAAAATCTCACCTACGCATTTTAGGTAGGTAAACAGAGGTGTAAAACAGCATAATTGATTTAGCTAGAGATACTAAGCAAACAACTGGCATGCATGAGAATAAAAGAAACCCTAACACTGACATTTCAATACTGATGTACTGGTGTGGTTTTCAGTGAGATCTCCCGTGTTCATGATGTGTTACAGGAGCTCAAATAAGATCATGGTTCAGCCTTGATTCTCTGTGCATCATTTTTCTGCTAGAAAAGTCCCAACACAAGTTCTAAATACCACATTCCTTCTTACTTGTCAGGCCTTCTATGAAAGTAGCACGTTGTGCATCTCCACTGATTGTCAAGACAAGAATTTTGTATAGACGTCCTGGAGTCAGAGCTGTGAACCAACACTCCTCGATGGTGTTCCCAAGGAAAATGGGTGGGAAGATCTTCATATCATTGTAGAGGAGTTGAATCTCATATTTATCAACATCACCCTCAGCCTTTGACCAGGTTACCTGCAGATCTTCTGTGCTTCTGTTACTAAGAGTCAGTTCCTTCACCGACTCCGGCACTGAATAGGTGAAAAGAAAGGAAAACTTCTCAGTACTTCTTAAAACATCATAACAAAAAACAGATAACAGCTCAGAGGCCATATTCCTGAGCTAAAACTTTCCATTCAGTTCCTCAGGAAAAACAATAGATTGCACTTAATTTAAAGGCTTGTTGTTTGTGGTCTGCACCATATACAACACTGAAAGGTCCCCTTTCAGAAAAGGGAGCCCACAATCTATCCTCTTTAAAACAAACTCACAAACAAATAATGGAGCTGGCACAGAGTTTGCACTGCCAAAAGAACTTGAGAAGCATCCTTATGTACAGCAAACATGGTGCAGAGTTCTCAGCTAGTGGAGATCTAAGGAAAGCTTTGATGCAGCACCATGCTGTGCAGTTCCTGACTCCTGCCAGATGCAGGTCAGTTATTCTTGCCCAGCACTGCATCTATGTTAATAAACTTGTGTGTCTTAGCATGGCTCATTAGCTTACTTGTATCACTAGGTCAAGACAGTCAGGTTGCACCCAGATACCTACTGGCTCACAACCAGCCACCTTACCACTCATGCCCCACACTATCCAACAATTCCAGATCATGGGGGAACTTGGGAAAAGTAAGGTGTACCTTTTTCCTCTTACATTACCATGACAAGAAAAAATCCGTCTTGTACATTCTGACTTAGCTCATGAATAAGTCCTAAGCTGATGTGGAAATCTGTACAACTCTGTTTCTCAGTTTTCCACGTTTCAAGATTTAGCTTTCCAAGCTCACAGCACAGATCTTTTTATTTTTTTTTCCACTTTTCTCATCTCTAACTTAAAAATCACTCATCAACTCAATATTGGTTTTCATCTTTAGAATGACACAAATTCAAAGAGTCACATTCAACATTCTTCCTACGTAAAAATAATGCAAAAATTTTAAGAACAAGGTATGGTAAATAAAAGAAAATTCTTAAGCATCTCAGGATGCTTCTGGGATATTTACTTACTTGTTCTGCCAAAAACCCTCTCACTGGTTTCGTATTTTCCACTTCTTGTGCTGACTGTGACACTGTACTGCCTCCCTGGGACCAAATTGGTGAATACACATTCATTTTCATCCTTTGGGACACTTTTTGTTTGGATGAAATCATTGTTGTTCTTGATGATCACTTCATAACTATCAAAAGATCCAGAGGCATGTAGCCAAGACACCTTCAAATAGTCACTTCTGGCTGAATTGCTGACAGTAAGTCCTTGAACACCCGAAGGAACTGAAAGGAAAAAGAAACAAAATTAAAGATTCAGAAAGCAGTCACTTCTTTAAGTAAAAGGAGTCTCTGTAGTGGATTATATTCGTGGTAATTACCAGACATTTCCAAGGAAGTTGCACAACACCCACAACACGGATTTAAGCGATACTCTAACCTTCTAAAATCATAACTGGACAGTTTCCAGTCTGGTTCACATCGTATGTCAATGGTCTCCTTTTCCAATTTTCAGTCTTAGCGAACAGCTGTGTCAGTTTTGCTTACAGCAGAGTTCCACACATTGACACTGAATTTGCTTCTCCTCATTTGTATGGTTGTCGCTTGGATTTTCACTTATGTTGTGAGAAAGCTAAAATAGCACTTACTGCACTAACTTAGTAGTCTTTGTGATTTTAACACTCCTTACCATGCTTCCTTTATTCTACTGGTTTACAAAGTACAAAGTCCCAGTCTTCATCTTTGAGGAAGTTTTGAAAAGTTTTCCATCGTTATGGTCACCCTTCTCTGAAATTTCTCTGAGCATTGCACAATCAAAAACAACGTGGAAGTAACATAGATGTTACTCATTTATGTGACACCACACTAACATTTCAGTAGTTAGCTCCTATTCCTTGCTTTCAGCATCTGCAACTTATCTGGGAGATGTTCTGCAGAACGCATTTCAAGAGTCAGGTAGAAGACTTAAGAGCAAGAAAATGCACTTGAGACATAACATACATGATTTCTGATCATTCACAAGAACTGACACTCAACTTCTATTCACACTAAGATCATTCTGTATGACAAAAAGCAGCAATAGGGACAATAAGAATAAGACAGTCAGTAAAGTTGTAATTTTGTGGTTTGATTCCTCAGCCCCTAATCATACACTGACAGATATTTGTGTATTACTAATAATGGCTAGCCAAAGTTGTTGTGGTGACTGGATTTACTTAAAGGCTCTATTTACCTGTTCGTTCCTGGCCGAAGGAATAATTTTCATACTTCCCACTCTTTGTGGTTATCATCACGTTATAAAGTGTCCCAGGAGTAAGGCTGCTGAAAGAGCACTCACTGAGAGACTTGGAAATGGTGAGAGTCTGAATAATATGGTCATCATGAGATAGTGTTACCAAGTAACTGTCTACATCTCCAGAAGCTGGCAGCCAAGAAACACTGAGGTAGTCACTGCGACCTGAATTATTTACTGTTACTCCAGTCACACTGGAAGGAACTGTGCAACACAAAGGAAACAAAACAAAACAGAAGAGCTTTAATTAGTCAATTCTTATTGGCGAGGATGCCTGGAACACAACCCTGCAAAATAAGCCACCTGGGAATCTGAGGACTAGCCATGCACTGATTCCCACTCACAAGCAGTCATCTGCTGTTTTGAACACTGAGGAAAGTCTTTGGTGGCACCATCCCAACACTTCCAAATTTCCACAAGATGACATAACTTATGAAAGTGCCATTCATCACTAGCAGCAATAACTACTGATACTTGTTTAGAGTATGAATGCGTTTCATTTACAATGAGTTCTCTGACGCCTAGTGGCCAAAATATGAATGCAATTTGTTTTTCAAGCAAACAAGGTGAGTTGAAAGTCTCCATGCAGCCGGAACTTCCATCAGTTTCAGGTACAGAACTATCAAGAGTTATTACAGAGGCAGGCTTACACCATAAGTAACTGCTTTATCTTCAGTGGACTCTGATATACTGAACTGACCCCAGTAGAGAAGCTGGTTGTCAGCTATGGTAGTCAAAATTATTAGATTTCACAAAGTATGTATTAAAGTCTTTTAATGTTATTCTTCTCCAATGGTTTTTATTTTTCTTTCTACTTGAAGATAGTTATCTTCAAGGAGAACACTGGAACAAACTACAGAATGCCTTGACTTTACCAGCTTCATATAAAGGGTGAAATTGCACTGCGTTGTCAATTTTTCCCTCCATTCAGTATCCAAAGAACTGCTACTACATTTCACAGATTATTAAACATACAGAATCTGATGCAATAATAAAATCCATCCCATGCTGCGTAGCAGGGCCTTATAAACAGTAAGTATCACTGGTGGACATTCTTTAATGTTAGAGGAAAAGAACAGGTCATAAGACTCAGATCCAAATTCATCCCACCACCTTCAGGCAGCTAATTTGCATGCCACAGTGAGAAGCAATCGCCCAGTACTGCTACATAGTCAGTACAACAAGAAAGGCCCTACCAAGGAGCAACCCACCCACCACAGCTGTACATCACAAGCATGGCATATTTTTTCTGGGATACAGAATGGTCCTGCTGTAGAGAGTTCCTACTGTAGGCAGAGCAGATAGCTCCACAAAGTAATATAACCTGAATCTGGATCCACAACATGTCTGAGTGTACACACAGGCAGCATGTATTGAAACCCATGTATTTCTGAAGCTGCAGTCCAGTGGCTTAGCTGGAAGACCATTCTCTTCAATAAATTTGCTTTCGAAGAATTTAAGAAGACTTGCTGGTGTATTTCTTTTTTACCTGTTCTCCCCTCTGCAATTGTTTGTCTTGAAGATATCCCCCCACTGACAGTGGTCACAACAACTGAATAGAGTCCTCCAGGTTTCAGGGGATAGAAGTGGTATTCATTGGTTTCACTGGGAACAGTTTCATTCTTAATGACAACATTCTCATGAATCAGTAGTACTTGATATGAGTCTACATCTCCCAGTGCTTTTGTCCAGTTGGTGAACAAGCTGTTGGTTGATCCCTGACTTGCCACAGTCAGACCGGTCACTTGGGCTGGCACTGCAAAGCAAAATGTCATTATGTTACTGAAGAGAAACAAAATAAAACACTCACCTCCAAATAACCCAAATTTAGTCAGAATGAGGAAGTACATTAAAAGAGCTTTCCAATTCGTAGCCAGACTCAACAGGACTAAAAATAACCTGTAGACTGCTTCCTGTCTGATGGGATGTCGTCTGAGGGAAACTATGGCACAGAAATGTCTCTCAGGCTTCAGCACAGCTTTTCTTAGTCAGACCTAAATGCCTCAAGATCAGAGATCTGGAAGAGGCAGCATGTTATAAATGCCATTAAACAAAAGCCATCGATTTAGGAAATCATTTGTTTTTGTGAAGATAATTTCAAATACAGCCTTTCATTCTCCTCTTGCCCTCCTAGTCTTCATCTCCTACTCCTATTAAATGGCAAACCATTTTGATGAATGCCTCAGACAGCCATCTGTACTTCAAAGAACTCTGTGTCAAGATTCTTTCATTTCATGGGGTAATGAGATAGAGGGTTTTGTTTTACTCTTTATGCCAGAAATCTACAAGATTATAGCTTTAAACAAACAAGACTTTTATTTAATATATAACTCAGATCATAAAGGAAAAAAGAAGTACAGAAAGAAATATTTAGCAGAAATTCTCCTCAAAATACTGTTACTTCTGCTTATATGACCAATTATAACTGAAATAAATAGTCCTTTTGCTTCGGAAAATATGATTGCAAGCTTCTTGTTTCATATCAGCCTTTTTGCATATGAAGTACTGGATTAGCTATCATCAATAAAAACTAGAAAATCAGCTGAAAAAAAGGCCAATAAACTGGAAACAGAAGCCCCACTTTTTTTCTAACACTGTCACAACAACATAATGAGATCCAACAAAACACAGAAGTGACAGATTTCTCTGCTAAAGATACTTTTATCATTATCTCAGGCTTCACCAAAAGCTGACCAACCTATGTAAGACCTATTATGACACATTTAGAGCATTACTTTGAAAGTCAAGCAGTTCGTCCTACTGAGAAGAAGATTCAGAGGCCTGGAATGCTTGTTGAGACCTGTATTTAAATTCATTGATGTTCCTCCTTTATTGCTTTGAATGTAATCCTGACACATTACCCCTGTGTGATGTGTTTTCAGGCACTGATTTGCATTAGTGAAGTGGTACACTGTAACCTCTATGCTTAAACAGGCTGTTTAAAGGGGCGTTAGGCAGAACGAAGTATAGCCCCTGCTATTCAATCACATACCAGAGAAATTAAACTTTAAGTCAAACTCTTAAGGAATTGGAAGGAGTTGCAACACTTCAGTAAGGACCATATCAAGTTGTAGGCATGATTAGATTCATATACCAGCAGCTTGCTTTCTCTTGGGCTTTGCCAGACCAAAGCAATATTTTAAGACTTTGTTATCACTAGAGAATGCATAAGTCAAGCAGAGCAAAGGAACACATATGGTTTAAAACTTCCACACGTGCACAAAATTAGCACCCTGGAGGGGGTGGGAATGGGACTTCACTTGTGTCACAGTCATCATTCTAAGTAACAGATACGGAGTTTGGAATTAGATGAGCGGAGAGAATCAAAATATCTTTCCAAGGTCACATATGTTTTTTGTCTGTCAACCTTGGAATGTTCCCCCTAAATCAACATTTTCCTTCATGGTATTTTTCCAGATGATGCATGCTTTCAATCAAGGAAGTGACCTTCCCTAAGATATGCAGTGAACATTGTTCTTCTTATATGGAATCTTTTGTTAATGTAGATTGATCTGATATGACATTATATTGCAGAGAACAGTTTTGCCAGAAATTACATATCTATCTTCCCAAACTTTAAATAAATACTGCAAGATATCCAGGAGTCAGAATGAGAGACTAGAAATGTAGCTCTTCTGCTGAAAAAGCAAACATAAATTGAAGAGTTTTGATATTTAGACACTGAATTCATCCAGTTCACTACAAGGCAATCAAAGCAGATGACAGTTAACAGAAGTAAAGACCAAAATAGATTGGCAGGACAGTACCTGTTCTTCCTTCCACTGAAGTCCAATTACTTAAGATCCCACTGATGGTAGTGATTGTTGCTGTGTATTTTCTTCCAGGTACCAACTCGTTGAAAGTAAATTCTTTAGCTTCTTTTCCAAGCCCTTTTTTAATGACAGTAAGATCTCTGTCTCCCAGTGAAACCACATAGCTGTCCCATTCTGCAACAGGGGTCACCCACATGACACTAAGCGAAGATTCATTAGCATGCTTTACACGCAGCTGGAGAACAGGCTCTGGAGCTGCAGAAGTACATAAATATCAAAAGAACATGCCTTGTAGTAAACATATGTACATATCTCAAGCTGCTGTAAAGAATCAATCTAGAAATGTAACAGTAATAGAATTAATGAAGAGGAGATTCTTCACCTTTCTTAGGAAACCTGTCTTTACAAATACAGTATATGTGCTGTTCTTTCAGCAACGGGCTGTGGCAGCAGATTTCAGCAATGCATTATGGATGCAATTCTAAGGCTTAAAGGTTTAAACTTATGCCAGGATATATATTATAGTGTGAATTCAGTGAAGTCAGTAAGCCTGCTCTGGAACCACGGATGTTAGACCAGGCTATAAAACTTTTGTACCATAAAACACATCTAGGTCAATTTAGCCGTGACAAACAAGGATGTAAATTACAGGGTCAGAGTGACATTGATTCTATGCTAGTTTGTATCTCAGTGAAGTTGGGAGTGACTTCAAATTTACAGTTGTATAGAAGAAGAAATTGACCTTTCTGCAGTGAATTTGTTAAGTGTGCATACGTGCACGCACTCACAAACACAGAATGCTTGTCACCAGTAACACCACAAACTAAAGTTTTGTGTAATTCATATCCAAGTAAGCAAGATGGTTGATCAAATTGGTGAGAAGTTAGAGGAAAATTTCAGTTCTACAGCTTCTACTAGTTTTGCCATTACGTAAAATCAACAAAATGAAATCCTCATGGAGTGATAAGTAAGGGCACAGCAGGAAAGATGGCCATCAGAAAGGATGAGGATGAAGTTCGGTGGTCCCATCTTATCACACATTCTCCTGTGAGGTAAGACTCAGCCTAGACTCCTGTTTGACACTCCTTCTTCTCCAAGTTTTCCTGTCCTCCAAGCTGCGCTTTTTTGTATTCACAGAGCAGAACAATTAACAGTTAATTTCTTAAGTTGGAAGCAATCAGATGTGGCTTTGACCAACATGCTCTAAAAAAAAATCCATTAATGTCATTGCAGTGCATACAAATTTCTTTTGGAAAAGCTGACTTAAACTAACACCATTTTCTTTATGGAGCACAAGAACAAGAATTAGGATATTACAGAATAACCAGTCTAATGTACACTTTAGCCAGCTTTGGTTAACACTGTTGATACTAATTAGTCATCCAGATTTGCAAGGAAACCAGTTTCCCACTGACTGTACTGGTGAACAATTCGAGAAGTTCTGTACTGCTGTATCAGAAGAACTACAGAGGGTACCTGTAACATACAAAACGTAACTGAAATGTTGTGCATCTAGAGTTATGCCTCTGTCTTGACAGAATGGTGATTTTCCAAAAGTTTCATTAATGTATTTATCATGAAAATAACTCCTGAAAGTTTTCACAGAAGTGCTAACATAACTACTTTTGTTGCTTACAATGGAGCTTTTTAAAGTTTATTAATTGTAACATTTATTTCTAGACTCCCAAGCACTACATCTTTCTGACTGTCCACAGAGCCAAGTTTTGTATTTTCATGCCTCCCAGATAAGCACACTGACCTGTTCTCCCCGTGCAGCTAGCCTTGCTCTGCAAATCACCACTCTCCACAATCACCTCAACTTCGTACTGCCTGCCTGGGATGAGGCCCACATCATGGACGAGGTGCTCGGTCACGTTCTTTCCCAGGGTGGTGTTGAGCACAAGAGCAGAGCGGTTCCAGAGGAGCAGATGGTACCGCTCCAAGTCTCCCGCAGGGGGCAGCCAATTCACTCGCAGAGTCCTCAGCCAGCCACCTCCACCGGCTTTCAGGTCAGAAACCTTCTGAGGAACTGAAACACAGAGATGGAGAAAGTCATTTCCAAGTGGGGGATTTCAGGCAAGACATAACTGGACACTGACACGACATGCCTCAGAGCACAGCTACTGTGTACAGCTACTGTGCACAGATCAGTTTAAGCCTGAGGGGTCTTGTAGCAAAAGAAGGTGCTCTTCTTGAAGACGTTTATATTCTTCCCCCTGCACAAATCACTCCCATTTTCACTCTTGGTTTCTGACAAAAGAAATTCTCTTCTTAGCATAGGGAAAATCTCCCCTGTGCACCTCTAAGATGCATCCTGCAGGTTTCAGTTAGCTTCCCAGCTGTTCCCTGGAGTTAATTAAGTTTACTTAGAAATTGTATACCAATTTTTTAAAGTTAAGGCCAAATTTCCATCACTACAGGCCAAACTGTGTTCTCAACAACACAAATGCAAAGCCTAACAGCTTCTTCCACAAATGCTTTGTGTGTCCTGGACCTCTCACATGTAAGGCAAAAAGGTCCTAACCTCAGTTCATTACAGCATTCACTCAGTCTGTTCCCCCACTTGAAGGATCCTGAACTTGCTCAGTCTTCCTGCCCTTCTGCTGTTGATCTCACTGGAATAGGGCTCTGGCAGCCCTGACTAGTGAAACTTTTCCAATTTTCACGGAATAATTAAATAGTAACTACACCAAGCAGATACTGTTAGATGCAGATCTTTAGCTCAGGATACCTATAACTTACTGTTAAGACACTCCAAGATGACCATTAGAGCCCTGAGACCTCACTAAATATTAATTGTAAACTGCAAGACTAGAATTGTGCTCTCATTTATGCACTGGCTTAGTTAATACTTAATTACTCAGTACCTAGAAATGATTGAACGATTTCTAACAACAGCACAAACTACTTACCAGTTTCATTTCCCACAGGCATAGCTGGCTATCAAACCTAGATCTCTCACATCCCAGAAAACATGGGACATATGTTTCAACTGCTGAGTGAACGGATAAAAGCAGGCCTGTTACACTGGCCTGTAAGGGCATCATTACACCCTTATGATACAAAGCTTCAGCTCCTGAGACATCCATTTTCCTTGCCCCAACGTTCCTCAATAGGTTCCACTGGCAGAGGCACTCTCTCAACACAGCATGACATATGTTATATTCTCTCGTACCCATCTCTCCTTATGAGTTACAGAGGGATCCTAAGAGTCTACACCCCTTCAGCGTCTGTAGACCTAAAAGCCAAGATTTATAAATCTTTAGGCCACAAAATGTCTGCTGAGGCGACTGTTTTCAAAGCTCTTGGTGTCTATGGAAAAGACAGTTCAAGGGAAGGAGCTGCACGTGATCAGCACCTTTTGAAAAGGGACCTCTATGTTCCCAGCTTGAAAGTACTGGGTCTAGGTCACAAATTAGGGGATCGCTGGTTTTAGTGATAACCTGAAGCTCTCCCTTCAAAGGGAAGTAAAAGTTAATCCTAATGGTCACTAACGGTAAGCTAGACAAGCAACATCAACATACATAAAACTGGTCCTGCTTTGCATTTTCTGAACTCTATAAAGGGCTTTTCAAGTACCATCCCACCGCATGCGACTGCACTGAGAATGAGGTACAAGCTAGATATATCAAGGATGATCCTGCCTTTCACAGGGGCTGTTTAGTTGCAAATTATAAATATTCTCTAAAACAAATTCTCTCACACACACTGTTCATTGGCTCTGAATTTATTAATAATTTATGTATGTTTTCCTCATCTACTTATATATTTCTTCCATCTAAATTCTACTTGGGTTGCACTGGTGTGGAAATCGTAAGTCTCTGTGGCCAGTAGGGCTGTAGGAGAAGTATGCCAGGGTTTGTCTAATTGAGAACTCATACAAGAGATGCCTGAGAGAAAATCACACTTCTGAAAGACAAATAAAATACAATCCAACTCTACTCAGACTGCCACATGCCTTCCTTAGTCCACACTGCTGTCAGCAAAGAAGGCTAAGACCTAATGTTTTCCCATTTGAGCAAGAGATAGTATTAGAACATGTAAAATTACCTAAAAATCCAATAACAATTTGACTGTGTGCAGACTTCCCTGTACGTAACTCATTTTACATACTATGCTGAGTTGAACGAAAGGCAGGGAATGCTGCAGAACAGTTTTGTAACCGATTCACCCCATTGTAAGATTCCAAAATGCACTATTGTTTCCTGGTCCCAACGTATGCTGTAGCTGCTTTTGGCTGCCACATTAACTGTTGCCAAGGAGTTAGTAAAGAGTACTCTAGGAACAATACCAAGCTCTTTATCTTATTTCACCTGGAATCCAAATCATTTTTACTCCTGAAATGATTTTCTTCAAGGACAGCACAGGCAAAAATAGCACTGGTTGAAATGTTCTTACTGAAGCAGAAGACTTACATGTCCTGCCAGTTGCCATCCTATCAGTAAACAGTTCACCACTGATTGTGCGGGCAGTAATCTGATAAAGACGTCCTGGAGTTAGTTTGTCAAAGTGGGTCTCTGTGACTGCTGGCTGTAAAGTTTTGACTTCTTTAACTGCTCTAAGATGAGACAGAGTGATGTTATAGAAATCGACGCTTCCTGAAGGTCTTCTCCACTTAACTTTTAAAGTATCGAAGCTGTCATCATTAGTCACTGTCAAATCTAAGACTTCAGCTGGGGCTAAAAAAAAAGACAATAAGAAAGAATGAGAATAAAACATTTCAACCAAAGTACTTCTCTGTGGAATTAAAAAAAAAAAAAACAAAAAAAAAACCTCTACATTTTCTTGATTTTGAAGTTCTTAACCTGCTTTGCTTTTTTTTTCCCACTAGCTTTTCAGAAGTGCAGCTATTTCATAGAGCTTTTGAGAAGTGCAGCTATTTCATAGTCCACAGTAAAAAAAGGCCATGGATAATATTTTCAGCCCAAATTACAAACTCTAAGTATCAGAGAATCATAGAATCACAAAGGTTGGAAGTCTTTCCAAGATCATCTAGACCAAACACCAATATTTCTCCACTAAACCATGTCCCTTAGAACAATACTCCAGGACCCAGTACTTGGTCTCATTGAACTTCATCCCATTGGCCTCAGCCCAGTGATCCAGCTTATCTAGATCCCTCTGAAAGGCCATCCTACCCCCAGGCAGATCGACACTTCCTCCCAACTTGGTGTCATCTGCAAACTCACTGAGGGTGCATTCAATCCCCTCAATACAGATCATCAATAAAGGTATTAAACAAGACCGGCCCCAGTACCAACCCCTGGTGAATACCACTCGTGACTGGTCGCCAACTGGATTTAACTCCATTCACTACTACCCTGTGGGCCCAGCCCTCCAGCCAGCTCTTCACCCAGCAAAGAGTGTACCTCTCCTAGCCATGGAGAATCAGGGAGTTAAATCTTTTTCAATGATGTGGAATAACCATGTACTGTCTCGATTCACTAAGAAAGTTGATATAAAAGTTAGATGGACCTTGTAACACCACTTCAGTTAGGCTCAAATTGTTGATAACTTCAAATGCTTGATGGAGCTGACTATGCTAAGCAGAGCAGTTAAGTCAGCTGTAGACACTTTAAAAGCTAATTTAGCAACTAACTTTGCTGTAATGATAACTTAGGAAGCTAAATTAGCTCATGGAGTCTGTAAATTCCTCTACAGCCTTTGAAGAGAAACACCTGTCAAGGGTAACTCAGTCATTTCTTATTCTTAAGTACGTTCTAATATTGCTAGATTAGAATCTTAGCTTCTCATTCTGCTGTGAAAAATTCTGAAATCATACCTGTCCTAACTATTTGAAAAGCAGTGCTCTCCAATTCTGCAGCTTGGGTTATCACAGAAAGGTTATACAGATGTCCTGCCGTAAGCCCAGAAAAAGTGTAAGAAGTCAGAGAATTTTCTTGATGACTCTCATGAACAGTGCCATGATTATCAAGTAACACCAGCCTGTACAGATCCACATGCCCAGAGCCAGGAGACCAAGAAGCATGGATACTGTCTGTCTTGACAATAACCTGGATGTTCTTCACAGGGGATGGCACTGTTGGAATAAAAAAAAAAAACAACACATGCTTAAGGCCTAGTGGCCATCTCCACAATTTCAGCAACTTCGAACAGATTTACTTTTGAAATATGTTGAGCTTCTTTAGGGCTAGTGAAAATCTAATCCCAGACTTACAGCCAAACAGGTAACAAAGGCAAATGCTTTGTTACGTTAGTCAGTCATGTTTTCTTCACAAAATTGCAGGGGTTGGAAGGGATCTCAAGAGATCAACAAGTCCAAAATGCCTGCCAAAGAAGGTACTTTACAATAGGTCACACAGGTAGGTGTCCAGACGGGTCTTCAATATCTCCATAGGAGACTCCACAACCTCTCTGGAAAACCTGTTCCAGTGCTCTGTCACCCTTACAGTAAAGTTCTTCTGCATATTGATATGGAACTTCTTATGTTCATGTCCATTTTTAATCTATATCTATATATATATACATTGCCTGGTAGAAGAATTATATGAATTTGCTAATTTTTAAACACAGAACTGCAAAATACTGTAAGTGGTTTTACTCAGATGAACTAAGGTAAAGGAAGTCGTACCAGTAGATCCATTTATGTGCAATTCTGCGGTACTTTTATTTCCAGCAACTGCAGTGAGGACAATATTGTATTTATTCCCAGGAACTAGGCCAGTAAAAGTTTCTTCAGTTTTTGAAAATCTTCCTGGTATGGAGGATTCTTGTAGCTTCTTATTACTGTGATCAAATACTACTATATTATACAAGTCCACCTTTCCTGGAGAAGGATCCCATTGAACCTGTAAACTTGTGAATGTAGTTTTCTCCTTATTAATTTCAAAATGAGGTGGTGGTAAAGGATCTGTAGTTAAAACAAACAAATAAACAAACATAAACCAATAGCAACAACAACAACAACAAAAAAAAAAAAAGAAAGTATTTCTTGCATTGGGACTGTGAGAAGCTATATGTGGTACTAAAAAAAACAAAAGTTCTACAACTCTCCCTTTTCATCATCACCCTGTCAGCGCTCTTCAAAAAGCCTTCCCCATTTCTGAGCATGTTACTGAAATCTGCTTTAAAGAGACACCTATAGAATTCAGAAATGTTACTTGTGCATATGTGTACATACTCACATACACACACCGCTTACAGAAAAGTGCTTGCAGTTGTGGATGTAAATCACGAGCTTGAAAATCTGATGATTAGTAAAACAGTAACAACTGTAACAAGAAACATCAAAATAAAAAAAGAACAACACAGATAACATTCAATGCCTCAGTATAATACAGCTTTATGGGTACAACGGCATCATTGGCTTTCACATCCAAGCTTTCTAGCACTCACACATAAACACTTCATCACTAAATCAGCAAAAACACCACAGTTCTTTGTTTTTCATATTACCCTCAACCACTTACAATGGAATAAATATGTTTTTCTGGTGTACTATCGTTTATAGAAATGTAAGTAACCCAAACAGTACACTGGACAAATATTTAAGAAAAATGTGATGATAATAGTTTAATAACTTAATTAAAACTATTTCTCAGAAAAACAGTCTGTGTTTATACTGTTTATTAAACAGGTCTGAAGCAAAGCCACCTGGAAAATACACTCTAGAGGGACGGCAAACATTCACCAAAAGACTGGTTGTTTATATTCTCCTGGTATATTTGATCTCCCGCAAGACTTCATGCAAATCCAAAGAAATGTACTATATGTAGATGTATTAAGACTTTGACATCTCTATCTCCCAATAAGGTTAAACAATTGCATAATAAAAAAGATTCATTAATACAACTCAATACAGAAAATAAAGTATTCACAAGCCAGGAAGTAAAAGAATAAAGGCTTCCCAACAACTGAACAATTAAATTTGGCTTACATGGGAGTATGCTCTTTGCTATTTTTGTCTAGCAAACAAGGAGTGAAAAGGACATGCATTTTTTGCTGTGGAAATGATATCAGTGACAGGATTTCAACTATCAGCATCTCCCTCATAAGGAGAGCTTTAAATTAGGAAGGAGAGAAAGGAGGAAGGCTAACAAGCAGTCCTGTGGAGGATGCTAAATAAAGGGGATGAGGTGATATGATGGGGTGGGATCAGAATATCAACAAAATGGTGATTGAGCAGGGCCACCTGCAGCACTTGCAGATTAGCAAGAATATGCCTACTATGCACCATTATAGAGACGCTTTCTAGGAATGCAACATACTGGGTGAAGCATCCTAAGTGGCTGTACACTAATGTATGCAGAATGGGGAACAGACAAGATGAATAAGAGACACTGGGATCATGGAATTGTGGCAGGATGGCTCTCATGACTGTAGAGTTGTACTGGAAGGATGCAGGCTCTTTAGGAAGGATGGGCAGAGGAGACAAGGAAGGGATATCAATCTCTATGCCAGCAAACAGCTGGAAAGCATAGAACTTTTGTTGAGTGATGGATGGGGAGCCAACTGAGAGCTTATGGGTTAGGATTAGGGGGAGGACAGGGACAAACCACGTTATAGTGGGGAGATGCTACAGGCCACCAGACCAAGAAGACCAAGTGAATGAGGCTCCCTATAAATAGCTAGAAGCAATCTTATGTTTACAAGTCCTCACGGAGGACCACCCAGGCATCTAATGGCAGGAAAACACTGCAGGGCATAAACAATCCAGGAGGTTCTTGAAACGCATTAATGGTAACTTTCTTCTCCACATGATAGAGGGATCAACAAGGAGAGTTGCTGTGCTAGTCCTCATTCACACTAACAAGGAGGAGCAGGCTGGTGGAGAATGTGAAGGTCAAGAGCAGCCTTGGCTACAGCGAGTGTGATACAGCAGAGTTCAAGGTCATCATAACAGCAAGCTCAGAACCCTGGACTTCAGGAGAGCAGACTCTGTCCTCTTTGGGGATCCATTTGGTAGAGCCCCATGGAATACAGCCCTAGAAGAAAGAGAGGCTCAAGAAAGCTGGTTAATATTCAAGGATCAGCTCTTCCAAATTCAAGAATGCATCCCAACAGAGAGAAAGTCAGGCAAAAATGTCAGAAGGTCTGTATGGATGAACAAGGAGCTCACGGACAAACTCAAACACAAAAATGAAGCAAGGCTGGAAGAAACGACAACCTGGGAGGAACACAGAAATACTGTGGGATTTAATGCACCCTCAGCAAATTTGCAGATGACACCAAGCTGAGTGGTGCAGTTGACAAACTAGAAGAAAGGGATGCTATCCAGAGGGACCTGGATAGGCTTGAAAGGTGGGCCCAAGTCCAACAAGGCCAAATGCAAAGGTTCTGCATCTGGGCAACCTCAATCACAGATACAGGCTGGATGGAAAATGGCTTGAGAGCAGCCCTGAGGAGAAGGATCTGGGTGTGTCAATTAATGAAAGATTCAACATGAGCTGTCAATGTGTGCCTGGAGCCCAGAAGGCCAACTGTATCCTGGGCTGCATCAAGAGAAGCGTGACCAGCAGATTGAAGGAGGTGATTCTACCTCTCTACTCTGCTCTTGTGAGATCCCACCTGGAGTACTGCATCCAGTTCTGGACCCCTCAACAGAAGAAGGACATGAAGTCCACAGAACATGTCCAGAGGATGGCCACGAAGATGATCAGAGGGCTGGAGCCCTATGAGGACAGGCTGAGAAAGATGGGGCTCTTTAGCCTGGATAAGGTTCTGAGATCTCTTAGTGGCCTTTCCAGTACCTGATGGGACCTACATGAAATCTGGGAAGGGACTTTATATAAGGGCACGTAGCGACAGGACAAGACGGAATGGTTTTAAACTGGAAAAGGGTAGATTTAGACTAGATATCAGGAATAAACTGTTTGTGAGGGTGGTGAGACACTGAACAGGCTGCCCAGAGAACTTGTGGATGGCACCTTCCTAGAAGCACTGACAGCCAGGCTGGATGGGGCTGTGAGCAACCTGGTCTAGAAGGAGGTGTCCCTGGCCATAGCAAGGGGTTGGAATTAGATGATCTTAAACGACCCTTCCAACCCAAACCATTCTATGATTCTATGACTCTCAGATCACCCAGAGAAGGCATTAGGAAAGCTAAAGCCCTAACAGAATTTAATTTGGCCTGGGATGTTGAAGGCAACAAGGGTTTCTAACGTACATCAGTTACAAAAGGAAGACTAGGGAAAATGTGAGCCCACTATGAAATGAAACCAGAAAGCAGATTACACAGGACAGTGAGAAGACCAAGGAACTGAATGTGACCTTTGACAATATCCTCCATAAGATCCTCATAAAATAGAAATATGGGCTGGATGAGCAGGTAAGTGAGTCAGATAAAAAAAATTGGCTGAGTGCGTAGGCCCAGATTACACAGTGGCAAAAAGATTAGTTAAAGTCCAGTAATGATCAGAGTATTCCAGGCATCAGTACTGGGCCCAGCCCTGTTTTACTTCTCTGTTAATGATCTGTATGATGGCACAGAGTGGACTCTTGGTAAATTTGCAGATGATGTAAAACTGGAGGGAGTGGCTGATTCACTGGAAGTTTATGCTGCCAACCTGAGGAGCCTCGACAGGTGGAGAAGGTGGACTCACAAGAATCTCATGAAGTTTAACAAAGAAGTGCAAAGCCTTGCGACTGGGGAGGAACAAACTCAGGCACTAGTACACACTGGGGGCTATCCAGACGGATAGCCTTTGCAGAAAAGGATCCCAGAGTCCTGGTGGACATCAAGTTGATTATGAATCAGCAATGTTCCCTTGCCACTAAGAAGGCTAATGTTATTCTTGGCTACATTCGGAAAAATATGGTAAAAAGAAGTGATCCTTCCACTCTACTCAGCATTTGTGTCCATGCCTTGAGTATGGTGTCCATTTCTGGGCAATGGAGTAAAAGAGGGACATGGACATAATAGAGAGTCCAAAACAGGACTACCGAGATGATTAAGGGACTCACACAGACATAGTTCTGGGTGATCTGCTCCTGGTGGCCCTGTCTGAACATGGTGGTTGGATCAGATGACCTCCAGAGGTGCCTTCCAACCTCAACTGTTCTCAGCTATCAGCCTTGATCACAGAATCGCAGATCACTACATCAGCAGATGAAGACCATTTTTTTCCAGTGCAGCTACTCCTGGCCTTTTCCCTAGTCAAGGCAGATGAAAGAGACTACCTCCCATTCTAGGAATACAGTGATAGGAATATCATGGGGATAGGAGCCTTTAAGCTGTTCTTCTCCAGAAGTTTTATTGCTTCTTACAAAACTGTGATGAGAATGTATGATGCAAGGTTTGGATGGTATGCTCTGTCAAACAAAGCGAAAATACAACGCCCCAATTACAATGTCCCCTGGAACCTAGTTCTGCTTAAATCCATATTACTGCTTTGGACTACAAAGACACTGTTGACCAAAAAAAAATAAAATGAATAAATCAAATAATCAAATGAATAAAATAAATAAAAATAACAATTATCTTCTTTTCTTGAACCCTTTCTTTAAGGCAAAACTACTTCTGCTTAGATCTGAAAAAAAAAAAAAAAAAAAAAAAAAAAAGTAAAAATAATTAAACTTGAGTCAAAATCTGAGCACATAAAAATTCAGGCCAAATAAAACTTCACAGAGTCACAGCAATTGAAACTGGAGGTTTTAATAAAAAGTGACAGGAAATCCTAACAATAGGCTAAGAGTACCAGCTCCACCTATAAAATATACTAAGTGACTAAAGACTATTATGTTGGCAAAAACGAATAGCAAGGACTTGTTGCTTGAAAGCAATTGCTCTAATTGGAAAAGATCAAATTTGGGGAATCTGAAATAAATTCCAGTGCTATGTATGATCAGATACACAGACATCTGAAAAAGTTTTAATTTGACCAATAACCAGAAAATAGTCATGATATAATTGCCAAGAAGTTCAACTCTCTCTCTGACAAAGTTAGGATAAGGTAGACTGGTCACTAGTCCTGCAGAAGTAATCAACATTGTAAACCACACTGTTTGTCAAATACTACAAGACACCTCCTACATTTTTAGAAGTACTTATACTATCCTAATCAATCTGTCTTCCAAGGTGCATCGAGAAAAAAAAAAAAAAAAAAAAAAAAAAAGTTGCGTGCCTAGAAGGTGAAGTTCAGAAATTCAGACTTTATCTAATCTATCTGGTCCAGAAAACAAAACACTCAGTGCTCTGTACATCCGCTAGAACAAAGGAACAATGAGATTGGGAAGTGCCTGGGCTGAAAGAGACCTGGATGGAAACAAACACTTAAAAAGCCATTTACATTGTTATACAATTCTCTGCTGGCAACAGTACAACACTGATATATCAAAGAAATAAAAAAATTCCAAGATATTTATGTACCATTTAATACTATATGAATTAATGTCTCTTGGTCTACAAAGTCCAGAAGACTTGATGTTGCTTGGATTACATTGCACCTTCATTTTAACTTCCGAGAGGGAGAATCTGCTTTGTGGACACTGCTGCTATAAACATATTTTATAGAAGCAATTGATATAGTTTCATCCTGTCACCATGACGTGACTCCCAAATCCATTCTGAAAGCACAAACTCACCCCTGCATTATGCAGGAGAAAAAAAAACCCAAAAAACTGAGATAAGTGAGTGCTCAGGACTGAGGATGGGGAATTCTTGACTTCCAGTCTCAGCTCTCTTCCTACCAAATCACTTGTTTTTTTCTAGTTATCCCTTTTCAGAAAACAGTAAATGTTACCTACTTTACAAGATTTTTCTGAAGATTAAGCAAAAAGGCTTCATTTCAATGTCTTTAAGTCCAAATGCCCATTTCTTTTGGCTGACATGTAGCATCAAATCTTCAGAACAATCTGCATTGCTTTTTTTTTTTTTTTTTTTGAACTCTACCTTTCGAGACAATGATCACCACCATTATGGTTGATTATAGATTACATGATTACACAGCCTATAGTTGGAGCCATGTCACAGGAGTTGTTCTTACACATGGCTAATAAATCAGATTTATCCCAAATAATTTAAAATTTACAAACACATGGCCAAGCTATGCTTCTGGCTTTTACAGTCGTGCGTCGCAATGGAAATACTCTGCCAGTCTGTTTCTTAGATGGTAAAAATTTGTAACCTCTTTTCATTCAAATATTTAGCAATTTGTTTGGACAAAATTCCATTTACCTGTTAGTTCTTTCAGTACAGCTAAGTTGGATTAAGCAGAAGCAAAATATATCATTGTAATAATTTTGTTAAAAAAAAAAAGTTGAAAATCTGATCTCTAAGCCTATTTTAGAAAATGTATTGAAAGCAAGGAAATTCTCCAGTTGTTTTTCATGGTCCTCAAGACCAGCATTTTACTTCTGAATTTCAATTCAGAATCAAAATTCATAAATGTAACCGTAAATTAGAATCTCTTCATACACCACTGCTTTCAATTGCAAATTTGCTTAAAAAACCTAGAGCCATTTCCTGAAGATATACCACCAAAATACAAAGTTATGCAGATGCAGATGCACACACATTTGCAGAATTGAGGATGTAAAATGCATTTTCGTTGAAATCAACAAAGGCACAATACCACCTTTCATCATACAGCAGCTCTTAGTAATGGAGTTATACTGAGATCAATAAAGAAGACAAGAATGCACCAACAGGTGAATACATTGTTCCAACATCAGAATGTCAAACATGCCAACTAGTTGCATGGTTTTATATGTTGTTTTATATAAATATATGTACACTAAACCACGTAACAAATGATAAATATTAATCTTATGTAAACTAAACATCTAGACTCATGTCTACTAGCATCTGTAAACTCAGGTTTTCAGTGGAAAATGTAACTGCAGTGCCCTTTCTTCATTTCCTATTCTGTCAAAATAGTGCAACGGCCAACACTGCATGAGTTTGCATGTCTGTACACATCAGGCTTAGACAGCATGTAAGTGATTGGATTTGCCACCATTTTTTGAAAGATCTACTTTAGCTCTCCTTTAGAGGATTACGTACTTGCCACTTTAATTAATCTGTAGATAAAATTTTCATTGAGTAATAGATGCAAAGGACTGCGCCTCAGTGGACTAGTGAGTTTTACCGCATCACTACTCCTAGTTGTTGGATTTCAGATGTATGCACTCAGAATGGAAGCTGCTGCTCTGCTCATAGATTCACTAAGATATTACATGAAAGCTTATGCAGTTTTGCTGAACTACATGCTTATTCTCTCAGAATATCAGACTTGTATATAGCACAGACAAAATACATCTCAATGACCATCTAATTGTAAAATTAAAGACGCTAAAGGCTAAGTTCAGTTAAGGAGCTGATCCTCTCCAATCATTTACATAACTGCAACTATGGTATGCATTATTAATCACTTTCACTATAAGCTTGTATCAGAACACATCACAATCAAAATTTGATGAAGTATTTTGGATGTCGTAGATTTAGCTGCTCCAGTAGTTTGTATAACAAATGTGATGAAGAAGTGAACTCCCAACAGGAATGAGTACATAAAAACTGTAATAGGATTGCATGTAAGGATGAAGTTAAAGTTTCTGAATTATGTATATACATGAACCTATGAATTTCTCTGTCTTCATTTATTGTATTAAGGTAACACAGGCATTCAAAAGCTAATTTTGCTAAAGTAAACATATGAGATATGATTTTTCTTACTCTGACCATCTAAACTTCAGGTTCCCAATTTAATTTAAGCTCTTTTTGTGATCAGTGAAGAAAGCTGTGCACCTCCAAAGGACAGCTTTCTTAGATGAACTGCTCAGGAAGGGAACCTCACTGAGTAGCAAGGTCAGACATCGTATTTTTAGATGGCTCATGATAGCTCTGTTCCGCTACCATTCAAGTCAGGGGGAATTTTGTTTACAACATGGTTGAAAATATTGCTTATACTTCCATATCCATCAGACAGTCTCCAGGAACATATACCATAAACCAAAAGTACTGACACCAACTTGGAATGGTACAGGTGAAGAGATGTTCCAGAAAACTGGCTTTAAATGCTGCCCCTAGTGGAAACACACAGAGGAACATAGAACTGGACTTCATTCTGCACTGAAATGCATAGCATAGACAATACAACATATGGTTGATGAGGGGTGTAACAAACCCTACATATTCCTTAGATCAAGTTCTGGAGCTACATGCATATTTTAAACACTATCAAGCAATGCAAGAGATGCAAATGAATTGAAAGATGTGAGAAACCATGGAGTAATTTGACCAGCTGAACTGGAAGGAAACCACAGCTCCTCTATTCTTATTTCATGCTTTTGACAAATCTCTGCTATGCAACCCAAACAGAAACCACGCTTCAACTACTGTCAGCTAATTTGTAGTATTTCAGCTCGAACTGTAATCAGTCTTATGACTCTGACATCAGCTACATGTACTGCTGATACAGTATGGCTACAATCAGCAGTTCCATCAGTTACTTCTTTCATTTCACAGTCTCGCAAAATGCATTTACTGATAAAAGTCAGAAGTGACATATACAAACTACTGCCTAAATGATTATGCATTAAACAAAATGTGATTTAAAGTGCTATCTTCTTCTCTACCTCAAGTATCCCTTCTTAGAGCTCTAGTACCTGGCACTGGTGGTGTTTCATACCTGTCACTCTGATAATGGTTGATTTATTCTTTCAATTTTCAAATTACAAGCTACCAATATTTGAAAGATTTGGGATTGTATACGATATGGACCTAAACCACTGTTTGCATAGAAAGTATTTCTTGTTTCTACCAAGAGACACTACTTGTGTTTAGCATATACCTACCACATCAGCAGACTTGCCACAAGACCTTTTTAAACTTCAGCTGCCAAGGCAAATGAATGGAGGGCTTTTACTGTATTTGTAGAGTTACCGCAGTGAAAATGTCTGACAGTAAATGAGGTGTCTGAACAAGCAACTGTAAAGTGCTTAAGCAACTGCTAAGTGCTTAGCTGCCATAACCTTCAGTGCAAATACTAAACCATCTCTCTGATGCTAAGATTTTAGGAGTAAGTCAGGGAGGCATTTAATGACAGACCTTATTTAACACATCTCATTTTTGAAGCTTGTGTTAGCACCTGTAAGAGGCTGAACTGGACATCATCATCCTTAAAAAAACACTGATACGCACAGAAAGAGTCCCATTATTCTACCATTGCAGTTGGTTGCTCAGTGTGGCTCTTTGCTTCACAGTGGTGCGTTGTTCACATGCACACACAGACACACACACAAAGGGAAATGCTGCTGGAGCATTTTCACAGTCAGTCGTGGATCCAGCACAGCCATGCTCCTCACTCATCAGCCCATCATAACATCTTAGCGGTATTCAGCACAAAGGGACGCACAAGAAAATGCAAGAAGGCCTTACTTTCTGACTTCTACACTCTGATGAGATGGGACAAAAAAGTATGACACGGTATTAGGCAGAAAGAAACCGTGAGTTATCCTTGAACTGCATTCAGCAGTCATGACACGGACTGCATTTTAAACACAACTATGCAATCACCCGAGGAACTACGAAGCCAACAGGTCTGGATGAGCGCAAAGGATGCCACCGGTCACTGCTTCTGGAAGCACTGCACCGGCAGGCAGCTCGAAGGGCTGAGGAGCGGCAGAACGCGCTCATCGCCGGCCAAGCCTCCCTTCCAGCCCGCCAGGCTAGCTTTTGGCAGCGCCTTACCTGTCCGCAGGGTGACGTTGGCGGCCTCCCCGTCGGCGAGCGGCTCGATGCGAAGGTGGTACCAAGTCCCGGCTTCCAAGTCTCGCACGGTGCAGCCGTAGGAACCGTTGCCGGCGCTGGCGGGCCGGCAGCCGGCGGGCCGTCCGTCCTCGGAGCGTCCCGTCAGGTTGAAGCTGCAGGCGCGGGCCGCGGCGCTCCAGCGCAGCCAGGCGCTCCGCGCGGCCACGCGGCGCTCCGTCAGGTTGGCGCTGCAGCCCGCAGCCTCCCCGCGCGCGGCCTGCGGAGAGAGAGCGGGCAGAACGCTGCGACGCCCGCCGGCAGCCGCGCCGCCCCAAGGCCGGTCCCGCTGCCGCTCTCGGGGCAAACCCACCTGCGCAGCCCTCCTCACCTCGCTGAGCGCCAGCACCGTGCACAGAGCGATTCCCGCTCCATAGCTGAGCATCGCCGCGCGCTTTTATCCGCGGAACCCCTCGCGGGGAGGGGGGAGGATGAAGAAGGCGAGCGGCCCGCGGACCTTGGGGGCGCCCCCGGCCCCGCTCCCCGCCGGGCTGGCTCCCCGCGGCGGCCGCCCAGCCAGCCCTCCGCCGGGCCGCCCGTTTGCTGCATGCGCTCGGGGCTGCCCCGGGCGCCTCGCCGCCTCCCTGCGGCCGGGGGGGGGAAAGGGGGGCGGCGGCGGGGGGTGCGCGGGGGCTGCCCGGCGGCCGAGGAGGAGCGGGGGGCGGAGGAGGCGTGGGAGGCGGCCGCCGCTTCCCACGCTGCCATTCTGACCCGGGCTGACTCCGCTGGAGCCCTTTCCGCGGACTTCCGCAATCAAAAGGCGATTTCCTCGCTGCTCGATGCGGGGGCGGCGTCCCGGGGTCCACAACAGGCGGCCCGAGGGGCGCGGGTCGTCCTCGGCGGTTGGGCCTGGGACGCCGCCCCCGAATCCTTCCCTCCCCCTGCTCCCCAGCTCTTCTTTCCTCACTTTCCTCTTGGCCCCTTCTGCCACCCTCCCTTCCTTCCTCGCTGTATCCTCCCTCGTCCCCTTCCCCACTCGTACGGGCCCCTCATGCGGGCGGCCGCCATTTCACGCCTCCTGCCCTCCTCACCTCACCTGTCCCTCATCTCACGCCCACCTTTCTGCTTGCCTGCCTTGTCTCCTTTAGATCTCAGCCATCCCAAAATGTCTCTTCCAGCTCTCCTTTTTATTTATTTATTTATTTATTCATTTACTTACTTATTTATTTTTGTGAGAAAACATCCCTTTTGTGTCTTCTGCACGGGATCCGCACTGCTAATCCCCACTACCTCTGCCTTGGGGACAGCCTCAGGGGCACGCAAGGTGCACCGTGTACCTCCACCCTCTCCCTCATCCCGCAGCACTATGGCGAGAATCACAAGGCCAGCAGGGCTCCTGCAGAGCCAACCTGCCACCTTCAGTCCCATATTCAGAGGAGCAGCCTGTGTATCAAGGGCCAAGCTTTTTGTTTTGATTTGCATCAACGCCTGTCCCTGAAATATTCCCCAGAATAACTCCCAAGCTAAAATTACACACCAGAGAAAGCAAAAAGACTCTGTGTTTAAAGAAAGCTCAAAACAAGCTGTGAGAAACTCTGAATTCAGCTATAGCTTCAGCACAGCTCTCCACTTCTGTCATGCACACCCATTTCCTTTTATTTAAGTTTTCAGCCTCTTAACATTCATGTCTTTGCAGATGCGGGGGTGAGGTGAGGGAGAAGAATCACTGTTAAAATTGTTTTGGACCATCAGATACTCAGGTAAATTTGTGGTTGCGTAAAGGGGGAAGAATTCAACATTTATGTTTTTCAGATGGAAGTAGCACTTCTCTGCATCTTTCTGTACATGCATACATAGTTTTAACTTGTAAAAGCAGCACCTCGAGCAAGTTCATCACTGTTTCACTTTTGCCCCGGGTTGATATTTAGGGAGAAAAAGCTGCTACCGTTTGAAAATGTCGGTCTGCCTTTCACAACAAGTGCTGCTGTAGCATTTTGGGGGGCATTCACCTGTCAAACACAATGCAGATATCTGAAAAACCTTAGCTTGCATTGGGAAACCAAAGGTCTTAGCACTGGTGGGTGGTTACCTGTGCTTGTGGAAACCTTCATCTGTCCCCATGCAGCACCATGCATGGTCCTAAGGACCTGGCACAGACAGTGTTGAGCTTTATGCTGCAGACCCATGATGTCCAATAACTTTAGGATCAATAATCTTACTTGATGTTATAAATATATATTGATTATTATGGAATTGATGAGCTCATTGCAGAGCTAAATCTCCTTTGGAATAAGCGTTTTACATACTTAAGATAAAAGAGAGAACTGTGCCTCAAAGAGCTGTTTCAGTGATAATCTGTTGATGGTGTGTGTATTAGATGGGACTGGGACTAAACTGATATAAGTGTCTTGCAGTCAGTTCCAGGTCAGAGATTTTTGCATTTTTAGATAATTATGGTTTGGTGAGTGAGTGTCATAAACTACTTCAACATTTTTCTGGCACTGAAGAAGAGCAAATTTGAATGTTTATTGAGATGTTTGGAGCACTTCAGACCCCTCTCTGAAAATGAGAATATTCAGAACAACCTGCATTTTCTTGGAAAATGGAGCTTGCATTGCAGGGTCTTTTTCAAGTATATTCATGACTTGAACTTGCAGGGGAACTCTTAATTCAGATGTACAGATGTAGGTGTAAATTAGATAGATGTAATGTAGGAAAAAAAAGTTACTGCAAACTTACAAGACCCAGGAAATAAATGCAACTTATCAAAAGTGAAATTTAAAGATTCTTGGAAATGTCTGTCTTTTCCAGCTAACATAAGATAATACATGGAGAAAAGTCATGTTGCTGCTTCTCACCATTGCCCAAAAATTAGAAATTCTTACTTTATTACTCTGATTCTTGCCATAAAATCCTTAACCTGTTCTAGTTACATTAGCAAGAAAGTACAGGTTTATGGGTTTTGGGACTTCTTTCTGTACGTCATACAAAACTGCTTTAGAAGTAATGTCTACCACAGATGTCTATGCCAACACTGAAATAAAGCAGGGGGGATCATTCATTCACTGGTGGTAATATATGTGTATAGAATAGTCGACATAATTATTTCCAGAGTGCTATTGAATAAATGGGCTTTTAGCAAATCAGTAGTCATGCAGTCTTTAACACTTACTGATCTGTGTGGCAAGCCAAGAAACTAATTAAAAACAAAAAAAAAAAAAAAAAAAAAAGAACTGGAAGTGACTTTTGGGAGTGGCCGGATGTGTCTCTAATAGCAGGCTCCAAAATCTCTTTCAGACACTTTCCCAAGGTTTCCTGACTTTTTTTTTTACACCAACCTCTCTCTGTCTCTCTAATCAAGAGGAAATGGGCTTTGCATAGCTTTTGTCGTGGCTTGAAAGTGCTGCAGTTTTACTTGAAATTCAAGGCTGCTCTAAACTAAATATTTTGTTTGATTAAAGTGTTAGCATTGTTGTCCACCTCCCCTCCCCCCCCCCCCCCAAATATGTCTGTCCAAAATGGAGTATCTAGATTCGAGTGGCTAGACATGGCTGGACATTTCAAGGGACACATACTCATGAATTTTTTTTCGTGGTTATCTTCGGGAATTGGGTTTGAAGGCTTTGACCTAAGCATCTTGCTCAATGCAAATCAAGCGAATGAGATGAGCTGGGGTAGGAACCCAGAAGGTGATAGCTTCAATTCAAACAGTGCCTTCCCTATAGCACTGATGGGGCTATTCAGTAGGAGTGCTGGAGGCTAGTCAGGTAATACCTGGTTCCACAGGGCATTTCCATTTGGAAGAGACAAATATTCTGTGCAGGAGGCTTACATATGAGCAGAGAACATGGGGTAATTAGCTCAGCCTGCCTGCACCAACCCCAAATAATGATATTTTGAAAGAACCATCCATCATCCATCTGGACCAGGGTGCGGTACATCCATCATCAGCTCAGTCCCTTGTGGCCAGCACTAGAATAGTATTGACAGGGTCCATAAACCCTGAAGTCAGTAATTTGCATCAACATTGTCCTGGGTGACAATTCTACTTTCTCCCTGTCTGAAGCAGTCTGTAGTGATGTTGTTCAAACCAGACTGTACAGGATTTCCTTAAAATAATCAGGATATGTAGAAGCTCCTGTTGTTCTTACTCTCATCTACAGTAACACTAACGCCGAAAGTAATAGCTGAAATACATTCACTGACCCTAATAAATAGAGTGCAGTGCACTCTCCTGAACAAAAAGCCAGGGGATTTAGGGATTTTCAGCTCTAATCCCTATGTATTGATAGCAAAATGGTGACCAATCATCTCCTGAGTGCTTTAGGTGTGGATGTTTTGCCAGTGATGATGCCAGATTTGCTCTCAATTTGCTCTTGTTTGTGGCTTGCCCAGACAAAAACAGAACATAGGACATAATGAATGCTCATTTTTAGCTTCTTCTGTGTATGGGGCTGGCACCTGCATTCCCCTCCTCTGCTCAGAGTTGTTTGTGTTTGGACTCTGGAACAGCACACAGATGAAGGAGCAGCTGTGTCTTCCCTCTATCAGTCAGCAGATAAGCTGACCAGGGTCAAGCGAAGGGTTTCTCATAATGCAAGTTAGAATACTGACTTTTTACTTGCTTTAGACTACAAACCATGTATGCAATTTTAGAACTCAGATATCCTAAAAGAGCTCATAAAACACACTGTTTCTTAGAACAGAGTTAAAGCAAGACCCTCACATCATGCAACAAACCCATGGCAGAGGCTAAGTTGCTGGGAACGGATACCCCAGCTCCTGTGTCTCCTGCCACATCCACGAGCATTCCATTGCTACTCATGTATCCTGAACATTTTTCCTGTAGCTTAGACATTTTCCCAAAGCACTGTGTGCACCACGATTGTGCTGTACGGAAGAGGCAGATTTTTTCTGCAGATGTACTTATAGCAAAGGGAACTATCAGCATGAACAAAGAATCCCATCAAAATAAAGAACAAAGCGCAGTCCTGCAGTTAGCTTTTTTTAGTCTGTGAAACATCCACCTGTAATAGCTCTCAGGCTCCACAGAGTGGAGCAGGCTTAATAAAAATCAATCAATAATTTGTCCGCCTTACCTCCTCCGTAGTGCTGGAGTATTGTGGAGTAGTTGGGACTGTGGGTTTCTCTGTTACTGCAGATTTCAAGTCAAAGTAGAGGTTTTCAATGAAGTTTTTTGTGAAGTGTTCAGTCACATTTCTGATGGACATCTGTGTGCTGCTACTTGCTGGCAGCTTGTCAGGCCTAGAGGTAGTAGTATTTAAAGGGGAGGGTGTAGTTGTAGTACTCCATACTAAAGTGTCTGCATCTTGGAGATCTAAGGTAAATAAAGGAAAGTAATTAAAAGGAGCTCTACATTTTTATAACCAGTTCCTTAGATGCCAATAAATATGTCTGTTATAACTTCTAATAGCTTAAATGCACCTGTCAGTTCTGGAGTTTTTGCTTTCAGTGCAAACATTTTGCATCAACATCAAAGTTTGCACAAAATATCCATGAACTTTCATACCATTCATTTTAAATGCAGTTCCTCACTGGTTCCAAAGTGTAGAGAAAGGTTATAATTTGTCATTAACAACACGATGTTTTCACTCATAGCTTTTTCACTTACGTGTTTTGTCAAACTGCATGATTTCAGCTTCATGCAGTCAATAAAAAGCCCAATGTGTAAGTACATGGCACAGATTTTCATCTGCCTCTTGTTGGTGTAAATACAAATTATGACTTTGTGCATGGTAATGAAGTTCCTTGTGACCACATGGGACATTCCTCTTGTGATTTTAAATATGTCCCATGTAGACACCATGCTAACCCCTGACTGCTGTCTTTCCAAGGTTCAGTTAACAATGGTATCATTTAACTAAAGCGCCTGCAAATATAACTCTTGGTTTGCTTTTTTAGTCACGTATCCTTCAGAGAATGCCAAAGTTGCAATTAGAGTGCAGGAAAGATTTTACTACACATTTTTCCTCCACATTTTCATGGCTCTTCCTCCCAATTGGTATGTATTTAATATCCTTTCTTTGTGGCTGTGAGGGCAGGGTTCAATCTGTGGTGGCCTCTACATCTGGTAGCATCACGTTTCAGCTAAGTGATTGAAATTACTCACTGGCCCCTTCTCCTCACAAAAAGCTGCCCTGCCATTGCTGGAGTACAGCTAGTGTGTGTTGGCCCAATGCCCAAGACACTTTGTCTGTCCTTGAACTGGGGTCTACAACATGACAGAACCTTGTTTTGCTGCTGAGCCACTGGGCTGTTTGCCATTCATAATAATTTTAGCTTACAAGCCCTCTTAGGAAAAAAAAAAGACTGAGTTAAATTGCAGCAGAAGCTTCCAAATGTAATTACTTGGTGTGCAATTATGATGTCTTCACAGGCCAACTTGTGATTACCTCTTTACTCGAAGGATCAATGGGTGAGCTTCCGTTAAGTCAATATTATGTTTTCTTGGGGTTCTATTATTTTTGGTATATGTGTAAACATACATGTTAACACATTCATGTAGTAAAACTCATGGTACTTTCCTTTGCATCCGGAAATAAAAGTCAGATTATAAACCCTTGCAAGTGACACTTTCATACAAATGTTTCTTATGCTTGACAGCATTTATCAGGTATGTAGTTCAGGATCCTTTTGTAAAGGTCTGGCTTGCTAGGATGGAAAGATACCTACTTGAAACATTTCCCCTCCTTTTTTTCTGTGTTTCCCTGGAAATAAAAATGGTCAACTATCCATTTCATTACAAAAATTGTTGATCAAACATTTTTCAAAATCAAGGCATGGAAAATAAGACTGCTGATTGCATTTTGCTTTCTTTTACAAAGAAACCCTCAGGTTTGCTTCAAGACTGAATGCCAATCCTCATGCTGCTGGTGCTGCATTTGCAGAATCCCCTGCAGACTGCCTATGGTGCAAAGTCTGCTGTGGTCCTGCATCACGTACTTCCGTGGTCCCCATCCAAAGGTCAGGTAAGAGTCTGGCAAGGGCAGCCCTGTGCTCAAGCTGTTGTCAGCTACTGAAGCAAACCCTTCAGCTGACACAAGTCCCAACTTAGCCTCAAGTCCACGTCACTCTGTTCCTGGGGATCTCCTGTTAGGGGTCTCTGAAAGCCTGCGGTAGGCAGCTAGAAATGCCAACACTGATGACTTGGATAGGATTAAGCCTGCTGGCTCTGTGCCTCTCAAATATCTCCAACTTGAGCAGGGAGTAGGCTACTGATAGGAAGATAGCTTTAAAAAAATGAAGTCTGGGTGGTCAGCAGCCACTTAGATAAAAAGGCCACTTAATCGGGTTCCTAAATATAGATTTACACACCCAACTTAAAAGCACATTAAAAAAAATCTTGGCTTTGTTTACAGACAAATTGCAGCTATTCCAACAGGAAGACATTGACATTCCAGTGCCAATTGTGTTTTAGGAGAGCTGCTACTCCATAAAAGGTCTACGGTTCTGCCAAGAGCATCTGTGGGACCCAGCACCCTGGGTAAGCAATACTCCTGGTGCAGGAGCTGAGGGGAGAGGGCCAACACCACTGCCAGGAAAACGCGTGGTCTCAGACCTGTGCCACCAGTCTGGGGAAGTAATAGGAAGGGGCACTGGGTCACTGCCCCACCTGGCTCTTTTCTTCAGCTTCAGCCTTCAACCAGAGGCTAACAACCTATGACAGTAGGCCATACTGAAACTTGGGGCATGTATAGCAGCACTTTCCATGGATGCAGTGTCCAGCTCTCCCTGCCTTTCAAGCATATCATGGTCCAGGTTTAAATTATCTAAGGAAAGCCACTAGAGTCCTAGTATAAGGGCCCTCACGTATCTTCTTCAGTAGCAGACACTTGCAAAAGAGAACTCTTTACTACAAGACTCCAACAAACAGATTTCTACAAACTTGAATTTCAAATTTGTATCCCTTATAAACCAGAAAAAACTCACCTCCTATCTGGATATCAGCTAAGTACACAGGAATCACGCCAGTGGGGTTTCTCAGAAGTGTTTAATGTTGTTCTAGCAGTTCTCTTTGGAAAACAGTCATAAAACTGTTCATGGGAACAGAACTGCAGAACTGACAGTGACATTGATCAATAGTGGCTGAATGATGTACAGTGTGTGAACATACCATTGTAATCATCGGTAGCACACCCTGGAGAAATTATGACATTATGACTAAGTGCGTATTTCATCCATGGGGTGTACTGCAAACTGCAGCAATCTGCACAGCAGCAGGCCACTTACAAGCAAAAGAAATCCATCAGTTCTGCATGTATGCTGAGCAAAGCGCTGTGTGAATATTGCTGGTTCCTTGTCAAGTACCAGGAACCCTATAGCAGTGCTTTCAGGCTTGGGCAAGCCAGTGTGGGGCAGCTTGCTGCAGCTACTTGCATTGGATCAACCTGCCTGCCTCCATAAAGCACAGCTTCAGAGCACAGAGGCTGCATTGCTAGTGAAACACAAATGATTCAGTTATCTGTTGTATAAGAAAAAATGCTGTGTAAGGCTGCATCTAACTTGCTGACAGCAAGATTTTACACTCAGAGGGGTGGTTTTATAATCTCTGTACATGCAGGAAAATTAATTCTCTTTCTGGTTGCCTACTGAGTACTTGCAAATAAACTGCAAGAAGAAAAACTTTTAAAAAAATGCTTGCAGGAATATGACAATAACAAAATTGCTAAGTTGTCTTTTTTACCCCATGCTTTTGAAAACTGCAAAATGTTTGCCACTTCAGAAAAAATGTCTTATTTATCTGAAATACTGTAGAGGTTACAGAGGCTTGCTTTTCATGCCAGAGAGGATGGATATCTCCTGGACTTGCTGGGTTTTGAAATGCTGAAGTAGCTATTTGGAAGCTCTTTCAGCACCAGTGCCAGCAGAAGATCCCAGATAACAATGGTGATAATGCCATAGCTCTATCAGCCCTGCTTCTGGCCCAGCCCCAGCTCACCCGGAAGTGTTTTTGTAGGATCCAGGCCCCATTAACTCCATGGAGTTAATGAAGAGAGCTTAGAAGGTTAGCTGCTTAGAAGGTTAGCTGCTGTGTAGACACTTAGGGTTCTGTTCAGTTGCCTAAATGTTGATACTTTGTGTGATCTGAAATGCCCTAGGGCACCTGACGCAGATGCTTACGGCTCTCATAGGGCCAAAGGAAGACCTATGTCTTTCTGGGTAGGCAGAAGCAGGTCTGGAGCACTGCAGATGGCATGAAAGCACTTAAATTGGGGCAGTGGTATTAAGCCCTTTCTGATATTTGGATATCTAGAAGCTGAAATTCAGTCTGCTCTCTACAATGAGATCAATACAAAATAAAGAGAGAACTTAATTATGAGAATTACCAGTCTAGTTGCTGGAATTGATATTTTTGTTAGCACTTGCAGCTCGGATGAAATAGTAAAGCAGGCCAAGCCATCCTCTTGGTTGCTCTGGGGAGCTGCTTTTGTCACTACATTTCCCATGAAAGTAGCTTATCTGTTTTTATTCTATATTCATTGAACTAGACATCACTGAAACTTTGAAAAATTACCTAAATGAAAGACTTGGACTATAGTGTAATTTTTTCTGTTATGTTCAGAAAATGTAAAATACATTTATCTTTGAGCTTCTCTCAGTGTGGTATTAGATTGTGTGCAGGGACTTGTAGTCATGCCCAGGGGTCTGACACTGATAGTTTCCTTTTTCCAGGAGGAGCTGAGCAGAAGTGGTTAGCCAGGTATTGGTTAGAGCAAAGAAGAAGATTCAAGTAATTTTTAGTGTTTCACTTTAGTATTTTCTAATCAAACTCTTTTGCTTAATAAACCCTATAATAGTTCAGGGAGATCAAAACAGGTTTGGCTAAATGGTATTTTGGGAAAAAAGTTTGAGTTCACTCAAAAGTAAAGTGAAAATACTGACTCTTCCTGGTCTATTTTATTGTGGAGAAAAATGTAAAGGGCACACAGAAAAATCCAACCTGTTAGCAACCTGTGGATGCATTGCTGCAGTTATTACCAACACTATGGTGGAAAAGTGAAGGCCCAGAGATATTAATATGATTACAAAATTGAGTGAGAGTGGAAACTTTTCCTGCACTTCTGCCACTTTTCTTTGGCGTTCTTCCCCTTTCCCAAGAAGACCAGCAGGATGATGCACTTATCTTTCCTTACCATACTGCTCACCTGGTTCAGAGTATACCCTGAGCGTACACTGCCCTGCTCTCCGACCCATCTCACCACTGATGATGATAGGAGTTTTGGTAGTGGAGGTAGTGCTCATGTATGGACTAGCCAAACTGAAAATGGGATAATGGGAAGGGAGAAGCCAATGTGACAAGGTGATAAGGAAGCAAAGATACAGAACCAGAAGCTGGGATGGGATCAGAGGCAGGAGGCAACAGTCAGTGACAGAGGGCATGTCAGCATTTTGCTTATGTATAATATTTGATATTTTGTCAATGTCAGAGTGTAATCAAAACAGATAAAAAGGTACGGTTTGTCTTTCTTGTCTGTTTTATATCGTTGCAGATCCCACTATGCTTCTTAAATACCTGACATGCAACAGTAAGTAATCAAGCCATGCTCCTCTTCTGAACAAAGTTTAATCCTGGTAACCACAGTTGTAGGGTTTTGCAGCTACATTTACTTCAGGAGATGTCCCTATTGTATATGTTGCAGCAGAAGGGAAATGCAACACAGAGTACTGCATTACAAAACAGTTCATGTCAACTTCTGTGACTAGACTGCCCTCCAGGCCACACATCAGTCTCTACAGCACTGTGAGTAATGTCAACATGCAGCTTGGACTTTTATCTCCCTGTTTGAAATCATTCTTCAGTTAGTGAATAATTTTCAGTCTAAAGTTTTTTGCAGTTGTTGGGTTTGGAGCATGTTCTTTATCTGAGCTGATATATGGCATTTAATTCAGTAAATTACTCCATTGTGAAAATATCAATGTTTTTCTATTAATACTATGAAAAACAATTATAATAAAATGTGATATTAGTCAGGAGTAGAAAAATATACAACCATTTCAGCTCCAAAGATTGCTTAGTTTTTACCATCTTATCTAAATATAGATTGAATATATAATTTTAGACTTATCCCCTGCAGGTTTTGCTGAATTTAGACAGATGTGCTTAGAAGAGTAATTTTAAGAATTCAGCATTGAAATTTTTGACGTTTATATGACCATCAAGATCAGCACTGTGGGAATTAGATTTTTTTATTGCAGTACTTATTAATATTTTCATTTGAAAAAATGCATCTCTTTGCATTACTTCTACTCTTGAATACTTGGAATTCTTAGTTAAGTATTGTGGATCACAAGGTGTAATTCACTCAGCTTCCATGAACTGTCAAAAAGGAGATAACTAATACAGTGAATCAGCAGGCTTCTTTACCAGGACAATTGTCTTTGCTCAGTACTCATTGGTCTTAAATTGCTCCTCCTCTGATGATGAGTAAGAAAAGGATTCAAGTTTACCTTAAATCTATTAGGCAACACTTTATCCAGCTATCAGCAGAAGTAACACTGCCTGGATACCTCATCTTAACTTCTCACAATGTCTTTGAATAAGCTACTCTCACTCTACTCACAGGTACACAGAACTTCATATTATTTTGCCTTCTAAATCTTTAAAATATATGGTAAGGCTGGGACTGCATCTCAGTCAATTTTCCTTTCCTTGATTGTGCAAGTTTTCCTTTCAGACTTACACTGAAGTGAGTGGTCCTGTTGCTGTGCCAAGGTTGCTGCAAATGCTGATTGGCTGAAAAAAATTGGTACCTTAGAAGGAATGGGAGGATCAGCTATCAATCATACCCCAACATTCTTGGGTTAGAAAGAACAAGGAATTTGTTTTAAATGTTCTGAAAACTTGGCCGGATGCAAAAGCATTGAATCGTGAAACATTTTAAAAATCATGTAAATACAAGAATAAATGGTGTGTTTCCCACTAAGAGTCTTAACTGTGCAGGTTGTCTTCACTTACCACAAAGAGCAACTTCAAAATGTGCAAGTAGAATACCAAAAGGATTGTTATGAATGATTGACAACAGGATATCAAGGAAAACATAACTAAATAAATTAAAACCTTCCTTTTTTTTTTTTGCTACAGATATGTAATATATGTAATGCAGGTGTATTAACACATCCAGAAGCATGTGCACAGGCCCATGCATATCTAAATGCCATGGCAGGAATTTCTAAGATTGTATTCAGGATTTTGAATGCTCTCATAGACATTCCATCCAAGGGTAGAGTGAATCTGTATAAACATATGAATGTGTAACTATACGGCTCAACTGATCATGCCTTTGGGGTAATCAGAGTAATAAATGTATTTTGATTTTCTGATACTTTCTTGTTCTTGACAGATTGAATCTGGATTGTGTGATAAAATGAATGAGGAGAAGGACTTGCACACATCCATATTTTAAAAACTACAAGGAATTATAATCTATGTTTCCGTTTACAAATAAAGAAGGAAATGACACAGGAATAGTGAGCTGAGTTTGTACGTAAGTATTTTGATCCATGGACTGTGAGTAGAGAAGAGGGGGGGACATCCTGATTGGAAAAAAAAACTGATTTTCAGAAAGACAGCACTAATGTCAACTTTCCTTTTATGGTTTTTTAACTCTTTTTTTTTTACTATGAAAAAATGTTTTTATGTGTGAATCAAACAGCATAATTCTTAATGTTTGAGTAAGCATAGAAGAGACATTTTTGTTACTTAAACTTATCATAGAACTATAGATTCACAGAATGGCTTAGGTTGGAGGAGACCTTAAAGATCATCCTGTTCCAACTGCCCTTCTGTGAGTAGTTACCACCCCACCCACCAGATCATGCTGCCCAGGACCCCATCCAACCTGGCTTTGAACACCTCCAGGAATAGGGCATCCACAACCCTTCTGGGCAGCCTGTGCCAGTGCTTTACTAAACTCCACCAAACTCACCAACTTCCAAGGTATGTTTTCAAAGGAATAGCTCACCTTGCTTTGAACACAGATTTACATAGACAGGTTTTCCCATCTCGTTGGCTTCAAGCTGCATCCATGTATGAAGATATTTCTTACTCTGCTTGGCCATTACCTTCTGACCTTGCTTGGTAAGAAAGAGTGAGCTGTTGGCTACCTTCAGGAGCCCATCTTCCTCGTGGCAAGTCCACCTAACTGCCTGAGAGCAATTGATGATGATGCTGCGAGAGGACAGTGCGGAGCGTGTGGAGATGCTCAGGCACTGTCCAGATTTCACGTGGAGGAGCCTGTCATCAGCCATCCATTGCCACTGCTGGTTGGGGCTGCTCATATTGCACCTTTCCATAATGACTCCTCTCCTTTCTGAAAGACACTGCTGTCTCTGGACATGGATGATCAGAAACGCTTCTGGAAGTGGAAAATTCCAGAAAATACAATTGATTATACATGGTCATTTAACAAAAAGTAAATTCTTGATGATTTAAAATACATTAGCAAATAAATCTCCCCGCTTTCTATACATTTAACTTTCCATGTGTTGAACCTATATGAAAGAACCCAAAATGCAAGCACTATTTCACAGTAATGTCAAGATACAAAAGCAAACTGTTGTGGCAAGTGCCACCTTGACCTTCATTAGAAATAAAAATGAAGAAAAATCTAAACTGGATATAAAAGAAATACAAGAATTTCTAGGTTAAGATACCGGTTCTAAACACCCCACTTTCCCCTCTTGAAAACATACACTCATCTACAAGATGTCTGTCTTTTTTTTTCAGTTTTATGGTCCAGTATTTTTGAGGTATAATTTTCTGCCTGAAAATTGGCTTAGTAAAACTCGTAGTGTCAGTGAAGAAAACACTAAGAAAAATGCCTCTCAGTACACATGCCTTTATAGGAATGGAGGCTCCTTATGGATAGGAAGTACGTCTCTTACAGGATTTACTCCAGTATCTCTAGCTGCTAGTTCTGTGACCACCTTAATTTGTATCTGCTCAGCTCTTTGTTCTGCCATACATAAATACCGAAAGCAAACATTTAAATGAAAACAACTGCAACTCATTTATCAAAAAGCTCTAAAGTTACCAGGGCAAAAAAAAAGCACACATCATGGAGCACAGATCTGGATATTTCAAGTGCAGCCTCTCTGCCCCATCTTATTTATGTTTTTCTCTTCTTCTGCTCTCAGTTACTCAAACATCTTATTAGTTATGTTTTTAGTTATAACATTTTATTAATCACAGCTAAAACCAATGCGTATTTCGCTACGTTGAGGTTTTTCATTCCTCTGTTTTTACACTTCTGGGTAGTTTCCAACTAAGCATCACAGAAAACTCCTGTTTCTGGAAGTTATACAAAGCAGAAAGAAAAATAGGAATTTTCCCCTTCGAAGAGATTGCTCCAAAGCTCATCTCCTGCATTGTCAAGCAAGAGATCTTAAAAACAAAAAGAGGTATATCCAGCACTGAAAGAGAAACCTAAACAGAACTTTCTGCGTTGGCCCTGCCCCCCATTCCCCTTGTATGAGCTCAAGCAAAGAAGTGACACTGTTCTGTAAGTCCCTGGCTGCCTTGGAGGTTTCTGCTCAGTGGTGGAAAGACCGAACGGTGGAGGAGAGGTGGGGAGAGACACTTACCTGAAAACATGAAGGGAAGACAGGTAAAAACCAGGACGTGAATTAAAGACTCCATTTTCCCTCTAGCAACTGCCCATGCTTCTCTTAAAAAAAAACCACCTCAGATAAGCGAAGCGAAGGCTAGGAAGGAAACGTGCCTTCACAGGGGGAAAAAGTCAGTGACGAGCACTTCCTTCTATTCAATTGTTTTGGGGAGTTTTACACCACTTTGTCGTTTCATGTGATTCTTCACAATTTACTAGCTGCTTTATTTTGGAAAAATGCAAACACACAAGGCGCTAAAAGAGATGGTTGAACCTCTTTAAGCTAAAAGTCCAAAGAAAAGGGATAGTACTTTTGTGTAATTAATTGCCTGTGAAATGTTATCAGTTCTCTAGTGATCTGGATGGTGCTGAATAAGTATTACCCAGAGAACATGTACACATTTTTGTAATTATTTGTGATCAAGCAAAACCCTGATATTGATATTTCTAGCTCTACAAGTCCTAAAAAGCCAAGCAGAGATAGGGAGGAGAAGGAGGAGTAGAGGAGGCAGGTTTCTCAGGTATGGGCTTTATATGTATATATATATATATATATAAATATAAACTCCCTTGAGGATCAGGTGCTGCTGATTATGCCTTCACCAGGTGTTCCACTTTGGTGAATGTCAGTAGGATTTACTCTCCAGTGGTCTGAAGCCATGATGTATATAACCAAACTGTACCATGCTCTGCCTGTTCTGGGAGTACAAGAGTATGCGTCAAATTACTCTAAGCAAAAAAAAAACAACCCAGAGACTTCAGTAAATGTTTTATATCAAGTGTAATTTATTAGCAGTATGAAGCAAAATCAACATCACTGCATTAAAAACTCATGATACCCTGTGAACAGACTTCCCAGTGTTGTAAGTCATAATGCCAACTTTGCTTTTCTCTGAAAAACAAATTCTTACTGAGCAGTAAGGAAACAGTCATAGCAGCATTTTCGTTCTTGTATAACCTGCCATGGAACAGTCCATATCACTAAAGGCATCTATCTCTTACTGAAAGAGATAGAGCAGATAAACAACGTAAGCAAAAAATTCCATATTAATAAAAGACAGACAAATATTTAAAATCCTCACCATTTAATATATGCTACAAAGTTTCTTTTAAAACTTTAAAGTAAAATGACTTACACAATTTACAAATACACTGGATTCAGGTCTGTAGCAGAAGCATGTTCTAGGACAGTCAACAGTAGAGGGTAAACACATACACACTGAATAACAGACATTGTGCTCTGCAGCTGCTCCGTAAGACCTACAGTAAATACACATTTAATAGTTAATAGTATGAAGAACATATATTTCCATATAAAATATTAACTGCTTTTGAATATTTTCAAAAACAAGACTTAAATCTCATCTTTTTCTTTTTTTAAATCCATTATTGAACACTTGCAATTTTAGCAGCAAGAATATTATGTGGCCAAGAAACAAGCTCACCACATAATCAGTAATAGCACTTTACAGTACAGTTGACAGTCCATTCACAAGACATTTTGCAAACATTAAAGCATTTATACACTTGATAAACATTTCTTCAGAAGAAGTTTCTATGTCCAGTCGACTCCGGCAGTAGCACATACATACATTCCATACGGCAGATACCAGATTACAGAATTAACCCACCTTTAGATATATATGTGAAATCCATGTGTAGTTTCAGTACAGTACCTTCTTTATAAATCATTTTTGGGAAGCTCACAATACATTCATATACAGTAAAGGTCCAGCAATCTTTATACTCTTGCCAAACTGTCCACAATCCTTTCAGAAGTTGGCTTCAAAGCCACTCTTCTCACTGCAGTAAACTCCTTGAAGGAGCTGCTGGTAGGTAATGAAATAAATTACCTCAAGAGACAGACATTTGGTTTTACCTCCTTGCCTTCACTGGACAGCTTCTGCAGAAAGTCGGCTTTCATACAGACTTAGTGCATGGTGCACAAATTCATACTGTTCACTGGTCTGAACCATTCCACCTCTGAAAAGAAAAGGCAGAGGAATTAAATCTTATCTGTTACAAATGCAACAACTTCCAGCCCCTGCCAGCTCCATGGCTAGGTAAGGACTTTTCTCAATTTTTAACCTAGCGTTTGCTTCAGCAAGAGGGAGATTTCCTACCCAGAAGTACTTCCTTTATGACTTATGTCATCCAGCACACGTATAGCATGAACTGCTGGTGCTGATAATATCAGAGTAAGAACTAGAGAAGGAATCCGATGTTTTCATTGTTAAAACCTGTTTTGAAATTCAACATTAACATTCACATTCAACATTCACATTCATAGAGAATTTTGCTCAGTCACTTGGGCATGGAGGGCCAGATACATAGAATCTGCACTGCCACAGATGGAGCAAGGGAGTATTCTGAATCTGGCCTTTCATTTTTGTCCTTTAGTATAAATGTAACCTTCGCTGACCCTCAGATAGCCTGTACAGAGAACAGCTCTTCCTGTCTTCTTTCTAACGCCTACAATGCATCCTGTCTGAACACGCAGCAACCTAGGAAATTTTAGAGCAGTGACTCATTTCAACACCAGCAATACAAAAGAGTTTAACCTGACCACAAAAAGGACTAATTACAGTCAGACTGTAGTAGATGCCTACACTTAATACATTCAACTGCTAACAATTCCTTTTTTAGGTGGAACCATGAGGATCTAGTCTTGCACATCCAGTGCCAACTGCAGTAGGAAGAGGATGATGTCCTACAGGAGGCAGATGCAATACTCAGCTATACTCAGTTCTGAAATGAAACTGAGCTTCATTCAGAAAGTACCAGGATCGTTCAGATCTCACTTTTCATCAAGCAAAGGCTGTCAGGATATTCAAAGCAATGTGATCATCCTTATTTTACCACAGAAGGGCTGCCTACTTCTGTGACATGAATTAGTAAATGGCCTTAGGGGAAAGGATGACATTAAGATGTGTATTGTATTTGGCATAAGCTAAACCTTCACGAAAGCAACGAAATGCAGAGAGGGATTTAGCTCCAGAGTGATGTAGAAGCCAGGCACCTTACAGCAGAAGCTCAGACAATCTCCCATGGGATCACAAGCAGCAGCAACAAAGGGGCTTACTGATATAGAACCGGGTGGAAAATGGTAACAATGCCTTGGTAAATATTGTCCAATAGTATCAGATAAGTTTGTCTGCTACCATAAGGTAGCAGATCCTCAGTGCTACTGGATGGTTAAATGATTGTAGCAGCAAAAATGATTAAGTTAATACCTACTTCTGTAGGAAAGTGACCAGCTGTCTCTACTCCTCCAGTGTGCTCAGACAACTGTAAAACCCTTTTTAGTGAGCTGCATGTCTATTATGATATGTTGCTTTTAGGAATTAAATCACAAGTCTCCAAATGGTCCCATCCAGTGCAAAAAAGCAGCAGCTTCTTCACTTTGCCAACAAAGACATCCACAAATCCATAACTCTTGGCTGCCTGCTGCCTGCAGCCGCTCTTTCCTCTGTGCTCATCTTCAGCCTGGAGATCCAGCAAGAGTCTAAAGGTGACGGAAGGGCTTTGCTCTGGTCCTCTGCGCTGCTTGGCCTCCTTCCTTCCTCCTCAGCCTATGTCCCCTTCCTAGCCTGCTCTGTCCCTCTGCCAGCGCTTTCAGGAGCGTTTCCCAGCTCCAATCCACTGTGATAAGGGGTGAAGGAAGGGAAAGCGTCCAGGGACCAACATGTGGCAGGAAGAGAAGGTTAAAACTGCCTTGGCTGCACTAAGCCATTTGTGGAGATGACCCCTGCATCTACCTCTGTCGAAATGAAGTAACACACAAAATCCCCAGGGCATACATAAGCCTATGTGGGGCTGAGCATTTGCTCCATGCTTATAAGCAAAACTGAGCTGTTGTGGTGCTTCCAAATCCTGTGTGGGCATGGCAGTGCACATCCTTGCTGGCCAAGTCTTAGAGGTTAAGACAACTTGGTTTTGCCTGTCACCCGTGGGACCATTCCCTTTGTTTCTGTGAAGGGCTCATACTTAATATCAAGAAATGATCACCCTAGAACATCATTTTGTGCAAAATGCTGCATGAAGGAGTGTTATTTTTTCAGGCGGAAATCTGCTCTAAGAGAGACTTTTCCTCTGTCATATTCCCTGTGCCCAGGAGGGAAAGACTCACAGCTGCAGCACCTCTGGGTCTGCAGCCCTTGTCCTCAGCTAACCCACACTGCCAGCTCCTCCAAAAGCTGCCTCTGCTTCTCTGGGACTCACTGGGCTGGTGCTTGGAAGAAACAAACCCTGGTGTGCTGAGGACTTGGGCACCGCCATCATGTCTGCCTGGGCAGCCATGACAGAGGGGAGGCTCTCGTTCACTACCCTCGGGCTTGCTGTAAGTGCAGCTGCATGCAGTCTGCTCCAGAATGAATGTGATGCAGAGTTTGGAATTTCTTTTTTTTTAAACCTGAGGTGATTAGTCAAAACACTTAAACAATGAATTGACGCACGCTGGAAACTCTTTTCATCCTGTCTGAGGAGCCAAAGCAAAATTATTGGACGTTATTCCAAGAATGTGCCTTTAAGGTTAAAGAATGTGCAAAGTTTCTCGATATCACAGCACGCCTTGAAGATGCTTCACATCAAACATTTCCTGTTTCTGCTGCAAAACATAAAAAAAATGAACTGGGAAAGAGGAAAAAAAAAAAAAAAAGCTGAGCAGAGCGGAGGGTCTATCTTTCTATGAAGCCACTCAGATCATAGCTGTATCTTTATCCTGGGTCAAGTTTTTGAGTGGATGGCGCACTTCCTCATGTTAGCTCAACACAGGCAGTTGCTGAGAGATCCTTTCACCCCTCAACAACCTCCTTTGTTATACTGAGCAGCTAAGAACACAAAACCGGGACATTCTGGGAACAGCTGTCACCTCATTCTCTATTGGAACTCTATTTCAAACTACTAAATAACTACCAGCATCATCTGCTCTATACTGAGAGCCCATCCAACACAGCTCTATGTTCTGCTCTCCTATTGGTAGAAATTGGGCCATGGGCCCACATGTCAGAAAAGTCACACAAGTCGATACCACCAAATGTATTCATTCCATCAGCAGGTCTGCATTTGAGTGGTGTAGCTCCACGCATGAACGAACTTGGTTGAGAACCTCGTGGAGATGAGGTATCAGAGATGAAAAGATTCAATGCGCACATCAGGCAAGTTTCTAGGTGTCACATAGGCAGTTTTCTGTTTAAACACTGTATTCTCTTTTGTGAGGGCAATCTGTACAAAGAATAAATTGCAGCCTGCTGATGCCCAGCATCACGAGGATGAGGGCCTCATCTGTTTCTGCTCTGCTGCTTTGCTTATATGGGCCATGCCAGTAATTGAAGTGTAACACAGTGATGGCCACAGACAGCTCTGGTAGCTGAGTTTAGTGGGAGGTTGAGCTCATTTTGTCAGCTTCAAGCCACTTGTAGTGACCTTATCTTACATCCCACCTGCAGTAATCTCATATCAGGACTCTCAGGAGAAGCTGATCTCATGGAGCTTTGTGTATTACAGTGATACTTGGCCACTTGATGAACCTGTGGGCTGGTTGGGCTGGCAGTAGCTATTGTGGTCTGAGGGGCTGCTAAGCTCTGCCTTAGCAAATCTTGCCATAAGCTAACTGCCAGGTGAGTGAGAGCCGTCCTGCAATATGACCAGCTGGAAAAGGGAAAGGAAAAAGAGCTTTTGGTGTAATAGAGTTTTGCCTGGGAAAATGCCATCACAAATTAAAACACAAAAAACATACTTTTTGTCTCAGGCAGTGCCTGGGAATATGAAAAACTGAGAAATCTTCACCAAGATCTCTGCAGTCAATTTGTATTTTCTGAAACTTGAAGAAATATGGAAATGCACAAATCACTTATAACAAGCTTTGGGTCATTGATACTGCTATGCTGAATGTTGTTTATATTTATATTTGGGTCAGGTTTCTATTCTCTTTCCAAGTTTATCATGGCTACTAATACATATAAGAAAGTTCATTGGCAAGATATACTTAACCAAACTGTGTTGTCAGTAATAATGCTGAAAATATGGAATATTATTTCTGTGGTTGAAATAATGACAGAAAAACTGATGTAACAGAGAACAATTTGCTTCCACTTCTCTACACTGTAGTGGAAGAGCAATGAGAAAAAGGCTATCTTATAGTAAAAATACTAAAACAAGGAAGAACACTATAAGCTATAAGAACTCTTATATATATATATCTATATCCATAAGAACACTTAAAATAAGATGAGTAGATAACCAGGATGGAGTTAGAAGTTTGGAGCTGATAATTTAAAACAGAGTAAGCTTTTTTTTTCCCCCACTCATCTCTTCCATCTTCTCGGTTGCTGTGATTTTTAGGTCAGGAACTCCCCTTGGAGAATTTTACACTCCAAGTGGTTCGTGTTGCCCTGTAAGGATCACATTACAACCTCCACTGTGATGAAGGCGTGTGGGAGGGTAAGGGCAGAGGAGGTGATGCATAAACACAGTCAGCTATACAGATTCTGGTCCTTCTGCAGATTGTGGCTCCAGTTCAGCATTTCAGAATGCTTCAGAACACAAAAATCCTTAACTGTCCCTTTGACCTGAGCTCTTTTTCAGCATTTGCACTCCTTATGGGTTGTTTCCATTTAAAGAAGAAAAGTATGTCAGAAGCAGGTACAGACTTGGAGACTTAATCAAGGAGACTATATGACCTGGTACCTATGGCAGTCGTGAGACTTTTCTGTTCTTGGTGCAACCCTATTTATTTACTTTATACAAAATCCTGTTTCCCTAAGCAGAATAAGAAAGAAAAGTACAACCAAGCGAACTGCTTGCACGGTACACAATACCCACATCCTCCTCTCCAACACAAATCTCTTTGGCCATGGTTTCACAAAACAAAGCATTCTGCAACAATGCTGGCTTGCAGTGCTCCTTCTCCCAAGCCCCACTCCCATGCTGCGAATTCAATCAGGGACTTGATCTGTCTTCAGAAAATTCTGCAACATATGCCTTGCTGTTTTCTCAAACTGAATAACTTTGCCAGCCTAATTCAAAAGGAGTGCCAGCACAACGGAGGGAGTAGCAGCATCAGATTTGGCATACTCTGCTGTATGAAGAAGCTACACACACTGTGTTAGCCTTGATGTCCCTATCTGTTCGTGCTCAAAGACAATCTCTAGCCTCCAGGCTGCCCTGTGTCTCCTGTGACCTAGTGGGGTGCTGCAGACAGCAGAAAGCTTCAGGAAGGAAAGCGAGGAGGGCCAAGAGTCCAGCAACTGCAGTTGCTATCTCAGGAGAATTTTATTCAATAGAGCCTCAGCCAGTTTTACCCAGAAACAATATTCCTTAATCAGGATCTAAATATGAAAGTTTGAATGTTCAGCTAATGCTGTCATACCAGTCAGCAAAAGTGATGGCAGCCACTCCAGTCATGTAAAGTAGCATTCATCTGTGAAGTGGTTTTCACAGTCATTACTGAAGAGTAAACGAGGCTCAGCCTGGCTCCTCCTGAGTTTAGGACACAAGCTGTGAAGAGCAGATGGGTTATAGTTCCTTCCCCCATCCTCTGGTATTTAGATGGCATATACCCTTCAATAAGCTCTTTGTCCTTCAGAGAATGCCCTGCACTGGTGGTAACCACTGTTCAGTGTTAGAACAGCTATAGGCTGGCTTTCAGTCAACAACTGCAATGTATAGTAGTCAGTTCACTGGTCACTGAATGCTCATTTCATCACTGAAAGTACTACTGGGATGTGCACATCATCATGAAATAGATCAAAAACATATCTGAAAAAAATGGAAAAATTACCCCAACCCTAACCCCCACCTCTTTTCTGACTGGATAGGAAGGCAAGATGCTGTGGATCTCCTGTTAAAAATGACTGGAGCACAAACATCTGTACTAACTGTGCCCGCCCCTTGTCATGGCAGAAGGTAGGTCCACTCTCTAAGTGTCAGTGGTATAACCTCCTTGTACAAGAGAAAACAGCAGCAGGAACTCAAGTCCTGAAAGAGTATGAATATAAAAGCAAAGAACTCTATATGCCTAGAAGGAGTAGAAGAGACTTCACAAAAGCTCGTTGTGTTGGACTAGTTCAGCTCATGGTGGGATGCAGAAGAAAATTTCCTTACAATCAGCAGAAGGAGAAGCAGGTCAGCTGGGTCTGCATCTATAGCAGCTATTGGCAATTATTAAATCTTCCTCTGCATGTTAGACATTCAGTAATGTGAACATTTAATTTTGGTGCCCATCAGACTTTCTGAAGACCTTTACTCTTGTTTATCTCTTATCCTTTCGTAACAGCTTTCAGCTACAGCATTGGCCATAAGACACTTTCTGCAAAGATGCAGAAGACATCTGCTGTTTGGGGTCAACTTACAAGTGCAGGAGAATTGAACTAATTCAGTGTAATTTTAAATAAATTCATGTCATTTGACTGATGTATGGTTCTATGAACTCACCTGTCCACTCGTAGCTGGCAAACAATGCTCAATGCATCTACAACTCCTTCTTCCTTCAACTGCTGACAACCAATGGCAGTGGCGATAAAACACCCAGTTCTTCCTATACCAGCACTGAAAAGAGAGCAAAATTTAATGAGTGGAGCAAACTGACTGAAGGAATTAATTGGAAAACATTACACAGACAGGGAAAACACTAAAAATATGACGTGTTAAATTGCTGTAACCAACAAATTCCTACCAAAGAACCTCATTTTCAGAAATAGAAATGAAAGGGTGAGTTCTTCCAGCTGTCAAACTATTGTGGGTAATTCAATTCATGAAGTTTACACACTTCCCATTTGCACACAAGTGTATGGTTAGAAAAACAATCTCCACTATCATCACAAAGTCCAAATATTCTCTAGCATAGTGTAGGCACTGAGAAGGGCAAAAAAAACCAAAACACGTTAAAGGCGTAAGTTAAAGGGACTCTACACTTGAAGTCCTCAAGGACAGAGGAGTTCTGCTCTTCCTCTAACCACAAGGGTAAAAGGACCAAGAACTACGCTAATGAAGTTAACATTCTCTCCTATGATTCTGCGGGAGAGAAAAGGATTTGATACCACAACTCCAGGTTTTACTGATGCCTGCTTGGAAACAGCCATTACAGCTATTATTTTTACCTCCTTGAGCCCCCAGCACTTCTGAAAATCTCTTCCTTGACTATTGGCTTAAGGAATGTGGAATTCGGTGCAGCTCTTCCCTGCCATTCTGCATGGCAGGGAAATACGAGGAAAAAGATTAAAACATGGATTTGGGTCCAGGTGTCCACGCCTGGCTTTAGCGGAAACAGCCAGTTGGTGCCTTGCTTTCTTCATCTCTGCAATAGGTATGAATGCCGCCTGACCCATAAGAGCATTGCAAGTGTTATTTAAATTAAAGCCAGGAAGAATACACTGAGTGTCTTAGATGAAAGCTTGATATATATGAGTGCAAAGTGTTAGCAGACCCACACCCATTTGCTACACCTGAAACAAATCACAACCTACTCACCACAGAATGAAAGACAGGAGTGCTTTAGGGACTCAAGAGAGAACACATCCCTCTGGAACTGAGTATTTCCAAGAGGACTCAGCAGTGTTAAATATGTGAGGATATCTAAGCCTACCATGCAGGGTTAATGAGAGATAAATTTGGCAGTGTAAGAAAAGATCAAGTGAGCTGAAGTTCCTGAGTTGACAGCCAGTCTTCTTGGGCACTGGTATCTATGAGATGTACCAAAAAAGAGAAGGACAGAGTTTATAACAATAAATTTGTAGACATCTGTCTGATGCACAGAGCTAACAAGTTTAAACAATTCAGATGTAAGTGAAATTGAATTGTGGGACAGATTGTTGGTGAATTTGGCTTCACTGACTAAATAGGGTCAAATTAGTTTCTTATTCTATTTCTTATTCTTAAAATTTAAATAATTTTAAGAAAAAATCTTCTCTATCTAAAATAATCAAAATATATTTGCTCTCAAAGCCCCTTGTTGCCATTAAACTCAAATTTATTTTGATGAACTAGATACATATGCAAAGGACAGATTTTAAGGAGCTATTTGCATTGCTTATCACATGCTTTAAACGAACGACATGAATGAGGAAGCTTATATATCTTTCCAGTTAATGCCACTATAGAGACTGTCGAGACTGACTTAAAACTTTTTCCCTTTGGAAATTCTTTTATTTTTGGAGAATCAGATCTGCTGATTTCAAGGAACAAAACAAATGTTCACTCCTTTTTCATGTGTTTGCAGACCAGGAACTGCTCTTTTGCTAAGATGATTAAAGTCCTCCTCATATCCCAAGTCCTGAATGGACTCATCAGCGAAGTCTGTAAGACAGCACCCTATGCTGAAAGGCTACAAGAAGACGCAGAGAAAAAATGATTTTTTTTTTTCCACTCATGTCATAATTCCAAGTTTTCAGAGATTATTAAAGCTCTTCTGTTTCAGATTAAGGATAATGCTTGAGCATGTCCTGTAATGATCCATTAGAAATAACTGAGAATTGTGCATTTCTATCTCAGGTCTGAGAAAGTGTGCACAGGCTCTGTAAGGACTGGATGACCTCACTGGCAACTCAGAATAAAATGGAAGAAATGATGTGACAAGAGAATGTGGTATGAGAGGGTTTATCCATTTTATTGGCCATTGCGTAGTGAGTGTAGAGATAGTTGTGTTGTTACTGAACTATTGATTTAATCAAGACATAGATCTTCAATCACGAATAAATTCCTGTTCATAATTATAGGCCTTGCTGTCACATGTCTCACACTGGAAAGACACATTGTTCCTCTAAAGACATGACACCCATAGTAGGAAAATGGGAACCTCATTGTCCATCCACAGATTTGTGCATCGTTTAGGAAAGCTACAATTCCTGATGAAAACAGCTGGATACAATTTAGGAAAGTTCCTATTCATCACATTCTGGATTTGCAAAATAATGTTTAAATCTGGCTTCCATTTCTCAACTCCAAAATGTAGAGTTGAAAAGAAGTGGCTCAAGATGAAAAGCTCAGGTTTTGATGGACTTGTAGGAATAAATGGTACTATCCCAACTGTAAGAGATGTATCGTGTCTATGAGACAAAGGAAGTAAGGAAACACTGAATTCATTTTATTTTCTGTTTTGCTTCACCTATATTTTCCCACTAATATTTAAGTTTAGCCCTACTTCCTACTACTTATATTAGAACATAGGGCAATGAATCGACACAAAACAATAAAATGGAATGTCCTCAGAATGATTACAAGGACACTGATTGCGAGCTCGTTATAATTTGTGTTAGTAACACTCTTCTCTTGAGAACCATCTGCCTTTGTGAAAATGTTCACAAGTTTTACTACTGGTGTGTTTTGGTCTGCAAATTCGTAACCGATGTCTGTATCTTACATTTCATCCAACCAGTCACATGGCATTGCGTCTGACTTAGCTGACATAGTAATGTAACAAGATAAAAAAGAAAGCAAATCATGAACTTGAAACAGAAGCAAAATCATCTTTCCAGCTGGTCTTTCAAACACAGAATTAATTAGCAGAAATGAAGAATGGTTCAGAAAGGATTTGCTAGCAACAAGGGAATTCTATCCAAAAGTCACAAAGGAACCGAAAAAGTCAATTAGCATGAGGAAGATCTGGTGAATTTTACTCTTCCCTCAATATGCTCTTTGTTTAGGACTGTTTGATGTCATTTTCCATGTCAGTTCTTGAAGAAAAAGGCTGCAAATTACCTGCAGTGCACGACGATGGGCCCTCGGGCAGGTGCTTCCAGCCTGTCCTCCTCTACATCCAGCATCAGCTGCAGCAGTGGCTGGGCACTGTCGGGTGTTTTGTGGTCAGGCCAGGATGTGTACCAGTAGTGTTTCACACTCCGAGACTGACTCCCTTGCTGGAAATAGCATCAAGGTTTTTTATGCATGCTTGTGGTGAGCAGTTCTTTTTATTTTTTCTCAATGTTATGGTAAGAATGTCAAGAGAGATTTAACAATTTGCTTTTATTAGACTGAGGGGATACAACTGAGGGAAACAGACATGCTTCCAGGGACACAATTGTAAGCAAGGTTTGTGCACTAGAAATTTTGGCTGTTTTTCCAGGTATGTAAGCCCTGCTGAACCCATTCTGTATTGTCACCCAGTTTAGACTCTCCAGCAGAGACTGTTGCTACTTCAACAAGCAAAGAAGGTAAATACAAACTATAGTAACTTGTATGCTTCCAGCCTGGCAATATGGCTTTGATCCACACCTGGCAGTCAGAGCTGAATCAAATCTCCCCAAATCTCCCACGTCAAGCAAATCTCCCCAGGTCATCACTTATTTATTGCAAAGCTCCATTGGGAGGAGCTCGTGATGGAGTCCTATAGCACATAAGCATTACATGGGCAGTAACTTAGCATCATGGGAGCATCTGCCTAATTTTGCACAGTTAATGTTTAGTCAGAGCCATGAAACTATGAAGTTTTCTTTATGCACTCCTTATATTTTTAGTTTCTTAAATGGGCTATAGAGGCACCCTGCATATAACATGGACAGCTTATCATTTTTTGGCTGATGCTGTGGTTCTTTCATTAACTAAAATCCCTTTACTTCATCTTGGCAACACTAGAAGAGATTCAAAGCAAATTTAATTCAAGAGAGTGAAATCTGGACGTTTTTGAAGCCTTTTTTTTTTATTGTCAGAATGATACAAAGCAGCAATATGATGTGTTCCACAGCTTTGGTCTCAATTATACCTTGCAGCTGTGAGCTTCACAGCTCAGTTACTTCTCTTGTAAAAATGTATGCTCTTTGAAAAAACAGTTTAATTTTATTTAAAATTGAAAACATAAAGCATTAGTAACAAAGCTTCTCAGATACAGATTTTTACCTTTATTGTGAGCTGACGGACAGTATAGTTCTCACATTCTTGCACACTGTTAACAAGGACTTCAACCTTCCCATAGATTCCTCTTTTTTCTGGCCAATAGAGCACGCACTTCTGGAAAGCAAACATTGGTCTCGTCAAGAAACTAGATTCTGGAGCCACATTAATTTTTACACAGAATTTCTCTGCCTCAAAAGTGCAGATGAATTCAACCAAAGCGTTACTGACAGTGGAAGCATTCCTAAATAAGACATCGTGGGCTTTTTAATTAATGACTTAGGCCTGATTTTCAGGATCTGAGTTCTCAAATATGAATCTCTATCACTGAATGCTTACAACAGCTGTTTTTATTTTTAAAATCTCACTGAGGTTCAATTGAAGGAACTATTTTATATATTCAAAAATTGAAGATGATTTTTTTCCCGAAACCTGAAGATTTATTAAGTTTACTCTTTCTAAAAGGGATTTTCTCCTGAGTAAGATGTTTAGAATTTGTCCTGCCCTCACAAGGCTTTTTATCCTGTTTACTCTCCTGAGCCACGATAAAACAAAGCGTGCAGATGTGCCCTAAGTGCTTACTGAATTCAGCCATAAGTGTTTTGCCTAAGATGTCATCACATCACTATTATACATGGAACAGTCTTGCTACAGTTACACAAAATTAGATTGAGAATTCTAAATGACTCGGTAGTGTTGTATTATTTCAGCAGTGTATCTGACAAGAGTCTCCTGAAAGAATGATGAAATAGTATCTTAAGAGTGAACATTATTTTTCCCCTGCAATAGTATATTTTCAGATCAACTGTAACTTCATATTCATTTCCACTGAAGTATCTCTATGCTTGAAAGCAAACATCCCTGTCATTTAAATACTTCCCTAAAAATAGATGCTCATCAAGTCACAAGTATAAAGTGTGTGAGAGCCACATTTTTTGAAACAATGCTCATTTATTAAATTAAAACATAATGTCTAAAGAAAACATTCTCTTTAATATTCGACACAGATTAAAAACAAAACAAACAAACAAAAAACCCCAAAAAATCCAACAGTGAGAGAACAGACAGTCCTACAAGAACAGGAATCCCCCAAATTGTTTGCATTTCCTCAAAAACACTTGCTGAAGGAACAGTAGCTTACACTGCACAGCAAAATGATACAATCTCTAATGCAATTAATTGCCATAAAACACAGCTCCCAGCAAATTCTGCTAAAAATGAGCCAGAAACACATCCGACTGTGTTCAAAGTAAATGCCAGGCTTTACCTCCAGGTGTGATCTTTCAGCTGCTGCTGATCCCACCAGCTGATAGAACTGAATGCAAACATCCCTGCTGTATAAATACTTCTCTAAAAATAGACGCCCATTACCTTTAGAGTGCAAGGTGTGTGACAGCCACGTTTTCTGAGATAAAGCTGGCCAATCTGGCTGGTTTCGTTCAAATCAGAGAGTTTCATTCAAATGGAGAGTTACTCGAACATCTTAAATTCGGTGTCTCCCCAAGGACACCAAGAATGGCAATAAAATACTCAGAAAACTGTATGAAAAAAAAGCATTCACCAGTTCCACAATCACCCCATGTGACACACAGCTATTATCATCCGCGAGATCTGCAATTCATGCCCCTCCCTGGGAGTGTAGTTTTCAGTGCTAATATGGGAAAAAGTCTAAATACACAATTGTACCCTGACAATCAACAATAGTTTGGTCAACCCCTGAGACTTCTTGATAAATGAAAGTATGCAATGCGGGCTATAAAGCCTTCAGGGTGTCCTGAAGTTTTTCTTGACTCTTTCCCAGAACTGTAACTGGCAGCTTGTGCTGGGTGGACAATGAAACGGGACCGTCCATTACAATAACTTTCATTTAACAGCCCATCTGCATTTAATGAGATACAATGGATTATTTTTAACACGGTCTCCATGAAGTTTTTTAAAGTTCTGCTTGTTACTGCTTTAACAAACAGCTTGAAAATAGAGTTGGGACCAGATATGTAAGAAGCTATGTGGGGAAATTAACATTTTTGAAGGTTTATTTTAATAAAGGGATAAAGGCGAAGGTGGGAGGGATAAATAGATCAGATAGACAGAAAATAATATAGAAAATCCCAGGAGCATAAGAAAAAAAAAATTGCCTCAAGCTATTACTTGAACCTAAAAGGAAATTCCACTGGTCCCAGGTCAGTATATTTTAGACCTGGCCAAAAGCCAGATGCAGTGGTTAAGAAGGCTGTTCCGTAACCTCATGTCTGTAGTCAGTAAAGGCTCATCGCCCACTGTATACACCTGAAAAATGGAATAATTCACTTGCTGTTATCATGATAGTCCCCACTTTTTTTTTTTTTTTGCTGGTCCTGTTCCTTCTGTTCTTACAGGCATCTTAGTGTTCCTTTAAGCACGTTCATCCTTCACAGCACTTTCTAAATAGGTCACAGATTTGTGAACTTGGGGTTGAATTCTCTACACAGTCAGCAAACACATAAGAGCTATGAGCAAGATACTTTAGAAGTTGCTTAAGCTAGAAAAAAATATCCTCAACCAACTTGCACGCCAGCAAGAAGCTGGGACTCTTCTTTCTTCTTGTAGAAAATCTCGTCTTCCAACCATCTCTCAAATTCCCCCTCAGGTCGCAATTGCACTGAGTAGCAATCTGCTGGTACTCTCAGCTAATGATTATTTATTTCTGACCTGGTGCCTGACCCTGGCACATTCCCTGGCCAGAACAGGACGTTCATACAACAAACAGCATCTCACATGACTTTTAATTTATTTTGGTCTTTTTTCCTGCCCTCTCTGACAGGGCTGTAGGCTTAGGTTGTCTTCATCCCCTGTTCTGCCTCCTTGCATCCCAGCCCTCCCAGCTGGGCTTTACATATCAGCTCTGGAGGTGGATCTCTGCGACTGAATGGGACCTGGCTCCACCTCGGATCAGGACTGGCACCTGCTGTTTGCCACTGTCAGCCTGTGATCAGGAGCATGGGATTTTGAACTTGTCAGAAAGTGCTTCTGTTGCAGTCTGGTTCTCCCAGACAGCTCTGCTGAATGGAGAAAAGATTGCTTAGCTGATGGATTATTTACTTGCTTTACTTTCTCTGAATTTGAACTCTATGAACAAAATTGGTTTAACAATTCTCAGACATTTGTGATGCTGCTTTCACAAATGCTTCAGTTCTTACCTTGCTTATTTTTCCTTATGGCTGTGGCAAGAAATTTATACATTAACAGCTTCTATCACCAGACAAACACACAACTAATGAATAATTAGGAGAAAGCTTCAGTTCCACAATCCCTTTTTACTCCTGCCCTCTATTTACTGCCAGTAACTCAAGCACGAGAGATAAACTTCAGGAGGGATTGCACGATTTGCATTTATATATAAAAATCCTCAATGTTAGGACCTAATCTTCTTAAGTTTTTCCAAAACCTGAGACATCTCAATGGTGCCGATACTCAAATTATGACTACTCTTTAAAGATGCTTATGTGAACTCTGCAAAAAGTACAGTTTCTGAATTCCAAAATCTATTTTGTTATGCATAGATAAGAGTGCCTAGAGGCCAAGGGAAAAATGTTGCAGAAAGAGTGATATGAACTTTAAATAGTGAGTTAACAAGATTGTCCTAGATAATTTCTGACAAGATTTCCGTAATCTGAGTAGAATAAACATGCATTGTTTAAAGCATCTCTCAGTACTAGTCCTTTATTTTTGCAGAATGCTGCAAATACCTTTTATTTATGCTTCCCAAAATATGTTTCCTGATTTACAAGTATTGTTGCTAGTATATTTTAAAGTAAACAAGATGCATATTATCTGTGGGATACATAGCATGACTATGGTTACATTGCTCTGTTGTCTTGAATAAACAATCAGTAATATATGAAATTCACATGTCTTGTTGATAAAACTTTGTAAGAACATGTCTTATTAGAAGATTAGAGATGGCAACCTTTTGTGGGTCATTTAGCCCATTCATTAAGAGGTTGAATTGTCCTCTGGAGGTTACTATGCTTTTTCCAGTTCTGGTGCCCTTAGCACAAGAAGGACATGGAGCTGTTGGAGCAGGTCCAGAGGAGGGCCACAAAAATGATCAGAGAGCTGGACCAACTCCCCCATAAGAAGCTGAGAGCATTAGGGCTCTTCAGCCTGGAGAAGAGAAGGCTCTGGGGAGGGCATATAGTGGCCTTCCTGTACCTGAAGGGGGCCTACAGGAAAGCTGCAGAGGAACTTTCTATAAGGGCACGTAGTGACAGGATGAGGGGAAATGGCTTTAAGCTGGAAGAGGAGATTTAGACTAGATATCAGGAATAAATTGTTCACTGTGAGGTGGTGAGACACTGGAATAGGTTGCCCAGTGAGGCTGTGAATGCCCCCTCCATGGAAACATTTAAGACCAGGCTGGATGGGTCTTTGACCAACCTGGTCTGGACAGAGATGTCTCTGCCTATAGCTGAGGGGTTGGAACTAGAGGATCTTAAAGGTCCCTTCCAACGCAAACCATTCTATGATTCAGTGAGGTCACCTAGATTAGTTGAGATACTTTTTCATTCATATTAATCCTAAAATTAGAGCCTAAAATTCCAAGTTTTTAAAATTATTTGTTCAAGTAGAAGTTCTCCTTTACAAGGGCAGGCTTAAAGAGCTGAGGCCTTTTAGCCTGGAGGAGGCTTTGGGAAGACCAGATAGTGATCTTTCAATGTCTGAAGAGATGCTATAAGAAAGAAGGGGACACATCTTTGCAGCATCTGTTGTGATACGACAAGGGGAAATGGTTTCAAACTAAAAGAAGGGAATTTTACAGAATCACAGAATCACAGAATCACAAGGTTGGAAACGACCTGCAAGATCATCTAGTACAACCACCCTCCCATTCCTCTTAGTACCACAAGCTACTAAACCATATCTCGTAGCTCCTCATCCAGGCGCCTCTTGAACACTACCAGGGACGGCGACTCCACCACCTCCCTGGGCAGCCATTCCAATGCCTGACCACCCTTTGAGAGAAAAAGTTTCTCCTAATGTCCAACCTAAACCTCCTCTGGTATAACTTCTGGCCATTTCCTCGGGTTCCTATTTGCCTGGGAGAAGAGGCCAGACCCTTTTGCACCACAGCCTCCCTTCAGGAAGTTGCAGAGTGCAATGAGCCTCCTGAGCCTCCTCTTCTCCAGACTGAACAATTCCAGCTCCCTCAGCCGCTCCTCATAAGACTTGTGCTCCAGACCCCTCACCAGTTTCATTCCCTTCTCTGGACACGCTCCAGGGCCTCAGTGTCTTTCTTGTAGTGAGGGGCGCAAAACTGAACACAGTACTCGAGGTGCGGCCTCACCAGTGCTGAGTAGACTGGATATGAAGAAGAAGTTTTTTACAATAAGTGTGAAGAGGCACTGGAATAGGTTGCCCAGAGAGGTGGTGGATGCCCCATCCTTGGAAACATTCAATGTCAAGCTGGACTGGGCTCTGAGTAACTCAGTCTAGTTGTAGGTGCCCCTGTTCATTGCAGGGGAGTTTGATTAGATGGCTTTTAAGAGTCCCTTTTAATGCAAGCAATTCTATGATTCCTTTGCTGTGCACTCTCCTTGGACAGGCAGATTTCCAACCTGTTCAGACACTGCGTTCACTTGAGTAAAAGTTTCACAGATTCTGTTTAAAATGCTACAGACATAGTTTATTATTATTATTCTTGCTTACAAATCAATTTTCATTTTTCGTAAGAGTTCAAAATGAAAAAGAATCCAAACAATAATTTTTTGTTCCATGTTTCCTCACACAGCTAAAATATAATACATATTTTGCTTAGCACTCTACTTTCAAATTATGTTTTCGTCCATTTTACAAAAAAATCTTATCACAGTGAGTCCTAACCATTTTTAATCTCAAGAAGGAACTAAGTCCATTGGAATCTGTGTTTACAACCATTTTACACATTTCCCCTTCCTATGGCAAATTCATAACCTTGGTATATTCAACTAGGGCATTAATGTCCCAAATAATTATATTTATGCTAAGGACATAACTTTATTGATGAGTTTACTGTTTTCCATATGTGTTTTGTTTCATTTCAGAGCTCCCTCTCTGTATGTTAGTTAGTACATTTTAGTACATTACAGCTGAAGTGTTGAGTGATACATCAACAGAGGAATGGGTCCTATACCTATGAATCTGATCTGGGGGTTTGTTTGTACAGGGCTATATGTGGAAAAGCACATGAACATGCTTTCAAGTATGAAGGCATTTGTATGTGTGAATATTACAAATGCACCTCCCCGAAAATGAGAGGAATGCAGCAGACAGCAGAAAAAAATAATCAAGTGCTATTACATTAATTTTGTTTCTTACCCTCTCCATAGGCAGCTAATACTTTAACAGTTAAATTAATGCGGTTGAGCTTAGCAGTTAGCCCAAATGTTTTCTTTTCAATAGCAGATCAGGGCCTAAGAATGAAAGCACTAATGGTGGGAGAGTTCCTAAGGTTTCTAGACAGGGCAGGACAGCTTGTGCAAACACAGCCTCTCTCTATAGCCTGGGAACTACTTGAGATTCCACCCCCCTTTCTATTAGGAGGAAATGACCACTGGCAGGCCACAACAATGCGGATAAACACCAGAGCTGAGGGACTGCGTAACTCAGGTAAACACAGGGCTTCCTGACACGTTGGAAATCACTGAGCATTTCTTTCAAGTCATTCTTCTTACACAGTGTCAGATGTGAGTGTTTAAACAGTCAGCATTTCCTCAGTGAAATACTTATTCTTTTGAGCAGTTACATCGGGGTGAGTTTCCTATATTTTCAGAAGTAATGCTTTTAATGTAGGCTTCTGGGGACTAACATGAAAAGTCTAGTTCAAAACTGCACCTGTTTTGGAAAGAAATCTCTGGATGTTCTCCAGCACCAATCTGTATTTTATATACACCTTTCTTAAAATCACCTGGATTTAAAGCCACTTCACGTTAGAAGTGCTTCATGTTTCCCTGTGACAAAGAGTCAAACGGTGGTCAAATGCAGAAGGAAGGAATAGTATGTCGAACAAATCCACCTTTAAACTGAGCAGTGAGTTTGTGTGCCTTGGAAATGCACACACAGTCTCAGTCCCCTGATCTCTGAGACTGGGAACTTTGTCCGAAAAAAATCAATCTCTCTGCCATCACATTCAACTGAATTTAAAGCGCAGGGTGGTGAGTAAGACAGAGGCAACATGGCCCTTGTGCTTACCTGAAAACATGCTGAAACATGGTAGAAACACCTGCCTGGAGTAGGGAAGAGCTACTTCATCTATCAGTTTGGACACAAGAAAGAAGGTGAACTCTTTTACACCTGTCTCTCTTCTGCCACAAGCCCTATAAACCACTTCTGTAACTTTCAAACCCTCAAAATAGAGCTTTCTTTTGGTTGCAACTCTCCAAATCACAGGAGAGTGGTATTTATTCCTCGTGTGTGGCAGTAAAATCTGGCACTACCAAGGAAAGTCTGGCAAAAATGTACACAAATACTAGATCAAGCTATTAAAGATATAGTTGAAAATCACTGAAAGTCACTGGTTGTATAACAGGCAGCTAGATAGCCATTAGCCATTCAAATGCAATTGTCACCTGCAATTGGTGTTAAGGTAAAGAGCCATATATTTCCACTCCAGTTAAGTCTCTCCATAGTACTGGCATTTGGGAGACCAAACCATATTTCTGGGATAATCTAGATGATTTGTAGTATGTGGAATTATTAGAAAACTGTTTATAGCAAAGAGTAAACTTCAACCATGCCAAGAAACCTCTAATCGTGATACTACCCATTTGTACATCTATTCTTTACATAACAGAAAGTAATCAGCAAGAAGGCCCAGAAGCAACCAACAAGTAAACAAGGTGTTTCTTAATAAACTAGAAGAAGAATCACTAGGTTGGAAACGACCTATAAGATCATCCAGTCCAACCGTCTCCTCATCACCATTGCCACCACTAGTACTAAACCATATCACGCAGCACGTCATCCAGATGCGTCATGAACACTATGAACCCAACAGCACAGATTTCAAAAATGTAATTTCTGCCTTTTTTTTTTTTTTTTTTTTTTAATATGACTCTTCTGATGGCTATGCAATTGCAACTGGTGGCTATGAGAACACTGACGTTTTTTACACTGCCCATTAACATGTATTTGAGGGCTGGTTAACTGCTGGTTTTCTTTCAAATCTGCTAAGGTTCATTCTATAGCATGCAGCACTATTGGAAAAATTTCTTGGTTTGGCTAATTGTCATACCTCATTTTTTTCTTTCAGCTTTGTGATCATAACAATGACAGGGCTGTCCTCTTGCCAAACCATCTGCCAGAAGTCATTCACAGTATTAATCATGGGTCCCTGTGTTGCAATGAATGCCTTCTCTTTACCTCCATATCCCTGGTTTAGAAACAGGCACAAAAACATTTACTTAAAATTCATGTTGTCAGTCAAAGTCACAGGTGAAGATTCTAAGCAGAAAGAGGAATCTGGAATTAAAAAAAAAATAAGTTATTTGAGCTGAAAGCAGTTAGAGCAACAGTAGAGCAGATCAGAAATTTTTCAGTAGAACAGTTTTTCCTCTGGGAACTACTGAGTCGATGAACTGAAATGATCCTAAGCATACATCAGTCCCTCTCAAATTTCCCTGCTTACTTGGCTTCTTCTAGCTTATTCTGTTCTGTGAGGTATTGGAGGTTTCTACCATCCAATGGTACTTCAGTTCATGATTTATACTGCTGCAGTGTTTGCAAGATAGTTTGCAGTCAAGATGCCATATTAAAAAAATGAGAAAAATAAAACTTTCCTCTGAATCTTCATGACAGGAAACAAGATTTTAAATGCAGGACTGTTTGCAGAGGCAAAGACTGTTCACTGCATCTTTGCTAAGGGAAAAGTACCTTTATGAGACCTTACAGGAGGGACAGCATCAGTGCAGGGAGTGCTGAGACACAAAGACAGGCTGAGCAAACAGTGGAGAACCAGAAGGGAGGGAAAGGCAGGAAGAAATAGGAAAAAAAGAGACTGCCTTTTTATTCTTCAGATGAAAAGGAGAACTTGTGAGTTTAGGCAGTGGCAGAATGCCCAACAGCAGTGCAGATTAAGAGCAGCCTGAAGAGAGAGAATGGAGATCTGCTTGAGGTGGTACAGGGCCCTCTAACCACAGCTATTCCTTTTGGGTAGCTTTCTCCCTGCTCGCACCCTTCTGCACTGTTATCCACTGTATGGAACAACAGGATAGATCCTCAACTGGTATAAACAGTTCTCCCTCTACTGACCAATTTGACTGAATGTAGTTTGTCAAAGACAGGTGTGTCAGGACCCCAGCCAGACTCATGATTTCATTTCTTGGGTTGGATTTTTTCTGCAATTGCTCACACTTCTACAAGTGACAGCAGAAGAAATCATGGTATTTTGTCTTTCAGGGTGATGACACGAAGGACAGGGATATTTCACAGGACTCAAAGCACAGTCTGGCTGATGGATGAGTTGTGCTGTTACCCTTCAGAGACAACTGCACTGCTTATTTACAAGGTGATGTCCTTCATACAAAACACTGAAAGGACAGGATGTAAAATGAAGCAGAGTAAGAGGTGTAGTGGATGTGAAAATACATATTCATATCCTGCTATTTAATTAAGCAGCATTATTGTTGAGCTCAGAGGCCATAATTTCAGTTGCAGTAATATGTTCAACCCAGCTGAGGATCTCTAATCAAAATATTTGATTTTCCATGTAAGGGACTATAGTCCTAAAACATCACTGAAGTATTTTCTTAGTATTGTCTGCCACATCCACCGTGTCACAAGAAAGCTCTGTGCGTGTGTCATTGAGGTATAGCTATCACTTAGAAATAATAATTTCCAACAGTGTGCTGGTAAAGTGTACACATCATGCAACCATTCAATACAAGGTATAAACAGGTGAATAATGTGCATCTTGGTGCACACATGGATATTTAATACATCTGCTTACAATTATTTTCACAAACTTTTACAATATTTGTTTAATTAACTTGTGATTTCAGGAACGTGAATTGCTAGAGTATGAAAAAGCCATGATCACTGAACTTGTTTGTAGATAACATGACTGCAATGAGCAATCATGGAGCTTATATTGCTGTTGACTCCGATCTTTTCTTTATCGAAATATTGATACGTCCTTCCTGTAAGGCAGTAAGACAACATAAAACAGTAAATACTGAAGTAAACAGGAACAGTAATGCATGTATTTCTTAATATTTTTAAATGTATTTGATAACCTTTATCTTATTGCAACTATTTTAGCACATTGATGGCTGTGTGGTCTTTGGTACAAACAGCTCGTGAAATTATTTCTGTCACAGCAATGTAGACAAAAAGATTAGGATTTATCAATGAAGGTGGATAGGAATAAAGTGAGAGACACCTTGGCAAAAATGGCTATTCAGGTGGAAAATCAAATATTGTCACAAAAGCACAAGAATAGTGTACATTTACTTACCCTAATGTAGTTAGCATTTATGTAGGTACTCAAGGAGTCAGATGGATTTTTTGGTTTCAAATACACTCTGCTTAGAGGATCTAAGAGCATAAGGAAGATGGAAATTGAAAAGAAAACCCATAATTAGAAGATTTCTATAAAGAATCAGAGACTCGTTGAAGAAAATAATCTATGGTTATTTGGGGTTGTCAAAAGCACTAAAGCATTATGCATAAATTTTTTTCCACTACAAAAACTAATCACGGGAAACTAAGGACCAGTGCACGTTGCTGAGCTGTGTAGAAATATCTCACCTAACTGCAGACATCAAAGCAATGCTATCAGGTCCAGACAATGCTCAAGCATGGTCTAATCTGCCTGTGCTGAGTATCCAGCTGATCTGCCTACACTGTCTTTGAAACTTGCCATTCATCTTTACAGGACACTAGATAAATACACCAAGTCCTTTAGATTCAGCACAGATACCTCTGCAGGAAGCTGTACTGTTTCAGTGACTACTTGGATTTAATTTAAGAAGAGACTCCTCTGTGTGAAGTGAAATCAGCCATGTTTTTACATCAATGTAATGTTCACTGAAAAAGCCTGGACTATGCAATCTCTATCCTTCCCTTCGTCCTGTGTTCTCTTTCGACAGTTTGGGAACGTTTGTGTGTAATGGAGTGGAGAAAAAAAATATAGGAACATTTTCCTTTATCATCTTTCTTTCATTGTCTTGGATGACCTAGAATGGAATGAGGTGCAATTCTGGTATCTACAGAGCTAAGAGTTACTAAATTCCACCTGCAAACACATTTTTTGATTGCTCATTTGTGATGAAGTGATTCTCCTTTCAGAATTAAGGGCAATAAATTCACAATCAGAAAGAGAAAAGGAGGGGAGCGAGATGCCTACATTGCAGTACAGAGGCACACTTTGGCTATCTGGCTTTATTCACATCTTTTCTGAAAGAATACTCTGTTTTTTAAAAAAATGATACGGAAATATTTCTCTACTGAAAAATATTCTTCCAGCTGTTTCTTTAATTATTTAAGTAGAATCATCAGCTTTCTTTTGGTTTGGAAACAGTCTCTGGAAAGCTCATTTGCAACGCAATTTAGACAAATATTCAAAGATTCTTAGATGGATGCTGAACTGGAGGGTGGTGAGAAAACTTCCTGTGCTACAGCAAAACCTGATATTTTCTTGTGTGACTTTTCACCATTTTTATGAAAAGACAAAAGTTTTGCAAATCAAAGGAAGAGAAGGGTGATCCCAAACATACTCATGCCATTTTATCCCTAGAGGTGAAAGGAACTTCTGGGGAAGGGAGTCGAGCCATTTCAGGACCCAGGCCTGTGTTCTGAATGTATATTTCATAAAATGGGCAAATGAATGAATGCCTTTTAATTCACAGTCTGTGCATGGAAATCTTGTCCTTTGTGTTAAAAGCACAACATGAAGACTGCTTAGCTTTTTTTTTTCTCCCTTAACAATATGAAGGCAGGAAATCTCTCATTCCTTTTCAGCACAGAATGATTATTAGCCACTTCCACAAGTGCCTCGGGCTACGTGGCCTTGAAAAAACATTCATTTCCTCTAGTTCACACACTGCCTCCAATTCTGATATGGCCTGACCCCTACCTTAAAAAACCTCTTCCAAGCAGACTCAACATCCAGCTTAACCATACCTTGGGATAAATTCCTCTAGTATTGAGGATCAGCTAAATCAGTCACAGAATTTATGAAACTCTCCCAATTCCAATCAGATAAGAAAAAGCTGTTTTAGAATAGCGATCTTTTATAAATTAAGTCTTGATCACTTCTGAAATAGAAAATTGCTGTACACTTAGCTCAGAAATGAGGAACACCTGAGCACTGCTCAAGATCCAGAGCCACTGCACAGTCATTGCACACAAATGGAAGCAATTAGCTTGGAGGTAATCATCTTTTCCTCAAGGACGGCAAAGCCTGAGAGTCTGAAGCTACAGGAGAAAGACAGACGGTGGGTGCAAGGCTGAATTCATCAACATGTGTAAAACATCTTGAAACGCAGCAAGGCTGTTAAATACTTGGAATTGCCAATAAAAAATGCCACCTACAATAATGACTGTGCCAAAGTTACTGCTGTTTTCTTCCATACGTCCAGGAAGTCTGGGACAGTTTTCTCATTAAGGCACTGGTTAATGCAGAAGAGGCTTCCTTTAACTCCATCTTTAACAAATTAATACTGGTATGAATAAACTCAAGGGAGTTAATGATCTGTAGCTTGCCCCCATAAGACTAGCCCATATAGGGATCACATCATAGCATGGCTGGCACTGCCAGACAGCTTCCCCTATGCTGTAAACACTGGAGTTTCATCCACAGCAAGAACACTGCTTCATCATGAAGACCCCCAGCTTCATCCCATTGCACAAGCTCTATCCTACTTGAGATCGTTTTTTTCGTCTTTCATTTAGACTGCTACTATGTGCTAAATTCTTTAGAGCATGGGTATGTTTGTTTTTGTAGTATTTGCAAGATAAGTCACTTGTTTGCCTTAGATCAGTTCTAGTTACCTCACTGACAGTAGGACTGAAAAAGTGTAAGAAGGGCTGTCCCTATGGCATTTCTCTTTTTTGGGTAGGAAAAGAAGCTGAATATGTTTTGGGGCAGACTGCTGTCCCACTCGCAGCCCAAAACAGTCAGATAGCTTTTAGATATCAAAACATTCTGAAATTCACTCCTGTTTTGCTTGGTTTTGTTTGCAGTCTCTAAATCAAATACGAGTACTGATATTCTTTGATAAAGATTGCAACACAGGACAGAGAAGAATCCAGACTGTGTCCCCAACCTATGCCAGGTGGGGAATAAGCTATTAAACTTGCAAGTATCATAACTACCTCTAAACACTTCATATACACAGTACCTGTAAACTACACTGAATTTTTTAATTTTGACTGAATCATGTTCCAGCACTTCCATTACAGTCCAGGATTTCCCAAATCTAACTGATTTATGGTGGTGAGTGCTTCTGCATCTTAAAACTTGCTTAAGCATTAGAGAATAATTTCACTGATGCAAAGGGAATTTTTCTGAATTTCTAAAAATAAGATATGCCTAATACCCACTTACGCTATTAACTAACATTAATTAATCAATTACAACACTATTGACAAATATAGTAGTTATAATAGCGGTGACTACAACTAGAACACATTCTGTCAAATCACATGAAAATACGGAAACCCTTTGATGAAAATGTTAAATTTGCCTAAGAGCAAAATTTTTTTTTTATATTCTGTTATGCAAATATGATTTTTATCTTTTGTCTCTGAGAGCCTGTTGGGAATCCTATTGCCTTCACTAGGGAGCAGGACTGGAGCAAATAAGACACCAGGGAGCTCAAAAATTCTCAACATCAAGAGAATGGTTTCCCAGCATCTGACTATAAGCTTGTGTTAGAGATTGCCTTGTTCACGTGATTTAGATTTAAGTTTCCCCTTGTCTTTAAATGGAGTGTCACAGCCAGTTTTAGCACAAGCAATGCAGGAGCAACATGTGTATTTGTGGACCTGACCCACCAGGTGCTTTGCATCTTCATGTTACTGTCAGTCTGCTCTTCTGCAGTGACTGCTTTCATGCATGCTCTTGCCTTGAGTGTTCTTTTTAAGAAAAAATAAGGAGTGATGCCCAGGTATGTTGGATGTGTGTCACACACAGATACCCACTCAAACAGTGTTAAGCCACTTGTCCCTCTGTGAGCAAAATCCCACACCTGCTCTGAAGCACCACAGCAATCTTCCTTCTAGTTTGAGGTGGAAAAGTGGAGTAGAAAGGGGAAGAAACACATGTGTTTGAAGCTGACTGCATGCTGTGAGGACATGTGTTAGGGGCTGCAGGAAACAGCTGGTGAAGGTGTGAAATAAGATGGTAAAGAGGGAGCATCAGGGCTGGTTTTCCACTACAGGGATGTAACTGTGATAGAGCCTGGGGTAGGACTAGCAACAGAGGAGGCCAGAATGCTGAGGGGATGGCAGGGGAATGCAGTCAAAGATATGGAGAGGGCTTTCACAGGACTAGTGAGTGGCATCGCAGTCAGTGGGATGGATAAAGAAACAGTGACCCCAAGGAGCAGTCCAGCGACTTGTCTTTTCCTCACTGGATGTATTAGCATATTAATATATAGCAAATAACACTCAAAACTTACAGAGAAATCCTAGTGTTTGTATATGAATGTTGGCTATACTACACTGCAAACAAAACATCTTTCATAGAAATGCAATGTTTCCTGCACTTTGGAGTTCTCCATGTATAAATGATTTCAGCAGGCAGTAATTTTACTCATGCTGGTGCCTGCCTGGGTAGTATCTACTAACACTAGCCTGCCCCCATGCTCCCTGTGACAGAATTATCTGTGCTGAAGTTATCTCTTAGAAAATGAGAACATCCCAGTGCAGAGGGTGGAGCAGGCAGGATGGGGCATTTTTAGAGATAATCCATCAATTCCAACATCACTTGTTACCACAAGTGACACACCAGTGCTGGGAATGGAAAAGCTGACATGGGTGCACTGAGCAGTAGGTTGATATCATCTGAGCAGGAAACCAGAAGGACCACTCTATTTAATGGTGCTGATTGTTTCCAAGCCCTTTTGGACTGGATGTGGGTGTGTGAGTATTTATTATGAACATGTGCCTCGCTCCTCAAAATATCTCCTTTGAACATGCTTGGTGCTAACACACACCAGACCTTTTGATTTCTGTCAACAAGGGTTACGAAGCGCCTGTCAAAGAGTAGCTGTGATGCACATCAGCAGTGAGCTTTGACTAAAAATGTGCCTTCGAGTCAGCTGTGCACCCTGACTGGCTGGAAGTGAGAACATGAAGGCATTCTAACTCTCAAAACTCATAAGCATCAACAAAGGCCCAGCTGTCATAACCCAATTCAGAACACATGCAGCAGTGAAGCAGGTCTTCCCGCACTCATGAGGTGCTCCTGAAGGTGAACCTGATGCTATAGGCACTGTAGGAAGGGAGATATCTTTCCAGAAATGTTGCTCATCAGGCAAAGGCAGGCTTGAGTGATAACCTGGCTCTATTGCAGTCAACAGCAAGCTCCTGTTTTCGTCAAAGGGGTCAGGATTTCAGCCTCTGTGCATACCATGTTGATGCTGATCCAAACTGTTGGGGCTACTTAGTTTTCTAATTCCTTGGTAATTGATAACTTTCATTCAATTGCTTTCACCTATTTAATTCCCTTCAACATTCCTCTGTTTTACTCAGCTGCATACAGCTATCTGTTGATATAGATGAACTGACCTTGAAGTCAGTGGGAATTTTGCTGGTGGCTGAAAGGAAACAAGGACTCAACACAACGCATTTTTTTCCCCAACTATGTATCAAATCACATTTCTGAGGCTAATCAAGCAGTTGAAGGCCAATCATTTCTCATTCGACTGCAAGGACTTAGGATGGTGTAAGCAAATTACAGTGCATACAGGCTCACTGGGAGAAATCTGGTCATTCAAAGTGTGTGAATTTGCATGACTGACATGTAACATAGTCCAACAAGGACATTATAGAAATTGCTAGAAAGCAGTTTCCTAGTGAATAGAACATGCTGTAATTTAAAAAAGTATTCTTCATTCCAAATGCAAAATTGTGTTTATATTTTGTTGCGGGACAGTTCCTAAAAATTTAGGATCACTGAACTTTTCCACTTCAACACTATTAAATGATTAATAAAAGAATTGGAATATCTTGGCATCCCTCCCCAAAATGGTATAAAAATAGTTCAATTTCAGAGAAATCTGTATTTTGAAGGAAAACTATTCCACTGAAAAGTTTTCAATCACCTCTAATTATAACAAACCAATTGTTACTATGACAGAAATAAATAATTTGGGCTGATGAGAATACAGATGCAGTATAGCAAAGCAGTAGCAAGTTTACAGCAACAGTGAAGAAGCACTATGTTCTTATAATGTAAATGTGTTTCCACAAAGCCATGCAGTGCATGGAGAAGAAAAATAATTAAAACAAAACAAAGTGGACTCAGAAAGATGGAAGTCCATTATGAGAAAGGATAGGATGCAATTTCTCTTTTAGTCTGGGCAACTTAATGTAAGACACAATGTCTGCTAGTTTGACCCAGCTAGAGAGAATTCAGGGAGGGGCTGCACTCTGCTCAACGGTGCAGGCTTTGATACAGGCAACAGCCTCGGTCCTCTCACTCTCCAGATCAGGGGAGCTGCTATGAGGCATGGCATATCCATCTCAACCTGTTTGCCTGAGCTGTCCTCTAGACTAAAATCAGCATACACCTAGGCTGCATTTCAGCATGTGGTTGGGATGCAGCCAAAGTGTGCATCTAATGACTAAGGTATCCAGGCAGAATCGTGCACCGGTCAGTCCCCCAGAACTGGATTTTTGCTTGCTTTCTGCATAGACTAAAAAGACACTTATGAATAGGTGCACAGCAATCGAAGATAAGGACAACTAACTGTTCATGGCAGTATGTTCTCAAAGCAGACCAAATTTCATAGTAGGGCTAACTCACTTACTTGGCAAAATTGTTTTATAGCGGTTTTTAGTTCCATGACTCGGGATGTCAATTTCTTTGGGATCCACAAAATTCATTGGTATTTCCTATAAAAAATAAATTAAATCAGATTGGTGTTTCCAAAGGAACTGTACAGGAAATTATCCCCAGAAGGCCATCTGCTGTTACACAACTGTCTTTTGACATCAAAGTTATTAAGAAAAAAGTGGTTCCCACCTCAAGTCTGTCAACACCCTTCCTTTAATAAACACAGGAGTTGCATACTGAAAGGGTGACTTCCAAGGAACACTTCTGATGAATTATTAAAGTCAAGGTTTTTTAGAAGATTAGGAGATATGCTAGAAAACACAATAGTACTAGAAAAGTGGAGTTGAAAAGTGCAGTATCATAGCAGGAAAGAACAGCATTTTGTATGAATGGACTGAGAGCTTTCAAGATAATTAAATATTACTATATATATTTAAATTCTGTGCAAAGCCCTTAACAACATCAGTTAAAGATCTTACTTGCTTTTTACAGCAATGATTAGGCCTCTGCATGCAGTAACTCAAAAGTGTAAAAAAAAAAAAAAAAAAAAAAAAAAAAAAAAAAAAAATCTATTTGCCTTGATTCTCATTTTGAATTTTTATCCTCTGAACCACATTACCTCCCTTACATCTGAAGTTGTGAAAATAACTGATGTGACAATTTGACTTACAGTTCATACTGAAAAACAATTTGAAAAAAAAGTAAAATAAAAATACTCCTAATTTACATTGAAGAAAATGCTTCACTTGGTCTAAGGGGGAGGAAGAGTCATTTTGATTTTGAGGTCTCAAAGTACTGTTATTGTTCTTACGGTTGAATGAAAAACAAGCAAACAAACTTTGGAAATGACAAAATGAAACAGTTATTCTTCTCTTCCCTTCCCTCCTCCCATGATTGACATTTACCAGCTAAAACATGAAAGATGTTTCAGGTGACTCAAATCTTCATTTTTTCCCAATTTATTTTGTTTTTGGCCAGTGCTGTTTAAATTATCTTAGCGTAAGATGGAACATGATCTTTGTTAAATTAATACGTAACAGTAATTTCTGGAGATTTCAGAATTCTGTTATTAACCTGGGAAATTTATCCAAAGAGATAGTGGCATATTACATAATTGCCTCTTACAGACACATAGGAACTTAAGGAGGCACGAAAGGTACATTCTTACTCTGTACAGTGTGGACTTCTTTTGACTTGCACCACTGGAAAATTTACTCAAATATTTTCCTCCAAAATCAGCCAGTTTCTAAATCCAGAGACCAAGACCTGACCAGGACTTCAGCAAAGATCAAATGCACGGCCACCATTCTTCAGACACATGGCTCCTGTGTGCTTTTGTGAGACAAACAGGGACATGGCTCTGTTTCTTTCTAGATCTCTTCCTTGCTCTTCTACTGAGTTCTCAACAGAATGAGTCTCTGCCTCTTTTTTCAGGCTAGTAAAAACCATGCTGCTAAAATCCTTTTTTCTTGCAGATTCAGTTCCATTTCCCTGCACTGCCATCCATGTGATGCCTGTGCTAAGGGTAGGATCTTAGTTGTAAAGCTCCACTCCTGCATAAATCTCATCTAACTCCTCCAGGTCAAACCATCTCTTCCCTGTCCTACTTCTGATGCCCCTTCCTTCATACTCACTTCCTTTCCCCTTTTGTACCCATGTCTATCCTCTTCCCAGTAGTCACCTGTATGAGGATCTTCTCTTTGGCCCTTGGGCTCTGAAGGGTGCCAACTAGTATGGGTTGTGAGCACCTTGCACTCACCTAGTGGCTGAGACTCACTGGTCCAGTAAACTCAGTGTTAACATCACTGGTGCTCTGCTTCTGAAAGATTTTATTGCTGAACTGAACAACAAGAGAGGGCAATACATTAAGCTTCTGTCTAACAGAATCTATGCAGGTTATCTGAAGAGTCTAGAAAAAAGATGTGAGGAAGGGCCTGCACAAGTGATTATTGTCAGTGGGGCTTTTCCAGTCACCTAGCTGTCTACTTGTTGATGCTTCTTGGAATTTTAAAATAGTTCATTAGTTTGGCCGGTTACTGACAGATGGAGAAATGCTAGCAAGCTGAAAACAGGAATGTATTTCTTTGGCCAACAATGTCAATTAATAATATTAATTACTTACATCCTGTAAACACTCTGTAGTCAGTGGGCTCCTCCCAGTATTAAGTACTTATGAGGCCAAGGGCACAGACAGAAATCTGCCAGTGCACTATGGATCTCAGCCACAGACAGGTCACTTATTGTGAGGCTGGCTACGAAATGCAACAGAGGATTCCAGAATAAAATTCAGGAGTTGATGAGGAAACCATCCTGCTAGTGGGGGGATAGATAAACCCAGCTGATTGCAAAACGCATGAATTTTGTGTGAATAAGCACACAAAATCTGTAGGTAACTAGACAATGCACATCAAGCTGTTTTACATAAATGTATGATATTTTAAAATAGAAATTTATAAGCTGAAGGCTGTTGCACTCATGTAACTATAAATTCATATACACGTAGGCTTTTGTTCTTGGGCTCCTCCACCTATCTGTGTGATAACGTTCTAATAACAGGAATTTTGGTTCATGTTTGGCTTCTCAAATGCTACATCTGTTCATGCACATAAACAGATATGACTTGGGTCTCTGAGAGCATTCCAGAAAATTTGGCAAAATTTAGGAAAATGGAGGCAATCCAGTTAAGGACTTGCTATATTCATGCCTCCTTTTTGATGAGAGCCAAGTTTTACAGATTCAACTATCTCACTCTTTCCCATACAAAACTGCCCCTTCTGAAATTCCAGTGTTTCAAGAACTGAAATTTCTCCATTCCATCACCAAGTTCTGAAGTTCTTGTAAGTAGTAGTAAGCTACTAAGCAGATACTTGCTGGATAATTTATGTTTCTTCTTCATTGCAAATCAGGTATTTGAGTAAAAATATCCAAACTTTCTGCTAACCAAAAAGAAAACAAACAAACAAAAAAACAACAACCCAACAACCAAAAAAAAAAAAAAAAAAAAAAACAGAAGAAAATAGCATTTTTGTTTTAATAAATATTGTGCAAAAATATTTTGAACATTTGATACTGACAATTAAAAAGCAGAACTAATACCCCTCTATAATGGTAATTAAAATAATTCTTTAAACCAAGTGTAACTCAAAAGATATCATCTTTCAGTTTTCCATTGAAAACTTCGAACATCATTTCTCAATTTTCAGCATAGTTGGACTGTTTTCATGGGAAATGGTAATTTTAGTCTCAAAAAGACTTTCTTGTTGTATTTTCTTAGCTACTTAAAACAAGCTGACTGAGCAGAATGAGTGAGGGTTATATATTGTGTTCTTTATATGCTTAACATTTCTACTAAAGCTATTATCTGTAGCCAGGAAGACATTAGACAGAAAGTGTACAGCAGCCTCATCTTAAAAGACGTTCAAAAAAAATCTAAAACTGGAACAGAAAAATTGTGATCTTCAATATAATTCTCTGGAGATATGGAATGGCCAAAGTTGCATTGTGTCCTACTGAAAGAAGAATAAAATATGAGCATCAGTTGATCCAAAACCAAGCAGGGATGTTGTGTGAGAGGATCTGGGTACATGAGATTCTATGAATAGGCCAGCTTGTTAGGATACAGTTCATAGAGACACGGGAACTTAAAACACAAAAAAATTGTTTCTCCAAACCTTCCAGCCTAAGCCACAGAATGACAGAAAATGGACGATATAAATGGTGGTAAAAGAATGTTGGATTCCTAGAATTTTTTCCATGTGCAGGCTAACCAGTTGCTAGTAAAACAACTTAGCGATTTATTTTTCCAAAGCAAATGACTTTCACACTAAAGCTCGTCTCTTTAAAAGAGAAAAAAAAAAAAACTGGACTGTTTCATAGGGATGCAATCATTCATATTGAAAACCAGTCTTAGATGAAACTCATCATTTATTTCACCGACTCACATCCTCAGACTTTTAATAAGAATTGAAAGCCTTCTATGTCTTTGTTAGACCTGTGTCAGTTTTGCCTGTTTGTTTGCTAATGAATTATAAAAACTAAAAACTTTAGGCTAAGGTTGAGTTAAGTAGTTGGGTGCGTTAGGTGTAATGGCGATGGAAAGTGCAGCAGTAGTAGCAAAGTCCCAGGCTGCAGCAAGTAAAGGTCTGCTCAATTGCAACAGCCACGGGCAGAGAAATAAAGCAAAGAAGCCGCTCACCTTTGGAAGGCCTCAGGTACACAGAGATCTCCAGCAACATACTCTTGCCTCCACTGCCAACCCTTAAATGAGGTCTGGGAAGGGGCAGATCCCGGCTCCACCCATTCCAGTCACTCAGGTGCACTGTCCCTGGTTTAGCCCTGCCTTCCTACCAGGTACTCAGTCACTGCTTCAAGCCATGACTTAGCATTTCCACTGCAGTTTGGTTTCGCAGATCTTGCACCCTCTGATAGCAAGCTTTCTGAGAGAACTGTAACAATGGTATGAGCCTTTCTTTGTTTTGAACTGGCCACCCCAGAGTGTTCTTTTAGCAAAAACCACAATGAATATTCATCCTTGTTTACTTTCTCAATACTGATGGTTTTATAGGCTTCCATTAGAAGTGCTTTCCTAGTCAGGAGTCCTTGACTGAGTCTATTCAATATCTCTTGATACAGAAGCTGCTCTAGCCCTTGATGATATTTGCCATACTTGTTCATGTGCTTTGGGATGGAGTAATCAGAACAGCTTGCATTTGTGACCGTTATAATTTTTCCACCATTGTAAAGATGTTTTCTATTTTATTCTTTACTTCCTTTATCACGAGTCAGCCTTGTATTTCAGAACCCACTGAAGTATGGAGAACGATTTCCCCCTGAATGCATAATGTTTTATTTATCAACCCTGAATTTCATTTACCTTGCCACACTCATTTAATCCTTCTGGAACTTCTTTGAAGTCAGTTTCTGATTTTACTACCATTCATAACAGAATATCATCATCAAACTTTATCACCTTACTATTTAACCCCTTTTCCAGATGGCTTTTGAGCATCTTGGTCAGTTTCAGCTCCAAAGTAGATGTCCCTGAGATTCTGGTGATGACCTTCTTTTACTCTAAGAAGCATCTGTATCTCCTACAAATCCTTCCTATGTTGCAAACACTGCAATGTTTCTTCCCCACTGTACTGCATTTGCTCATATATCCATTGGCATCTTTCTCTATCATAATTCTTTGCTGTTTCTCTGACACATACATCAGATTTACAGGTCTATAGCTATTTGGATCTCTTCTGGAGCCCTTCTGAAGAAGGACTTGTTACTTTTGTTTTTTTATCTCCTCGGGTACTGGGACCCAAGTGCTAAGCTATATCTGCCCTGTTAATACATCAGTAATTGCATACATGAAATCCTCCAGGGCTCCTGGGTGAATACCAGCTTATTCCAGTGATTACCTTTTATTCACTTTATTGATCTGTTCTGTTCCATTAACACTTCAATATCAGACAGACCCTTTTGTGATCTATTTTAATCTACTTCTGCCACACAAGTATGAAATTCCACACATTCTTCTATGGTTGACCACAGATGTAAACGACATAAACACTCTTCTCCTATTGCCTCACCTTCTCCAAGTCTTTTTTTTATTCCTTTGATCTTCTATTGATCCTTGTACTCTCCATTTAATTTTGTGCTTTTGATCTATTTAAAAATAAAGCTATAAGGTTTTCTGTAAATTCAAAACTTTTTTTTTGACCTGCCTTATTCAGCTTTCACATTCAGCCGGCTTCTGTTTACACTCAGTTCTATTTCCTTTGTAAACATTATCTCCTTATATCTGATAAACTTTTTAATCTGTCTCTTTTGCAGTACTGGTCTTTTTTCAAGTATTTGTCAAGTAATGTTAATAACGTGTTTTCCATGAGTCAGTTTTCCTGCTATGATTTGTTTCATCCTGATCACTGTCTTTGTTGTACATTCCTTCCTACCTTTTCAAATATACTAAATACACTTATAAGAGTCTTTTCTGGTTGTTTTTTGGTTTTTTTTTTTTTTTTTTGGTCTTGAGTATATTAGGCCCATACTATGGAGTATTTGCTAAGGACATGTTAGTCTGACTCAGGAGCTGCTTCTCTTTTTATGGTGTCTGTGTTTGCTCCAAAAATGTCATTTGCAGTAACTAAAAGTTTAGTCTTTGAATTATAAACATTACTAACAGGTGATTACATGGGGATGAACAAATTCTCCAATTATTACCGTGTTTTCTGTCACCACATCCTTATGATCTCTCTGAAACTGTCACAGTGTTACTGCTGGATGTTAGTACCACAGCACTAATGCAACTTTCATCCCACCCATGAACAGAATAGGAATCTGTGTTATCTATGGCTATAGATAACAGTTATCTACGAGTATTTATTTATTACAGTTGAGTTCAGATTTCTAAACGTAAAACACCACCTTGGAACAACCTAATCCTCCCTTCAGAAATAATTTGCACCTTGATATTAAAATGTTGCCCAATTACTCTTTTTCTACAGTTTCTGTTGTGCCAGTCATCACAAAATCCTCATGTAAAGCTTGTTGTTAAACTCACCATGAATTCTGTTTGAAGTAAATGAGAACATGCAACTGCATCTCGAAGCTGCTGCCTTGTGAGGACGCGACCAGCTGACTGCAGATATTCCATGGCCACTTTTTCTCGTGGAGTCGGCACAGCAACAAAAGGCTCAATACTTCCCAAACTACTCATATCCAAAGTTAGAGAGACATTGGATCCTCGCCTGCATTAGAAAATAATTAAAAGTTATTTTGAAAGTAGAATGTACTGTAAATCCCATGCTCATGCAGCTGTCTCTGACTGTGTAGTCTGTGTAGTCACTGGGACATTTGGATGTATGAAAAGATTGGTTTCATTGGGACACTGGGTGGCCAGAAAATCAAGATTTTACAGCTCATCCTACATCTTGAATCGAACAACTGACTCTTCAAAAACAGTCTGCTATGGAGGAACTTCAGACTGTTCTTAAAAGAGGAAAATGTTTCTGGTATGCTACTTAATCTTTCTGTGTGCCAAATATGCAAGTGGTATGTTAGTAAGAAAGAAATGTTTCACAGAAAGAAAAGGGAATGTATTTGTAGCATGTATGTATAACAAGCTGGAAATAAATTCATGGATGTCAGCTGCATCTTTAAGTATCTAGTCAAATTAAATATAAAACGTGGAGGGGGAAAATGATAAAATCAGAAGAATAAGTGGAAAGGAGGTGCCAACATCATGGACTCTAAGTTAATGGACAGTGTCATGGGTGAGGTAAGTGACAAGTGAGAGGCAAAAACAGCACTGAACCACAGAAGAAGGAATGGTCACAGACTTAGAGCGCTTATTCAGAAAAAATAGGGGAAAATATCTTTGAGCTGTGGAAATACAAATAAAGCATATGACTGCTAACCTTTTTGTTGCTTTCTCCAAATCACATGTAAAGAAACGTTTTTCCTAGTTTCAACTCATTAATCAAATGTTACCTACTCAGTCCTTAACTTGAGGCATACTGATGGTGATAAATCCATGCTCTTTTAACTGTGATGACTAAATGCACATCTTTAGGACTTTATCAGAATTACTGTATTTACTAATCAGAAATTGGTACTGTGAAGGCTATGAGTTAGCCAGCTATCTCTGAACTGGGCTACAGATACCCTGCTGAGTGTAAACATGTCTCTAACATCAAGCAGCAATGTGAACACAGAGATGTCACAACACAAGTTTTATCCCCTTGACTGTAATGCATATTCTTTTCTGATGTTGTGACTGAACATCCTGATGTGTTGCAGTTCTATTTTCAAATCTTTTTTATGTCACCAGAATAAGTATACTCTGAGGGTTTATTGCTTTCTTCTCTGGTTGTAATCATACTAATAGAACTCTTTGTTTTGTTCTGACACAGCTTCGATGCCTTCCCTCTTTGTTACACATGTCAACAGATCCCTTAGTAACTTTGTTTTAAATTAAACCATTTCTATCATGTCATTCTGCATGAACAGTAATGATTTCAGCCACCCACCTGACACTTAGCAAAACGCAAAACTACAGTTGCCAGGAAAATAGACCACCTGATGGAACTAGTGAATCTCAGATAGTGCCATAGTGTCCATGAGCCTATTTCAGCATAAATGATGAGTGGGTGACTGCAAGAAATGTGCTGTCCAAGCACGCAGATGGTTACAGTGAGTCAGCAACAGAAGCTGTGGTGGGAGAGAGGCAAGACGGAACAGAAGTGGTTGCAGACAGCTGGCCGCCTCGTGGGTTAGACAGGGACAACTTTTATTGGCAGAGGGAAGATGGAGGGGTAGGATTCTACTAATTCACCTAGGTGGAATGCAGGGCTGAAGGAGCATATTGAGCAGAAATTATGAGCAGCTGTTATATGATGTGTGATTTTACTCTATCACACAGAGGTCCCATATGGTGGCTGCTCTCTGCGGGCTAGTCCTGGCTCATGTACCTGAGCCATGTCCTGAGGGACCATTCCTGTCTGTAGGATAGCCAGTCCTTCAGACATTCGTCAAGGAAAACATCCTGTTAGACTACATTCTCATAAAAACCATCTTGCTTAAGCATCTCTTCTGAGCACGACTAGCAATTTATTCCACAGGAAAGGGCTGTCCCTCAAACAGGTGGTTCTGAGGGCTTCTATCACAGAACAGATCTTTTGAAAATGAGCCAGAAAACTACAGAAAAGGTGTGAAATGAATCCAAAATGTTCAGACTATCTTTGGTTGAGAAGCGGGTAGCAATTGAGATCCAGCCATACTTCTGGAAGAGTCTACTGAGATTTCCCAGTATAGAGGAAAAGTATTTTCATTGTTTAACAACAAAGTGCAGTGAAAATGTTAATATTTTCTTTGGCTTTTACATTGTTATAACTGACAGTCTTGGCAAAAAGGCTATTTCCTTTCTAACAACGACAGAAAATATACCTGGTCTAATTATAACTTTGAGTTTTTAGCTTTTACCATTTATGGGGATTATTGATGAATACCAGTGTTGAGAGTCAAATAACTTAGTCTGAAAAGAAAATGTAGTTTTAGCTACATATTTAACACATTGAAATCTATATACAGAATAAATACTGAGCAGAGGACAGAAAATAACTACCTAAAGGACTGCAACCTTGTTAGAAATACCATTTGAAGGCATGGGATGGACAATAGCTTTGAAGGTAATTCTTCCACAAAAATGGGCAACTCAACACTTTCAACAAGAATGCCTAAGTTAATAAAAAGCTTTTAAGAATGTTTACACTAGGTAACTATTGCGGAGATTAATATTAATCATATTGACTATTGAGTTCTAGATCATACTGATGGACAGAGCTGAAAACAGGACATGATGCTGAAAGACCTGGGAGGGCATGAACTCAACATATTCTTTATGTTCTAGAGTAAGATGCTTGTAGTCTCAGATTCTGCTCTGGCCTCTTGGATTCTCTATGTTCTTCTCATAGTTAAATTGGTCACTTTCTGGAAAGAAGAGTAGAAAGCATGTTAAGCAGTGTGCCTTCCTTTTCTTGCGCTACTGGAGAGAACGCACAATAGATCAATGGGATCACTGACACTGCTAGTCAGACAACTAATTTTTCTTGGGTCCCTCTAAACACCCTAACTACATCCTTCCCTTGCAAACTACAGTGAAGAAGAAGGCACATGCTTATTTTTTCCCCTTATTTCTGAATATTTTCAATTCTATGTCACAATCCTCTATAAATAGCTTTATTTTCTGTGCCCTGTGTTAATAGCCCAGGCCAATTAGAGAAAATTGATTTGTTCCTTTGTAAGTAGAGTCCCTTGCTCTGGAACACCTCAAGTTCTGTCTTGGCGGCGATGTGCATCATGTAAGGAATCTGTAAACATTCGTGACAACATCTCATTAAAGTCGGCTTGAGACTAAATCTTCCGACACTTCGTCAGCTGGGACAGCCACATCATTACTGGGTATGTGAATAAGTGCAATCAGGAAACCACTTGTGTCTGTGTATTGTCTAGTACCTCAGAGGGGGGCCTACTACATATCCATGGCCCTCTTTTCAATAAGGCAATAGGAACAAGCCCACTGATGAGAATCCACTGGAGGATTTTTAATGGTACATTTATTGATGCAGACTTTATTAGGAGTAAGGTAAAAAAAAAAAAATGCAATGTTTTGTTTGTTTCAGAACTCTCCAAAGGAAGCTCCACCTGTCCACCGCACGGGGCTGCCAGGTTACTAAAGCCTATTAATCATTAGCAAGGTCATTTCCAGGTTTTCCATGACCCTAAAATTAAGCCATGGTTGGTGATTATGACAATCCAATTACCCGACGCAATTTTTCCCAGTTGATTATTTAAGCTGGACAACTTCTTTAAATACACCTTTTCATGTTTATTCAGCACTCTCGAAAAACACAACGCCCAGATTCCCAGTCCCTAGCGGGCCTGGTGCCTCCCGGTGCTGGGATGAGTGGCAGGGCTGCAGCCCATCAGCAGCCATTGCCCTTCGACCCCGCCATTGCAGGCACAGGAGGTGCTTCCGCCCCGCATGCCCTCCTCGCCCCACCGCTGCGCCCCTGAGGCCGAAGGCAGGCCTATGTCAGCCCCGGGTGGAAGGAAGCCATTAACGACTGGGAAGAGTAGTGCTGGCTGTGGCTGCTAGGGAGGGAGCTGCTTCATGCCCAGAGATCCTCTGTGCGCAGGGATGCTCAGCAGAGCTTCTCTCTCTGTTTTATGGCAGGGAAACCGCCACCGTTCCCCCATGAGTTTGATTTCTGTGGTATTCCTCTGGTCTATATGTGGGTCCTGGTGCTCAGATATTGCAGGGGTATTGCAGTGAGCATTCAGGTGGGCTGTAATTGCACTGAAGAATCACAGTTAGGCACATGGTTTCCATCCTTACTGCCTTACTGATGCCTTTTCGAGTGCCAGAATCGTCTTGCTTGTCTAGTTTCATGTTTCAGTAGAATAATTCATAGGAAAACAAATTTAAATTCACAAAATTAGGCAATTGAAAAACTATAGGACCCAGCTTTCCTGCTGATCTTCAAAATTTCTAAGAGAAAAGGGTCATGCAGATGAACAGATGGATAAACGAGGCTGTTGTGGGGTAGGGATGTGAAAAGCTCAGCAAATCAGAAAAGTACATAATGTTGTTTTTGTTAGTAATACTGTATTTTGAGATAAAATAAATAAAAAGAGAGTACTGAATAACTCCCATTGACTTCATCAAGAAAAATCAGATCCTGTGTTTAAAAAAAAAAAAGCATGAGAGGAAATACGTAGAGGTTAAAAAATCTTTGAAAAGGACTGAATATACTGCCATTTCCTATTAGCCTTGGGCAAACAGTAACATAGACCTTCTAACATAAAACTGAGACATTTCTTTGCAAATCCAGATACACAATGTCCATTATAGTCAGTCGTCAGAAGACCAAATGATGACTCTCATTTGAAGCAAAATATAATTGGATAAATGTTAAAGTAATATTCACAGTGCGGTTAAATAATTACATCTAATAAGCATAAGAATAGTTTACACATTTTTCACAAATGTTTCTTTCTCTATACTTGATAGTGTGAAATATGCAACACTTTGTACTGGTCACATTAATGGATGCTTAGGGAAAGCAGTGTGAATGAGACTGTGGTTACATTAATTGGTATGGTAATCTCCAGATTTTTCCTGCTTATCAGCATATATTTCAAACAAGTCTTCTAAGCATGTGGTAAAACTCCCTTTACTAACAACCTGAACTGTAAAAGAGAAGAATCACTTTTTCTAGGTACACATTTTTTGTGGAATTGCCAAGCTTGAGAGTTTCAGTTTTCTGTTATGATGCAACACATATTAATGAATATTCTGACAGAAAAGAAAAACAGATTATGATAATATGCAAATTCCACTAATGTAATTATCCTCTAATTTACTCCTGCTTTCACCAAAAGTCGATCAGTATATTCAGCATACGTTTGAGAAAACAGTGAATAAAAAATCATTGTGCAACTATATGAATGTCATCCAAATAATAAACACTGCACATAGAGCATACAATACACTTTTTATTTTTACACTGCTAGGTGCTTTATGAAACATTGCTATACCAATTTTATACTTTGTAGGTCTATGATGAAAACTCAAGTTCCCTAATGATCTCTCATTTGCCTGCTAATATTTTGGGGTTCTGTTTAGCCTTCACTTGTATAAGTGCTGCAACTGTTAGGAAATGACTCAGACCTGGGGTTCTCAACACTTCTAAACAAATCAAGCCCACATCACACAGAGTGAAGTGCTAAAGACTCAGAAGCTGCAATCAATGAACTAATGAGGGGAAGCAAGAATTAGTGTTAGAAGCAGGACTAAAACCCAAAGTTCCCTAAATCCTCATCATTTCTGAATTCACCTGAAATCATTTTGAAATCATTTGTCACAAGTTTTCTTCTCTAAAGGCAAGTTCTCTTCAATTGATTTTAAGATTCATTATCAATGATGTCAATCATTTACTTAAAAACAACACAAGAATACAAACTAATTTTGATAGAAAGCCTGTATGAATATAAAATGACTGATTTATGTTGCATTAAAGGGTAGTATGCATCATGACCAATCAATGCAGCCTGATACCTAAAAGGACCTATTCCACGCAGTTCATATTTGGTTATTTTGCAGCGAATTTACTATGTATAAAAATAAATAATGAACACATTTCCATCTTCTGCACTTCGGTGAGCAGATGGTTAAAAACTGATCTTCCTCCCAGTCCTGATATCCCATGCCATTCTTAAAACACCAGAGAGTACCTACAGAGCTCCTCTCCTGCCTATGGACTTCTCTTTTTTTATGGCTTCCAGCCTCAGTTCCAAATAAAATGAATTTTTCAGTTCTTACACATTAATCTTTTTTGGCTCTAATTCCCTTTTGCTGGAGAGGAGATACTGGATGGATAAGTAGATACTAGTCTGATGTTTCCACAAGCATGCTTCACTATTCAGTTGATATTACTGATGTTTACAGCACTTCTACATGCATCTGGGATAAATCCTGCAGCCACTTATGTGGGAGACCCCATGTTACCTACCAGAATAACTCACTTATGGTAAAAAGAAGTACACTGGATATAACACTGGGGCTAATACCTATCACCAAAAAGCCATAGCTAGAGGACATTTAAGCTCAGCACTGTAAGAGATGCAACTGGTTGGGATACACTGATCCTAGGCATTTTCTGGTAGGAAGATTTGCCATTTCTGCTCATGTTTACTCTATCACATGGTTCTCTTCATAGTATTCTAGTGTTATGCTATTCTTTTTTACACTTATTTGCATGTGAACAATTGATGCTTCTTGCTCCCTACTCTGAGGAAGGGGTTTGGACAGATAGTGTGCATTCTGAAAGAAGAGGATATACAGCTAGTGGGAAAGAAGGCTTCCACCCCACTGCAGTTTCCTAGACTGAAGAAACCTTATGGCAGCTCCTGGCAGCATCCTCTAGCCCTCTGTGAGTCCACAGGCACAGATCAGGAGCCTCAGCTATAACGTTTCAATAGCTTCTCTGGAAAACGAAGGCACTTCACCCTCCAGAGGGTCTGATCTTATTTCCAGAGCCATGAGCAAGAGCCAATTCCTCTAACACTAAGGCCAATACCTCTAACACTAAATTGCAAACAATTCTCAGGATCTACTCAGAGCTCAGCATGTCAAAATGAACTACGGAAATGGTTTTGACAAGTACTTCTGGACTAAGTTTTAAGCAATCAGTATCTGGTTAGGACAGGAATGGCTCAATATCCTGTGGAGGAAAACAGCTGACATGAGAGTAGTTTCAACTTTCTCTCTTTTAATCATGCTTTCTAATGTACTGCCAATTCACTCCTGTTCTGCCCTCGATAAGGCTATGCCGCTCTGCTACGGGAACTGACTGTTCAAAAATTCAAAGCTTATACAAGCTCCCATTTTTTCCTGTAGATTATTTCAATGATCAAATTGCATTTTGTCACGCAGACTCCTCTCTCCAGTAAAATTTGAATGGTAACACAAAGCTATATTTCAGACTCATTCTCACATACACAAGCTTTTAGCACGGGTAAAAACTGAGTTAAATGTTCAAAAACAAAAATAAATGAAGATGCTAATTTGTTGTGCTCGTTTGAGTTGTTTGTTCTGAGCACCGAATAAATGTTTTCTGATTTATGCTTTAGATGGTAGAGCTTTAATTGAATGCAGTCATGTTTATTACTACTATTCGCTTCTTGCATTGCAGTTCTATTCTATAACAGTTGTTCTATTTCACACTGGAGGCCTCACTGCACAAGCATACAGGCTTAACCTACCTGTTCTGTCTCCAATTAATACACATGCTAATTTAAACCAAGCTATAATGAGTATAAACAAAAGTGATTGAAAGAACAGGGAAATAGAAAAGTGAATGGAGAGTAAAAAACATTCAGTTGATAAGGATGCAAAGATAAAACAAAAGCTCAAGTTAAAGAGTTCAGATAACGCACAAGGAAAACCATCAAGAAATGTTAAAAAAAAACCTCACATATTCTGTCTGCTGTATCTTTAATCTTAACAATTAAAAAAAAAATAAATTCTATAATTTCCAACTTTGATCTCCTGGGTAGCTGCAGTCCAACTGCTTCTCCCAGCACACACAAGTCTCACTTCTGTGCTAAGCACTATAGATTGATAAGAGTGTTTGCCTGCAGTGTGCAAAGAACTACCTATCTGGCCTACCTAAGAGAAGGGATCTGATAAATGAGAATGAGGAGATGCAACACTACAGCAGGCGCTTTGGGGGAGGTAATTTTTTAAGACTGCACACCTTAACTTAGATGATTTTTGTTTTAATAAAACAGAAGTAATCTCGATAACCATGAATTTAGCATCACGTGTTCTATATTAATTAACCTCATGAGCACAATTTCTACTTCCAACCTGCTGCTCCTTTAAGGAATAAAATATGCAATCCTTAAATCCAAACAAGAAAGAAAGTAATCTGTTAATATATTAATGTACTGCAACACACTTTTGAGAAAACTATCCACTCTGGAAAAAGAAATGGATAGAAATATTCTTCATGTAAATGAGCAAAGGGAGTTCTTTATACAGTATCAGTAAGAAAAAAATATTTTTTTATTGTTACTTGAAAACTAATCAGTACAATGAGTTCTTTCCTGGTGCATTTGCCATTTGGGAAAGACAGGAAGGAACATCTGGGAAAAGAGGCGTTTACTACACCCTGTCAACCTTAAGATAATGAAAAAGCACACTCCTTGTTTATTTGACTTGGTCTTCATTATCTTTAAATTACTGCAAGTGTCACAGAGAAGATTTCTAAGCAGACAAATGAATTGTTAGTGCACTCTGTAGAAATTACTGAACGACAGCAGTTCCTGACAAATGTAAAACCTGCAGGCCCACAGCGTTCTTCAACAAAGCTGCGCCATCTATGGACAGTGTCCCTTGCTCCTGAAGGCAGCTGATGCAATCACTCCATTCAGTGACACGGTGGGCCAAGTATCTCAGGCTGGCTGGACAGACCAGAAATCCTTTTAGCTCATACACTTTGGAAGACACAGTCCCATTTCCAGAATGACTCATGTGCCTAAGCTAATCTGCAAAATTGATAGGATTTAGGATCTCAAAGACAGGAGCCAGAAATGTACATTCAGCTCTCCTGTTTAAGTATGTAAACCTTTCTCTATTCTTGGTATTTTCTTCTTGATTCACTTCACTTTTCTTTATTAGTTTCCAGCTATGCTTTCTATGGGAATGCTTGCTCAAACAGTAACGCACCAATTACCTGGATTCCTTTTGAAAATGGGGTTTAGGATATCCGTTTCGCTTTGCAATTTGAAATGGAGCAATGCTTGAGTGCTTTCAAAAGACAGCTGTAAGTGTCCAATACCAGGGCTTACTTTATCTTGAACTCTAGGAATAAAATACATCTTTTTAAGTTCCACTGTCAAGCTGTATAGTCCCATTAAGGTCTAAGCAGCAGTTGAGAAGAAGACAGGTAAGTGGCCTGGAATTTCTTTCTATAGAGCTCAGCAGGTCCTGTAGCTTGCATATGGTGGCCTTGGCCATGCCTACTGCTCACCTATATCGGAGATGTTCCTACAGATGAATGCATAGGCTGAGATATAGAGAAGGGAAACATATTTCTACCTGTGCCCAGAGATATAGGCACAGGTCTGAGCAAAGGCTTCTTGGATCTACTCTTCCACATTACACTCTACCTCAGTGAATTAGTATATGCTGGAAACTTCAGAGTGCAATAATTATAATTGCTTCTTATTCATAGTTCTCTATTAGCTAAGAATTCCTGGCCTCAAAAATCCTAACAGTGTTTGATATAAATTCACTTCAATTAATTTGAATAGAGAAGGGAAATGTAAGGAGTCTGATAAAAGCAGTATTACTCTAAACACACATCGAGTAATGAAATAAAGAGAAGGGAGAAGTTATATTTGAAAGAAAATTGAACTGCTCTCCTTGCCCCAGTCTCCACCCCAAATCTGTCACCCTAAATACTCAACAGGCAGGGATCCATACAGCTAATGATGCAGCATGTGTCACATTAACATATATGGCAGGGAGGCATGAAGTCGGGGTACTATGTCAGATCAAAGGTTAACTTGTATCCCGTTTTCAAATAGCCACAAAGAGGAGGTTTAGGGAAAGGACACCAGCAAAGTAAGCAAGAATTACCAATTACTTAATTAACGCTGATACCTTCTGTCAGTATGTCCTCCAGCTCCTAGCTATCTGTAGCTTAGGAACAAACAGAACAAAGCACTGATTGCACAACTTTGTGTGTAGTGGCTTCTCTTCCAAGATTTTCCCTTCAGACAACAATCTTTGCTCACTTTATGACCCCTGCAGTATCCCAGGACCATGAGCTCTGTAGCATGGAGGATTTGACTGGGCAATAGCAAACACTACACATAGTGACCGGAGTAGAGTTTAGGCCATCCACACCGGGGAAAATCCTTGTGACAAAGCAGAAAATATTTATTTCATTCTAATCTTATCAGCAAATTGCAAATGCATTCTCTGTAGCTGAAGGATTACCCTTGGTATTAATTACAAGACCAGCTTTCTGATTTTCACGCCTTCTTCTTTCACAAACCTATTATGTAGTGTGCTCTGAAGGCTAAATTCTCTTTGCAGATACCCCTACAAATCCACTGAGGCAAAACAAGCTAATAGGGTATAAAGTGAAACAACACCATGCAAATTGAATTTACTAGCTATCCAGTACTTTGCTGCAGCCTCAATTGTTTTCCTTTATTTGTTGTAAGACCACACTGTTATGGCCACTATCAAACACAGGGAAAGGAACTGAAAGTCTTTAGACTGTACGAACATCCTCCAGTGGAATTTGCTACAACTCAGGAAGGATTTGAGACATCTCAGAGAAGAGAGATAGAGTTTCCCAAGGGACAGAGGGGCAGGCTCTGCTGCCTGCTGCCCTCACTGACTCCAACTCTCATTGGCAGCATGGCTTTGCAGGGAGCTGCCGTTGGCCATCCCGAAGCACTGAGACGGAGTTCCCTAGAGAAATACTGTGCTTAACGACATTTTTCTGTGTGGGAATTATATACAGCACTTCCCCTTCTGATGCCTATCACATATTTGAGCAGTCATTTGAAGTTGCTGTGTTCTGTTTTGCTCCTGTTATCAAGATGCAGTATTAACAAAACAGAGATAATTATAGCTACCATAAATTAATAACAACAATGTCCTCTGTTTGTTAAGCATCAAAAGCACATTCTTTGACAGGGCACAAAAGGGAAGTCCCTTTTCCCAGAAAGAGATATCACTGTCATAGCTTCTTACAGATTCAATTGGCTAGAGGACAGAACGAAGAGTTCACGAGTTTGGGTATTTTATGAAGATGAGACTGGTTTGCATGATTTCCTTGGATTAGTCACTTAACCAATTAATGTCTCATTTGCCTTAGCATGAAAACAATAAAAAGAGCTGCTGAAATATGTTGGTCATACAAAGCTAACGTTCAAAGTCAAAGCAAATGGATGCATCAGCTTGGATGTGATGGAACCAAGGCAGACAAACAACTCTACCAAGAACTGGGCTGAAATGTCAATGTCATATGGTATCAGCTACCACTTATAGGAAATATTTCCTGAGCTAAGCCATTCTCACAGCATATTTCAGGCATCCTCATGTATGCTGTTGTAGTACTGCTTCTCTGTTTCCTGAGGCATGCCTGACTGCCTGTACGCATCTACTACCTTGCCTTATATTTAGATTTTCAGGGTTTTTTTTTTTTTTTTTTTTTTTTTTTTAATAGAGAATCATTTAATCTCTATATGTATAAAGACTCTTGCACAAACAGATCCTGATATGTGACCGAGGAATTCAGGTGCTACATTAATATAAACGCTAAGAGAATTTACCACAAGAGCTGAGGAACAGAAATAGCCTGACCTACAGCAGTGTTATTTGAGGAAAGGTGTGTTTGCAAACAAGCGACATTTCTGCTAGCAAATGATGTTAAGCTTTCTGTACGTAGCGATTCTGACTGTGTAGGAGATCTCTGCTGAATTTCCAGGACCGGCTTTTTCCAAAAATAAGCACTGTAATTATTCAACTGCCATCATTTGCAAGTGTTCTTCTGACAAGGCACAGAAATAAAATGAATTATGACTGCAGTCAAATAAGAGAGTCATGGCCTGGAATATTAACTGATGGCTACTATGTAAGCTGGATGCTTAGTAACTATTGTCCAGTATATGGCTTCCTGCGAGTCAGAGACGTACTTATTTATTTCATGTTTCATTTTTGGAGATGTTTTGATGTTTTACTTTTCTTTCTTCAGCTGGTGTTCTTTGTCTGTTCCTAATGTTTTAAATCAAGGGCAACTGAGGTAAATTCAACTTTAAGCAGTTCTGCAGAACACCTGGACAAGAGAAATTGCATGACCAATGAGAAATACAGTGCAAAACAACATAAAAGGTGAATATTTCTGCCTTAATTTGAGGCATAATCCTTTTTCAGACATTAACGGCAGCATTCAAGGAGACCATAAAAAAAGTCACCAAATGTGAAAAATAAACCTTAACTGCAAACATAAAAACTTTGTATATCTGGTGTGGATGCTCCTTTCTGCACTGGTTGTTCATTTTCCTGAAATCAGCACCTGTTGGGATCTAGTCAAGGACTCATGAACTGCAATACAGCTCACCCTGTGCAATACAGTAGCCTGACTCTTACAATGCAACTGATGCTCTCCTCACTCTCTTAGTCCTCAGCACTGTATTTCCAAACTGCCCATGCAAAAAAGAGTGGTATATTTGTTGGACACAACCTGCTAGGGGCTGAGCTATTCGGAACAATCAAATCCAGCTAATTTGCATCCTCACTTTTCCAGCTGTCCCACTCTGCCTACACATTAGACTCAGAAGCCCTTACTGTGATGGGTGGCTACCGAAGCAAAGCAGAGCCAAAGAAGTCAATCACTGAAAAGCTGCAGCCTTTGGTTTAGCTGTTTGGCCAAACAGTGCTTAAAAACCCAAGCCTGCTGGTGGACAAGACAAAGGAATTACGCAGCTCAAATTACTGCACGCCCAGGGCAACAATGACCTGTGTGATCCTAGGCCTCCCGAAGCATTTCAGTATTAACATAGACATTTCCCTTCAGTTTCTTGTGCTGTGTGCTACTTTTCAAAAAATCAACTGGACAAATCACTGCAAAGCCACCAAAACTGTCTACCAGATGGCGGCCACTGATTAACTTGTCTTAACTTAAGCCAAAAAGGAAGAAAATGCGATGGGTGGAGCAGTAAAGACAAGCACAATCAACATCCGACCAAAGAGGGTTTCCTGTCACCTTGGGAACAACACTGATTGGCATTGTGGTTTCCTGTGTACAAGCTAAAACCAGTAGCAACTGGAGTAACAAGAATAAACGCAAGATAAGAGACCTGGGAATACAATAAAATTATTATAAAATTCCTGACTAAAGCTCACGGGATGGAAAAAGCAAAACCAAGTATAGGCATGAGCTGCATTCTGAATGCAGTGTTTCCCTGCATCTGAGAGGACTATGAAGTGACACCAGAATATTTTTTCTGAATAAATGTGGGCTAGTTTGTCTGAATTATTCCCTCCCAGAAATGAATGTTAAGTGCTTTGAAGAATTTTTAGCTCTTTGCAAGAGAAAAAATAAAAAGGAATGTGAGACAATTTGGAGTTGACTAGGTGTAGATGAAGCTAGGAGAGGCAATGTACCATCTACCCATGGTAACTCGAAGTAATTTGCAGGAGATGCTAGAGACACGGGGAAATGGACTGTGGGTGTATGTTTGGGGACTGGCACATAAGTTATTTGCATCTACTTATTTAGATCATTAACTCCCAGAGACTATTGCTTCAAAGAGCTCTAACTTCAACCAAAAAACCTCCTAAAGCAGCCAGGAGTCAAACAGTTAAAGTATGGTATTTAAAAGGTCTTTGTTAGGCTGTTGCCTGAGTTCACTTCCCCTTCAGAAACAGGACAATTCACATTCCTGCCCTTTTCCTACACTGCAGATAAGCAAGGAGGTCTACAATGAACTTGGCTGAACAGACATTTGTGTGATTCAGGGGTCCAGTGTCTGCAGAAAGTTTTCAGGGAGACCTTGCACTAACAGAAATGTTACACCACTGCAAGCTGGATGTAAAACACATAGTTCTGTATCTAGTCATGAATTCATATCTTAAATGAGACCTTTTACCTCCCAACTACTGATCAGAAGATCCTCATACCTGGATCCCGTTTCACATTCCCCACCACTCAGATTAGTTCTCTCAACAGTGCAGTGCAGAACTCCTGCCCTTACCCAGGCACACTGCAGCTTTCAGCTAGCTGATATGGCCTCAGTGGTCCCTGGGGAAGAAGGACAGTGCTGGGCTGTGGGGAGACCCAAGCTGAAAGAAGGGTTACTAGAAGGCACACTGAGGACTGCTCCCATCATGTGAGCTGCAATACCAGATGTACACTTCTTGGTGTGCGCATCACATCAACAAAAAACAATTAAGCAGTGCCAGGGAACAGTCCAAGGCACTGTTACTTTATAATCAATATTGTTGAATTTCAAGCCTTACCCTTGGCTTGCTTTTAGCCTTTGCCAACAAGATCGCTCCATAGCAATTAATTCCCTGGCATTGTTTGGGAATGAGCACATGCACCAACCATTCCTGGTAGGCAGTCAGCATCCAGGCCCCTCCCTTTTAGAGGTAAAGGGACTTTGGCAGCATGGTGACAACTAACCTCTTCTATTGGCCTCAGTGCTAGTAAATGCTTCTGTATGTATTGAATTTGTTAGTCCATCTTACACACCTGGACAGAATGTAGTTGAGAGGTCTGCCGAATTATTAGAGAAATGCTTTTCTTAGGTCCTTCTGTAACTTTCCCTTTACTCTCTTGAAATATCATGCACCAACAATAGCACAAAGTTCTCTCACTGCTCTTTAGATTCAGGGCATCTTCTTGCATCCTTTCAGATGGTCATGTGGGCCCAACAGCCTGTACCCAGCACAGGAGATCTGTGCAGCGTATTCAAAGCGCTCCAGTAAGCTGGTGGCAGAGACACAGGGCTGGAGTACAAGCATTCTACCTCCTACCTCAAACTCCCTTTGCTGGTCCCTGGTGCTTTCCAAATTCCTTCTAATAAGGGATCAGTGTAAAATCATTCTCCAGCTTTTACTTTTGTGTTGGCAGATAGCTGTGCTTTGAACAATTGCGCTGACATTTTCCTGAAAACAATCTTAGGATTTAAATTAAGAACACAGAAAGCATATTCAGCTCCACACAATAGGGTAAATTTATCCTCCAAATCTATGCAAACCTAGTATATTTTAGCCAGGAAATTCAATGTCCCTTCCTGTAAATATATTAAGTTCCCATGCTTGTGTCATAAACTACAAAAACTGGCATGTTTACAGTCCTTAGGCTGCAAGGTGCTACCATCTGTGTACTACTTTAAATGATTACTCACAATAGCCAGTTTTATATCAAGATAGCAGATCAGCAATGCCATAATTATATTTGCAGCACCAACAGAGCTCGGTGATTTAAATATCAGAACAGAAACAGAGATAATTGTTGGAATTTTCCCTCATCTATGAGAGTAGAGATTTGGTTGAACACTGATACCCTGAGATGCAGGTGCATATATAGGAATGAAATGAAGAATACATCAGGTTTTTTACTGTTTCCAACACATGTTACTAAGTTGAATTGTTTTGCATGCAGTGGCATTAATATAACTAATCATTTTAACATATTGCTTTTCTAACATAAGGATAATAAATATTACAGTTAGTACTTGACATCCATGGTATTTATCAGCTGGATGGCAATTGATAGAGAGCAAAAATTGTATATGTGGCTAGAAAAATAGTTCAGTTTGTGTGGCTATGCAGAATAACCACAAAGCATTCTGGAAGTAATGCCTCCATGGAAACTACACCAAAGAGCACAATAACACAATTTGATAGAACCAATTCCCAGCTACAAAAAAAGAACTATTTTTCAACATAGCCAGTGCCATAAGCTTTGTACTTTTGCCAGTGATGAACAAGAGCCTGCATGCCATGCTTGTCACCGCAAAACATGCACCAGTGGAGGTGAGCCAAAGTTTCACAACTGCTACAACAGTTTCATTGCTAGGAAAATGTTGCCCATGCAACCCAACTTTCATTGTGCTCACAGCCTCTCTTCGGTGTCCATAAACATTGTGCAAAAGTCAAAGAATGTAAATGGCTGCAATTTTTTCCACATGGAGGAATTCTGTTCCATACCTTTGCATCATATGCACCATTTGCATCATATGCATCACATGCACTCCCATGGTGCCATTGTGTCAGATGCCATTGTGTCAGACGGCCCCTATACTGCCATCTGTCACACGGCAACAACATGTAACAGAATGTTGGTGAGAAGGTTCAACCTCTACTGCTGTACCATCAAAATCCATCCACCTTTGATATTGTGGGCCAACGTAATAAAACAGGAGGAATTACTTTTGGAGCAACCTTCATACGAGAGGAGAACAACTATCAGTATTAACACAGGCATTTTCCTCCAAGTCCAAATTGTCCACAATTTCTCTGTATAGGTGTCAAATAGTAGATGTTTCTGAGGAAGGATGCCAAGGGAAGATAGAGAACAACCACTGTTCTCATTACCTTTATGCATGGACATGTATGAGTACCCGTTGATAATACATTCCTGATTTAAATCTTACCTTTTGGCAGACAGTTCCATAGACTAGTATGGGCAATCTGAGCACATTATCATTTATTTAAGTTATTTAAAACTTAACTGCTTTTCTGTCATTCTTATATCATAAGGAAGCAGACAGTAGTGACCATTTATTGGCTTTGCAAGACACATCATTTTAACCTATCTTTCATCATACTTACAAGTAACTATTCTTATTGTATGTCTATTGAGTATTTATTTGAACTGGACAAGAACTGTCAACTCATGGGCATCTTCCAGATGATAAGGGACATCTCACTCACTGCTTACAACCTGTGCCATAGGCTTTTATAGTACTGCTCTGCTTTGTAGGGAGAAACAGCACCATGTACAGATCTCTCATAATCAAGGTTCAAGCCAAGATTTAGCGCTGTTTGTGGGACATCATAATTGGCATTGGTTTAGGTGATTTTTCTTCTGCCCATTCTCTTTCTGATGACTCTTGATTATCTCTAGATGCTGCAAACTAGTCCTGCATGCCTCTAGCATCCAGACACGTGAGCGTGATGAGCTGTCCCTTTTAGACAGAATCATTTCCTACTGAATTTGTAACAGATCAAGAAAACACTGCTGTGATCTTTCCCATTGATTATTTAGATTTAACAGACACAGTATTAGGTCTTTGTAACTAGGAAGGGATACAAACGCTTTGGAATACTTTCCAAAGCACCGTTTGTGGTTTTTTAGTATACACAATAGAGCAGATATTTTCCAGTCTCTTTTCTTCCATGTACTTTTGCATGCTAGATAATAACTAAATTATCTGAACAAAACAGAATGATGTACACTAGTTTGAAATACAGTTGTCCTAGTCAAAAATAATACCAGAACTAAAAAACAGCATCAGTGTCTGAGGAAAATGTAAATACATCTGTAAAAAAAGTGAACACTGTGCTGGTGTGGTAACTTCTTTATATCCCCATCATGCTTGTGTTTTAACAACTCACTGCTTGTACTAGGAACTTTCAAAGCCTGACATGTCAAAAATATCACATCCCACATCACCAAACTCTGATTTTGGCTGGAACCATTCATGTCAACAAGAATTTTGGGCCACCCACCTGAATAAAATAAAGCCTTACTCTGCTGGGGGAAAAAAAATTATATATATATATATATGTATATATACATATATATATGTGCAATCAGATCTACAGCCAAAACTGGACTAAAAAATACTTGCCAATCCACCACCAGCTATTCAGAATTTACTGAACTTTACCCAGTTTCTGAACCTGGGAGGGGGCAACCCTGTAAGTACAGACTGGGGGATGAGAGGCTGCAGAGCAGTCCCTCAGAAATGGATAGAATCACAGAACCACAGAATGTGCCTTAGGTTGCAAGGAACCGTAAAGACCATCTGGTTCCAATGGTGACAGTGACAGGGCCAGAGGGGATGGCATGGGGGCGCATTAGGGGGTTAAGGTTCTTCACTGCAGAGCAGTGGCACGGAACAGGCTCCCCAGAGCAGTGGGCACGGCCCCAAGCTGCCGGAGTTCAAGGAGTGTTTGAATACCGTTCTCAGACATAGAGCTGGGTTTGAGTTGGACTCAGTGACCTTTGTGGGTCCCTTCCAACTTGGGATATTCTCAGCTCTGCAGGGAACGCAAAGCTGTATGCAGGCAGCGCAGCGCAGCAGTCTCCCGCCCGCTCTAGATGTCGCTCTTCCCCCGGCCAAACCCAGCGCCTCTCCACCGCCCGGCCCGGTGTCTGATTCTGGGCAGCGCTGCGGCCCTGGCAGCCCCAGGACATGGTGATGGGCTGTGAATCTGGTTGAGAACCAGGTCCTAGCCGCTCTATAGTCCGAGATATGCTCTATATTTGTCCGAGAGCAAACCTGCGGCACTGCTAGGCCCGTGCCGGGTTCTAGACATACGAAGCTATTGCAAGCCCGAGGAATTAGCTGCTTTTACAGCTGCATTAATCAAGGCACCAGAAACCAGAGTACGTGGCACACAAAAATCAACTGTGGCACCCTACATTTAATAATTCAAACGTTAGATAATATACTGGGAAAATGTTGTATAAATGAGTAAAAGAGCCTTTTCAGAGAGATATGCAGGGAAAAAAAAAAAGTTCAAAGACTTAGCTCCAGTGTTCAGAAGCAAAATGCTTTTTAAGAAGCTGGGCAATCTCCCAAAAACATTTTGATAGGGCATGGACAGTTCTCGATTAACAGTTTGTCTGCATCTGCACCAGCTAATGTGATTCATATTAAAAATGGAAAGGTTCAGAGGGGCAGTTGTTGTGCTTCTTGAATGCATAGTAATAATTCTGCATGTAGAACTTGAGAGACAGGCAGCGTCTGGCCTTTCTGCCCCATCACTCAGACACAGCTGCCAGACTGCTTCTAGCTGGCTGGGCACTGCTCCCGACTCACTCCCGCGTGGCCAACAGTGCACTGATTCTCACTGAAGCGAGACAGTTTTCTCAGGTCTGGATTGTAAGAGTTGTTTTATAACCATGGGTCACACTCCAGAAATCAAAATGGGGACTTAGATAGTCAGAAACTATGGCTTAGGACCCCTTGTGAAGTCACTTGGTCAAAGGAAATTCAGTGCTGACTTCATCAAAAAGTCCCCATACCCATATATGTCTGTCAAGAGCTTGTCATGCTGGCAGAAAACAGCATCAGGGCTGATATCTCTACTGAATGGGGGCTCCCAAGCTGTGGCTATGATCTGGAGGGAATGCCCAGGCTTGATCCCACAGTAATAGCTGCTTATTTCAGAGGACAATAATACAACCTACTTCCTGTAGTTTTCTCTCTCACATCTCACACTATGTGCTTTATATCTAGGATCTGGAATCCTACATATAAATGAGAGTTGAAATGAGAGCAAGCATCAAAACTGATTTGCTTTCTTCCCCCATTCTTTATTTTGTGATATGACTACACTTTTTATGACAGATTTGCCTTTCAGCATCTTTCACTTGTGGAAAACTCAGTGTGGTTCATACAGCCATTGATAAAATCTGTCACTGAAATCCCACCGTTCCAAGTGAATCAGAATTACGGCTCAGCTCCGAGAGTCCTCAAAGGGAATGCTCCCGTTGGTCTGCCTTTCCATTCTGATTTTCCTGTCAAATTTGTGTGGTGTCTGTTCTTTCATTTATCTCCTGTGCTGGGGCAGAAGAGTTCAGTCGCACGGCTGCATGCTACATTAGTTATTCAGAGCACTGATGCTTTATGAAAGCGGCCCGCAGCCATGAGGCAAGAAATTATATAGGTTTCTAACAGAGGAGAGACAGATGTCAGTGTGCATTCTCCTGTTGGAAGAATAACTAGTTTCATAAAAGGAAAACTAGCCCAATATTTTAAAGGTAGAATGAGTTTTGTGCACAGTGTCTGGTGCACAAGTATTTCTAAGGAGCTGATCATAAGGGTTGCTTTCATTACTAATCACTTCTTTTTCTTTTTTGTAATGGCTGTAGACCTTAGGCTGTATCCCTATCATGAGAGAAATCTGGATTTGAGAAGAAAAATGATCTTAAGGTGATAACAGAAATACTATACAAGACCAGTAAGCATATTAAGTTGCAATATTTCTCCTTTTTAAGTTTCCCATGTATTAGGGATTCCTTAACAACATGAATGTCCTTTGCTGACAAAAGACAAGCAGCTGGTCTGCCCTCTGCCAGGATCTCCAGGATGAAAACAGGCAAAGTAAAGGGAAAAAGAAAAAAAATGATTTGAGATAATTGTTGGAAAGGGGAAGAAACAAATTAACAAAAGGAGTTATAGTACTACAGTTAATCTCAGCTCAAACTTCTGGATCATTGCACATGTGAAAAGGAAACAACGGAATACCCATAAGATACTAACACATCAAAATCTCACATCTAAGATGTCTGCAAGATGACACCTCCAGTCCACAGTCAGAGGAGACATAGGCAATCATAGAATCCTAAAATCATAGAATGGCCTGGGTTGAAAAGAACCACAGTGATCATCTGTTTTCAACATTTCAACCCCCCTGCTATGTGCAGGGTCACCAACCACCAGACCAGGCTGCACAGAGCCACATCCAGCCTGGCCTTGAATGCCTCCAGAGATGGGGCATCCACAACCTCCTTGGGCAACCTGTTCCAGTGCATCACCACCTTCTGTGTGAAAAACTTCCTCCCAAAATCAAAAAACAGAAATAGTATAAAAAAAAACAGAATAAATTCTGAATGTGCTGGGCACCATCCTACCTTTCCTGGAGCCCCACAGATTTCATTCTGAAAGGAGATGGACTGGCACACGGGGGAGGTTTGAGCTCAGGAACACATTGGCCTTGAGGGTCCACTACCACATTGACAACCTTTGGAGCCTTTTCAGGCTGGACCATGCTGTTGGTAGTCTTATATTCAGATCGAGATGTATGAAGGGGAAGTGGTGAGAGGTGGATCTCTTGCTTCTTTTCCTTCTCTTGTCTCAGCGACAACTGAATCTTCTCCTTTAATCTATACAGAACCTATTGGAACAGAGAGGAGAACCCAATCCTGATTCACTGGTAAACAAGGTAAGGGAGAAACCACAAATACAATAAGATTGCTAAATGTGGCTTTTATTTCTAGAAAGTAAACCACAACTTATGTTGCATGGCATTTCTCACAGCAGGATAAATATTTTCATTACATAAACCACAGAGCGTACACGTGGGCGGCAGAGATTTTAACAGTTCTTGTTGTGAGCCAGTAATTATTTGTAATACCAGCAGTTGTATTATTACATGGACAAATAACATAGAATGGAAAATAGTCACAAAAAAAGAAGAAGGAAACATGATTAATAAAGTAACTGTAGAAAAATGTATAAGCATTTTAGTAAGAGACAATGACACAGAATAAAACAAATGCTTATAGTTGAGCAGGGTAATTTTACCAGGCCACTTTTATAAGGGTAGGATGCTGCTGCCTCAAAATACTCCCTGTTTCTCAATATCCTTATGGAAACATTACCTATTCTGTAATAAATCTGAACAGACACATAGTTTATGACGCTGTTTAGGGATTTGTGACTATTCAGAAACATGTTTTACAATTACCAAGACACTGACATCTCACAGTGTATATGTGCAGCAAAAGCTTTTCAGAAACTTGTACTGATCTTCTTCCATTGAGCTCCATGCTGATATTCTCACACAGGGGCTTGGCAAGGGCTGACAGATAGCAAGTGCTCAGTTCTGTTATTCCGAAGGAGCCTATGTTGCACTGGTGTAACAGTCCTCATCTCATGAGGGGAACATCAAAAATATGGTCTGAGCTACGGCTGTTCCACTTGCAAAATGCTTCTAAGAGCCATGAAACTTCAGACAATTACCAGTGCATCTTTTGTGACAGTTACACTACCATAAGTATTGTGTGTGAAAATGGGTGAAGGGTGCTCACAACTCTCTGAAGGTGCCTGCACATACCCATATACTTACTACTCTGCTTGCAAAGCCATAAAAACTGAGTCTTAACCAAAGCAATTTTTCTGCTGCGTTTTTTGATGTCTGTTTCCCTGCTATCACTGCATGGAGATCTATCACTCCAAAGCTTTTCAGTGAAGAGTGGATATATCTGACAAGTTTGTTTTTTCAAGGATTAGTGTTAGAGGTTTAGCTGGGAACTGACCTAATGTCATTAGCAATACACCCATTAAACAAGACTTAGCTGCGTAAACCATCTGTTCATTCTGAAATGTTCAGAATTAAATGGCACAGATAAACTCTCTTAGCCACAGTTTTGCAGAAAAAACAGCCCTGCTATGAAGCAGGGACATAGGTATCAGGGATTTGAAATATTTTAACCCTCCACCCCAGTGATCACTTTGGCCTCATTTATTTCTGAAAACCACAAACACAGATAAGGCAGTCACTGTTATGACAGTGCTAACCATACCTTCTTGTCTCTGATGTGCTTAAACATAGTTTCTTTCCCTGGAGATCCCAAGAAATATGGGGCTGGGTTCCAAAACTGTACTATTATTAGTTCCTAAACTTTTTAATTACAAGATTCTAGGGGGAAAAAAAAGAAAAAAAGACAGCCAGTACTTGCAGAAGTTGAAAAAAAGCTGAAGAACTTTTGTGATCCTCAGTGGTGTGATCCAGTCAGTTTTTAAATGAATTCCAGATAAAAGTAAGAAAAAAATGACAATGGCCAAAAAGGCAGCAGTCAATCAAGTTACCAAGCTCTGAAAAGTAAACTTGGTTGTGTTATTTCAAATCACTTTAATCATATCTGTCAGTATGGGTGGAAATGGATATGAAGGCCTTAACTAGAAGAACTGATGTTGTACTGATACCTCAGAAGACTCATTATGTAGATAATAAAGAAGCATGGAGCAACATGAGGTACCATTTTCCAGGACACGCGCAGGGGGTCAACTTTTCATTTTTCATGTATTAGATCTAGGGATCAAAGTCAACTTCAGTGGGAAATTAACTCTTTTTTTTCTTTGTCCTCTGACTCAGGGTATGCAGAAGAATGATGGGGTGCTGACACCATGATAATCACTCTTCATTTCTGCTCAGTGTTCTACAAAGGAAAGCTGATGTGATAGCTTGGCCAGTACCTCCAAGCTACCCATTCAAACTGCCAGTAGAACTCCATTTTTCATCTTCAGAGAGAAATGGGAAATCACAAAGAGAGAAGTAGGTCTCTGGGATGAAGCTCTTGGCAACTGTTATATGGAACAGCAATACAAAAACTCTCTGCCTAGAGATATTTAGGGTACCCAGGATAGAATAGCAAAATCTCACCAAAACCAAGGAAATTAAGATGGTTCACTCTAATTAAAAGTGTCCTCTAACGAGTGCTTATCAACATGCGCATGTGGCTGTGTGCACATCTCTGCATGAGCCAGGCTGATGTGTGTATGAATGCAAGAAGAAAGCCAACCAAAAAAAAATCCCCTTCAGCTCTGGGGAAAGGCTGAAATAAAGCATTAGTCATGTTGTATAATGTATTATTACTGCAAGGTATTTGAATACCTTGATTTGAATGCACTGTAAAAGGTTTTATAGATACAGAATAAAAGAATTCAGGCAATCCAGAACTAGTTTATACACAAAAATGCTGTTTTTGAGTCAGTTTAGACAGTATTGCGGTATGATCAAACTACGTATCTTTAAACTGGTAAAAAAATGCTGGAGTTGGTGGGTTGATATTAGTTAGATGTAGATATCCTGTACTTTAATTGCTTTCAAAAGGCCTGAACCAGTTTATAAATCCTGAAACTTGTGACCTTATACACAAATGAAAAAATGGATATTGAAATGTTGGTCTTTTTTTGTTATTCAGTGCTCTTTTTGAAGGAACTCCAAAATACAATCACGAAGTTGAAAAATATTCCTAATTTAAGTAACAATCTCCCCAGAGCATCAAATAACCGTTCATAATTTATAAGACACTGGAGCCAGTAATAAAAATTTAGACTCCCACATTTGTTGACAAGACAAAATTCATATCTTTCAATATTTTAAATGAAAAAATAACCCTGCTTTCTGTTTTTTTTTTGAAGTGAAAAGAACCACGTCATTTAGAAAACCACTTTATAACAACTAAAGCATTTCATAAATTGAAAATGATACTTCCAGACCATTCAGAACAGCTATATATAGAGTTCATATTAAAACGAGAAAAGGAAAAACAAACAAACAAAAAGATATGCAGACACACTTGTTTATCAAATCAGGAAAAATTAGTAAGAAAGAGTAATAGCTAACAATTTAATCAACTGCCAAGTATTGCACTGTTTAGTGATAGTTCAGTTATTTCTCTGTGTAAAGCAAAAAAATTGAGTCCTATTTTACACATAGGAGCACTGTAGCTGTTCTTCCTACTTAATATTTTGCTGAGTGTGGTTTACAAATGATACACAACGTTCCCAGCAGAAGCAAGCCGGTGTTCCCACTGCTGAGGGGAGCAGGAGCTGAGTGTTGGTCTTCATGTCTAATGTATTCCTTCCTACCCCATACTTTAAAGGATGCTTCCAAGTCACTGGCACACACAGCTAAGCTTTCTGCTTTTGGACCTTTTGCATTTTGCATTCTGTTTCTCCGAAGTAAAAATCTGAAGTAAAAGTACTTACTTCTAGAGTTACCTTGCTATCTTGGAGTGAGATGGCATAGAAATGAAATGACTGGGAAGTAGGAGTTGTGAAAAAGAATAATTTTCTTGAGAGACTGTAAGTTTGAATAAGATTTTGTTATAAATTTGAACATTTAAATCTTCAGACAAAATGTTCTTTCCATCCTAAGGTTATGAGTGGGAAATCTGCCTAGATTAAATTAAACATTAAATGTGTTTGCAAGCAAGAGAACTGAAAAGACTCCAATGTGCTATGAATTCATAAATGATGAGAATTTTCACAGGATTCAGTAAACTCATATGTTTATGCACCATGGGAGACATGCAGTGTGTGAAATGTAACACAGGAGAAATGCAGAATGCCATGGGAAAGTGGATGGTGGTCAAGCTTTGTTCCTGGTCTGCATGACCTTTGCAAACCTCACATTCAGCACTGTCACCAGAAACATGGCCACTGAACTCACAGTGAAGTGTCTACGTTGTTCAAGAACACTATCATTACTTTGTGTACTTATCTATCACTTCAGTTTAGAACATGTATATTCAATATATGAGCATAGACAAGCACTTCCTCTCTTTCTAACAAATGATTACCAGTAGCTTATGATCATGGCATTTTTTTTTTTATTATCCATTAACTGAAACAGTAGGCTAACATAGCTTCAGTGATCTGGGACCTTAGTAAGAAGGCTGAGAAGTCATCATTCACATCACTCCAGAGTTACTCTGCAGGCTTAGAGACTGTGATTTACTTCTTCAACTTTCTTCTACATATATTCTGCAGCTGGACTAAAAACATTTCAAGAAATGTATTTCTTCAAACTTTGGCTTCACAGCGTGATGAGAGCTTAGTTTTTAACAGCTCTGAAGAAACATGTCTCATATAAAGAATGTGACTCTATCCTTCACATTGAGAAAAGTATGAAGCAAAGAACAGCAAAAAGAAAAAGAAAAAAAAGGTAAAAAAGTAAAACTTACCATTAAACAAGTTACTAGAATGACAAAGATGCTGAGAAATATGACAACTGCGTAAAATCCTTCTTTGCTCCAGATTTTGTCTGCTTCCCGCTGGCCTTGCAAAACATTTTTCTTTTTTAAGAAGTAAAAAAGAAAGAGGAAGAGAGAGAAAAAAAAAAAATTATGCAGTAGCACAGGCAGATGAAATAGCACTCGTCAGGCACCAAACCCCATCTCCAGCAGCCACAATTCACGTTCCCAAACCAATGACACTCTGAGCCTCTGCCCCAGCTCAGCACCCTGCCTGTTTGTGGCCCTGGTGCCACGTCAGATGACCTGAGATCTCCTCTGTGACTGCTGCTCCCACACCAGCAAAACCTTGCTTTGAAGCTTAAGCAAATGAAGCTGGTGCTCTTCCTTGGAAACTACCTGGCTGACCAGGGGAAAGGGCAGCGCTTCGGCGTGGGCTGAGGAAACAACTCATGCTGCCCTTTTCTCCCACTGCTTATCTCCTGCCCCACCGCCCACATGCCAGCCTCTGACCTGTTTGCACTTTACACAGTGACAGCAGGTGACTCGCTGCTTGCCCAGGAGCCCTGCTGCTGCCACCTTTACAACTGACACCTGCACGGATGTTACACGCACAGCAAAACTCCCATTACGCTGAAAGTACTTTCAGAATTCTACTAGCAGTAATTCTCAATGTGCTTCCAGTAATCTTGTTATCTCTGGGTTCCTGCTGATCCTACACTTCTGTGCACACTCAAATTTACAGAACTCCTGGGAAACTCATGGAGGTTATGAAACAATCATAATTGCAAAAACATGTATTTTTGGCTTTACTGTAGTGAGGTGAGCTGTTAGAGAATCAGAATTTCACTACATTTCTAAATATATATGGTAGCAGAAACAGGGTACATACACTCCAGCCTAACTGCAACATGTTATTTACAAGAAAGTATGCTCTCTTGCAAGAACTGGAACCTTCTGCTGCTTGGATCCTTGACAGAAGATAAGAAGACATTGCTCTCCTCACCACCGTTCATTTTCTTTCCACTTCTTTAACTGCACATTCAGTACAGTACTGAGGGAAGCACACATATCTTAAGTTCTGTTTCCACTTGCCACGTTCAAGATCTGTGTCTTTTCCCTTCACTGAAATTCATAGAATGGCTTGTGTTGGAAGGGACTTTAAAGAGTACCAAGCTCCAATACCCTGCTGTGGGAGAGCTGCCACCCACTGGATTAGGCTGCCCATGGCCCCATTCAACCTGGCCTTGAAATCCGCTAATGGCTTTAATTACAGTTCTTGTTAACGAATGAGCTGCCTTCTCATGCCACTGCTAGCCTTCCTTCTTCCCAGGGACACTGTGCTGGAGCTGAGAGTTGCCCTGTTTCCACATGGGGAAGAATTTGTTCAGGGATGAGTGACTGTTTGCTGGACCTGCACTACTGCAGGGACCCCCCAGGACTTAGGGCAGACTGTTCACTCGTTTGGACATCATCATATCAAGCAGGCTCCCTGTGTCCACAAGTCACCGAAAGTTAGAGAGCCCTGATGCAACCAAACTCATCTAGTAAGGACTGCTGTGGAGAGGGAAGGCAAACAAATACCAGGCTGAATGCTGCACATTCTCCTTTCAGTGCAGATTTTGGCCTCCCTGCTTTAAAAACAGGCAAGACAATGCTAATGCAAGATAATTCACAGATCACACTATCACGAGATGCAAGTGTACAGAAAAGTATCATATAGCATGGTAAATTCACAGAGAATTGCTTGCTAAAAATAAAAATGCATATGTATAACCAGAACTTGGCTGCTTTCAGCATAATAAGTAAGAGTTTTCCTTGAAAGTCACCTCACTGGGGACCAGCATGGAAATCCTTTACCTGCTGAAGTACAGAAATAGACCTGTAAAGGCTAAAAGATTTCAATTAACCAAAATTCATTAGTGTTACTGAACTTTTTAGTGTATTTATATTTTATTTAATGTACTTAACTGAAACTAAATGAATTACCTCTATAATGTCTGTCTACTGGTACACGTATTCAGTATATGCTTTTCCCAGATTTGTCTTTTGAAAAGTAAATCTCAAAGAATATCAACAAATGCTGTAAAAAAAAAAAAAAAAAAAAGAGTGAAAAACAAGTATGCTATGGCTTTCACAGGTCCAGCACACCACTTTGAAACAACAAAGCAGTCCCTTCACCCAAGGAAGGAAATCTCTCCCCCTGGTCTAACTGAGCAGCATTCAGGACAGCAGAATCCTTCCTTCAGCTGCTCCCCAGTGACAGAAGAGGCTGTGACCTCCAACAACTGAGTCGTTTCACTTCCATGATAAGAAATTGCTCTCTGAAATGTTAGCACTGCTAAGTCAGAACTTTGCTCTTGGGTCTGAGAGATCTGATAAGAAAGACAGCAGTTGCCACACGCACTGCAAATTGCTAACACCCAGGAAACCAGCTCACAGGACAACCAAATGCTGAGAGAAAAACAAAAGAGAAGATAGGAAGAAAAACTCAAGCTGAGCAGCAAAAAGGCACAACTAGTAAAGGTGTGAGGAGTACAAGAGCATGGGGCTGGCCAGGGAGCACCTGTAGCACAGGTCCCAGAACAAGCCTGGCCACAGGGAGGGTAGACACCATGTTCATTATCATGTCCATCATCCTTAGTATCTGACTCCATTCTGTAAGCAACCTTAGTCAGGTGAGTGATTGAGGCAAAATTAGCCTGGTTCATATAAATAGTTTTAATTCAACATCATTTAAGATGGGAAAAAAAAAAAATCACATTTTGTATTCTACAGAGTCCCATGCTATTGTCAACCTCACTGAAAAGTACCTGCACAGGTGACTGCTTTGCTCTAATGTGGAAAAACGTGTGTTTAAAAAAAAAGACTTTTTATGGACTTAAAAACCCCTAACATTATATATCTACTCACCCTTCTGGTCTTGCTACAGAATCCTAGCAGGTTATTTTTACAAACAAGTGAAATGGGCAGCCAGCAAGAGAGACACCAACCTGAAGCAAGCACTGTAAAATCAGGAACTGAAAGATCCTGTCAAGATTTCAGGAGCTGCCAAGAAAGTTAATCCTTCTCTGGAAAAAAAGGTGAATGCTTAACTTGTATCATTTAACCTCAACTACTTCCTTAGGCCGAAACACTAATGAAAACATGGCACATCACAGTTCAGACCTCAGAGGAAAGCTTCCATAGAGCTGGGGATCAAATTTAGGATCATAAAGAGTTCACTGAAGTTCACACTGGGTTGCTTTGATTTTTCTGCTATTCTAACTGTGTTAGTAAAAGAATATTTAGGAAAGACTGCCGAAAAATCACTTCCCCACAGAGAAACTATGCAGGAACACTAGTGACCTAATTGAACTCTTAACATCCCCTATGACAAAGCTTCCTCAAACACTCTAACTATGCTGTGCTAAGCTACTGCCAAGGTCACCTTTCAGTTTCGTGATGGTTCTCTCCATTCTGGCATTCAGCCCTTACACGTGTGTGTGATGAAGTGTTGTGATTTCATGGAAAAGCTGTCAGCCTGCAGGGCTCTCCTTTGTGTGCCAGTCAGTTCACTGACTTGTGGCTTCTGTAACGCTTTAAGTGCACGACTGCTTCCTTTGATTTCTTCTCTAGCAGAAGTTAATATCACACACTTCAAAGGCAAACAATAGAAGCTTATGCAAGGCTGCTGTAATTGTACATTTTGGTATTGCATGATTTTGGAATATACTCTTTCACGGAGATTTCTCCTTAGTCTACAACTCCCAGCTAACAGTTTGTTTATCTCAGATAACACAGTAAAACTTACTTTACTGACCATAACTTCAGATATTCCTTTATCCAAAACTACTTCAAAGTCCTATTCTACTAAGCTCTGAAATTCATTAGTATTTTCTTTTTATTCTCTCACCAGGCATTGGGATTCTCAGAATGTAATGGCATAGACTGCATAGGTGATTGAATTTAGTCCCATCAAGAAGCACCACTTCAACAGCTACTTGTTTTTGGGAAGTCTGTTCACTGCCCTATGACACCACAGATCAGAATACAGCCCTAAATTCCACTTCAGACACAAACTTTTAGACCATAATAAAAGAACAAATGCCACAACTACAATTGGCCATTGGAAAAGAAAGGACATATGAAAAAATCTATTGGCTTGGATCCCTGAAATGGCAATGACTCGACTGTATTAAACTTTCATGTTCCCACAGGTACACTTTTCCATTCTACAGCAGGCAGCAAAGGACTCCAAGTGGTTCCTACAGCAAAAACATACAGGAAATCTGCTCTTCCAACAACTGCATAATAAGAAACTATGATATGAATTTTGAGAAAAGTGATGTAATTGAAAATAAATCCATCAGTGATTAATGCATCAGTAGATGTGAATTTGCTAATTACTACCAGAACAAATGGAAACACAGTTCCAGATACCTACATCCACTGAGAATTTTGCTATTCATGGTATCACCATAAGCTGAGACTTTAGGAAAGAGCTTTAGTTCTCCACCCCAGTTTTCCTACCACATCTTAGTAAAGTTTCTTCTTTCCACCATCACTGGCTCAGTGCAACTAGGAGTTCTAGTACTAAGCTCGGTTAGAAAGTGACAACCAGACAAACTCAAGAGAGGTACCTCTGAGATGGGCTGAGTTGCCTGCTGAAGGTATCTTTTCAATTCTGGTTACTGCAGAGAGAGCTGGTAGCCTTTCTTACGTAGCTAATAATGAAAAAGGCGACTAATATTGGAGAATTCCAGTTTTAACACCTCCGAGCCGCCATCTAGAAAGAGGAGATCATGCTTCCTTTCTGCACAAATCCTTCCTTTCTGCTAATATATATGTAATACTGGTTGGGAAGAATTCAGAAATGTTAATGGAAGATATGATTCATTCACTCATGATTTAGTTAGGGCTGATAGCTGAGTGAAAAATAAATGGTTAGTAGTTGAGCTGAGTAGTTGATAGTTGATTAGTTGCCTTTAAGCTGCTGCTCTCTGTTGAGTCTTACACATGCAAACAGATTATCAAGATTGAAAAGGAATAATAGTGTAAATAACAGCATAAAACTGCAAGATTTTTGCAGGAATAGGGTTTTAGTATAATCTGTATAATCTGCATGCAACTGAAATATCAAAATGACCTTTTGTTTCTCCAGCAGTATTAGAAAGAGAGAAGGAGGTAGAATCTGGACAACTTTCATTCTAATCATTCTTTTCTATAAGATAATCTCTGGTTTTCTACACTTTCTTTCAGAGATAAATTGCAAATACCTGAGCAGCCCAGACTACTGTCTAACACAGATGGGATTTTGATTTCAGCACTGTTTTTTCCCCAGTATCTTTTCATAACTCGATGATATTTCTCCATTCATCTATTATTCATGTATGTTCTTCTCCCACATCTACCTGAAGTGTTATTTGTAACTTAAGCACTTGGAACTGATAATTGCATTTATCACAACCGTCACTGTTGTATGTTTCAGTACTAAAGGATATTGTAACCTAAAGTGAGCCTAGTCTAGGTTGCAAGTGGGCAATAAAAAGACCTGATTTGACTTTTGGACAACATCACTTGGCTGTGTTTATTTCATTAGAACAGCTAAAACCTGTGAATTGTCACATTTTCATAGTGGCAGATTGCTATAGGTCATGTAAAATTGTACTGAACTGACCCTGGTTTTATGTTGTCTTTTTATACTGAAAACATCTTCTAGATTCTTAAACACGGTTAGAACCCCTAAAATGAGCACAATCATTTGCAATCAGCAGAAAAACAGGTGAATATAACAGCTCAGCACCGGCTCAAGTATAGGTTTAGATTCAGAAAAACATGAGCTCACAGAATTACAGGGTTTGGAAGGGACCTCAAGAGATCATCAAGTCTAACTCCCCTGATAAAGCAGGTACCCTACAATAGGTTGCACAGGTAGGCATTCAGCCAGGTCTTGAATATCTCCATAGAAGGAGATTCCACAACCTTTCTTGGCAACCTGTTCCAGTGCTCTGTCACCCTTACCATACAGAATTTCTTCTTCATGTTAGTATGGAAATTCCTATTCTCAAGTTTTAGGCCATTACTCCTTGACCTATCACACACACCACCAAGAAGAGCATCCATTTGGCTCCCACCTCCCTTTAGATATTTATAAACATTTATCAGATCCCCCTTCTTTTCCCCAGGCTGAATAGCCTTTACTCACAGGGGAGATTTCTGTGGCCCTCCACTGGATTTCTTCTAGGAGATCCCTATCTTTTTTGAATTGGGGAATCCAGAACCGGATGCAGTAGTCTAAATGTGGCCTCACCAGGGCAGAGTAGAGAGGCAGGATAACCTCTGACCTGCTGGTCACACTCTTTTTGATGCTCCCTAGGATACCATTGGCCTTCTCAGCCACAAGGGCATGGTGCTGGCTGATGGCCAACCTGTTGTTCAGCAGGACCCCCAAGTCCTTCTCCAGAGAGCTCCTCTCCAGCAGGTCATTCCCTAATCTGTAATGATACATGCAGTTATTTCTCCCCAGAGGAATACTCTGCAAATATAACTCTTAGTTGTAGAGAGAAACAGTTCATCAGAAGTTTTCCTTTTTCTGGACCTAGATTCTAATGCTTAAAGAGCCTTAAAAAGCTACTTTAAAATAACTCAGCAGGGCTAGCTGTGTAATTCCTGTACTGCAGTAATGCCATCTTAGCTGATACATTCCCAGCCTCATTCATGAGAACCTCAGCCTAAGAACTGCTGTGGCTCTAAGATCTGCCAAATCTGTAATAAACTACAGGTCAGACACGTGATAACCAACCTCAGGGGAGACCTCCGTTATTCCAAACTGTGATAAACTCTGATGCAAAATGTTGATATTAAGTGAACGCAGAACTTCTTCAGATGGGAGCGCATCAGAAATTCCTGGCTTTCTGTTCAAGGGAGACACAAACAGTTCCACACAGTTCTTCTTGCCCTAGAAAAATAATAATGATAATAATCATTAGTATAATAAAAATAATAAAAAGGAGAATCATAGGAAGGGTCTGAGACTAGATAATCTCTTCTGCCTACAGATTTTAACTATATCTCCAGAAATGAAAGCACAGAACAGAAAGACTGCAACCTGCTCTGTGAGGAGAGCACACACATTCCCTGGCTCCTTAAACTCCAGTTGACTGTGCAGGAAAATGCAAATTCTATATGTCATCAGATGTGCTTTGTCTTATTTACTGTTGACAAGGCCTTAGAACCACTGAATAAGAGAGGTCAACAAAACATGGGAAGGAGCCATGGATGGGGACAAGGGCAAAGACTCTGGAAGTATTTTAACTGATGGTTCCGATCCCAACTGAAGGGCAGTCCTGTTTTGGGTGCCGGACCTTAAACAGGAATGCTTAGTATAATGCCATGGCATTGTGTTCTAATTCCATGTCCACATGTTGTGAACAACACTATAACAAACTACAATGTATTTTCAGTAGACTGTAATGTAACTCCCTAAGAGAGCACAATGAAATGAAAGGATGCTTAAAAAGTAAGCTGAGCACGCCAGCTTCTCCCTTCCATGAATTCCTGCCCTAATTTTGTTGTTGCAGTTCTGGTAGTGCAAATGGTGCTGTGTTAGAGATGTCAGCAATGATGACTGCAGCAGAGCATCAAAAGAAGAGACTGCCAGAGAGTTCATCTGCTTGGCTGTGATCGTCTGAGACCAGTGTTGATGTCCACAAAGGATGTGTGAACCCAACTTAAGAGCTTACCTCATTTTAGTCATCTAAATCACCTCCAAAGCCAGTACAGAGAGACTGGTTTCTCTAGTGAATGACTGAATCCATCCTAAAATAACCAGGCACTCAATGCTTCTTTAATCACCCTTCTCCACAGTGCCTTTGGAAGAAACCTACATCAGCAGCTCAACTTGACTGAGTAAGATGAGATGAATTTGACGTGCCAGAACTCTGCATGAAAAGATCTAGCTCATGGTAGAAGAATAGGAAGCGAGAATAGTGCCTCCTAAGCTGTAATTTCATCACCTGTGAATTTTTACTTTCTGCCTGTGATTTTAAGAGCAAACGTGGCTCTTGTGTTCTTCCTACATCAACAAAAGACAGTAACTCATAGCAGCATTTCACAGATGTTGAGAAGACTAATTAATTAATGTATTCTGAGCTCTGTGCAGGTTCAAAATACTTTTACCTCTTCCCTTAGATCAATCAAGAAGAGAAAGTGAAAAACCTATCAGTCAGCAGGAAAATGAACAGCATTTTTCTTCTGCTTGGTTAGATAATTTCCACAGAGCAGAGCAAGAAGGCAACTGAGGGATTGGGTGTGTTGAAACGCCCCTCAAACTGCAACATTCCTTATTTAGTTTTGTTTTTCTCTGAATATCTGTCATTTGAGTTAATACAAGGGACAAAGGAGAATCAGCTCACTTGTCAGGAATGAGTGGCATCCTGGCAAACAGGAAAAGAGCTGTGCCGCATTCCTGTTCATTTTCTCTGCTGTACGTCTTGTGTGATCCTTTCTCCCAGATACATTGTTTGAAAAAGCTTTATAGCCTTTTTTGATGTATACAGTCCTATCAAGCTATCAAAGCAGGCAATGCTTTCTTGCTGAACCTGTCAGCTTTCTTCCCTAACACCTAACTTGCAGGCAGAATAACTTTTTTTCCCAGTGCAGTGTGAATTGAATGCTAGCAATACACACATGATGTTGGTTTTTCTTTGTCTGCATCACGGCTTAACTCCAAAAAAAAAATACAGCAGCATTAAGAATGTATGCTCTCAACCATCCACCAAAAAACAGACAGGGAAAATTGTTTTTAAAACATCTTTGCTGTTGGAGGGAAATTTCTTCTACAAAAATGATATGTTAGCATTAAGTGAGTATAGGCTACTATATCTAAGTAGCAAGTAATGAATGTTGATATTGTGAGGGAACATTTAATTTACTAATGGACAGTCTGAAGGTAAACTGTGAGGATGCCTTCAGAAGGCAAAAGCATGTGTATTTTTTGAGCAAGATTCAACCTCTGAGAAACAAAGGTGGCTTTTGGTGGATGTGATGTAGAAATGCACTGGAATGCAAACTAAGGGTTAAGAAAACTGCTTATGAATAAGACAAAAGAGATTTATCTGACTTCATTTTGTATAGACTATTACTGAGAATGGTTTCCTTTCAAAAGGAAATTTAAGTCATTTCGTAATGGAGATCCATTTTTCTGTAGGACACTTCTGGGAAAAAAGAAAATCTATCAGAAAAGTAAGTGTTTTTCTGTCTTACTTTATTGAAGCTCTCCATGATGTCAGGATAATAAATAAGAGAATCCTAAATCATTGGTAAATTTTACTGTACATGGCCTTTTGGTACTCACAATGAGTCTGTTGATGTGAACTTGCTGAGGTAACAGTCCCAGTGCTGCAGCCACTCCTTGGCGAAATATCCGAAGCAATGTGATATTCAGCTTGTTTATGTCCATTTGCAGTGTCTGAAAAGCAAAACCAGTTCAAATGAACTCCTTGCTCAACACATTCAGTTCTAAACATACCTGATCTCTTGGATGCTCACTAATTGTTTTTTGTTTTTTTTTTTCCCTAGAATGAAAATCAATGTAATCTACTTGTGGTGCAATATGAAACAAATCTAAAGGAAAATGTAAGCATCTTAAACACTGCTTCTAGCAAAGTACTGCCTTTTCTCAACAACATTCAGAGTAGATTCCAGACGTTTTCAGCTAAATTCCTCAGCCAAGTCACAGTGCTCAAGGTAACACGATTGCTGCATTGGAAATGAAAGGCATTGAGCAGCAATCCACCCCAAAGAATGAGACGTTGGATTTACACAATGCAGATTTGCTTTGAATATTTTTCTTAAGAGTTTCTCCCTGCAGGTAAAGAATCAATCATATCTAGTGAAATTACACACCTTTTATTTTGATTATCAATTTCTGAGATAAAACAAAGTAAACAAACAAAATGAAAGCATTCCACTTGAATTTCCCAAACTTCATCATCTCAGGCAGAGCAGGCTATAAATTCTTAGCTGAGATGAATCAAGGCAATGAAACATTTTCTGAGTCAGAACTATCACAAAATTTAAATATTTCCTCAGGTTCAAATCCTTCCTGTGAAGTCAATGGAATTTTACCCAGGAAATAATTAAGCTTCAGATCTTTTTCCCAGAAGACCCAGATATCTCTGCATATGACACGTGGTAGCCAGCACTCCCACGTGGCACTCTTTGGTCCCTTTCTTGGTTTCTGTGTCCTGCTTGTGGACAATACACAGTGGAGATGAGAGGAGAGGAAGTATACTGGATAGTCTCAGGTGACCTACAGCATTTCTGGCAGGGCACTAGCTCAGGAACTTGTCAGTTTCTGACTGAGCCAGCTGACTTGAGCTGAAAAATATTTTTTATTTTTAACTTTTTACTTCAAGCCATAGGGCAGTTTACTGCTTTGAGGAGCCAAGCAAGGATATTTCCTTCCTAACCAGAGTTGAGGAATCAGTTACTCTAATCAGAGAAAATTAAATACCCATAGGTCAGGCACCACATCGTGAATGTGGCTATGAGCAGAGAGAAATATCAGTTTTCTCAAAAAAATCCGAAACAAAACACAATGCATTTTGACTGCTGTTATTTGAGTGATTATAAATTATAATGTAAAACTGGAAATAATTTGCTTTTCTCTTCTACTATCAATTTGATCCTTGGATTGGTATTGTTTTTCATTTTATTCTCTTTTATTTCACTTTTTTTACACTAAAGGGGTTGTCAGGTCTTGATACATCAGGTAAGATCTGCTCTCAGCATACTCACGTGCTTTAATTTAACTGGAAGAATTATAGCAGTCCTCACTTTCAATGACCCTTCCTACCTTTGCATTTTCAAAACAGTTTCCTTGTTTCCTCCTGAATAAGACATCATGAGCAGCCACAAAACTGCTTGAGCTTTGTCACTGAAACAGAGGAATGTGCTGAGAGTAGAGACAGATCTTCAGCAGGCCTGAGCATTGCTCCTGCTGTGGGGTGCAGTGAAGCTGCGCCCACATAAGAAGCTGATAGCCTAAGAGATCTGGGATAAACGAGAAGGGGAGCTGCTGCTGAGGCAGGAGGGCTGTTGTGAGAGTCCTTAGACATCCACCAGGATGGAATAATGAGGGAGAAACCTCTTATCTGAGTCAACGACCCTGAGTTACAGGGGTGATGCTACCTGTTGTTACTGAACAAAACCAGAAAGAGTAAAATCAAATACATTCACTTAAGTATATATAGGTATTAGATCCCATTAACTGAGATGCTGCTACATAGCACATTAAGAGCTCACTGTCAAAGACACAGAAATGAAACATCCAGAAAAATATCCAGCTTCAGACAAAAGATAAGATGTTAAAAAAGATGTAAGAAGGTAATACCCACCCAATAAATTTAACACATTAGGATTACAGTCCATCTTATGCATGGACAATAAAATGTTGTGAAGTTTCATTACCTTCTGAAGAATCCCATTTCCTTCTACCTGGCCTGAATTTGGTACACCATGTCCTATAACAAATAACCATAAAAGACTGCATGGTTTATGTGTCTCTGTATAACTACATGCATATTATCCTTAGTGCTTCAGGGAAGACAGAAGAGCATAGCACTCCATTGCTCCAAATTCAGCCTGCTTAGGAAGTTCACCTGGTGATTTTAGGACCCCTTCAAAACACTTCCCAGAACATCTTATTTTCTGAGGTTGGCCACACTGTGACATGGTGGGATGGCTGAAGGTTGCATGGAGAATTAGTGTTTGTCCACATACCAAGTATAAGTCATTTGGATGGGCACATGTGAGCACTACCTGGGCAGGCTGCCAGTCAAACATCACAGCTCCACAGCAGCTTGCAGCTTTGGGAAGAAATTTATCCCTAAGCCTCATCTCAACATGCTCCCTATGCAACAGTAAAGATTGTGAACATTCATAAAAAATAACAAAATGAAACTGACAAAAAAACCAACATCCAAGAAGTAAACTGGCAAGGAAAAAACTTCACATTTTTTTTTTGTAAGAGCCTTGCCTTGCTATATGTTGAAGGAATTCTCAATTGCTGATGCTGCTGTGAAGCTTAGTTTCTTGGCAATGACAGTGAAAAGTAGGTAAGAAGAACACAGACTGCCCTTTTCCACATCAGGCAGCACAAGGGAGCACATCTGTCGCTTTTTAATCAGGAAGAAGCCTAGTAACCCAGAATATGCTACTTTGGGAATGGGATTTCTAACTGAATCTGAGAAAACCAGCTTCTAGAAATGCCAGACGGGACCATGTGAGCTCCTTCATTACAGCAAGAAGCATATCAGTGCTCGTGTGCTCTTATCCTCTTGTTTGTATTGGAGTCTTAATAACAGAGCAGGAATGGACCAGACTGGAGACACAAGTTCAGCATCCTGTGGCCAACTTCGGATGCTAATGGAAAATGACAGGAACAAAGCAGGAACATACTTTTTTTTCAGGTTACAAGAAAAAGAGGAAAGAAAAGAAAAAACTTCAAGTCTTACTTATTCCCATCAGTTAAATGTTTCTAAAACATTTTAATGTTTTCTTTGAGCACAAATTTAGTGACTAAAATAACTGGAACAAGATTATTGTGCCATTCTGATGGCATAGCTTGATACCATATTAACCACAGTCCATAAAGATGGGATTAGGGTAGAAAATTGATACTGGATGAATTGCAAAAGCAGCAATGCCTGCACAATAGACAAACAGAGCTAACCTTCATGGAGAGAATCATTCCTAGACTGGGAACCTGCCTGACTACCTACAGATTATAACTGCACAAACAGAATCATTAGATATTCTAGTACTGCCTGCAATAACATGTGATATTAACTCCTGTAAAGTAAAAGCATAGCAGTAAATCAAGTATTAGCACAGCTACACAAGGCATGCCTTACTGTGGTACTCCAGTTGCTCCTTTTGCTTTGGAGAAGCAAGGGCCGTACATCCCAGTCAGACAGCACCAATCATTTACCCCTGCTCCTCTGCAGTGTTTACCACCTCTTACAGCCCACTCCCCAAGGAGCTCACACTTCTGGGTCTGCTGCCTCTGGTGGCGGGAGTGACTTGCAGAGCCCAAAGGCAGGTACACCAGAGCACTCAAGTCCCCCAGCAATTACAGATCTGAATATTGCAACTGTAGCAACAGTTTCTAGGTGTATCTGATCCAAGAAAAACAGGCAGCTGAAAAGGAAAGAGATTTCTGCTAGTAGTGGAAAAGAGCCCTGGAGGAGGAGATGGGTGGTTGAAGGGGGCCAGGATAAAAATGTTAGGGTTAGGTGGGCTAAGGTCAAGGCTGGGGTTAGAAAGAGAATTTCAGAAAAGACAATACAGCACAGAAAAACCACCAAGGACCATCCACAACCAAGATACTACAGGGACTCTTTGATGTCAAAAGAAAAAAGACAGATATCATGAAAGGGACCAAAGTGTAACTCAGATTTTAAAATAATATTTTTGTCAACTATTACAAGAAAAGCTCAGAGACGCTTCCCTTTCTTATCTCTTCCTTCTCACCAGTGGTGTTGTTTCTGCAATGAGCTTTTAAAGACACCATTCCTTTCCATATATTGGCTACTTCAGTTTAAAATCCTCCTGACCCCTCCACTACAGGGGTTTTCTCAAACCTTCAGCAAATCTGAAAGCATAGGAATAAACAACAGTCAGGAAGGAAGGAACTGTAGACTAATGCTTTCAGAATACTTTTTATGAGGAAAGCTTAAAAACAAACCAGCAAGTTTTTCAACCTAAACCAATCTATGATTTTACATCCTAAGAAATTCTTAAAGTACTGTTGTTTCATGACAGCCATTTGAGTCAAGGGTAGGGAAGAAAAAGCATCCTCTCCAGCAATGATGATCCTGCTCCAGTGGCTTGTACATGGAGGAGGGGATGAGTGCTGCACAGAGAGGTTGAGGAAGGGCAGGTAATCATGAGGACTTTAAGATAAGGTAATTGTGCCAAGGGAGGTTCAAGTAGAATATTAGGAAAAAATTCTTCTCAGAGAGGGTGGTGAGGCATTGGAACTCCCAGGCTGCACAGGGAAGTGGTTGGAGTCACTGTCCCTGGAAGTGGAGTCCCTGCACAGGGAGATGTCGTACTGAGGGACATGGTTTAGTGGTATGATAGTATGGATTGATGGTCAGACTAGATGATCTTAGAGATCTTTTCCAACCTTAGTAATTCAGTGAAATGCTGTGAACTTCTACACAGGCCAGCATCACATAACTAGAGCAAAGCACAATGCCAACACAAGCCCCAAAGACACCCTGCCTTAAGCCAAACCTGTGGTCAATGTGGCTTTTCCTTCTCTCTCATTTACCACTCTTCCTCTATCACTATTTTCACCAAGAGGAGAAACCTGCTTACGAAATCCATGTCACATTCTGAGTTATGGCTGTAAGGTAAGATAAAATTGTTGAGAAGCATTTTACCTGCAGTTCATATAAATTGTCCCAAGAATAAAATCAGTCATTTTTGGTGATTAAAGGACTTTCATGTTTCTTATGCATTAGCAGCTGCCTGCAGTGACCTACTGAAACATTCACACATTATATATTTCTGCTGCAACACAATGCAAATAGAAATATTGAGAAATTTAAATACTTTCAAGGCTAAAGAGCAGTCACTGAAATACTGTGGGGGGGAGTCTTCACTGTTCTACAAAAGCACAGTGAAAATCACCTGAAATAGTGGAAGAATTGCAGGCATGTGTTTGAGTTTACAAGAACCAGTGCAGAGCGTTGATAAATGCCCTACAAATCTCTCTCTTGCTCTGCCAGGTCTCCATCCTGACCTGTAACGCCCTGTTGGGTAAGTCAAGCAGTTTCTGATGAGGAGACAGCAAGGCTGCAGAATATGCTAATATGGGGAAAAAAAAAAATAAAAATCCCAGATTTCAAATGTAGACTGCAAAAATTTAAGTGTCCTTGTCCAAAAAGCAATTGGGTGATGAGAAAAAGAATTCTAAATTGGTTCCATATAAATGCAAGAAAAAGTGGTAGGAATGGGATACTTAGATTGCTTCAGTCCTGATTACTTCAGGAATTACTGAATTACTTCAGGATGTCTATTTGAATGCTGCCTTTCAAGATGTGACATTGCACAGTTTCACTCACTTTTTTTTTTTAAAAAAAAAAAAAAAAAAAAAAAAAAAAAAAAAAAGACAACCCATTGAAGATTTTATGGAAAATCTTTTCTTAAAATAAGCATAATATTTCCCAGATTCATGCATTTCTTATACAGCCTTAAAGAACGTCTTTGACTCTCATAATATTTCATGAGAGCAGATAAATTTAATTTTTTTTTTTTTGCATATTATAAGCTCTCTGAAAAAAATTATAGGCAGAAGTAACACTTACTGGAAATATGGAGGCAATCTAATCAGTTAACACAACTATACATTCTCCTCGCATGCTGATTTTCAAGTACATGGGCATTAAAATATGAACAAATAAAAATGTATATTTATTTCACACACTGTAATTAATCTACAGAGCTTTTTACCACAGGAATTTACTGAGGCAAAAAACTGAACAAGAGGCAGAAAAAGAACAGCATGTTTAGACAGATGTGAAAGTGATCAGTGTGACAGAAAACACAAACACTACAGAATTATGATACAACTGAAGCCACACCTTTAAAAAACAGAAACCAGAATGAATCCTAATTAAATGAATCATAATTTAGTTGGTGGAGTCATCATCCCAGAAGGTATTCAAGAACTGCGTAGATGTGGCACTAAGGAACATTGTTCAGTGGGTATAGTGGGGATGGGTAGATGGTTGGACTAGATGATCTTAGCTTTCAACCTTAACAATACTATGAAAGGATGAGCCCTTCGGTCTGTTCTCAGCAGGGGCTGACGTGAGGCCAGAGTACTTCAGTGGCACCCATGGCTTCAGCTAGCAAAGTGAATTGGGGTAGGTGGGCAATGTGGCAGAGTTGGTTCATCTCAGCCAGGGCACAGATTTACACTTTCCAAAGGAAGAAGAATCAGTTTCTTTAAAGATATTAATTGATTTGGGGTTGGTTTGACCAATTCTTTAGGAAGCACCAAAATAAGAGTTAGAAGGTCTCCATCTGTGATGTCTGGCTTCTATCCAGCATTCTCTCACTGGGATTTTACATGCATTGGGCAGTGAGTCAGCTATAGAAAGACTCCATGACCTTCACGGATGATTAAAGTGTATGAGAATGCATTCATCCTATTAAGGATGAAGTTTGTTAATGCTTCTCTTCACAAGGTACGCTTTGATTTCTAACAGTCCCGTGTCCTGCATTAATCTCTGGGCTTGCAGTCTCCTAGCCAGAAGAAAGGCTCAGCTATTTCAGTGGCAGTTGATGCCATTATGTCATAAGATAATGTGGATGTACCAATCAGATCTGATGTTAAGACATAGAATATTCTTGTATCTATCTTCTGATAGCAATCTCAGAAGGTAGGTTATTCCATTCTCCTTATTTCTGAGTCATACATGCTATTACTCTAACACAATTTGATATAGTAAGTGGGCTGACAAACTGAGAGATTGGGTCAGGCTGTTATAACGTGATGGAAAGTGCAGCACTGACAGCAGAGTAGCAAAGTCCTAAACTACAGCAAGAGAGGACTTGCTCAAATGCAACAGCCATAGGCAGAGAAACAAAGAAAATAATCTGCTTACCTTTGAAAGGCCTCAGGTACCCAGGAATCTCTTTGCCTCCACTGCCAACCCTTAATTGAGGTCTGGGAAGGGCTGGATCCATCCCTTCTGGTCACTCAGGGGCATTGCATGCACCTGAGCTCCCTTGGGTTGGCCCTGCTTTCCCACCAGGTGCTCAATCACTGGGTCATGCTGTGACAGCATTTCTGCTACAACTGTCCTCGGTGGTTACTGCATTCACTTCTTCTTTACCTTAAACCCTTTCCTGTGACATCATTAATGCACTAATCATTCATTATATATTTGGAGGACAGAAAGTATGTATGGTGTCTCATCAGCAGCCAGAGAACTATAGCTTGTATGAGATTCCCATCCATAGCCCTTATAATAATTGTATTCACAGTACAGTATAAACACGTGCAAAGCCCAGTAAAGGGAACAGGACATTTTCTAAGTCAGGGAGTTCTAGAATCCCATATCCTAAATGTTCAGTGAAATGTATGCTTGTCATTGCTGAAATGGTGTAAGAGAAGAGAGGGATACAGGTTAGAAGCAGCTTTATCATTAAAAGTATTAGTCCCAGAAGCTCCCTGCCTGTGGAAGCCCTGCAGGAGAGGGGAGGAGAGGGGCAAGAGGCTGCCCTAATGCTGTTGAACCCCACTGGTGATTTTCTAGAGTTTCTTTGCAACAGAGGGAATCCTCTGCTTCATCATGTGGTGAAACATAAGTATGTAGTGGTGAAAGAATCCAATGTTCTCCCATGTGTGATGATTTCTTTAAAAAACTATTCACAAAAACACTGAATCTACTTTGGAGAGTGCTAATCTGTGAGCGTTTGCAATTACTAGCAGGAATGAGAGACCAGAACTTCGCTGAGCCTCTAGCCTTAGGAAGTCTCCCTTGGTTTATCTGCGTCAGTTCCATGCCTATAAAATAGGGATGTTAGCACTTGACTATCTTATAGGAATACTGCAAAACTAAGTAGATTGATGATGGGGAACAGATATGTAGGACTGAACTTCTCAACTTCTTTTATATTTCACAGTATCTCACCAAAAAGATAACTCTGGTCTTTGTTTAGCTGTGTGCTACATTTCTTCAAGGACTGGGATTTACTTTATCACAAATTATTTCAGCATTCTTAAAGTAACAGCTGAATTAAATTTCAAAGCCATGACAGTTTTCTTGGCTTTTTCCTTCCTCCATCCACCTCTCCCTGCCCTTCTCCCTTCTATTCCCTGAGACTGTGTTAGACAGTAGAAATGGCCAAGATGGAAAAGCACAAGGCAATACATAAGGAGGTGAAAACATCAGGAGCTGAAAGAGCTCAGCTGAACACTATTTCAGCCTCTTTGTTCTTCTTTGAGGGGCATGTATAATGAGCTCCATAAAATTGTCCTATCTGTCCCTTTTGAATATTACCCCCCAAAAATAATTCTTTCCATTACAAAAGAAATGCATGGTGCTATTATGTCCAGTAAAACTTTTATGCACAGCATGATTGTACCAGTCACATCCTATTTCATCATCCCTAGGTCAGCAGTAATCCTCAAAGCTAAAAAAGACCCTTCACACACAGCACTTTTAAATACATTTGTTTTTTCTGTCCAATCATTAAATGTCTAGGTAGGGCCTGCCTAAAGATTGAAATGCCAAAGAACCAGAATTGACTCTTCTTGCTCCTTTTGTAAAACTCTAATTTCAGCTAGTTTTATGTTTCAAATAAATTTTAGTCACTGAAGCTTAAATTTCCATCACAACTTTGTAAAGCGGTTCTCAATAGATCAAGATCCCTTCCAGAAAAACATCAGTCAAAAACAAACAAACAACAAAACAAAACAGGAGTCCTTCTGTTTATCTTCAGATTTTTAAATGTGGCTTACAGCGGACTGATTATTTAACCTTGCATACTAATGAAGAACGAAACTGGAAACCTAAGACAATAAGGCAACTTCCAAATTCTTCAGGAACTGATGCAGCCAAAAGACTCCCACTGACTCACCCTCCTGTTGTCAGTGTAACCCTTCTCTTTGCTCTGAAAATTAAAGACAGACTTCAGTACTGCTCACATCCTAGCTTTCTCAGGCCTTTGATTTCAAAGGCATTTGTTATTGATGATTTCAGATGAGCAAAATCTGCTTGAACGCGCACTATGTTACAGAAGAAGGGAATGTTATAGAAAGAGGCAAGTACTTTCTGTTTTTTTCTTTTTTCTTTTAAACATAATTATAGTTCTCTGCTGTTCCTGGGCATAATAAAACTTGAAATATATAAGAAAAAAAATATATTCTGAAGATACTTGACTGTATTTGAGATATTTACACAAAAGACTCTTCTTGTGGGGTTTCTGCATTGTGTGACTGCTTGTGTCTCAACAGAATCTGGACTATTTGTCCACCACCACCACAAAGATTTTCCAAGCAATTCTGTTGCCTCAGCTCTTGGGAAATCAGGATTTTGGGTTTTTTTTTTTTGGAAACAAACATCCAGTAGCAAGTCCCTTTTAGTGTGACGCAACTCAGCAGTGTTTTGGGTCTTTATCTGCTTTCAAGTTTTTGCTGAGGTTTGTATATAGTTATTACCATCACCATAATCACACACAATTGGAATAAAACATACCTAACTGACTGTCCTCTATCTACTACAGCAAGATGTAGGTGCAGACAATACATGGCACGCTTGTCATTTCTGTCATTTCATTCCTTTAACCACGAACTTGAAGTGAAACAAAGCAAAACTCTTGGTCACGTTTTTTTCTTGGACAAAACTTGCATTACTTTGGGTTTTATCCTATCACGGTTTCATGTGCCTAGCTATACGTTTCTACCTCAGTTTTGACAAAACTATTAATGATTGTGTGTGATCCTATAAGCTCAGAGACTAGAAAGCAGATGAAAAGACAATCCCATGACTTTGGCAGCTGCCTCAGGGTCTTTGAACTCCTGAAGTTGCTGATACCAAATGTATCTAGAGGCTAAAATGTATGAATTCCCTCTGAGCAGCTGGACAAACAGTACTGAAAAGAGAAGCTATGGATTAAGGGAAAACACTAACTCCAAATCTTCAAAGATCACTAATGCTAACATCAATATCATACTTCTGATGAGAAGTTCCAGGTTTGAGTTCATAGCTTTGGAAACCTCACAGCTATAATATGTCCCAAATGTCCCAATGTAAGCAAGTTTTCTGACTGAAACATTGGGGACGAAGTTCTGGAAAATGATTTTTAGTCTGATTTGGGATACTTTTGTTTAGAGATGATTCCATGTGTGAGATAAAAACGAAGCTGTGATGCTTTGTATAATAGCTCTAAAGTGACTCGGAGGCAGAGTCAATTCATGCATCTTTAACTTCTTTCTATTATAATTAGGGTCAGAAGAGCATCCTGTGTAAGCTTTTTAAAATGGGCAACACAGCTGTAAAACTGAACAACAGAAAATGTTTAGAATGGGAAAAATGCAGTTTTTCCCTTTTATATTGATAACTGATGACCATTAAAAGAGAACATTGAAAATTGTTTACAGGCATTTCTCTCATTCTCCTACATACATAAAAGCATACAAGTTAAATTAAAAACCATTTTTTTGTATCCCCACTACCAGCTGGTTTTTAGAATAAATAGTATCTGTGAGTCACTCTCATATTACAACAACTCCCTTACCCTCTCAAAAGAATAAGGAATTTAGCATTTTGAAGAGTGCAGATTTCTTATCTGCAGTCATTTCATGGATGTCAGACAGGTCTTCTGTGATTTATTTGTTACAAAAGCGGTAGACTTTTCTTTAAAGAATTCATGAATATAGTTTAAATATCAAAGTCATCTTGCAAATTAATTGTTTGTTTTGTACTTTGCTCACCTTGGCCTTTAATCTCTTCCCTGCCCTCTGCTATTCCAGGAGTTTTGTGAGTAAAAGAATGAATGGAAGCTCCCCAAAGCACTTATGCGATACTAATGATTCTGCTGGCTTAGCTTTTTAGTCCTTTCCACACTTTCATAATTAGAGAACAATGTTACAGCATTTTAAATTCATTTGTCTGATGTGTTTTCTGTTTTATTATTCTTCAAATTTTTGTAGTTTTCTGATTTTGGTCACTGTGTGAATGCTTTTGAACCCTTTATAAAGTCCAGATTTTGGCCTCTGACAATTCTGCTTTCATTCAGAAAAGTGGCTGATCAGCAAAGTAATTCAGAAAGAAGTAGCAGTTGTAAATTTGGTGAGTGGGAAATCCTTTTCCTTTTTTGCTTATTACTTTTTAACAACATTCAAGCATGCAAGAAGCAATCTTCCAGCTTTCCCAAAGTGACCACCATCAGTGCCATTTGTGTTTGTGAGAAGAAATACTCAGCTTCTCAGAAGCTGGATGCAGGGCTCAAATCCAAAGAGATTCCTGCATTACACGTCATAGCAAAACAGGCTGAGTCTTGATGGCAGAAGGGTTTGTAAACTTCATTAAAACCTGAGATGTCTATGTTATTTCTGGGAAAGACAGCAACTGATTAGGAGATACAGTGATAAAAGCTAATAAAAGGCTATATGCCTTCTATCTGAGCTAGTATGCAGCTAAAGCAGGGCATCGATTTGTCAGTGAAGGTGTGTACTTAAGTTCAGAAGCTAAGTTCAGTATAGGCAAATCAAAGCAAAAAGCGACAAAGTCTCAAGAAGAGTGAAGGAACATGACTTGAATCTGTATGCTTACATTTTATACCTTTTTTTGACAGCATCATGCAGAGAAAGACAACAGCCTTATTGGAGATTGGTCATTGGTGCCAGTTTTTACTACAAAAGAGCTAATGGCACCAACTAGTTCTCAGATTACTTCCAGAACATATCTCAGTGATCTGTCGTTTACAAAGTCTTCACTCATTTAGCTGTGATACATCAGAAACCTGTTTTGCAAAGGGTCCTAGCCTGCAGACACTTCTGGGAAAATGCACTGGCATTATTCCACTGCAATCTGTGAGAGCCACAGGCTCCTCGGGCACCCCTGCCCCCAGTACTGTGGCTCAGTACAGCTAAGCCTGCCCAGCTTCTGGCCGCAACACAGCAGCAGATTCGTGGGATCCCACCACTGTTGGACCAAATGTGCACTATGCTCTCTAAGATGCATGTTGGAAGAGCTTCATTCCCCACAATACTCTCACTTCCCACACCTCTGCTATATTTTCTTTTCCTTTTCTGCAGTGCTGACAAATCATTATTTTGGACTGTTTTCATGGCCCTCCTCTAAACACAGAGAAGCCATAAATAGTGCAGCAGTCTGAATATAATATCCATTCACCCACTCCCTTGGCTGCTTTGCATGGCAGGGCCCATACCATACAACTCAGGATGAGGGGTAGTCCCACTGCTTTATCCATAAGGATCACCCACCAGAGGTGCATGGAAAGGGTTCAGCCCCATTTCTGCCATAACACTCCTATTGTGGCTTTGCATACAACAGCAATCCCAGCTTCTCCAGACCAAGGTGAATCAGCTGCACAAGTGCAACAGGTCATACAATCACAGAACCATAGAATTGTTTGAGTTAGAAGGGACCATTAAAGGTCATGTAGTTCAAATCCCCTGCAGTGATCAGGGACATCTGCAGCTACATCAGGTTGCTCAGAGACTGGTCCAGCCTGACCTTGAACGTCTCCAGGGATGGGGCATCCACCACATTTCTGGGAGAGGGGTAGGAGCCATCTCACAGTACTTCTAGACATCCAGATACCATCTCCAGAACTTGACCAAAGGAATGGGCTTTGGTCTGCTTCTTCACGACAGAGAAGCTGTGTTACCTCAGTTAAAAGCATGGGAGTTGACTGCTAACATAGTAGCTGATTGCCATGGTCATGAGGGCTGGCTGGGTTCATCTGTTGTATGTGGATTTATAAATCTCTGCCCTGCCTTTGTTCTGAGTTACAGCTAAACACAAGAAGCTTGCTTTGCCAGCTTTACCATTAGATTTTGTGAATGGAAGTGGAGCTCATTTGACTAGCTGAGAGCAAGCTGAAACAAAAATAATAGATGATGAAATGGAACAACCTCATGCTGGCATGAACAAAGAAACAAAAGATTAACTAAATGGCTGTTACAGTTTCTCATTTCTATGATCTTTTTCCCATTAAGCATAACACTCCCAGAAAACCTCTCAAAAATTAAATGACTGGAGGGAAAGGAGAAAAATAAAGCTAATAATCAAGATGATCATTTTCTAAAGGAATTGGAATGTTACAAGTAAAGCAAACTTGAAAGAGAACGCAAGAAAGCTAAAATATCTTAAATAATCTCTGCCATTGTAGCAAAGTGTTCTCAAAATGCGATTTTTTTTTTCTCCCAGTTGATTTTTTCACAAACTGGTACTGCAACAAATGAAAGAAATAAAATCAGAAATGTTAAACATGACAACTGAGACACTTTTGCCCTCAATTTTTAATCTATCTCTTCTCACGGGAAGGAAAAATATATGAGGGAGAATTCTTTGTCCAGCTCCATAAATATATGCTTTATATTTGCTGTGTTAGACAAAACCTATTGAGTAAAACCCATCTTATTCTATACACATCATATTTTCCTCTCATCAACCCCACCTGCCGTATTAAACAGACCTATCACTGCCTCTCTATTACCTTCCAGTATTTATTTTTTTTCCAAGAGCTGATCAGACACTGCTGCTAAGGTCACATTCACATGCATGACTTTAAGCATCTAATTTTCATCTCCCAGTTATCAGTCTTTATCAGGCACATTTACAAGCCAGGTTATAAAAGAAGATGGCAGATCCCATTTACACATAGTCCCAGCTCCTTAGGTGCTCCCTAAGAGAACACTGTGGGCAGGTGATGGTTCCTCCGGGAGGAGTGCAGGAAAGGAATGCTTTCCTTTACCATTACAGATCTTTGCAAACAGCTTATTTGATTTCTTCCCCTACTGTTGTATACATCATATTTCCTGGGATAGACAGGCATAACGCAGTCCCGTATAGCGTCTCCTCTGCTAATTGCAGAATTGCATTCAGTCTTCCTATACAATTTCAAACACCCAGTGAGGGTTTGTGTTGTGGGTGGCAGGGAGAGCGAGCATGTAAAGGAGAAAGAACACTTTAATTCTCAGCTTATATTTGTAGTTTCTTCCATGTGGGTACAATGCGAGATTTAACGGTGGGGTCTAAAGAAATGGAAATGCATCACAGCAAAGGGATGGGTCCCAAAACTACGTGCAAGGTGAGGATTTGGACACCAACCCAGAATTCTGGGCCACTTCCCTTGTTTTGGGCTTTTCCTTTATACTGACTGCCAGAAGATGTTAGTGCTCTAACTGTAATAGAGATCAGCATTGCTATGATTTGCATAAATTTCAAAGCTTGGAAACAGAGGACTGCCTGCATACCACTTTTGAAGAGCAGAGAATCTGAGTTTTTTAATGTACTTCATCAAGTACGCTCTTCTTATTTGAAGAAATGGTGTTGTGTACCATTAAAGACTATCCTGTTTCATTAAGAATCAATTTTGCACTTCATTGACATCATCACAATATGTTACATAACTTGTACTAAAATACAAGACAAGCATTTAAATTATTTGCATAAACTGAAAAAAAGATGGAATCTTTGTAATGTCAGCTTGAATGTGGCCTTTTTTTTTCCTAATATAACTAGAAGTCATATTTATAAATCATCAGTCTTAAACTGATTATGGATTCTGAGCTGGAATCTTGCAACTATGAAGTTCTTAAATTTCACTGTTATTTTGTATTCTGTCTCTTTTCCTTTAATTATCTTTTTCCCTTATAATTCACATATAGATTAGACAGATCATAGTGCAACTCACAGATGAAAAAGTGCATTTCTACATACAATAATGTTGAGATGACTTATTGAAAGAAAGAATATAAATCTACACAAGGAAGTTGATATATTTTTTCATTAAAATATGTTTGTCTCAAAACTGTTGTGAAGCTGCTGGTTGACAGTCTTTATCTAATGATGGAAGATTTCTTTTTAGACAAGAGACTTCTAAGGCTATATACCTAATATATTTGTGCACTTCTGTGTATTCACACATCCTGTACAAAGGAACAACATAAAGTCTAATTCACTGGTAGAGCACATGTCTGTCTACATTTGACTGAAGAATTATTACATCTGCATTTAGAGAGAAGCAGCAGATCTGTTCTTGTTTCAGAGCTGTAATAATGGGAAGGTAGATAATGAGAGTTGGTACCAAGAAGCAGGCTTATAAACTTGAAAAGCGTAAAGGCAACTGGGAATTCAGATTTCAAATTATCAGTTCAGTTTGACTCCTCAGTGGGAATACTACTCATCTGTTTCTCCAACACTCAAATTTCACTACTTAAACTCAGAGAAAGGGATAATTTCACACCATTAGTGATATTTACACTTCTGTAATTCCATTAATTTTCTCTTTCTGGATAAGAATTCTCACTTCACAAAACAGCTATAAATCAGTTTCCTAAAGAGCCTGATAATGAATATAAACTCAGGCTTGAACTACCTATTTAGGTACAGTGCAAAATCAGTTGCAAGCTGACCTGAATTCTGAGAACAGTGACTGTGACAGCATCAGTGCTCCCCCAACCTGAGTCACTTATCTCACATATTCCACAGATCCAGGAAAGATAGTCTGTCCATGACAGCTCCAACTTGTAAATGGTTCTGCTGAGTGTGGCCATGATTTAACAGCCCCGTTAGGAGTGAGAGAGAAATTCTTCATGATCTACAAATATGTCCTGGCCCTCTAGGAATGCCTGCTGCACTGCTTTCAAATCCAGAGAGTGCTGACATGTAGACATTCCCCGCTTATGAAAATCCAAAGTGCTTCCTCATGAAGAAAACTGCAAAGCTTGTGAAAAGACGAGTCCTTTGTTTCATTGCATTTCTCTGAAGGCAGTTAATTTTCATCCCTTCAGAAAACCATGTAAATACTATAATGGAAAAAAAAAAAAAAAAAGAAAAGAAGAAGAAGAAGGAAAAAGAAAGTTTATGAGAGCTGTTGGCAAAGGCTTAAAGGAAGAAAAAGTATTTATGAATATCGAGAGCCAGTAGATTTAAGTAGGACATTTTGCTTTTGTTTAAATATCAGCAGAGATACCAAACTGGAATGGTAAAATTTTCATAATGTCAGAAGAAAGAAAGAATTCTAGAGATTTCTTGAAGGATGAGAAATCAATAGAGGAGAGTAGTATGATGTATATATTCGATTCCAAAAGAGATCACATTGGATGTTGATAGAGCAAGTAGAAAAGCAAACCTGTAAATCTGCTGGAACAGATGACCTCTTTGAGGAAACTGCTCCTAGCTCTGTGCCAGTCAACATTCTTACTAGAGGTGTTTTGAGACACATGGTCGTGTAGGAGCTTGGAGATAACTCAGAAACAGAGAACGTGGGATAAAGTAGGTCAGATGCACGGGGTGATTCAGATGTCTGAGCAGCTAAGTTTATCGTGTACTTAAAGTCAAGACAACTCAATTCTTGGAAAAGAGTATGTAGTTCACCTGCAAATAAACCTATTTTTAAAAGTAGTGACTCAGAAGGTGAGTCAAGGCTTATATTTGACAATCAAACAGATACTCCCAGGAGAAATGGAGGCTATGGGTACATGAGTACAATCTTTGCTCAGCCTCTCAAATGAATAGAAGCTGTATAACCATGTCACAGAAGTTGTGGCATATGGTTATTGTATCTTGGTAACCAACGGAGAGAACTGTGTGCAATCTGTCACCTTCTACCTCTTTTCAACTCATTAAAGTCTTGCTGATGTTCATGACTGGGAGCATGACCATGACCACAGCCACACACATCCATAGGCAGCTTCTATGGGACATAGTAATTTTGTAACTCTCCAGCTGCTTCCAGTTCTGTAAACACTTACTGACTTTGTTTCTGCTAATGAGCTGAGGCTTTCCAGGTGACATAAAACACCTGAGGGGCAGCCTGCACAGACTGCAATTAACTCCTGGTTCCTGTTTCTGTTATTTAATTAGCAACATCAGTTTTGAACAATACACATACTGATCACGGAAAATGCAGACAATTGCAAATCGTAATCAAACTCCAATTTCTAAATTACATGCTGAGGATAAATTATTTTAAAGTAAAAAATAATGTAAGTAAAACTTTTTATCCTGTGTGTCTACTGAATATGCTTAACATTTCCTCACATTTAATGATAATTTCTACTTCTGTCTAGGTTCAGGGTGTGCATATAACAATCTCATAAACATTCTTCTCCTCTGCATAAACCTCTGTACATGTTTTCCTGCACAACAACCAATAATACAGTGAGAAAGAAACCATGAGATCACCATTGACTGTTTTTACTACTCTGTTCAGAGGTACATTGAAGAGGGAAAAGTGGCTCAACGGTTATTCAGTGCTTTAATGTCCCTGTTTTACTTTGGATCCCGTTTCATCTGTCTGCAATTAATAGGTGTTGCATAGTTACTGGTCCACAGTTTTAAGGTGTAGTCCACAAATGCATAACCATAAGTACTGAAGTAAATATTTATGCCAGAAAAAGCTCTCCTTTCTTTCCTATAATTATATAAAATATAAGGGATAGAAGCTACATCTAGACTAGACTCACACTGTCTTTCTGGACTAGACCTACACTGCTTTCTATGTCATCAAAATGGGGAAAACTGAGCTTCTGAAGTAAGCTGCTGGTCTTACTTTACAGAGGCAAGAGACCGCAAATCAACAAATGCTCCAGGTTTCTGTTGTGCCCGAAGTAAGATGGAGCTGGAGGAGAAGTGCAGGTACCTTTGGCAGTGGAAGAGGTTTGATTCAGGCAATAGCTCTAGGCTTCTGCTGTACTGGAAATTCTGTGATTGCAAATGAAAGGGATTGTTATTTCTGCCCTGTCCCTGGAGGTGTTCAAAGCCAGTTTGGATGGGGCTCTGGGCAGCCTGGTCTAGTATTAAATGGGGGAGGTTGGCAGCCCTGCATACAGCTGGGGGGCTGGAGCTTGATGATCTTTTAGGTCCCTTCCAACCCAGGCCATTCTATGATTCTATATGGAGCACTGCTGTTCACACAGAGAGCAAAGTCCACACCACTTAGCCTGGAGAAGAGAATGTTCAAGGGACACCTTGGCCATGTGTATAGATACCTGATGGCAGGGAGATGACAGAGTCAAGCTCTTATCCGTGAGACCCAGAGATAGGGCAGGAGACAACAGGCCCATGGTGAAATACAGGAAATTACACTTTCACAAAAACTTTTTTACTGTGAGGGTGATCAAACACTGACATAGGTTACCCATATTGGCTGTGCTGTCTCCATTCTAGGATGAAATGGAAAAGGTCCTAAGCAACTTTCTTTAGAGCCCACAGCGTTGGGCAGAAACCTGGAGCAGACAATCAGTAGAGGCTCTCTCCAGCCTCAAGCATGCTGTGGTAAGAAATCAAACACATACAGTCATCCAGAATCAGTGGTTTTGTTGTGTGCATAGTACCTGTACTGCAGACTTACAGCAACTTCTCCCCTAGAGGAAAAATTGGAAAATAACTCTATGTATGGAAATAACACTGACATTTTCCAAAGGGAAAAAGTAAAATTGGTAAAGCAAGTAACGTTAAAAAAAGTTTATTTGAATAAGAAACTCTGGCTCACTATTTAAGTGCTTGATCCAGATCATTTTTCCAAAGCTACAGGGTTGATGACAATAAAACAATAAGAAACTTACTTTTGTATCTAATATTAAACAGCTGTGTTTATGAGTAAACACATGGCACAGAACTGCCAAGAATAAGGGTGGCATTTTGCAATCATTTTCCAGAGCAGCTGTTGTGATCACTCAAGGAATGAGTGGTCCTATTAACTTCCAAAAAATTATTCATGTATTCAGTGCTACGCTTCAACATTTTGTTGCTGAGCTGCTTATTAGCCCTTACATTTTACAGAACACTAACACTAGGATCATAGACAGTGCATGGTATCCAGCAACAGTCCCCATCACTGCTCACAAATCTGTTATTCATCTAATGCTTTAAGGAGGAACGCTGCTTTTTAATATCACTTCACAGCATGACATTTTCTAAGACATGTATTCTATTTCACGCTTATTTGTGCATAAATGCGCATGAAATCTTAAAATAGCTCTCATGAAATAAAATTAAAACACTACTTAGGCTGTGACAGCAATTATATTTGACAACAGAAGCACACAGCCCTACTGGTTCTGCCCAGATGTCCATCCGTCCCCATTGTGCATCTTTTGCACAGCTACAAGTAGATATAAAGAGAAGGATAAAAACAAGGCACACATATGAAATCTTTCCCCTGCTTCTAATCCTGTGTCAGAACACTTTTGGCTCAGAGGATTTCCTGTTGTCTTCCTGAACAATAATCATCAATAGATCTCCGCTCAAGGTACTTGTATGGTCTTTCTGTGAGCCTGGGAAAACTTCTTGCACCCACAAAAATCTTTGGTAAGGTCTATTGCTCACTAGGTGGAGAGCCACTCTTTTCTCCTTATCTGACCCTAGTGCCTTCTGAGATGGAATCACAGAATCATAGAATGGCCTGGGTTGAAAAGGACCACAATGACCATCGAGTTTGAACCCCCCCACTATGTGCAGGGTGACCAACCACCATACCAGGCTGCCCAGAGCCACATCCAGCCCGGCCTTGAATGCCTCCAGGAATGGGGCATCCACAACCTTCTTGGGCAGCCTGTTCCAGTGCGTCACCACCCTCTGGGTGAAAAACTTCCTCCTACCTAACCTAAACCTCCCCGTCTCAGTTTAAGACCATTTCCCCTTGTCCTATCACTATCCACCCTCCTAAACAGCCATTCACCCTCCTGTTTATATGCTCCCTTCAAGTACTGGAAGGCCACAATGAGGTCACCCCGGAACCTTCTCTTATCCAAGCTAAACAGGCTCAGTTCCCTCAACCTTTCCTCGTAGGAGAGGTGCTCCAGCCCTCTGGTCATCTTAGTGGCTCTCCTCTGGATCCACTCGAAGAGCTCCACATCCTTCCTGTACTGGAGGCCCCAGGCCTGGAAGAGGGTCTGTGTGATAGGAGGTAACATCACAGCGCAGCCATTCTCAAGGTGTGAGTGCTGAGTGCACAGGGGCAGTTGCAGAGCTGCTCTGTGCTGTGACAGCATTACAAAACTCAGATCTCTGCCGGAAAACCTCAGAACATGCTCTGACTTTATACGTTCCACATGCTCAGTGGCATTTCAAGTAAGCTTTCCTCATCTAGTTTAAAGAAAACACTTTTACAATTAACTAGCATTGCAATACTTATGTTCATTTTCATGTGTTCACTTCTAGGATTATTTCTCAACAACAAAATATTTTTCAATTAATTAAATATTGGCATGAACAGTTGCAAAATTCTGACTTTTATCTGAAGAGATACATTTTGCGATGTGTAAAAGGCTTTAAATAGCTTGAAGAAAACACAGAATCATAGAATATCCTGAGCTGGAAGAGACACACAGGGATCACTGAGTCCAACTCCTGGCTCCAGACAGGACCACCCAAAACACAAACCCAAGCCCTATGCCTGAGAGCATTGTCCAAATGTTTCTTGAACTCCAGCAGGTTGGGGCTGTGCCCACTGCCCTGGGAAGCCTGCACCACCCTCTGGTGAAAAACCAAGTGGCTTCAGCCACTCTTTATAAATTTTGCCCTCCAGACCCTTTACTAACTGCATAGCTCCCCTCTGGATACACTCCAGTAGTTTTATCAGTCCTTCTGATATTCCAGTACCTAAAACTGCACACAGTACACGAGGTGAGGCCAAACCAGCACAGAGCAGAGCAGGACAACCCCTTCCTCACTTGGCTGATGGTGCTGGACTGGGTGCACCCCAGGGTACAGTTGGCTCTTTTTTTCCTTAAGTTACGTCTTCCTGTTCAGCAAATGATGATAATTAAATAAATTACGTAAGCATGAGTTTGCAGCTACTGAAGTCAATAGCAGTGCCTTTAGTAGCTTCAGTAATATAGGTTTTAGTCCAAAACTTTGCTCCGTTCATTAGGAATACAACAGGAAAACATACAGAAGCTGCAGAAAGGCTACCTCCTTAGGTATTGATGTTAAAAACAACTTTTTCACCTTAGAAATTACATAGACATTCACAGAATCATTAAAGATTGAAAAGACCTCTAAGATCAAGTCCAACTGTCAACGCATCACTACTTTGTCTATTAAGCATGACCCTCAGTGCCACATCTCCACATTTCTTGAACACCTTCAGAATCGGTGACTCCACCACTCCCTAGCAGCCTGTGCCAATGACTCACCAGTCTTTCTGAGAAGAAATTTGTTCTGATATCCAACCTGAACCTCCTAACATGCAACATGAGGCCATTCTCTCTCATACTATCACTGTTACAAAGGTTTATTCTGCTCTCCATCCCTGTCTTCCAATGCAAGGGGCTGAGTATCATGAGGATAACTGATCTGACTACTAAAGACAAAAGCAAAGAAGACATCAACAACCTCAGCCTTTTCCACATCCTCAGTCCTCCTTCTGTTAATGTATTTGTAAAAACATTTTTAATTATCTCATACAACAGTGGCCAGATTAAGTTCAAAATGGGCTTTCATTTTTCTAATTTTCTCTCTGCAAATCCTAGCAACATCCTTGTACTCCTCCCAAATTTCCTGCCCCTTCTTCTACGGGAGGTTAAACTCTCCTTTTGTTCCCCAAGTCTCAGCAAAGGCTCCTTGTTCACTCACGTCAATCTTCTTTCCCACTGGCTCATCTTATGGCACATGGGGATGGCCTGCTCCTGTGCCTTTTAGATTTCCTTTGTGAGGAATGTTCAGCCTTCCTGGACCACTTTGCCCTACAAGAGAGTCCCAGCCAATGTCCTGAACAGTCCAAAGTCTGCCCTCCAGGACTGCTAGACATTGAAGAGATTGGGATAAGCTTCTGAGTCTAAACATGAATAGAAGTTTGCAAAGTTTCTTGCTTTCTCACCTTCCTGTATATTTCTGAAGGAAGGACATGAAAGTGTCACACAAGTACATGGTTTTAGAAAGATTTTCAGTTCATTTTAAATCTCAGTCCTTTTCCTCTATAGTTCAATGAATATGAGATCAAAACTAGATCCAGGATGCAAAGACAATTGTTTAACGTAGTACTTGTTCTAATTCAATCATTTAATCAGGATTAATTCTACTCTGTTTAAGAGGAATTGCTGTTATTGCAAGGTAGGACAGATTTTATTTTTGCCTTCTGGAAACAATACTTTTAGGCACATAGCACTTTCAGACAAAGGATAAAGAATATCATAAGATGTGGGTTAGAAACAGGAACTCTACATAATGGCATATGATAAAAGCTATCCCCCTTTTCTGGTAACTACAGCTTACACTTCCTCGCCTCCTCACCAGCTGTTATTCTTCTGTATGTGAAATGCATCCAAATCATTTCACATATGCAAAAAGAAACCAAAATCAAGTCCAGAATGGAACAATTCAAACATATGACAACCTGATACTGAGAAAAGCAATCACTTTAGTCATTCAGCTGATCAAGTCAAGCAGTAAATTGTTAGAATTTGATTTGCAGCCATTGTAGAAATTGGGAAATACCAGAGTTAGATAGAAAACCTCTTGGAGAGGATAACAGAGCTGAAGCATGCATTATTGCCTATCCTTCCCAACCACTTCCTCCTGCAGCCAATGAAAAGCCACACTAGGCTGTGCAACACCTGGGCAGCCAAAGCATACATATTTTCTCCCCACTTTTCAGTGCCCTTACTACAGTTTTAGGGGAATAAAGTATGCATGTATCCCCCCCCCCACACACATTTCAGCAAGTAACTCTCTACACTTTCACGATCTCCTTTAAATTACTCCCGTGCCAGATGGGAAATGGAGTAACAGACTCTTTGTTGATACAGCTACAATGATGAGGTCTCCGCACAGCAAAGCTCTCACTCTATTGGTGAGATATCAATATCCTCTGCAAAAAGTATCTAACTTAGAGGAAAGATAGATAACAGAGGTACTTTCATGGAGACATCCAGCAATGGGCAAACAAAGGGGACAAGTAAACCCAAGCAACTTTATGCAGTAGAAACACTAGCTTCTGCATGAACGCAGTAATAACTGACCTTCTACTTACCATCACTCTGAAACCTTTTACAAATCAAACAAAAAAAGGTAAGGCAAGGCAGGCACATCAGGAACAGCTAAATTTGGACACAAATGCTCGAAATTTGTCTCTTCTATAGAAGTTAATAGAGGCAGAGAAATATTCTGCTAAAAACAAAAGATCATTACAATTTGTGATCTAACAGGAATATTTTGATCTTAGTGCATTGAAATAAAATTGTTTTCCTAAAAGAGTTTGGATGTCTATCACAGAAGAACAAAATACAAAAAGTGCACAACAAATAGCAGAAGCTGGCATCAATAAAACCTGATATTAGCTACTTACTTGGCTTGTATCTTAAAAATTACATGTGGGTTCTTCCTGATCTCTATAGTGGAAATTCTGATTTTGTCAGCAACTATCGTAAACAGTGTAATCTGAAATATAGCCACATAAAAGGATGTTTAAAACTGGGGCTCCCCAAAAAAAGAGAAGTATTTTAGACAATGTGGCTTTTCTTTTTCCATGTTTATTTGTCTTCAGTGACTAACATTTGAGACAAAATGCCTTTGCAGAAAATTCAGATGCCTCTATCCAGGCAGAAGGTTACTGAAAAGAGGATCTGCAACAAATTTCATGCCCTCTAGCTAGATGAAGAAAGAGCAGATGTAACATTCTTGGTATTTCTGGATATTTATTATTTATTTTTTTTATTATTTATTTATGGAATTTGTTATGGATTATTTATTTATGGAATAAAAAAATCTCTCAAAATAATGTTTCTGTATATTTAGAATAACTTGAAAATCAATCATGCAATGATTTGATTGCACAGTTTTCTTAGGAAAGGATACGAAATTTTAACATACTACTTAATTATTCATATTGTATACATAATTGCCAATTATTTTAGAGAGAGAAAGATGCCAACAACCCCATATTCACAATAACAGTGTCTTAGCAGTATCAGGGCCTTCTGTAAGTTTTGTCAGTCATTCTCTACTTAATGAATAAACTTTAAATGACATGAAATAAAATACAAAATCATGATATGCCTCCCATTCACCATGGCTGAAGTCTACGTAGTACTTCATATAGTATGATACATGGAAGCTTTGCGATAGGAATTTATCAGAGTAACATTGTTTTGATTGTTGTGCAAAATCACTTTTGTGCTTTAAGCTCCAAGAAAATCATTCATAACATCTTTGCAAAAACAGTGTAAAATGTACCTTTCTTATCCCACATAAATAAAAGGAATCATAAAAATAATTGTTTTGATTGTGTACAATAACTCCACTGCTAGTATGTATATTTGTCATGGATTTATTATCACTTAACTCCCACTGATCAGCTGTTTCTGTGTATAAAGTACACAGAACATATACTAACAACTTAATTTCCACAACAAATTTGTTTTTTTTTCCATCATCAACTGGCTGCAGACAGCCAAGCTTTAGAAACTGATGTCAGAGAGCACTTAATCAATAAATTGTCCAATCCGGGGCAATAATTAAGCTAATATTCATCATTCAGAAGCCTCCATCCAGGCAATTGAAAGTAAATTTCAATTTACATTTTAACAGTGTACCAACTCTCCTAACCTGCACCAGCACCACCTCGAACAGGGTGGTTGTTTCCACTGAAGGTCTGGCAATGACAGACAGATGACAGCTCTGGAAACAGGCCCCAAATGTGCCACGCATCACTGAAGGACTCAGACAAACTGGCCCAGGGAATTGGTGTGGTGGGGTAGGGGTGGTGGGGTGGTCCAGTTTTGATATTGCCAGTACAAAACGGTTTACACTGCTCTCCTTTCTGAAGTGAGATACTGGTACTGGCAGGTGGAAGAGGATGTGTGGCCAAGTTACACAAGTGGCAAAGATGTCCTTCTTGTTCATGAAGGAGAACCACAGAGGAAGGCAGGTTTGCAGTAGGATTGTGAACTATGAATTCAGGAACTGGAACACAGAAACTTGCCCTACTAACTGCTCTCCAGCAGGAGGGTGAAGAACAGGCAGCCACAATAATATACTAATTTCAGCATAGAAGTGATCAGTGTCCCTTGGACAAATTTCACCACTCAGTAAATAAATCAAGCAATGACATAAGATGAAACAGAACATCAGAAGAACGTATTCAAGACCTGACCACGCTTAATGGATTTGGATACCCCTTAGCAGCAGCCCCATAGTGGTGTCTGCAGCTCGTGGCAAAGACTTCATACAACAGGGAGGCAATAGGAAAGTCTAGAAGCTAGTTATGCTTCCCAGAAGTGACATGCAAATACAGCACATAATTGCTATATGGAGAAAATTCAGAAATTACATGTAACAATTAACCACGTGAATCCAAACAGAATCAATTGTTGTGACATTTCTCACCCCAAGTAGTCTTTCAAATATTCATGTTACTTACTGGTGTGTGATACATATGATCACTTTTTTGAGTAGCTTGCTATATGTATCAAATATCTGAATTACAAATGAGATTCTAAAAGGTCCAGGTATTATGTTCACAGGTACCATAATTTTATTTTAACAGTTAATGTCTTGAGCAATTGATTGAATCATAAAATATGAATTGGAAAAGGAGAGGACTTGAAATGTTCATTTTTTAGCAGTTGGACAGATCATCCACTCTTAAATTACAATGTCTGATAGAGGGTGAAGAAAAAAGCACAAGGGAAATTATTGAAGAAGAGGTAAAGGCTTAGTTTAATGACATCAAATCAAGACACGGAACTCCTGTGATGCCTCCTCACTTTTACAAAGCCATAAGGAGTAGGATGAAAGCAATTTGTGGCAAAAAGTTTACGCCTTACTGTATCTCCTGACAAGACAGGAACCTGTGATTCACAGATACAATGGTAAGTACCTTTCATCCAAAAGGATGCTGAAGTATATTATGAAGTGACTTATAAAGTATATACAGTATTAATTATACAAAACCCTGCTATCTGGCACAGAAATTTAGCCATCACTGAGAGAAACAAAACAGATGATGAAAGCAGGAAATATAGAGCATATGCTATGTTGCTCATGTCCCCAAAGGCCTATTCTGTGTATGTTTTTCAATGAATCTTCCTCTTTTTCTAACTGTCATGGTGAATAATGGCCTGCGATAAAGACAGGCAATTTAGGTTCTGCAAGATGCAGCTCAGCAGGCCACAGAGCTGCCCTCCTCTCTGAAATGCTAAGTGTAATAAATGGCAAAATGCTTGCCACAGTCCCTACCCTGCCTGTCAGCCTTGGTGCCTGCTGTGCTGATACTATGAGAACAGCTGCCCTTCCTGTTCAGGTGGAAACAAGTGTGTATTCTGGAGCCCAGCGCTTCTGCCCTTGTGGAGTGCAGGGCTGCAGGAATTCTCTATGCTTTCATCTGTCTGGCCAACAGCATGAATGAAGGAAAACTAAATTGACACGAGAACTAAAACAGCCGTTTCCTCTTAGCTGACATTTTCCATTTGGCATTTCACTTTTGGGCACTCCTAGGAAAAAAAGAAAAAAAGAAAGAAAATGAAAAGATTTCACTCAGTGTTTCCACCTCCTGTGAAAGAGGAAAGCAGTCAATAGGGAATGAGGCCCACCAGTCTGCCACTTGTTTAGCACGGGAGCCTGAGCATCACTTGTCAGCCCCCACAACAATGTCAGTTAGCAGCCCTGATGCTGTGCCTTGTTCTGAAGTGAAGGAAATCATTTTTCCTGCAGCTATTGCTTCATTTTATATAAAGCATTTAGTCAGTAAAAGGTAGAGGACAGTCTAGTTTGGTGGACAGAACAATTTACAGGAGACATACTTGAATGCTGCAGCCACTGTTCTCGTAAATCTCTGAGTAGCTCACATTTGGTAAAGAAAAAAAACAACAAAAAAACATGAAGAAAAGAAAATAAAAACATCTAATTCAGAAAAGAATCACAGAATCATAGTATCACAGAATGGCTTGTTGGAAGGGATCGCAAAGATAGTTCCACAGGCAGAATTGCAACCCCCGGGATCAGGCACTAGATCAGGTTGTCCAGAAGATAGTCCAAAAACTAAGCTCAAAATCCCCTGAAGAAAAGGAGAGGTCTCTGTATCCTAGGAAGTATCTAGACCCACAGCTGGTAAGAGGATTTCTTGTGTCTTCTTCACCCTTCTCACTAGCCCATTTTTTTCAGTCAAAGCAACTCACTGGATTAGACATGAGTCAGAACTATCTCTGGGATGGCTTTTTTTCTGACAAATTGATTGCTTACTAAAAATAATTCTGTCAGCTTTACTGATTCTGGCTCATTTTGAAGTGGGGTAAAACAAATCTGTCCAAAGAAATACATTTCCCAACATTTGCATTATCTGTAGCAATGCTGATTCAGCTCAGAATTGGTCCTCTCATTACGAATTTGTCCCATGAGTTGTGAATTCACAGAATCACTACGGTTGGAAACGAGCATCTTGTAGAGCATTTTGTAGAACCATCAACCCATCACCACCATGCCCATAAATCATGTCACTAAGAGCGACAGTTGGTCAGAAGAAACTGGAATGCACAGATTTTTGTATCTCCATTGCTCACTTCCTTGGCCAAGGCAGCCTTTCTGAAACCTGGTGGTAGAAGAATGAGTTTCCTTAAACAAACAGGAATAACAGGTGCTTATTTAAGTAGTCTATCACATGAATGGATTTATGGTAATGGGATTGAACTTTCACACACACACAAAAAGAAAGATCTGAATTTCAGCACTGACTTTTGTGATGAACTTTCTACTTCAGTTCAAGAAGTTGGTGCTGCTAACTTGTATTCCCAGCAGGTGAAACCAGACGATCGAAGTCTCTGAATAAAACCTGGAGCTGGAATATTTCAAGTTCTGCACTGTTATTTGGCTTTCATGGTTAATTATTCCAGTTATTATCTCAGCAAGAAATGTTCCTCTATATTTGCATGCTACTCTTATCTTTCATCTTTAATTGCACAGCTCACTTTAATTACTAGCCTGGGAAATTCTGGGGATGTCAAGGAAGAGTCTCTTAAAATAATGACTCTGCTAAGAAATAAGATTTCCTTTGCTGTTTGTGCATTAAAACCACTTCCTGCAATTATTCCATCACTCGTTACTCTGTTTTGGGGTTTTGCAAGGTCAGGAATACACTCCTCATCCATGAATAAACCTCAAATCACACAGAGTTGCCTTCCAGAGCTTTGCAAACAGGCTCTGCTGTTTCTCTGGGATTAATATGAACAGCCATATGTGTCTCTGTAGGACAATAGCTGAACATGTCATTGCTAATAGCATAAAATACTACAAAAGGTTTTTCCTTGCCAGTCTACTGAAGCCAACAAGCCCACGGTCTCACATGTCTTTTAGATACCAAAACCCCTCCTGCTACCTAGATCACCTGCAGCATTCCAGATAATCCTCTGTGTCTTGAATTTCTCAGTACAAAAATGGGAACGATTTGTCAAATGAAATGTCAGAGAAAACAGTGGAGATGGTACTGTGATGATCATTTCATCTCTATTCAACAAAAATGAGCCTTACAAAAGCTGAGGGAACAGCTGAAGAGTTCTCTGCTTGCTGCTTCCACTGCCATGATGTAGGACCTGGTTTTGCCACTGGCTTGCCACACAGTTTCTAACTGTGAGTTTATATAAAGCATTCTATTCTAATTCTAACTATATTGAATTGGAAAAATGAATTAAAAAAAAAACAAACCAACCACAAAAAAAAACAAAAACCAGAAAGAAAATAGATTTCTCCAAGATTAGTTTAGCCGGCTAATATAATTTGGTCTGATTTTTGTGCGGTTAAAGTTGGATCAATTTTGATTCATTGCTGATTTACCCTTCCTGGGGATATAACATTTTAAAGAGTGGACCAACTCAGTGCCCCACCTTGCTTCTCTGCTTCATTTGCACTCCAGTAATAAGCTTTAGGCCAAGGAGTGAAGGTGCTTCCTTTTCTTTGTTCTGAACATCTTCAGAATTAAATCTATTAAGTGCTGGTTTCATAAAAGGAATAAAAAAGAGATCAAGCAGAGCTGTAAAAGAACAGGTTAAAGATTTGACAAGTACTGTAAGTTCAAGCATGGCCCTTTAATTGTTGATTACATGCTAACTACTAGACACAAACTACAGATTTTTTTTCTAGCTAAACTCTGCTAAGGTCAAGCATTCAGTTGATGAGAGAGGAGAAAGGAGATATGATGCTTCTCCAATAGTAATAAAGAAAAGAGAACGAGCCAAACCAGCCAATACAGGCCAGTTAAATACCTGGAACTAAAGCAGCCTGAATTCAGTTACAATCCTGCCTTTTACCGTGATGGATTCGGGGCAGGCTTGTACCCAGTAAGCAAATGTGACAGTAGGAAAACTGATATTTCTTCACCAAAGAAAAGGCTGAATTTTTTTTTTTCTTTTTTTTTTCTTTTTTCTTTTTTTTTCCTAATGCTACAGGGTGTCATTAAAGCTTCTGTCTGAGCTCTTCGCTGTGTGTCTCCTCTCCGGTCTATTTCTAGTAACTCTAGACACCATGCCCTTTTGAGATGCAAGCTGCTGCAGCAAGCTGCCAATTCTGTGGCTACTTCTTGGGGAGATATCGTTTTATTGACAGCTGTAATGTTGGGATTTGAGTCAGGGTTGCATAAGCCTACTAAAGTCTCTTACTTTATGAACTTAGAGAATAAGTCACTGCCTAGCTATGTCCTTCTGGTGGGAGACGTCATGCTAACGTATACTCACAAACCTAATGGGGCAAAATGCATGCAGGGGTTTGATATATGTAACATCTATAGCAGGCACGTAAATTCTTAGGGGAATGATGTGGGACTGTTTCCAGTCTCTTCTCCAATACTCTTAATAGTGATCTAATAAAAACAGTGTATCTGAGAACAAAAGGACCCTTTATAAGACAGTAAGGAGAACCTCTGAATATATTCACAGAATTGCATATTGCTAGAATGCAGCTTTGACTGAAATCCCACAGACACACACCAGACAGCATGAATTTCTTAAGGAACTGGAAAACAGGAACAATTTTTCATCAAGTTTCAAAACCAGTTTGTAAGCTCTAAGAGTGGAAACGGGCCCTCCATTACGCTGATATGACACTGAACCACACTGAAATGATAAGCAGCTACAATTAGCAGCCCGAAAATAGATGTACCTGTTGTGCTGTTGGGATAGATTAGCTGCTAGTGCAATTTCTTTGAAATCAACAGTGCCATACCAGTCACAAATTTCATTCATCATGTTTTATCATCTACATTTCAATTTTGGGAACAATCAGACATATTGTGCGTGGTGGGCATATGGTGTAGCTGCAAACCAGATCTACCCTGAAACTATTCTTGGTTATTTCCCTCTTTCCTGTCACAAAACCAGAAATCTGTAACAACAAATACTGTAACTTAACAGTTATGTCTTCTGTTATAGCAACTATGTTGACGTACCCGGGGATATTAATTCAACACACATGACAAAAAATTCTGTTCAGCATTTTTCATGACGCTAGATGGTAGCGATAGAGCATGAAAAAATAATTCTCTACAGCGCTAAACAGGAAGATTTTTAACTGTAAAATGGGTGTAGGCACTGATCTAGCATCCACTGGAAATAAGAAAAGTGACTTCTTAAAACCTCTTTTTAATAAAAAACAGTCAATTATCCCTGTTACTTAATTATTTAAAAGACTCAGTAGTGAAACCTTTAAATGAGTCCTACGTACATCTTTCACAAAGTTCATATTTAAGAAGAACTTTAATATACTGACTTTCCCTAAACATGACCTTAAATAAGTGCTGCTCATGAGCATTTACTGTTTCCTAGATACCTGGATGTGTTACAGTTGCACTCTTTGCTTAAGACACAGTAATTTTAATTATTGAGATCATCTTATGAAATACAAAATCCTGTACCTGTCAGGGAGAAATATAACTAGTCTGTTCCCTAATCCTGACCTCTGATCCTCTTCTAGGTTTATCAAATATTTTAATGACAGCCAGTAGCATCAGTGCTAGGTGTATTCCCTCCCTACAATCTGGCATAATTCTATAATTCCCTGCAAATGGGAGACAAAAGTACCTTTGTGCCACTGAGCTTTTAGATCCTTTCCAGCTATTCTACTCACTGTGTGACAATTCACTTTTCTTAAGATGCCCAGAAAATAAATTCAATTATTCATGTCTGAATGGTCCTATCACTGCTATGAATGGGTAACCGTAAAAAGTTTCTTGTCTTAAAAATGTTTTCTCACAGCTCTTGAAAAGTTCTTGGAAAAGCATAAAATCCTTCCTTTATACTGTCTACATGAATCAGGTTTAAAAACTACAGTTATAATAAAGATCAAATTGCTTATTGAAGGAGAGGCAGTTTAAACTCTCTTTAAGAGCTGGAAGCTGTTGTGAAGGGTAATCACAACCTCTGGTTTTCGCTGACATCTCTTTTTGCTTGCCATCATCTCAGCCATGATGTAATTACAGTTGAATGCCTGATGTTTCCTTCTGCGTGGATCACCTTTCCATTGCTGACAGCAGCCCAACCGACATCATATGGACACTGGTTCATTTGTATTCTTTCGGTTTTGAAAGCTGTCAGTTCTGGCAGAGACAGAAGGCCACACAAAAGTCAGGAAGTGGGTATTCTCCCTGAAAGGAAAGTCTCTTTCTATGCTCTCAGGCACAGTGTGAGCTATGTGCTGAAGCAGAAAGGCTAATGACTTTTTTGTTTCTCCACTTTCCATTCTACCCTGTGCAATCATAGTTGTTGCTATTTAAAATCATGTATGTGAGACTAGAATAACTTTCTCCGACAAGTAGAGCTCATTTCATTTATTTTAATCTCCACTAATACCTGCACCCTTCTCATTACTACCCACGTTCTTTCCAGGCTGGTGAGAGGATGGGAGATATTGACCTATATCTTGTCATGAATTCAGTTCTCACCAGGGGTTTGTTTTGCTGCAAGAGAAAAGGGAATTCATTCACTAATGCAGGAACCATTAGCATGTGCAGTTATATCATCTGCTGAGAGTAAACTTCATTACCACAACCAATACAGAGCCACAAAACCTTAAAGACCATCTGAGTTCCTTTTAAATTTTTTTCTTTACTATGAAACATTACCACTGATTTACTTTCGCAGATGTACTCCTTGTTAGAGTCTGATGACCAGCTTAAATGTTTTATTAGAAGAAGAAAAATCTCAGAAGGTTTTATTTCTTTGAGTACCACATTCATTTGCAGATTTTTTCCATCTTTTTTTTCCTGTCTGTGGTAAGCACAGAACTTGTAATGAAGAAGAATGTTCAATATGATCTCGTAAATAAGACATTATGCAATTAACAGCTATTAATGGAAGTGAAGATTCAAGTTCTATTTGATTTTTTTGTTCTTTCTTTTTTTCTCAATGCAGTCATGCTAAATTTAGCAACAAGTGAGAACAGCTACATTCACACTGGGAGGCCAACACAAGTTTTTAAATGTATGCAATACATGTTCTCTTGCTAAAGCAAAAAGGATCTAATAATAATGTTATGAGGCCACTTGGGCTTTTCTTTTTCTCAGCAGGTAATATAATTCTTGCACTTTTCAATAGCTTCATAAAAAATTAAACCATTTTGCAGAAACATATTCCCCAACTCACTGGAGAACTGCGTGGGAGGAAGAAGAGAGAGTGATGAAAAAACACAGAAATTGTTTCAGGATGGTTCTTTATGAGGACCTCGTTGGCTGCCTGTTTTCATATAATTTTAGGATGTACAGGCACCTATGCTGGAGCAATGAAACAATTCATCTCATAGATGCTTACCAAATAGCTACCAAAAGATATACAGATAATATGATGATGGGGTACATAACTTTTGAATAGCATGACATATAGAATTTGATGGAAAAGACAGGCAGTCCAATAATGACATGATTTGGAAGGATACTGAAACACTTCCTAGTGATTTCCTACAGAATATACAGCAAAAATGGAAAGGGAGTGCACGGTGGTATAATACGTGAGAGTACAGTCTGAAAAAAGATCCAAAATAAAGAATTTGTTTCATCAGAAATATAGATTTGAATCCTTATAGTCAAGCAGCTTTTTCACAGAGTTAGATAAAATGGGGGAGATTATAAGGCTGCATTTCTCTTACAAGGTCTCCTGTGATGTCAGAGAAGGAATGTAGCAGATTTTGCCACTAAAGGTCCTCTAGAAAGAAGATACATGGGACCCAATTAATGACCTTTGGAAAAGAAGAATGTGGATGGACTCTCCATTTATCTACTGATCTCTGTCAGCTGTTAATCAGTCAGGTCTGTGAGGTCTACACAATGAAAGCAATACTTCATTTCTGCCTAGTGAAATCACAGAATCATAAGGTTGGAAATGACCTGCAAGATCACCTAGTCCAACCATCCTCCCATTACCATTTTTACTGTAGTCTTCCCCACAGCCTGATCTTATACCACTCTTTTGAATCACTGTCTCATGACTGCAGTTGTGGGACTGACGTGGTCCAGACAGTCTTAGAAATCCCAGTGATTTGTTACCACTTCTGCCATCTTCCAGTCCTCATTTTCAATCTGAAAGAAAAGTATCTCCCATTGCCATAAACCAGTGCCAGCCTTCAGTACCTCAGAACTTCTTCCTTATTGGCTTCTTTGCAGTATATGAATGCAAAGCATACTGAACATGTAAAATGGAATAAGAGATTTAGTATTGATCATTATGGAGGAGAGTTGAGCTATATGAATAATTCTAACAGCAAGAAGAAATGCTATTAGAGAGCCACTATTCCCTTTCTCCCTTTCCTATTTTCAATCTAGGAGATGAAATAAGTACAAGACATAGGAAATGAGGCAACATACAAAACATAAAACGAAAAGTAGCATGGAAAGGAAATGATTGAAAAGATCTAGAAAAGAAGTACACTTAGTCACCAACGTATAATGCATAGTCATACCACCCGATCTCCAGCAAAGAAACCAAACAAGAAAACTCAAGTTTCTGAATGGATAATATTGTTGTTTTTTTGATTCTGTTACTCCTCATTCAACTCTGCCACACAGTTTCTTCCCTACAGTAATGCCCCAACAGCAGCTCTGACCTTATACTGAAGCTCTCCCATGCCAGCCTTGTCCCAGTCTTGAGAAAACCTACTGAAGGTACAATCTCTTGCACCCTCAAGGATGGTTAACTCCAAATAATAGCCGATTGGTGGAAGAGGAAAGTATCTGCATGCCGTTAATACTATTAGGTTACTCACCAGTGAATTCAGTGAGTAATGAAGCAGGTCACGTAACTGTGAGATTTGCAAAAATGCCTCTCTTAAAGAACAGTTCATCCTTTATCAGAGGGAAGCTACACTGGCAAATTTACAGTAATGAAATTTTTCTGGTGACCTTTTACTCTGTCTCTTTACATTACAAATAAATGCTACATCCTTCTAATTTGGAGCAGTCTAGCCTTCCCAGCCAATATTCTCTTAATTTACTTTAAAGTTTCTGAGATGACACAAGGTGGGTGGATTTTTTATGCTCTGAAACGGACTATTTTTTTTTCAAATAATTATTCATCCTGATTCACTGTTTTTTAGCCTTGCCTGTAGCTATTTGTGTGGCTTTATGACAGATAGGAAGGACAGCAATCAGCAATAAGTGACCAAATATTTACAAGCTATGGTTACCAAATAGGAGCTCCTAATCACAGCCAGGAAGACAAATGAACTTTAAACAGATAAAGACATGATAATGGAGATTATATATTAACAGAACTAAATTACTGACCTGACTGCCAAGTTCATTCAGAACGTGCTGGCAATACTCTAAGCATATCTTCCATAAGGATATATGCAAAATTTACACAGAATAGAAACCATCTTACAAAGCAGACATTGATTGCTTTCCAGAAAATCTTTTCAGTAGAATTTTCAGTTTTCTGTAAAGTTTCCACAAAGAACAAAAGATGTTTTTGAGTGAGGTCACATTCAAAAGACATTTGACACATCATGGAAGATGGAAACTGCTCACCAAAGATATTAGTTTCAGATCTAGACAGGCTAGTGACTTAAAGGTTTGGCTACAAATTTCCTCTAGTTTTGCTCAGAAATCAAACTAAAATCTTGGTGGAATCTCTCTGATAGAGTAAATTACTATAAAAGGCTGTTTCTGTAGAACAAATTGCTTCTGTATATTTTTTTTTCCCTCAGATTCTGTTTTATGATATAAAGACAGAATGCTTTATTTAGAACTAGTCTCGTGTTTCCAGGCTGCACTATGGTAATAAATTTATTTTAAAACTTACTTATACCCCAGTCATCAGCATGTGTATACTATGTACACATAGACAAAAGGAAATACTGAATGACAAAACAATTAAAAAAAAAAAAAGTCTATAAAATTTCTTCCTTATACCCAATCATTTGCTGTTTTGCAAAGCACAAATGCACAGATATAACTTATCAGCCCTATCTCTGGGAGCAGAGCAGTCTTATTGCCTTCAAGAGGGCTAGAAAAAGATCTGCACACTTTTTTGGGGACTCTGGACCAGTTCTGCTGCTGCTGCTGCCAATTCTGTGTAATCAGCACAGTGAGGATAATACAGTTCAATAGCCCTAGTTCAAAAGCCTTCATATTTTCAGATTATTTTGTTCCGCTCCACATAATTTAATGCACAGGGGATAACAGAAGCCTTGGGGACTATTCCATCTCCTCAGTGCTTGTGTGATACTTACTGTAATGCTAATGGGAGTTATATGTGTGCATTCAGGGAAGAACACATCATGGTTGTTAATATGCTAAACAAAGTGCAGCTAGAAACAAGTTGGGTTTTTACTTCAGCACAGATAACGAAATCATGAGTCATGAAAACAGTAACAGGCTTTTAAAAATTACTATTCATTAAGCATAGTGCAGATAAAAGTCTCATAACTGCGGTATTAGACGTTTAATTTGTGATGGGCTTGTTCTGTGAACATTAATTTTATGACATCTATTAGAGACATATGGCATAACAACCATACTTAACCATGATATATATCATAAACTGTATAAAAAAATATACTTTTATACGCACAGATAGATATAAACACAAACATCTATACATACAACTTGGGAGTTCCGTAGGACAGAGTAATTAGGCATGCTTTTGTGAGGGAGTCCTTGTGCTACCTGGAGAAAAATGTATTGGGAAATCATAGATATGATCTGTTTTGTAGTACAGTTTCAAAATGGATACCACTTAAGGATACCATACATACAGACATGCATATACACATGGGTACAAGTGGCAGAACACATAAAATATCAAATAGATCGCTTTGCAGGAGCACCTCTTTTCTTTAGAATGCTGCATCCTGTTTTTCATACATACCAACATTTCTAACTGTTCTATTCCATCTTGAAGTGACCGTGCTGTAAATCAGATTCATTTACGCATGCTCAGTTGGAACTAGAAAGAAACTGCATGCTTTGAAGGCCTCAAATATATTTCGCACAATTGTAAGCTAGAGAAACCCTAAAGTAGAGAATGAGCTGAGTGAAGACTAGCATTGATTCAAACCCTTTTTATACACTTATGAATCAAGGCTGGGAGTTAAACAAGATAACATGATTTCTTATGTTTCCAAGGGAATTTTTTTCTGCAGAAGATGGTGGTTTTTTTTTTCTAATTGAATCAATTTTTAAGTTTTTTAGTAGTGTTAGAAAATTTTAAAGAGGATCACAAGATCATTAACAAAAATTTATTTCAAAAATAATAATTATGAGTGGGCCTGCTTTTTTCTTCCAGTCACAAATATCTTTCCACTGAAAACTTTTTATTCAAGAGAAATTGACATGAATCATTCATGTGCATCTGCTCTGCAGAGCAATTCCTTAGGTGCATGATCGGCCAGAGCATGCTCCTCAGGGGCAGTGCACTGGTTACTGATCACAACTGTAGTGCCCCATTATGTGCAAAACCTCAGGATTACACTGACCTTCTTTGCCCAGCTATTGCTACTGCAAGAAGGAGAGCTGACAATACAGCAGATAGAACAGGCAGTTCTTGTGAAAGGTGGAAAGCTCCAGGAAGAGATGGGGAACCTAGAACTTCACTGGTTTCTCCATCACAGACTCCGTGAGATTAGCCATAATGTAAACTAAATTTTCTTGTAGCTTTTTTCCTTATTTTTATTTGAGAAAGTATACAGGGTCTAATACCTGAGGCACTGGCACAGGCTGCCCAGAGAAGCTGTGGATGTCCCATCTCTGAAGGTGTTCAAGGCCAGGTTGGATGGGGCCCTGGGCAACGTGAGTGGGTGGGTGGCAACCAGCCCTTGGCAGGGGGTTGGAACCGGGTGGGATTTAAGGTCCTTTCCAATCCAAACCATGCTATAAGTCTATGATTCTAATATTTGAAAGTTCAATATATATGACAACATTTTATTCCTAATTTTTCTTCCTAATTGAAGCTTCATCCACATATAGTGCCATCGCATCAAGTAAAGGACAATACAGCAGCGCAAATGAAACCTGGAAAAGCTCTGCACCTGCCTGATGTAGCTGATGGAACTGGTGAATGGCAGACTTCACGGTTTGTGTCTGCAGCCTCTGAGAACTGCAGCTTGGTATCTGGCAATTTGGGGCTGTTTCTCATATCACAGCAAAAAGCTCCTCAGCTTTTCCAAATCATGATCATTATCCACAAGAGTAAAGACCTGTCAGCCCAAGAAGAGCTGGATGACAGATTTTGTCTGACAGTTTTTCCATTAAAAAGTAACTTGGACTTTTTTTTTCTACAGAAAACAACATTTCAATGTTTTTAATATGAAGTTTACAAGGAAAAAAAGAAGGCAAATTTGACTTGATTCCAGTTGGAATTCCTACATTTATTTAGTTTTGGAAAACAATACTATGCTCCATCTTTTCCCCCTCTCCAATTCTTCATCCCCAACCCAAGTTCTTTGCCATAAACTGGAATAGATGAAATCATTTCCAGCTTTGTAATTTACTTTTGTTTCCTTTCCAGTTTTCATGTTTTTCTCTTTGTGCTTTGTATCTGTTATTTTACTGTTTGGATTTTTTTCTTACTTAACCAAATTGCTTCAAGTTTTGAAGAATCACAGAATGCAAAATGTTGAATAAGAAGCAATATTGAAATAAACACAGGTACACCAAATTCTACTGAATTTCACCACAGCAAAAATGAAATTAAGAAGAAATAATAACATTTGGAGAGCTTTGAAAACTAGGAGAAAGGGAGTTTAAATCTAACAAGCATATAATTTTCTATAAAATATCAACAATTTAGGACAATAGTGAATGAAAAGTAATTCAGAGGATTTCCCTAGTTAAGAATAATAACAATAATAAAGGAGATATATACTGGAGTTTAAATTCTGCCCATTTACCTTAATAATTAATTCCTCTGTGAGAGAATTTTTACAATTTATAATCTGTTACTGTTACTGTTGCTTACAGTATTTTTTTTGGTTTAGGATGATTATCTGCAGTATTAACCACCAGCCTCTGCAAAAGACTGAAAGACATAAAACAAGGTGAATGGAGTCTTACCAATTACCTCTTCCTCACAGCCTTCTCTGTTTCAAGAAAACATTTTGGAGATGATTTTTCTGAACTCAAGATGCTAAAGATGAAGAGGTTTCTTGCCTAGTTAGATGGCAAGTAGTAAGCCTTGACCTCCCAGGTCTGCCTTGTTAGCTGTAGCAGCATTCAGTGCCGAACAGCCTGTCACTCCAGCAGCTTCAAACTGAGCACCATGCATTAATCATGAATTGTAAATTTTGACTGGCAGAACTGAAAAATTAATTTGTTAAAAGCAGATGGCAGCCTGTAATTTCATGCCTTGATTTTGCCTTACCCACAACATCTGCATTCAGCACCTTTCACTCAAAATAAACATATCTGTAGTCTGATTTACAGGTTTACCAGTAGTTCAACTAAACTGTTTTCCTCAAATTGTCACAGAAGGAAATGTAGATTTGTTTCTACAGGAAGCATATCTCTCCATGTCAGATTTCTTATGGTAATATTAGGTTTTTTGTAAGAGAGGGGCTCATAACAAATGATCCATTTTGTAAGGCAAAGCCAGATCCATCTTACAGAAGGAACTACTCTCGATAACATACTGATGAGCCTTCACTTAACTGTGGTGACAAGGAAGGCTTGAATTGTGTGCAGGAGCTTGGTATGTATATTACTTTCAGAGGGAATTGTGATTTTCATTTCATTTTCATTTACATTTTCAAGTAGGATATCCTGCACGTAGAATTTCTATACCTCAGGTACTCTACAGGATCTAGCATTAAATAAATGAGTTCCCCAGAATTTTAAGGCAAATTTAGTGTGATGCTGCTCAAGCCTAAACACACTGAATTAATTTCTGAAAGTCTGCAGTGAAATGCAGCCTATGCTTTTAGCTGTGGAATAAGAATTATCTGATTTCAGACAATTCAGAGCTAGAAAACACCTACCATATACTTGGATCAAATTTCTTTCTATTGAACCCAACCATGCCACATAAACGCTATGTAAACTGAAACTTTAAGAACCCAGAAAGATGGGGAATTTAATCAATATCTTTTGTCCATGAAACTGTGGTGTACCGATTTTCCTTAATGCCAGTGTGAGAAAATTCACTTTGCAAGCACCTTTCAACATATATTTGTATGATGTTCTTCATTTTTAAGGCTTCTTCCTTTCTACGTTATTGCTGTTGTACTTGTGAAACTCACAAACTGATGATGAATGTATATTTGCAGTTATCTCTGTTATCTCAGTTATCTCAGAGATGAAATTGAGGCACAAGCAGGTAGATCAATTAGAAAATAATAGCCAAACACATGCAAAATGTATTCATTTGTAATAAAATGACCTCTCCTCTTGAGTAGCTTATTGGACTTTATGCTCAAGCTCCTGAACAGTTTCATTCCATCTCAAACATTTTCATGTTTAATGCATTTCAGAGAACTAAAAATGAATTTTCCTCATAACTATGATTATTGTTAATCCTATGCTATGTAGTATACATACATCATGCAACAAATTCTATATCTGTCCTAAACAGAGGCCTTACTTTCCTAAGTATTCTATGATTTTTCAACTCAGAGGATATTCAATAGCACTCTCGTGCAGAAGAATCACAAGAAATTTATGGTTTTGTGGTTAGGTGGGTGGTTGGGCTTGATGATCATATGAGTGTCTTCCAAATTAAATGATTCAGTGGTCCCTTCTGTACATTGAATGTCTGCATATTTCACCTTGTGCGTGATGAGGTATTTGAGGAACAGCATAGAGCAATCCAAGGAGCAAGTTAGCTACAATGGCTACTATGGCTACAGTACTCACAGCACCTGAGCTGGATCATTTACAGCTACCTCTGTCATATGCCGTATGAATGTGTCCTGGCTTTTAATGGGGATAATGCTCAAACCAGCAAGTAGAAACTCAGAAGGAAGATATTTTAGAAGCTGGAAATACGAATGTGTTTGGCTAAAAAGTCTAAGAGTATGCTAACATGAGTGCACCGTAACAGATTTATGGTTGTAGTCAGAAGAAATATGCATTAGGAAGCTGATCTGCTCCAAAGGATGCAGGCTCCTGGGCAGAGATCTGGAGCTTTCAGAATAAAATTCTTCTCCCAGCCTCGTCCCCATAATCTGAATCAAACAGGTCACCTGACGTGGCTGCAGTTATGCAAGTAAACTGCTGTTCTCTCACCTACTATCTCTTCAATATCACTTCTGCATCAGGTTTTTTGCCTCTATTTTTGTAGCAGAAAGGAGCATAGCCAAAAGGAAGAAGCTGAAATTGAGGTATGTAGGAGTTCAGCTTGAATGACTGCTACAAGATTAGACAGATGCATTTTTGTTTTATTTCATGTTATTATGTGATATGGCAAGTCATACAAAGAAAAGCAATTAAAGAACCAGGAACATTTTGTTCATTTCAACTGCTCTGCTGAAGGAAAGGTTTTTTTCCTGGATCTTTGCCTTTTTGAATATATTACATCTATTTTGGACCGCAATCCAAGTGTTATGAGAAGTAACTAATATGTTAAGCCAGGAGTGTTGCCTTTTTCTTTGCATAAACACTCTTCAAGCACTGTTTTGCAAAACTTGCCACAAATCCTCTAAATTCCCAGGATGCTATTTAATAGATTTCATGTTGTTTGTCACTGATGGAGCAAAGCCAAATGTAAACAGGTTAGCTCAGTGAAAATCAAGCCTAAATGTAAGTACTCAAAAAAGGATATCAGGAATGCTATTAGCCCATTTTGGAAAACTGGACAAGATGAGAAGTGAAAGACAGTTCTAATTGTTCAAAGACTCTGGCAGGGAGCTCTCAAGGAAAGTTTGGTGTCACACAGACCCAACAGCTAACAGAAAGGTGTGTCACAGATATCTCAACAGTTCTTCAAAACAAAAGCATACAGCTGTCCATACTCACTGAAATATCAGAGCTTTGAGATGGCATATCCATGGTTACATTCATAAGATGCAAAATGCAGCTTACAAGCAGACAGTGCTCATGTAGATCATTCTACATTCTTCATTCATCCGCTGCGCTGCCATGTTGCACTTGGTGTTGGCTTGTAGCTTTGATTTCCAAATGCACATTGTACTAAGATCTGTCAAGGCAGAAATTGCCACTAAACTTGAGCTACTTCTTTTACCATCACACAGTACTATTTCCTCTGCAGCTATTTATCCAGAGCACATCCAGTCTGAGGAAATGTCCACAGGATGGGATCTTTGGCTCTCTTCCCTCAGTAAGACATAGGCAAATCGATGCCCCAGTTTTTGTTTTGCCCTGGAGCTACAAACCAGATGAGGATAACTCTTGGGACAAAAACTCCTACAAAGCAAGCCTAAAGAGCATGCATGGCAGTTTTCACATGGCTACATGTTGTTATCTACAGAATAGCAGAAAAATATAGAGGTACAGAGATACAATAAGCATGAAAGAAGAGAGTGTTAGAAATAATAAGAAAGACATTATCCAATATCTTTTTTTTTCCCATTGTACAGGAATCATAATACTCAGAGTAGCTGAAGAGCTCTACATTTTTTCCAGTTTCATTTTGACCTCACAGTATCGGATAGACTACTAACTAAAAGTACATTGTTAATAGCTATTTAAAGCAATTCCTCTACGGCATATGTATTTAGCTCACTTTAAAAATCCATAGTCAATCTTCCTCTGTAGCTGTACCAGACTCAAACCAAGTGTTACACCCCATGTCGGTAAATGCAGTTCTAATAAGTCACAGGAGGAGGATTTTAACTCCTCTACAAAGAATTGTATGGAAGAAAATTTTATAAAAAAGCCTATTGCTAACCAAAACTTGTCCTTTTTTATAACATATACTCTTCAAAGAAGGTTAGCACAATTATTACTGTATTTTATAACTATCATCATTGTAGAGTTATCAGTGCTTAGACTGTAAATTAAAATGTTGATTATTGGAAACACAAGGTGCAATGAGTACTTGGAGGTGACAACAGAAAAGAGCAATCTATACATTTCTCTGTGGTAACTGCCTAACTGATATACCTACAAAATTATGTTCCCCTCACTGCAGCATTAGCAACATACTGCTACAACAGAGCTAAGCCTCAGCTTGGTTATTATACCTTCGCATATTTATTTAATTCCTTCTAGGTTTAAGCATAAAATCTACTTAAAAATTACAAGTACTTACGTAAACAGAATTCATTACTGACTTTACAGTAAGTGGTGTATATTCCTACATTCAAATTAAGAAAGTTGTGTAAGAAATTTTGTTGTCTCTATCTCTTTTGCAGCCAGTGTCTTTCCCCAACACATGCAAGCAGATTAAGAAAGATGGCACTTTATGAGATTAAAGAGCTAGAGATAATCCAGGAAACTGCAAATAAAATAACAAGATTAAGTTATATAGTTAGCTCACTAGATTGAAGTAAATTTAGTTCACTCTGTTGGGCTAAAGTGAATAGAAAATGTTTTATTTCCACTAAGCCTTCTTCCTAAAAGCTTCTTTATGTTAATATCATGGTATATCATGAATTGAAAAAAAGATATGTATATTTATGACACGTATATGACATTTATGACACATGTATATGACAAAAAGCATTTAAAAACTTAATTACTTTTGCACTGGTTGTGGAATTGAAAATATGGGTAGCATTTCCTACTCAGACTTGGAATAAACTTTCATTTCTTGTTTGCTGGGCTATGGAAATAAACATTTTAAGTTATTTTGTTTGATGTATGCACTTCAGAGGCAACAGTGCCTTGTGGAAACAGAAATTTTTCAAACAAAAACCAAAAGAAAGCACTCAACTCGCCATGCAATATATCATCTTGAAGTACATACACATGAATATATATAAATACAAGATATATTCTCATGTAATGAACATAAACTGACCACTGATATCTTATTTTATGAAATGCAAACCCTTAGCACACCCACCAGGACAAGGATGTCTGCTTTTCTCAAAGTGTTTTTTTTTCCTCTGATTTGGTTAAGAAATTTGTTCTTTCTAACTCCCTTCCTGCCTCCCTTGGCTCCCACTGATTTCCCCTTACTTAATCAAGCTTACAGTGCTTAGGCACCAGAAGGCAGTAATTAAGACAGGATTCCTGCAGACATATCAATCTATATATGTAGTATGAAACTGATATAACTCCTAGCCAGTCAGGATTGTCACATGCATATAATGAAAGACAGAATCTCAAACACATTGAAAAACAACTGAATCTGTGTAATTTTCTCTATTATAATTATCAGAAGGCACTAAATACCTTGTTTTAATAGGAAAACCTGAGGCACCACTTAATTTTTTATAAAGCGGAAGATAACAGAAATGCCCACGATAAAATATATACCAACCCAAACCAGAAACCTTGAAGACTCTCCATTTTGTAAAACTTTGGAACTCTGATTAAAAAGTAGCAGATTGGTTACAAAGCCATTGTTTAAACAAAACATTCTAATCAAGTAATATTTACATTGACAGAGTTGCTGTGCTTTTGGAGTCACAAGTACACAAGTAAATTTCACTTCTGCCCATACTTTGGAATTATCGGGAATAAATAAATATAAGATGCTCTCTTGTTAACATACATTCAGCAGCACAAATCCATAAAATGGGGCTGCTCTTGAGAATAAACAAATGGTTCCCATTCAATAAATGATTTGTACATGTGTGTAGTTTAGAGGATACACGGGATATGGCTCTGTATACCTGTAGGTTGTCTGTTTGGTTTCTTGTAAGAATACCTCAGGAAAACTCCCTGTGACAGCTCCCAAGATACTTTAGAACAGCTAGAATATGTCAGCACTTTGATTGCTTGGGTCTGTTGAGCATCTATCTCAGGTCCTACTACCGCTGTTGGCCCACCAGCACCACAAATGCCTTGTGCTGCTCCCGCAGGGTCCTACCCAAGAAGCCTTGTTTGATCCTGCTGTCATCCAGATTCTTTTCTCATAAAATATCAATGGCAGCTGATAGAGCTGTATGCACACAGCCTTTCCATTTTCTTCCCACTCTCTATGCATACAATAAATGCTTTGTACCCTAAAGGAGACCATGTCAAGACAAAGGGCTGCTCCCTACCTATGGATGTCTGTACCTAAGCATACTTGCTGTCGGCAGAGCTCAGAAAGGGGTTAGGATGCTGTGAATAGCCGGACAAAGACATTTCGGAGGAGTCAGCAGGGAACAAGGTTATTCTGCCTATGTGGAAGCATCAATAAAGAGCCAAGTGGTGTCCTAGAACTTGTTGTTCTAATGCTTAAGGGAGCCACTGACAGATCTGCTCAGCTCCCACTGAGGGTATGGTCAGGTATAAGGTTGCCTACAAATCTGAGTGCAGTAGCCCAAATGTTCAGCCTAGAAAAGATGCTTTACAGTCCTGCTGTAGCTCCTGGATACACATGGAAGGCTGACAGCTAAGCATTCAGCTGGAGCATGATGCACTGCAAGATAAGATGGCTGCTGATAGAAACGATACACATGGTATGAATACAAGTTCCATGACTGTACTGTCTGCCTCACTATCTACCAAAGTTAAAAGAAATCTCCACAAAAGCCACATTCCTTTAATTCACTAGTCCTGTCAGTTCTAGAAAGCTGAGATCTTTTGCAGATAGGTAAATAAGAGTATAGTGATTGACAATATTTATGACAAATTATATTTACATATATAAATTTATTTGTTACAAATATAAGAGATCGACGCTTATCACTAGCATGCAAAATATGGCAGACCATTTGCCAAGAGAAGGAAGCCCACAGAAAACTCAGATGGCAATTAGAAACTTTCCAGTGAATTCCCATACTTAGTTTTCATAACTACAGCCCTCAAATACTGTTAATGTAATTGCCATTTGTTCATGATCTTATTACGCAGTGGTTAACAGAGACTTGGGAAATACATACACTGTGTGTAAATTGCCTTTAATAATAGCAATTAGACAGCTTTATGAATATTGTCCATTACCACCTGTGAGTACAGGGACATCTGGTGGACAATACTATTATTTAATATTTTTTCTAGGTATCTTCAATGCATACATTTTCCCACTCAGCTACACAGGGTACAAATTTAATCTGGACAATGGCTTAGAAAATACAATTATTTTTTTTTTTGTATCTGTATGCAAATAAATAAAAGTATTTTTTATTTTTAAGTGGTCTTTTACATGTACACCTTACACTCAGTTAATTTTAAATGAATATCCATTTCAACTGAAATAACTTTTCACCGTTTTTCAGCAGGCATTAATTTAGTTTCTTTTAGCCAGACTTCTGTGGTAAATGTGAACCTTTTTAAAATGAAAGTCTATTTTCTTCTATTATATTTCAATAAAAATAGCAAAGTTTTATCTGGGACCAAGGAATGCTGCTAAAGCAAAAGAACCCGTACCAGAGGAACAAGTTGTCTCATTATTTTTTTTCCAAGTTAACAGAAGAAAAGAGGTTTAGAAATACTCACAATGAACTACAACAGTTATTCGCCATGAAAAAATAAAACAAAACAAACAAACAAGAACAAAAAATAGACAATATCTGACTAAAAACAGAGTTAAGGGCACCTGCTCTTTTGCCACAATATATGCTGAGAAGATGCACATAACTGTTGAAGAAAAGGACTATATTTCCACTATATTGTCAGAGATATGGTAACAGAAAAGGGCACAGGGGAAAAAGGGGTGTGTGCACAGTGGAAGGAAAGACTATCAGGGGAAGAAAAGAGAAGCATGGAGTAAGAAATATTTAAAAATAAAAAAAGAAATAAGTAATGTAGTTTGAGGCTACAAGTCTAGAGGAGAGGAGCAAAAGATAAACGAGCAGAAAGAAAAGATCTGGGGGAAAGCATACTACTAAAGAATAGGAGAGTTGAAATGCAGAATATGAGAATCAGAAAGTGCAAGAAAGGGCACAGACAGTTGTGTGCTAAAGAACAAAGTGGAGCTCCAAGGAGAAAAACAGAGTTTCACTTTCCACAGCTGTATGGAGGCATTATTAAGGAAGTTGAACATGCTACTTAAAGTACTTTTCCAAGTCTGAATTTATTATGAAAGATTTGGGGTGAGATTGGATATTTGCCCTGGCATACCCTGAAACCCAAATACATGTCAAAAAGAGGAAAAGACAAGGGATGTATGAGATACAATTAAAGTATTTATATAACTCACATATAGCAGAGTCAGAGAGGGGACAGATGAAAGAACAAAATCATCAGGGACTGCTTGAACGGACAGTGGTACAAATGTAGTAAGAAGCACAGGCTACATATGGTGGAAGTAAGACCTCCACTACATTCACTACAAAAATGAAAGGATAAAAATGGGGAAGAGAATATTGCATGGTAAGCACTGAATGGTTAGCCATTATAGAAAAGGATAAAAAAGGAAGAATGCATAAAAACTTCTGCAGTGTTCTTTTCAATCAGTGCTTCTGCATATGTCATACGCCTGATTAAATGGAAAGAAATACAAGCTTTCCATGGAGCATATCAAGCTCATTGGATTCTTCTTCTTCTAAGTTTTAAATCAATTCACATCAGCAGTAGCAGTGGTCCCAGTAAAAAGTACAATTGAGGAGAGAATGAACAATAGAGAAACAATTTGGTGCAAGTTCAGCTGCAACTCTTGTCTAGCTGACATTATGATTTTAATTAAATAATTCTTGGCCATTCATGGAGAATTTTAAACAGGCTTCTTTGGATAATAAATAGTGTTTCCAAAGAGAGTATGCAAAAATGACTACAGTGAAATTTTATTTATTTCTTTCTGTTTATGTAACCCATCTGGTACTGATTCTGAACACCAAATTCTGCCTCTCCATTTTACCAGAGAATGCACACAGACTACATACGGTCTTATCTCTCCGTATAGATGTTATGGTCCTTATTTTCACTAGGTAGTGTTTTCTTCAGTTTTTTTCTTTAGCAAGGTTGCAGAACTTCCCTGCTAACTAGGTTGCGTGAAGAACACAGTGCACCCATATCAGCATAATCTGCATTGAGTCAATACACTTCTGATTTCATACAGGCTCTTCGCAAAAGAACAGGTAAGAACACTTCTTTCTCTAGGTCTTGTCATAGAATCATATCATAGGATCATAGTATGGCTTGGGTTGAAAAGGACCACAATGACCATCGAGTTTGAACCCCCCCCCACTATGTGCAGGGTGACCAACCACCAGATCAGGCTGCCCAGAGCCACATCCAGCCTGGCCTTGAATGCCTCCAGGGATGGGGAATCCACAACCTCCTTGGGCAACCTGTTCCAGTGCGTCACCACCCTCTGGGTGAAAAACTTCCTCCTAATATCTAACCTAGACCTCCTCTGTCTCAGTTTAAAACCATTCCCTCTTGTCCTATCACTATCCACCCTCATCCCTAGAACTCCTCAAAATCGTGTGTCTTCTACTTCGGAGAAATCACCTATTGACGATGCTCTCACAAATAGCCAATCTGATGAAGACCTTAAGGAGATCTACTTACTTGAGAAAAAGCAATAGACTTGTGGTAAGAGCTTTATACTGGCTACGGGATACTTCTGCTCAAGTCCTTGATCTGTATATGCCTCAGAATAAAGAATTAATGCTTTGACCTTCACATGCCCCATGATTAATTGAACAACTAAACTTCCAGACAAACCTTTTTTCCACCACACTACAAACTCCACTCAGTGCAAATAATTAAATAAAAATTGATCTGGAAAGGAGAGCAAAGTATTTCAGTGTCTTAAAGATACTTGCCCTTCTGCAATTCTCATATATCAAAGGCAAGACCAATCCTAAGTGCACTGAAAAGGCTCCTTCCTGATCCTGTCTCAGGTCCACCCAAAAAGTGAAATGAAGCTACAAAATTAACTTTATTAATTAATCACTTTAATTAATTTCTTCCTTGTGAATCTTGGCTCTGACCAGGATGTGGCAAATGTAGTGCTTGAACCTGACCTTCCACAGTAGCTGTATGCCTTGATCTCTGGGATCTTGGCCATTTTGTGATGCCATCCCATTTCCTCCTCACTTCCCAATTAAAGTAAATTAATCTTTTTACAACCTCTGAAATCAGTAAAAAGGAATATTACTTTCAGACAACTCTATCTTGTGGTTTTGATCTCAAAGACTTTATTTCAGTGAGTCTTGATCTACCATCCGAACAACTCAACTGCACTATTGCTATCCTCTCCATAACTAATAAGCTATTAGAGAACTGGTTGGCAGCTGATGTGATATCAAAGTATTTTTGTTTTGCACCAGTCTCAAAGCAATTTTGAAAGAATTCAACAATTAGAGACAAGAGAAGGAAAAGAAAGACAAAGATAGAGCCAGAGTAAGTCAGCTTCTAGGCAGAATAAAACTTAAGAAAGCAAAGATGTAGCCTATATGTTAAGATAGAAGAGCCAAAAAAAAAAACACCCAAATTACTAAGCACTGGAGCCAAAGATTATAGTAAATGTCTTTCTATTACAAATGAAGAAACTATAATAGTAGTAGCATTGCCAAAAAAGCAAAGATCAATAGTGGTAAAACAACGGGTGGAGGGAGTTCTGACAGCGTTAAGACAACAAAGGAAAGCTAGCAGCCTTTGCCAAACTTTATACAGTGTTATTTGGCATAGTCAGGGATCACTGGAACTGGGAACACAGAAGAAATTAATGAGGCCACAGTGACTGGACAGACCTTTCATACAGCAGATATGTGTTTCTGAAGTATTTAATTTCTTCAGTGATTGATCAAAAGAGCTGAACATACAGAATGCCAAAAGCACTGAATTCTCCATTTAAAGTCTCTTACCTTTAATGAAAAGAATTTATAAGGTTGTGCTCAAAACAGATGAGGACTGGTCAACTGGCAACCCATGAGTCAAAAAGGGCATGCAAAGAAATTTTGGCTAGCCTCTAGGAAAGCCTACAGCTGCAAGATTTTAAGCCAATTTTTCAGTTCACTGAAAACGAGAGAAAGTAAGTGAATTTGGTACGGGCCAAGAGAAAGTATTGCCAACCCTTAAACACACCTGGCTGACCAGCCAAACAAACCGGTAGCATTGCAGGAGGAGAATGTAAATTGCATGAAAATTAGAGAAAGGGTTCAACTATGTAGGACAGTCAGGAATGTAAGAGTTTGGCCTAGAAATACGCTTCCTGGCTTAGAAATACAGTCAGTACTCAGTTGCCCTTGGGTTTCTGTTTAACAGCACACAAATATTGAGACATCAAAGCAATTCTTATGCAGGAGGATACCATAACTCAGTGCTAACACTGGGACTCCAATGTATTTTTTTGGTTAGAGATGGCCAGCTCTATTCACTGATGCTAGATTTTAGCTGGCAAAATTTGATAGACATGAGCTGTGTCCAGTACATTTACATCATGATCTTACTACTACTTTATATCACTGTACTGCTGCTTTATGTTATCCTTTTTTCTTTCTTTAACCACAACATCACTTAGACCCTCACTTTTAATAGTGGAGATTTAATTATAAAAACATCTCCCTCTAACATCTGGACAAGAATAAATATGACCCCTGAAAATAAGCTGCCTATCTACTTTTTGTCAGCATATGTACCACCACAACAAAGGTGTGCTGCTCATGCTGAATAATATTATTCTCAGACCAAATCTTTTTTATTTTTAGAACTGTAAATACTGTAAATCTAGATATAATTTTTTTTTCCCAATGTATTGTTTTATTGAAACATCTCCAATCATTTTGGCAAAGACTTGTACATTTTTGGCAAAATAAACTTGTAGATGAAGCCCCATGTTAATTTCAACATAAATGCTGTGGCCACATTTTACAATAGGGTACTGCAGAATGTTCATTTTGGTCACCTTCTTAATGAGTTAGATTCCAGGAAGAAAACTATGAAAGGTGATAAAAAGAGAGTTTATGTTAATATGTTTTAAAAAAAAAAACAAAAAGAAAAGTAAAGAGGATAAAGGAAAAAGATATTTTCTGCAGCATTCCCTGGTCTCCAATGGCATGAAGGACCATGCATAGAGTGAAATATGGTCTTCTAAATCTGTGCCTGTAAAAGAGGGAAGAAGCTCATTCACTGCTATTGTAACAATCACTGTCTTCCGTGGATATTCTGTGCAGCAGTTTGAAGCATTTGTAATTCTTTGGGCTAGACAACATTTTGTTCCATAACCACAATGGTGTCCCATCGTATTTGCTGAGCAAGTTAAAGTAGAACATGAATAATTTTCACTGGTCAAAAGACAAAAGTAATTAAAATAAAAAAGACTGAAGTAGCACTGTTCTGCAAGTAATTTTTATGCATCAGGCTCTAAGCTTTCTAAAATTAATTAATGCTTAAATGAAAGTTGTCTGTATTATCTGACTTACAAATTTAGTTGTTCTAATACCCAGCTACCCTGGCTTTCAATTAAGACTCAAAGAGCCAAAAAGTGATGAGAAAGAACATCATAAATGATTTATGGATGTCCTACTTTTGTGTATGGTACATTTATTATTCTACTTAATGTATCCATATGGTTTTCTAATTCATTCATTACTGAAAGCTTCACATGACAGTTATTTCATTAAAGGTTATATCCATTTTCAGTCAGTTTCTAGGAAGCACATTTAAAAACAAAGACTACAATTGAATTTTTGATTTAGTGTATGGAATTCAAAGTATCTATCTATTTAATTACTGTCCCATTACCCATTTCTAGACAGATCAGTTGTTGACTTTTTCCCCCCCCCCAGATAAACCATCAATTGCTTTCTTGCTATTTCATGATCTGAGTGGTCTTTTAAATTCATAGTTAATGTTACCTTATTATTCCAATTCCAGTCAAGAATCTCTGATTCCAACCACTAAACTACAAGAACTACTCCAAAAGCAATGCCCCCTACTTTATTATACTGGCTCTTGACATCAGAGGCAGATGTTGGTGGTACAGCAGTAGAGGTTGAACCTTCCCACCAATATTCCATTACATGAATAGGAGGCATTACTTTCAGAGTGACCTATGTATGTATACAGTATGTAAAAAACATGTTCCCGTAGCTAATAATCACCTTCCATCCTCCCAGACCAGCCATCCTCTAAGAGAGCACTTCTGCCAGAGCTGATCTAGAAATCCTTCGTATGGTTTTTGTCTTAGTAGGCTATGGACAAAGGGGACAAAAGGGAGAGGTTTTTAACTACTGTTGCTAGTTTAAACAGTCGAAGAAAAGGAGTATTTTTTTTAATTTTCAGGTTAATTTCTATTGCCTATATATGCTTCCAATTTGGGCTAATTTGGCAGAGCCACAGCATCCTGCTGCACCAGTCTAGAGAATGTCTATTTGGGATATGGGATTTATGGGATCTCTGTTTCAGGCTTATTTTTCAGCATCACCTTAAGACAACAAAGATCATTTTGATAGTGTTAGCTTTATTTTGCCCACAGAATGAAAATACTTTAAAAGAACAGAAAAGTATTTAATGTCATTCTTCCTAGCCCCAAACATCTGCATTTTAATACTCCTCTATTATAAAACTGCATGGTACGGTACCAGAAATGAAACTGTTATCATTTTTTTAATAAGAAATTGAAATATTGCATTTGTTTATAAGTATTACCCTCCAGAACTTTGATCTTAATTAGACAATACGTTATGTGATGCTTGAAGAAAGAATATCAACAGTTTGGCTAAATAATGCAGAAGGATATAATTGTTGCCAGAATATCACATGATTATAAGCAAAGTGGTCTTCATTTATTTGTGTTTTCAAAAAATCCCCAATGTTACTAGTACAGTTATTACCAGAAAAAAATATAACCTCTTATTCTGAAGCCATCTATAGGTAAAGGGACAAAAAAAAAAAAAAAACAACCCCAAATTAGCCTTAATCAATGATATGGTGTAAATCAAGTCAAACTGACCTTAGCATACTGTAAATACAAAAAATCCTGACTATATTACCATTGATTTCTATACTGCAGCTTGTTACACAATGACAATTCCCAAAGAGAATGAGTATCCTCAGCCAGATCTGTACAAAGCAGACATTCCATTTTTATTCTCCAACAACTAATACAGGCTGAAATTTAAGTCTGTTTCAATTCATGTTTAAATAAGCATAGATGTAACAGAAGCTGTCAACCACTTTCCTACAGTATTCATCATGATTATATTAGCAGTTGTATTAGATGTATACCCACAACACTTTTCATAACACTTCTCCCATAGATTCAATTCAAAGCACCCCATCCACTCAATGTATTTTCCACCATTTTACTGTGCTGCACAGCCAAATAAGAATTAGCTTCATTACAGAATGTCAGTCATGACTGACCTTCAAAGGCAGGTCAGCAAAACATTACTTAAATGCTTTAGCAACAACAGTGACAGACAAAGACTTTGTACCACTTTGCTTACCTCCCTGGGTAATCCCCCTTTCCATGGCAGTTTTGATACTGGAGGGACTGAAAAACCATCACTCAGCTGACAGTTATCTGATGATTTTCAAATTCCAATATCCTCCTAGTCTGTGCACTTCATTTCAGAATTCAATATATTTTTCGTCAAAGAGATGCTGAAGGACAGCAGTATTTGATCTGTGTGTTTTTTTTAGGAGTGTGTTCAAAAGAACATCTTCAGCTCCTAAAACCGTTTCTCTGATTCAGTACATGACCAGGTTTTAATCATATAATATATTCACGTAGTGATGATAAAAAATGCATATATTTTTAGAAAGCTGGTTTTGAAAGGCTTAACATTTAAGAGGTTACACACAAAACCGCATTATGAAGGATCTATTGAGGAACTTTTGAGAAGCTGTCACTTTCCTTAACAACATCAGAAGTGAAGAACCAAAAGGATCACTCCAGAGGCTGAATTGCCAGATCCAACAAAACACTGACTGAGAAGGAAACACATGCTTCTTGCTGTCTTTTTATCTGAGTGCCCTTTATCTGCCTTTTAAATGTTACTGGAGGGAAATCTGGCTCTCCACAAAGATAGTTCTCCAAGGGCTCTGACAGAATTTTAAAATAAATAAATAAATAAATAAATGTAAAAAGTGTGCTTCTTCAGCCTGTAGTCCTAAACACATCAACACAATACACAGATCTATTGCAGTGAGTTGCCAAAATATTTATTCGTTAATGGGTGGATCTCATGATCCTAGCAAAGTCATTTGGTTCATGTCCAAATTTGCATATCAGGCCCCTGTGAATCCAGTGATGGCAGCTGGAATGTTGTGTGCCAGGAAACTCTTCCTTTCCTTAGCCACATTTAGGCAGTAACTCAACATATTTAGGCAGTTAGCTCATCATGAAAGGAAAACAGAACACAGAAGACAGAGCACAGCAATCTCCCAGATTGCTGACATACAAGCCTGTCCAGACTGCTGGGCAGAACGAAGTCAGTATATTTCCAGTCACGAAGGGGTGCATGACCAACTCAGAAGCTGAAAGGCTGCAACACCCAAAGTGCAGCCACTGCATTGTCATAAAGGACCCAAACAATGGGCATGGAAGGAAAATCCACTGCAGTGTAAATCTTTGTGTCTTTTCTCCTGGAAGTCAGTACAGCATGGTACAGAAATTGCTCAGAAGAGTATTTCAAACATAGAAATAAATGGGACCATGTAATAAGGAGGCAGCAGGGGACTGTTTGCTTTTATTTTTTTTTAACCTCTATTTCAAGGACTAAATAAAAACACATACAAAAAATTGTATTGGATCAGCCTAAGATCAACACAACTTTGAATTTTCAGTCAGCTTTTTTTTGTTTGATTTCTTTTAAGTCAAAGAAATGTGATCGTGAAACAAGGGCTATCCTGTACCCCTTTGTTCAGGAACGACTCAGGTTCAGTTCTCCCCTTATGCTCTTTAAAGCAAGGCTTTGAGCCAGGCCTTTCAAATCTGAGCATTCAGACTTTTTCTCATATCTAAGTTCCCCCACATTTTTGAGACATTTTGGAAATGCTTAAACAAAGGCGAGGATCTTTGATTTGGCTGCAACTGCTGCTGAATTCAATCCAATTTCATGAAAAATCTCTGTTTTGCCAAAAAGGATTTTATCAATTCAAAAGTTTTCCTGGAGGAAAAAAATTTGAAAAAAAAAAAAAAAAGAAAAAAAAGAAAAACATAGGCAGATCCCTTTTTCCTACACAGGAATCTACTTAATAGCTGAGACTGGCCGATCACAGTAACATGAAGCTGAAAGAAGTATCAACAGTTGATACCTTATCTTTTTCCTACAGATGAACTATGCAATATTAACTGCTAAGGAAGATATAACATTGAGTTTAAAAACATAAAACATGCCTGCTTCTAAAATCCACTTTTCATTTAAACTGTGCAGCTCACAAAGAAAATGAAATGACTTCAAGAAACATTTTCCCTTCACTGAAAAATGATGGGAAAGGAAAACCTTGTGATCAAAGAGGCTCTGAGTGATTTATGAAAGACATGACTAGCTTTTGTTCAAGTTTAGCATCTCACTGTATGATACAGAAAATAACCCTGAAGTTGCCAGCAGTAAGTTAATCAATTAAAGCACTGAGTTGCTGAATATTCCACTAACATTCCATTAACATTTTGCCAGCTGGATGACAAAAAAAAAATGCCTTAAGGAAGCTTTAGTGCAAGTTACAACATAATGCAATCTTTCCTGTTTTCCACAAAGATGACAGCAAACACAATACCACGATAATGGTTCAGCATGCAATTATCCCTGCTGAAGTGCACAGAAGGAAGCAGAAAGCAAATGAGGCCAACTAATGCAAACTCTCTAGACTTCCTTGTGCAAACAAAATCCAGAATGACAGAGCTGCAGGCTACTAGGGCTATTTGAAAGGGTTGCTGCAGATATGTTGAGCCTAGTGTAATTACTTAAGAAAAGACTAAGATAACAGCGTCCATTCATCTTTAATTAGAAGGTGGATTTAGTTCAGAAGCCAGATACTGTGAAGATCTGGTCATGGTGTAAAGGGACACAACAACAACTATATAACTAAGGGTACTGACTGACATTACTCACTGTTGTAATGTGCGGCTAATTTTAAGAGGTTGTTAACAATTCAGCACTGTAATTATAATAAGATCTTAAAACTTCACTGTTGATCAGCACAGCATTTGTCTTCTGTTGTTTCAAGTATCAGACAAATATAGGACCTGGAAACATGAAGCACCATTTGATAAGATTTGAAGATCTTACTCTGCAGAGAGCTCCTTTGAGAACTTACTGCAGATACACAATCTTTTACTCGTGTTTCCTCTGCCTGGCCCAATGCCAATCTCCATCTTGGGCTGGCTATAACAGGCCTCAGGGGCAAAAAGTGACATTTGACTTTCTTGTTATGCTCTATAAACTGCTAGCTTGGCTGCTTGTCCTAGTACTGGTTGACCTGATAGTTTAAGGACTACTTGATCTAGTGACTGATAACAAATTTATGCCTTACTCTTACCCCATTTTGTAGCTTATTATCGCTTCAAGAGTGTTTTGACTACTTCTTCATAGGGCCTTCAAAGGAGTGAATTTAGGGTATTTGTACTGAAGGAGAGGAGTAGGGCATATCGCGCCCTGAGTCACAGCACCAAGCTGCCCATGATCTCTTTCTGCACCAGAAGGTGTGCAGACATAATGGCCTTAAGTTGCACCAGGGGAGGTTTAGGTTGAATATTAAGAAAAGATTATTTTCAGAAAGAGTGGTGAGGCATTGGAACAGGCTGCCCAGGGAGGTGGTGGAGTCACTGTCCCTGGAGGTGTTCAAGAAAGTGGAGATGTGGCACTGAGGGACATGGTTTAGTTGGTATGGTGATGATGGGTTGATGGTTGGACTAGATGATCTTAGCATTTTTTTCCAACCTTAATGATTCTATGATTCTAAAGTAAATTCCTTTTGGAGTTTGACAATCAAGACTGAGAACCTATGTTCACACACAAAGCAGCTCTTCAGTCGCTTACTGAATATGATAATATATGAATTATGATAATATAGTATAGCTAGTATAATTGCATGTAAGTGCAGAGAGAACTATACATACACATAGATATGTCATCTATCCCAGTGAAAATAAGAACACTGCCATACTGTTGATGTTGATAAAATCAACATTTTTAATGACTTCCTAACTAACTGTTGTTAGTTGGTCACACAGCATAGCGTGTCACACAACACATGATGGAAGGCAGACAGTTCGTGAGCAACAGTAACACAACAGTTGCTTTCAGAAACTGTTCCATAGGAAGAACATTCTCAGGCATCGCTTACTCCTCCCTTGTGCCCCAAACTCCCCAAATTAAGATTTACTTATGGTTTGTAGTCTTCTAAAAAACATAAAAATGTACCTACAGGATAAATAGTTTGGGGCTAAAAATGACTGGAAGGACTGAATGACCCCATTTTTTTAATCTAATTCTCCTACAGTTTTTCTTCTACATTCCAATAAAGCCAGTGATAAGAAAAAAGGACATTTTATGATCTGGTTCCCTTTGACCAATCTTCAAAGTAGCAAGATTTGCATCAACAGTAAGTTGAAGGAGGACAGAGCAAGATATTCAATTTGTTACTGGAGAAACAAGGATGGGACAGGCAATGTTGAAGCCATAAACTGACAAAAGTACAAATAATTTGAAAAAAATAGATAATTCCAGAAGGAAAAGATGTGGAGAATAATGAAATAAAATATAGAAACAAATAAGGTAGCTGAGTTCCTCGTCTTTAATGACAGACTTGATGCATCAGGAAACAGGGAACAGACGGAGGAATAAACGTATACATGTAAAGCTGTGTCAGTAAGGAAGCAAGAGCTTATTTGGGTGTCCACAGTATGACTACCAGGTGTGGTTTCTGACCAATACCAACTTCCTATTCATGCAGAAATTGGTTAGAATAGTGCTAGACAGATTAACAGGCTACCAGTAGGCTAGCTGATATGTGGATTTATACTTACATTCATGTGCTTTATTCTTCTTCTGAATCCCATCTCAGCACCTGAAACACTTTCATGTTTTCAGTTTGTTTGAAGGTTCAAACACTGAGGATAAAATAGATCTAATTGTATGGCAAAGCTGCAGCTATGAGAAATTCAGCTTTACATGGAAAGACATGGAAATGGAAAGAGAAGCACTGCATCTGAGAAACTATATCCAGTATTAGCACAACACAATTAGACAACTGTGTGTCTGAGAGAGACTTTGGACAGACTAAACTACACCAGATTACAAGTGATTTCAGGACTAGCCTTTTTTTTTTTTTTTTTTTTTTTTTTTTTTTAATGTTTACTGTATATACACGTAGGTCATTGTGAAAGTAATGCCTCCCATTCGTTTCCAATGTAATGGAATATTGGTGGGAAGGTTCAGCCTCTACTGCTATACCACTGACCTATGTCTCTGCCATCATGGGACAGTGTAATACAGTACGAGGCATTACTTTTGGAGCATTCCTCATTTTAATGTATATTTAGTCATTTTTTTAAAAAAAGTTTACTGAAAGCAGCAACATTTTTAATAATAATAAATATATTAATTATTTTAATAAATAAAAATAATAACATATACATATTTCATATCATATACAATTCATATACATATTTCTGATCTCTGTGTAATGTCTTGACCTTTGTGGTGCTCATATTCAGTACTGGAAAGACATGAAATAAACACAAACCCTTTCGGAGAATTTGTTCATTTCACTGCAAACTCTCTAACGTGCACCAAACAAAACCCACAAAAATATAAAATCTTAAGTTTTACCAAGCAGTAAAGTAATGTCTTATATTAATCACATGATTTTTAGATGAGTGGTCTCATGTATTCCTGAAAGTCAGCTAAACAGAACATGTGGCTACACACAAAGACACTGATAAAATGGCCAAAATGCTTCCAAGAGATCTCAGTTGTCCTCACTTTCTCAACAGAAATTGGGCACCAAAGGGGAAAAAAAAAAAAAAAAAGAGGAAAATAATAAGAACGTGGTATTGGGTATTGTGACAGAAAGCTCCCAGCTATAGAACACTTATTCCCATAAAATAAATCCCTCTTCCTCCTTCCAGCAAACAAGCGCTACAATTTTCCCAGGTTCAGCAATATTAGTTCTTAAAATGCTTTCTTAACTGGTACAATCACAAAACATCAATTTTCAACACAACACGGCAGAATTGTTGGCTGCACAGCACTCTTCCGTGCATTGGCAACATTTTGCTTGTCAGATGGCCTGCTCCTTAGCACAAAACATAACCTTGTAATTGTTGTGCATTAGTCATCCATTCACTCTACCTTTCCAGCTCCATCATGGAGAAAATGGACCTCAAGTCACTGAAATTAGATTGAATTCCTTTTCTTCCCCTTCGCAGAGCTGCAACAGCACTGATTTATTTAAAAAAATAATTCCCCTTGCAGGCTTTCATACTAAATCACAGTGTGCACTAGTCATGTAACTGGATTACAGGAAGCATTAACACCAGCAATTGCCCTTTCAAGTTGAGCAACCAACAACATTGCTACAGGCTGGAACAAGAACAGGTCAGCCAGGGCTAAACAACAAATGTTGCCACTTGCCCTACATAATAAAAACAAAAAGCAGCAACAAGCAGCAAGTGCTCATTCAAAACATGCATGCTTTCGAAACAAAACAGACTCCCTTAGCAACAGAAATAAGATCACAATCTACTTAACGTGAAATTTGTGAGAGAGAAGCCAAACGTCCAAGCGCAGAGACTTGGAAAAGCAGGGCTGTACTTGGATGATGGCAACCACCCTGCTGTGGGACAGCTGCCCTTCGGAGGAAGACACCTTCAACATTTTTTATTGTGCAATTACTGAGCTACCCAGGTTGCTCTGTGCTTTAAAACATATGCTCCCCAAAAGCTTTTTCTTACAGGATGGCATTTAAACTCAACTAAAAACACAGTCCTTGAACACACCTAGAGATAGTTCAAGATCCCAGCAATGAACAGCTTTCACGTTACAATCAGATCACGTTGTTACTTTTCCCCTTAAAGCACATATGGTTGTCAGACAGAGCAGAATGCTTCAGAGCAGGAGCTCCATCCTACAAATAAAGTAGCAATGCTTGGGATTGAGGTTGCTTAATGAGAACTTAATGTAGATTTAATAGAACTTTTTTCTTTTAAATGTGACTGCCAATTGAGAATCTGCCTTATTTTGGTTTCGATGCAGGCATAGAGCCAGTCAGCTAGAACCAGGGCAGCCCCAGAATATTTTGTAAGATTTTTGCATTTAAAGTTGAGGACTGTGAGTCTCCAAAAACACGCAAAGCTCTGCTAAAATAACCATTCATGTAACAGTGTCATTTAATGAAAAAAAAAACCAAACATGAAACAAGAGGTAATATATATTCTGAATTCTTTGTCCTTGTTGGGTTTTGTCTTCACAGGAGGTGAAACAATGCTTGCTGTAGGAAAAGAGGGCAGGGTGCTTCACTTTGGAGCTGGCGTTGCTGGCTGTGACAAGGTTTTTTGGCATGTCCTCCAGATCAGTATCATACAGCTTTGGTGTGGGAAGCTGACATGACCCCATTGAAGCAAGTCTGTCAGTGCCTCATTTTGCTCTGAAATGCACTGCAGTAGCATACTTCAATACAGCTGAGCCTATTCCTGATTATGATAGCCACTTACCTCAAATTAGGGGATCTTGTTCATGGGGGATGCAAATAAGCCCAAAACATGACTTTCTGAGGCCAGATCGAGCTGTGAAATAAACATTCAAAGTAGAGCCAAGCTCTCATCATTGTTGCTCAGTGCCAGAACAAGAGGCAATGGTCATAAGTAGAACAGTAGATTCCTTCTAAACAACAGACAGCACTTCTGCGCTGTGCAGTGACAGAGAGCTGGCACAGGCTGCCCAGAGGCTGGAGAGTCTCCTCCCTGGTGATGATCACAAGCCACCAGGATGTGGCCCAGGGCACCCTGCTCTAGTGGCCCTGTTGGGCAGGGGTTGAGCAGATGGGCCAAGAGGGCCCTGCCAACCTAAGCCACTCTGTGATACTGTGAAAATAAATAGTATTTTTTTACTATTAGCTAGCACTTACTGCACTCCAATAATCTCAGCATGTTGTACAGAAAGCTACTCTTTGTGTTCATGAAGGCAGATCTCCAGAAGTACCAACAACAAATGGAACTGTGTCAATTTTGAAAGACTTCCTGTGCTAACATCTCCCAGCACTGCACAGCCTGTCTTCTTTCCTTGTTTGCAAAGGCCATTCTTTTTTAATCTAGCATCTTTTGAGAAGAGCAATTTACAGAATTAGGCAAATAGCTGCTGACTGTAATTAGTCACATTGTTTCAGTTTAATCTTCATTAGTTAACTGTAATGAGTGAGTGAGCCATTATGAATAGTAGTTGTTCCCTTAGAAGAAGAAGGATAAGCCCAAGCCTGATGCTCTTCAGTGCAATCAGACAGGGCTAGCCATGCACCAGGATGAGGCAGAGCAGTGCCAGTGCAGAATGTATGCAGAATGTGCTACCTCTCCACAGAGGACAGTTCCACTGATACTGTCCTGCTCCTGGCATGAAGAATGAAGATGCAGCCATGTGGCATCAGTGGATGGTTCCACTGGCATGACCTCCAATACAGGAAGGGCTGCTGCCATCACCTTTCTAAAAATGGGCAAGATCACACAGGTAACTGAACAAGAAGGGTCCCAGACCATACCCCCCCAGAAGGAACATATGTGCCTTATACCAACAAAAACAGTCTTAATTTTTGCAATAAATAGACTTCCTCTCAAACAACTTGTAAGCATAATGGTGGGTATGCTAGAAAAACAGAAGTGAATGAAACCTTTTTTTCTGCCTTTTAGAATCTCCCTGCCTCTGTAGAACTCTTCCCAAGAGCATTTTCTTATGACCTACGCAGAATAAATTTAAAAACCACGCAGTGAAAGCAGGGAAAATACCAATCAAGAGGATTAAAGGAATCTGAGGGAAAGGTAAGTTCAGATAGACTATATTCTACATTGGTTCATCAGATTTCTTGTTGATCACAGTGAGGTCATACAAATGCAAGTTCTACTAAAGTAAAGAATGTCAAGATGTATGGTAATTAGTAATATGTAGATGATCACCCAGGATGAAGAATATGGACTTTGGATGCACAGCTTTAAAATCTGTGCCTATATCTGTCTATAAGCACATTTATTCACACAACATTTCCAGAAACCTAAAAAAGGCACTTACCACAACAATCACATTCGTCGCAGGAATGGGAAGGTTTTCCACTTCCAAGTCTTGACCTGTCATAGCTAACAGATTGAGGGATGGGTCGTAGGCAGGTCTGGGGAACGTTGACTTAACAACTATTGCAGGGTGCAGCTTGTTTATTTTGGTATGGGAAGAAGAATGGAAATGTTGTTTGGAATTCTTATGACTATCTGTATCCAGACTTTTTTCCAGACTCTGCACATGGTGATAAATGAACACAGGTTTCCCACTCTTTCGCTGATGAATTGTCAAGAAGTGGTCACTGTCTCCAGAAAAGCATCCTGAGAAAAGAAAAGAATAAGTTCAGAAGGTCTCTCTTGGGTATTCTGTAGGTGATTCAGGAAATCTGATAAGATCTTTGGGTTCTACGAGATTTGGAAAGATAATTTAAGGAATACATGAATTTCTTTGTATGCAATTTCTACAGCAGTACACTAATAACACCACAGAGTCTACTAAGTATGTTAAATGTATTACATTCTTAAATTTATTCTCAAATGTTATTTTTTTCTGGTCAAGGCTCCATTTCACAAACAATATGCAGGAGAACATCTGCTGAGTCAAGTCCAACCTCTGTGCTGTTGAAGACTTCAGTATCGAAACACGTGCTGTCCACTTTCTAATACATTTAATCATCTAGTAATAACAAATGTTGGAATTGCTGCAATCATCTTTTGTACACGCGGATTGAGGAAAAAAAATATGCAAAACTAGATACAAAAACCAGACTTTAACATGTAAGAAAGTGAGAAGAAAAGTACAGCTAAGATACCTGGCTCCAGAAACATAATTTTGCATTACCTGGTCAGCTGCCAATAACTGTAGAAACTCCTAAACTCCATGAGCATCTCAGCTATAGCTGACTTTGCAGTCTCCATGGCAGAAGATATTTACCACCTCATCACTAGGCAACAGCATACAGAGCATATATTCATCTTCGTTACTTCTGCATTTATGTAATGGAAGGAGGCTGTCACTCACCAAACCTTCCATGCTGCTGCCATCAGATATTCCTGTAACTACACTAGGAAGCTGCTACAAAACACATAAATGCTCACCACCCTGACCCTTGAGGCTGTGCTACTGATCAGAATAAAAAAAAGCAACTAAGATTCAGTAGGCAAAAGGAAGACCAAGGGAATAACCATGGGTCTTTGCACACTTAGCTGAGACATAAAAGGAGAGCGCTAGGAATCTTATGCCACAGGTGTGTGGTTTCTTCATTTTGTACTAAGTAGGGGAAACTACTTGAAGAGTACTTGAAGCAGAGACCTGTGCTCCTCTTACCACAGATGCTGGTCAGACTAGGGGATTTTACTGTCCCTTGTGCCAACTCTTGCCATGACACATCCTATAGCCAAGCATTGCCCAGCCAGCCAACAGAGCTCCTGGCTCTCTGCATAGGATATAGAGGTACGTGTACGTAGTCACATCTTGCATACAAAGAATTCCTTCAGATTACATGCTTTAAATTTAAATTAAATTGGGCATTAATAAAACAAAAAGCTTTCTTTTGATAGTTGAAGTACTTCCTAATGATGCCGTTTTCTAAAACAAATCAGAACTAAAATGTTATTTTATTTTTTATTTTTTGTGGGTGAAGCCTGGTGAATCTTTAGTTCCCTTACAAAGAACACAACAGCTAAAGGAGCCCAGATGAGCTGCTAGTCTGGAAGACAAGCTGTCCCTCTGAGCAGAAAAATAGTCAAGGATTGGCTTCTTTAGAGACAGAAAGTAACTAAAGCTGGATTAGTCACCTCCTGGATGAGAGCTTTAAGAAACACACTGCAGTGCAAAAGGAACTTTCTGTTCCAAGAGAAGTGATCCCTGTTCTGCTCATCTTGGAATTTCCTACCTAGAAGCTGTTGGAGTTAGCAGGAATGTTGAATTGACGCTCTGATATTTACTTAATATAAATAAATAAATAAACATCACTTTAATTCCCTTAATGAGCTGTGAAGAACAGCTCCAAACCAACTTTGTATTTCAATTCAGGTTGAACAAGAAATCATTTTGTTCTATTTAGACTGATTTTTGCCTCTGATTTTTTTTTGCTTCTGTAAGCAAATCAAAACAATCAGCCATTTTCACAGCTCTACCCGGTGGCCTTAGGAGATTTCAGTGTAGGTAATTACATTCTGTTGACCTAATTTCCTCATGAAATTTGAGTTAGGAAAATCAAGGACAATTTCTTATCTGTGCTATAGTATTGCTATGCGCCATTGGGAACTGCATTCTCTGCCAAAGTATGTCCATGTCAGTAGGCAGTGCAGCAATTCATAACATACATGAGCAGAAAATCAATAGAAGAAGACAGAACACAGAATCACACATTCTGCAGTGCACTTCCCAAAGTAAGGCAAAATGCTAAACCCAAGGACATTCTTTTAAATAGTAAATACAAACACTGGAAATTTCTAGATGACCACTGAGGTCACATATGTACAGCTGTTGTCAAGTTGTATTGGGAAGATGACTCAGAGCAGAAAAAAAAGAAAGAAATTGCAAAGTACGGTCTTAAAGAAAGCTGAATTTCAGAGCTTGTTAAGCTTTCTGGGTTCTCATTCAGCTTCTTAAAGCTTGGCTTCACTGATAAAATTCTGAGGGCTCGTCTTAGCTCAACAATTAAGAGTTGTATGAAAAGCAAAGTGAAAACGAGGGAATATCAGCACTTCTCATAGTCACCTCTTTACTAGATTTTTTTATTCATGTCTTTATCACAGGCAATCAATATTCCAAAACTAAGCAAACATAACATACAGCAATGAAACTACAAACACATTTTGTGTCTGTGGCTCCTCTTGCTTTCTTTCATTACTACTTCTTTGTTGCTGAGGGAATCAAAATCCGTTTCTCCAGGAATTCTTCACTTTACATACCTTCCACACTTCCATATGCCAGACTCCCCTTTTATTTCATTTATTTTTATTGATAGGAGCAGAAAATACAATTGTTGACAAAAATCCTTTTCTGAATAATATTAAGATAAATCTCAAGTATGATACTGATGGAAATCAGAAAAAAACTGAATAGTTGTCTTATTTGTCAGTTATTTAAGGAGATATGTCAGTTGTTTAAGGAGTCCTCCAAGCAGCTCACCTGCTCACAGATCTCAGTACTTTTTATAGCAGTATCACGATTTCTCCCAAAATTCCAACAGATTCTCTTCCGTTACAATGTTAGAATCATGGCAGCACCACAGATCACTGCAGGAGATTCAATACATAACCCATTGCAGCAGTTTTTCAAGATGGACTGCAAAAATATATTTAATAGTGGCTTATCCTGCAGAAATGAGAAATGAACTAGTCTAATTACACAACACACTCTCTGCACTCACAGAAATCTATTTTTACCAACTGACAGCACAAGTTCAAACATGTTCCAAGAAAATTACTGGGCTGAATTTGATTTTCTGAGAAGGCAACATAGTCCTAATAATTTAAGTAGGTTACATGCATTCATAGTGCCCAGTGTGAAAAGTTCATTGATCTCCTTAGACTGTGGATGACACCCTAAACAAGATCAGACTTTTCTCACAGACCGCTATCCGTGCCTCAAGTGACCTTGGCAGGAGGCCACTATTGATCCTCTGGCAAAACCTCTGGCTTCTTCTTAATCTGATGAATATTCTTTCTTGACACCCCTAAATTTCAGTTCTGAGAACAAACATTGTGCACCAATGAGGCACTCAGAGACATCAGCCATGAGAAACACCAGTGTTCCTGCTTCACATCTGCAAATTTTGCTAGTCTCCATACCTGAAGAAGAAGATAGGGATTCTCTTCTTCCCATATTTAGTTCTGTATCCACATATCAAAAACAAGTTCATCTTTGTTGCCCCCAAGGAAAACATCAGAAACCATGAAGAACTAAAGTAGCACAATATGATAGCAAAAAGTGATTTTGGTGTCTTTTTAAGCCTCAGCTATACCAATGTAAACAGGGATTCAGAAAATGAGACTTAAGATAAAGCTCAAAAAACAGAATTCCTATAAAAGTCTCTTCCATAAGCTTAGCAAATTTGATCATAAAGTGTATTTTTATATTCCAGTCACATTACCCTGTCTGAACTCTATTTCAGAGAATTATTCTTCATGACGGATTTGTATCAAGTACTTATATCACCCTCTAACTAGAATAATTTTATTCCTTCTCCTAAAAATCCTCCCCCTCTTCCAGTCTTGTCCTGGAAGAGGGGGGAGAAGCACAAAAATTAACTCATGAAAATAGATGGGCAAATCAAAAGAATACTAGATATATAGCTGATGCAGCCATACCTGTCATACATTACAAATGTGTATTATGTAGGCAGAAATGAAAGCCATGTAATAAATAAATAAAAAATAGTAAATTTAATCCGAAAAATGTAATGGGTGCTTTCAACTATTCTAGTTAGTCTGTGCATAACAGAGAAATCCCAGGACTGACCTAACTCCCTGAATAGCCTCAAAGAACTGACATTTTATTTGAAACCAATCTGCCAGAAAATTGTTACAGACTCCCATTCCCAAACACCTTCACTTTCTCTAAAATGGACAGATAAAAAAAAATTGAAGATAGTCAAGACCCGTTAAGAGGGCAGTAACACAGTAGCAAGGTTTTCTTCTTTTAAAACATAAAAATATCACAGCTCTACAGATATTTATCTCTTGAGTCCAAAACCAGAATTTTATTCAATCAGGAAAAGAGAGTCCCAGTGGGACATAAAATTCATTGTTTTCCTGATAGGGCTAAGATAATGGTGTTTAAAGTCCTCATGTCTGTCTGGAAAAACAATTTGTGGTCATTACTGTAAGTCTTATTATTTGCTTTAATCTGAACAACTTAGATTCGTAATAAAGTAGATTCTCCAACATTCTCTAATTTTTTTATGTTATATAATGAGATGTATATAATATATTTACCGTCTGTAGTAGTGCAAACTCACCAATAGCACTTCTGTGCTCTACAAAATCATTAAGTGAAATACCCAAGTGAATATAGACACATAGCGCATCAACCTTAGAACTCACACTTAAAACTGTAACTAGTATCATGTAATATTGAAATCTCTTCATAATTCTAGATATCTTGGTATATTCCAAAGCTGAAATTTTCTTTTTAAAAAGCTGTAAATTGGAGGGAAGAAAAAGGCAGAAAATGTATAGTTATTTCGCACAGAAAACTGTGCTGAAAATTGATTGATTGGTTTCAAAGATAAATTTAATTCAAATGCAGTTAAATTAAACAGTACTTAATGCTATTGCCAAATAACTTCTCATTTTCAGTAAAAAGACTTACTGATCTTAGATAATTAAATTCTGTACCCTGATCTCCACATGCTCTTTTTTTTTTTCCCTCTCTCTTAGCTCACTGTTCTGAAAGATGTACTTTGTCCCATGCAACCTTCCTTCACACCCTACAGACTTGCCTCAGGCTTTGGACAAGCTCCTAATTTAATCACCTTTTGCACAATAGTTCATCTCTTCTGAAACAGCTGACCAGAACTGCTACAAGATGCAGGCCAATGTACTTTTTCAGATCATTGATCAATCCTCTTCAATAATGCCAATGCTCCTACAGCTGGGAGATTTCACTGCCTGCCTCTTCTTAGTCCATGAGATGGAGTTCTCTCTATATGTGACAGCCAAATAGATACTGGCTTAGAGGAAGGGAAAAATATGCATATTCTTCTTATGTGATTAATTGCTGAATAACATGCTTTTATGATAAGCCATTTATGAGCATGGATCTAACTGTGAGGGTTCCAGATAACAAACATGCTAAGGAAAATGCTATCTACAAGTAATTCTAGACATAGGATAAATACTACCACAGCTTTAAAGAATTTCTGTTTTTTGGTTTTTTTTTTTCTGGGCTATGAAAGTTTTCCCTAATTGTGCCGGCAAAGGAGTATCGTTTTGGCTGTGACTTCAGAAGAAAGAGAAGTGTATTTCTTCATGCCTGTCTCATCTATCTTTCTAGTAAAAAAAAAATGAAAAATTAGCATATCAAGAGGAGTCAACGTATCTGATGGGAAATAAAAATGTTTTAAATGATGCTGAAGCACAAAGGAAAACAAAAGCTGTCTGGAAGCAATATGCCTTGTATTTGTACTGTCTAGTTAACAGTACGTCTTACTGTCAGTGAAGTAGTACATCAATCAAATCTAAATTTCATTAGGATAGGCTATACAGCATTAGCCAAAAGCAAACTACTCTTCAACTGTAGCAAAGTTGGCCAAGAATGAGATTCTATGATATGACTTCACCATTACTCAGACAAACCGAACATACTTTCAAAAGCTTTTGCATGAGGACAAACAGGCAAACCTGAAAAAGAGAAAGTATGAGTTTGCTTTCTGGTTTGGTAGTACATATTGGAAGTTTGGGAACTCACCCATGAAAATACCTTCCTATGTATCGTAGCCCTTGTATGAGATGGACTTGTATACTGTAAAACTGTATCAGTGGTTCAGAGAAAAATAGCAAAACACAAATCCTGATCAGATCCTTCCTTTGTGCCACAACTTTTTTTTTTTTAAGACAAACCATTAAAGCAACACCAATGAAGCTATCCCCCACACAAGGCAGTCTGTTAGACTTAATAATCCTTCCATCAGGCATGCTTCTGCATGGTTTCTCACAGCCTTTTTCAGCTAAAAGCTTCTCAGCACCTTTACATTCAAAGTCTCATTTATGGGCAAAGAGGAAGCACACTTCCTGCATGCAAATAATGTCAAGAGCTCATTGAGAGCAAAAAATATAAAGGTCTAGTTCAAGAAGCATCAGATCCAAATAGATTGCATGCTTATACACAGAAAAAAGTCATATAATAGCAATAATAGAATAAAATATGCACACATATTTCCTAGCTTTTATCAATTTTCCTCATGTTATGCTCACCCCTCTAAGGTTTCTCTGGGTCCTAAGTTTGGTGGTTTCATACTGGCATTGGCAAATGGGGTGATGACTGGGTCAGCTGTCGCTATCAGCACCTGAGTCCTTTGCCAGGAGGAACAATCTTCATGCTAATGGTTTCTTCCTCCTCTCTTGTTCCTTCCTCTTAGGATCGTATATGTTTGTATATATTTGTTCACTAACATTGCACTCACAACCCTCTTCTTCACTTGGCCTGTAGTAACATGGAGGTTGAATCTACAACAGGGGAGTTGCATTTTAATTTATGATTTGGTGTCATGTTAGATAGTATTTCTTTGTTCTCTTTCTCAATCCCTAAAAACAACTATGCTTAGCTCCTAGTCTGCCCTTTTATCTAACTATGACGGAGTTGTTGACAGCATGGGGTTCTCCATTGCCAAGCCTGTGCTCAAGCACTTACCATCCTCACTCCACAGGCTTCTGTCCTTATACCAGGCTCACATCTCTCTACAATACCTGTTATGTTAGAGTCGTAAATATCTCATTCTACACAGAACAGCTGCTTGTTACTGCTATCTATATATGCTTATAATTGTATCACAGAAACACAAACAAGAGGAAAGCAGATAAAGAGACTTGGTCAATTAGAGAAATTAGTGTTACAGATAATCTAGGTCAAAAAAAGTTCAGGCAGAGCAGGTCTGACAAGCCTCAATCATGAAGCCTTGCAAATTCAGTACAAAGCTTTTATCTTTGCTGCTAGCATGGCAATACCATATTACAGAGTGGCCAGGTTATAGTCTTTTATAGGTAGGGTTCTGTGCTTTCTTAGCAAGATCCAACAATCAGAAGGTCTGGCCTTTTGCATGGCAAGAATAGTACCTATTGCACATCCAAAATTTTGTGCTGAGCAAACACAGGACAATTGTAAAAACTGAAATGATGTTTTGATTTGCCCTTGAGCAAAATATTCAGAACTTTTGATCAGAACAAAAAGTTCAGACAAAATCAACATGATGAGATCTCTATGCATGTACAGGTGTGCACATGCACACAGATACATACATTTTCTTTTCTCTACATGTGTGAGAGAGAGAAAGAGAGAAAGAATTGCAAGGAGTTCTTTTCTAACAAGCAGTCCGCTGAAAATAGAAACAACTGCAAATCCTTTTTTTCTTTTTTTTCTTCTGAATTTGTCCTTTCCATTAGAAGGGGAAAAAAAAAAAAAAAAAAAAAAAAAAAAAGGACTCTGACCCAAAATATCCATAGCTATAGTGTGTTAGAATTAAGCACGAGTCGGATCTTTTTCAAAAAGGCACTTTACATCTCGCTTTATGGGCTTGTTGCCTGATATGTCAATATTGAAACTGGATACTACAGACAGTTGCTTTCAGTAGGTCTACTCATGTGAATTAAGAAATGAGCCATTGGTCCCAAAGGCACTTAAGTATTCTGCCATACTCATATGCCCTGGCATTGATGTACTATATAGTGTCACGTTAGACTCCTTCTTTCCAGAATGTTTGAGAAGGTGTTGCAACAATTTGCTTTTTTTGTCATTACTGGCATTTTCTAAGTGTAGGTGGTGAATGAATTTTATTCTGCATAATGTGAACATAAATATATAGTACATCCAATGAAAATCAGTAGCTGGCATGAAGGGAAGTCAAACTCGGTTTTAAGGTTTTGGCATGTTGTTTGTTGTTTTTTTTTTTTAAATTATTATTTTTGCAGTAATTTTGCTCTAGATCACACAAAGATTTCTGAGCAGATTTTATTAAGCTTCCCCACGAGCCCAATTCATGGCTTTTGAGCAAAGCTCCTACTTCTCTCTCTGGAGAAGCTGGAACCAGCCTTATCTATCAGAGATGTTGCAGTCTTCTCATAATACAATAAATGAAATTATGGTGAGACTCCAAGATCACAAACCTCAATAATTTCCTAATGGATGTACTGAACATAACCCTCTCATCGATGACGCCTTTCAAAATTATGAATAGCAAGAATTTCCACACATAGAATACATGTCTAAAATCTCCTCTCCAACTATCTCTTCAAAAATTTGAATCAATATACTGAATTATAAAACTGCTTTTCCCCAGCTGAACTTTTAAAAAGACAGATGACTACCCTCTGATTATCTATGAGTCTACTAATAAAAGGCACAAATGTCTATTCTAGTAAAAACACCCACTCATGCCCAGCAGTATGTTTTCTACCAAAGGCAATTATAAGTACCAGCCACGTTTAGATTATGTTAGTGTAATGAAGCAGAATTCAAATACATTTTCAAAATCAATAGCTTCTTCACATTCACTCAGCTGGTATTTAGAAGCTAGCACTACTCACGCACTAGTATGACACTAACAAAAGGGGTCTGATTGTGAATGCATTTTGTGCACATCTCATCTCAACTCTATTCCCTAGATTTTTAGAAAATAACATGCCTCCTCCCAGTCTCCCTCCCCCCCTTTCCCCCAGTTCTACAACTAGTGAATTCTTCCCAGAGTGTTAGCTTGTGGTCAAAAAAATTTCAGTTTTGATACAAGCAATCCTCATCTTAATAAAGCATTGCCCCAAGAAGATAAAATATCACCGTTTCACAGTTTTTACTTGATTCAAGCTGATAGGCTTCAAGAAGGAATCTACTGAGATACTGAGACCAGGACCTATGTGTTTCCTCCCTGCAAAGGTTGGTAAAGGAGCACTGGTCCGTACTTAAGGATGTCAATGCATCTCTTCACTGATGAAGAGAACAACAAAACAAGTCCTTATATTCCCCTGTAAGGCCTTTGCTCATTAAACCATGTCTTAGATGACCTGATCAAATCCCCTGCTGTTGAGTTTTTGATTTTCCAGCAGCAGAATTTGATCCTGTCAATACAAATACTTTAAGAATGCTCTGTTAAGATCTTAGCATAAGGGAGATGGTGGGTTCATACTGTAATTGTTAAACAAGAAAGTCTTTTTCATGTCTAGATTATTTTCCTAGGTTATTTACTATGACTGAATTTTTAATCCATCATGTTTTAGCTCTTTTCATGAAATTTGCTAAAAAAGAAAGTGAAATGAAATAGCTAATGAGCTGACTAATCTCAGTGATGCAAAAAGCCTGAATTGCAAACTAGCCTAATGTATCACTTTGTGTTTTTGCTACCAACTGCCATTCTTTTACAAGGAAACAATGCTCTCTAGTAATCTTGGGAAACGTTCATTTTTCAGTGCAAGAACATGCATTAGATCATAGCTGCTAAAAAAATTATAACCTGTCTTGCACTCTCTCATGTGATGCATAATACAAATCAAAGATTCATGCTGACTTGTAATCAGTTACTACAAATGTATGTCTTCCTCCAACATCAAGCTCTATACACGTTGAATACTTCACATGCTGCATTTAGCAGAAAGGTCTAATTCTGCTTCCAGATATGCATACAAGTGTCTATAATTTCAGAAAGAGATATACCAGTATGCCAACAGGACAATTGGATTTAATTTACTGCTTACACAGCTGCCATATTTTACTGGAATTGGTACCTAAATCAACTTAGTAACATGCCACCTTTTTAAGGACATGTATATTCTCAGACTTTTTTTTTTTTTTTTTAGGTACACATGTAGCTACAGTGACACAACCGTAACGGAATTGTCTTTCCAAAGCAAACCAGATTTGCAATATGACATGCACTGACTTAAAAATTTTAGAGAGTGAATTCTTTTTGCAGTAGTATCAGATCAGGTAAATGTGGACTTACGTTTTCTTTAAAGTCTATTATCACTGATTGACATTAAGGGAGATTTTGCTAATGTGTGCTGGCAGTTTCCCTGCCATTGCCTTACACACGAGCATGCCTCATGTATAGTCAGCTTCAGAACAAAACGAAACATGAAAAGTCAAACAGCTGTCATCTCACTACCAAAAACTGGCATTTGGGATATAATCTGTGATCCAGCACAAGTAGCAAGTGGAATGCATTTTATGATATCACATGAACCAAAGCTGCAAAAGCTTTGTCAATAATTTATAAGTTTGGGCTACTCATAAAAGATGTCTATAATGGTACTCCATGAAAGACCAAATTTTCTACTTGCGTCAGATGAAACAGAGAAATCTGAGCAGTTTAAGCTATTTTAGCTGTGCTATTTTATTGTTGTGACATCTTCAATGACTTTCAACAGGAACAAGTTGCACTCAGCCCTGCCTAGAGGAAGCACAGCTCCTGCACTCAATGGGAGCCATGCTCAGCATGCAAAGGCTGAATGCACCTCCTATCTGTTTTTTCTGCTGGCTTCTCTGAAACACTTATTCTCCAAGATTGCCTGGGGAACAAAGTAACACTACATGAACTTTGTAGGCTATTTTTCCTCTATTTTTCTCATTATTGGAGACATTTTCATAATAAAGGTCAAGCTCTGTAAGCATTCTCAGTGACTTAATAAAGCAAGTTAAACTTAGTAAGGAACACAAATGGCTTTCTGGCAGGATATTAGCAGGATAGAAAAATGAAGCACATCTAAACTAATGTGAAGTCCACTATTAGTAGAGGATGAACTGAGATTAGAAAGCATGTTCTGTCAAACAGAGGCTGTACACTAATTTTGTACACATGAGCACTTTAATACATGTTGTAAAAGAACAATCTAATAGCAGCTTAAGGCTGTTATTAAAATGGATTGCAGGATGTGCCCTGCCTTTCAGTCAATAATCTCTCTCACACATGAATATAAGGCATAACAGCATGAGCCTCCTAACCAGAAAGGAAAAAGGATCCTGAGGTTTTATGAAGTACAGCCTGGTATTCCAGGGCAATCAAACATCAACAACCACTGCACGGCACTTCTCCAGCCCACAGCAAACAAAAGGATGCGGTGCCCACTCACAGCTGCACCCAGACACACAGCTATTTTCATACACACATGGACTGTGAGTGGGATCTGTGTACGTGCACTGCTTCCACACTCAAAGGAACATGAAGCCCAATTATTACTTTAAATGATTCTGCTATAAGATGATGCAAATGACTCACGTCTTAAAAATCTCTCCTAAAAACATCATTTGTGGGAGCCAAAGGGTGCATAGCATCTGGGGGTGCATTTAATTATTTCTCTTAATTAAACTTCAGTGAAGTTAAACGTGGGGGTGCAACAGCCATTTTCTACCTGAGAAACAGCAATGCTGCCACAGAGAAGGAAACACTTCTACTTTCCTAGCACAGAACTTACTTAATTGTAGCCTTACCGCAGATTCTGTTTCCATCCTGGAGATACTGAGGTGTAGCTCTGCGCAGAGGAGAGGCTCGGGATTCAGAGCAGCCCGGAGCGGAGCCTCACAACTTCGCGCACGTAGCGGGCACCGACCCGAAGCGAGGCACCGCGGGCAGCGGGGTTATCACCTCCGCCGCCCCGAAGCGACGGCCGCCTCAGCAGAAATTGCCCTTCCCCATAACCCTGCTTCCGCGAGCCAAGGCGAATCGCAACGCCCCCCGCCCCCGAAGAAGAGGAAAGCGGAGAAAAGGGGATAAAAGGAGAGAAACGCATCCGACTCCTCGCGCGTGCTCGCAGTCCCCGCTCCGCCGCTGCCGGGGCCGGGAGAGCGCTGACCGCGGTGCTGAAAGGCGCTCGCCAGCCCGCCCGCCCGCCGCCAGCCGTGGCCCCGCCACAACAGGTGCGCGGCCGCCCCACGCGCGGCCCGTGGCCGCCCCCGCTCACCTGAGGCGCGGAGCTGGAGCAGGAGGCACAGCGCGCGGAGGCACGCGGCCGCTCGCCGCATGGTGCGAGCCCAGCCGAGTCGAGCCGAGCCGAGCAGAGGCGAGCACCGCCGCGCCACCGCGTCCCGCTCCCCCCGTCAGTGAGCATGCCTGCGCGTGCGCAGCGCCGCGCGGACGGGAGGGCGGTGGGGCGGGCGCTGCCCCCGCCGCGGGGTGAGGCGAGGGGCGAACCCTGAGGGGCCGGCGGCGGAGCGTCCGGAGGCGGGGGAGGAGAAGCGCGGACGGCAGAAAGCAGGCAAGCGGGCAGGAAGGCAGGCAGGTGGCTTCCCCCTCAGGCTCCAGCCGCAGCCCGGGCTCGCTGATGCAGCGAAGCAGCTGTGTTGCGTCTTCCAAATATTAAAGGGTGTATGTATGAGGTTCGACCCAAAGGGTTCCGCGCGTCTGCCTCTATATCGGCGACGTGCTTTTGTGCTTGCAGAGGAAGCCGTCTTCTCCTTCGGTTTGTTGTCAGACACGCTGTGTTGCAAATAAACGGTTAGCAGAAACTATGTTGGGAATCATGGCCGAAATGGGAGTAAAGTAGCGTTGGCTTTGGGGCTGCTGAGCTGCCACTGGAGTGGGCTGATGCAACACCTACCCAGCAGGCACCCACAAACCTGGTAACAGGAATATCAGAGCCCCAAATACAGAAGTCAGGCACGACAGAGCCCTCTAATACGATCATTTGCTAAAGTTGCATTTAATTGAACAGGAGTCACTGGAGGCCAGCCTTGACAGCAAGAAACTTGTGTCGCCTGGCAAGTAGCTGGAATGAAGTAGGAAATAACAGAGATTAACAGAGTTTGCTTGTAATTGATGAACCTATGTGTAGACATTTCCTTAATGTCATGATGCAAAGGGCTGCATAGGAGCAGATTTCTAGAAGTGGTTGCATGTGTGACTGTATGTATGCAAACGAGCTTCCTCTGCCAGCCCCCGCATGGCTGCTGGCATGCTGATAGGCTGCTGGATCGCTCGCTTGACAGCAACTGAAGTGAAAAAATGCTTGGGTTGGAAAACAGCACTATCTTGAACTCTGCCCGAAATGGGGGAATTGAAAGGATTGAGGGGATATTTGAGCACAGTAGCATTTGAGCCATGTCATCTCAGTGATATCTTTGTAGGTATTGTGCCTCAGATGCCCTGCTAGCTCACAAGACCTCTGTTGCTTTTCAGGTGGTAATTCACTGAGGGCATATATTCTACTTGCAGCACAGGTTAATTCTGCCCATTCTGAATAGGTGAAATGAGAACTAAAAGAAGTGAAAAATAGAAGTCTATCTGTGCAATGCAGCCTACACAGCTGCAGTTCCTGTGTGCCCAGGCCTCAGAATTGTACATTTGGGAGGAATAATAGGCAGCTACACTTGCTGCTACCCTGGGTAAATTCTACCATGAAAGTTACCAGGTAGCCACTTCCCAGGGAAAGACAAAATAAAAAATTATTTATAATCCTTTGATGTTTAGTTATTTTCCACAAGTCATCACCCTTGTGTGTTCTAGGCAACCATTTAGGGTCAAATATGTCAACAAGATAACTCAACTGAAGCTAATGGTATTGATCCTTCCCTGTGTGGTTACAAATGAGGCAGCTGTGGTTTTATATGAGCGAGCACTGCAGCAACATCTACTCACCTCACTTGTAGAGCCCAAAGACACTAAGACAAGATGATTCACCAAGAGAACTGTTTTTCACTGGGGAAATGCCTTACAATACAGTTTTGAGCCCACATCTAAGAAAAACATTCACGCTTCCAACTCACACTTAAAGTGAATGCAATGGAAAGCTAAGACTCAAACTCATTTGCTGAATTTTATAGTAGTGCATCATTTTTAAAAGGCACTGTCATCAATGCAAAATGGAAGCATGACTGTGGAGTGCGAAGCTGTTACACAGAAAGTGAGGTAACATGTTGCATCAACTTGAATACTCTAGCTTCAGGGCTGGTTTTTTTTGGTTTGTTTGTTTGTTTTCCCCAAATATAGAAAATAGCAGAGAGTGGACATCACTAATCTATACCTTACTATGAGAGATTATATTAAGCCCAGAGAGGCACAAAGTGTTCAGCTGAGAGGTACCTTTCCCAGTGTTTATAAGTGAGGTAAATGATATATTACTAATTCTTTTCAATTTCATAGAATCACAAAATCATAAAGTATCTTGAGTTGGAAGGGACTCAAAAGGATCTTCAAGTCCAATTCCTGACTCCATGCAGGACCACCCAAAATTCAAACTCTATGTCTGAGAATGTTTTCCAGACTCTTCTTGAACTCCAGCAAGATCAGTGCCATGACCACTGCCCTGGGGAGCCTGTTCCAGAGCCCCACTACCCTCTCAGCGAAGAACCATTTCCTGATATCCAACCTGAACCTCACATCACAGGTTTATGCTGTTCTCTTGGGTTCTGTCAATGGTCACCACAGAGCAGAGATCAGTGCGATCAGTGCCTGCTAAGAAGTCATATTCAGTGTTGGTTGTAACTAAGTGAGTCTAGTCCAAACATTAGAGCTCTTTTTGTTTTTCTCATTTGTCATACTGGTCAGTATACTGGACCAGCTTCTTTGGCTGAAAATCATTTTGCGCTAGACTTCCATTGACTGTAACAGAAAGCTAGAACAATGTAACCCAAGTTCAGAGGACAAAGCACATACATGAGATTTATCTATTCCTCATCCATCTTGACAAAGAGTTCCAACTCTTTGAAAGGGTAGATAATATCAGGACAGGGGAAATGGTTTTAAGTTGAAGGAGGGAAGATTTAGGTTGGATATTAGGGGGAAAGTTCTTTATTATGAGAGTGGTAAGGTGCTGGCAGAGGTTGCCCTGAGAGATGCCCCATCCCTGGGGGTGTTCAAGGCCAGGTTGGATGGGGCCCTGGGCAGCCTGTTCTAGTACTAGATATGGAGGTTGGTGACCCTGCCTGCAGCAGGGGGTTTGGAGCTTCATGATCCTTGAGGTCCATTCCAACCCAAGCAATTCTATGATTCTGTGATTCTAAAACAATCTTTAGTTTAAGAAGGCAGTGATACATTCTTTATCAAGCAGAAAATATGTCTGAAGAAGAGGGAGCCACATTTTTGTCTGAGATAAATAATACAGATGCTTATATCTGTTCTCCCTTGACAAGCTTCAGCTGAAAACAAGAACTGCGTAGTAATAAATGAAAGCGGGTTGGAGGAGGAGGAGGGGTGAAGAGGAGGTTATATGCACAGATCAAAGGATTCTTCAGAGAGATGAATGCAAATCAGGAAAAATAACTACTTTTCAATGTGTGCACGTGTGTATACTGCAATCTCAGCAGAAGAGAGCTCATGACTTGTAAAGTTAGACTAGCACTAAATCATATTGCTAAGATGGGCAGAGTGATTATAATACAGTGCAGAAACATAAATGCTGCAGGAAAAGTGTCAGGGAATAACTTGTGTCCTGAGAGAGCGCCTGTGGGCAACATAATTGTGCCAATGCAAATGCAGAGTATCCCAAATGAGTATTGTCATTTTAGGACCACTGCACTTCTAAAGTGGTCTTAAGCTCTACCATGTACTTTTGGTACAATATCTAGTATACACATGGAAAACTGAGGCTGACTTATCTGCGAGACAACAAAAACTTTGATAGTATAAAAGAGAGAGAGGATTCAATGGTATTTTATTCTCTCAGCCAACTCGTTTGTCACTGTGTGTGTCAATGGAAAACATCAAGACTGTGTCTTAATTTTTTACTTTTTTAAAGAAATTGTTTATTTACCTATAGCTTAAATGGAAAAAAAAAATCACTCCTTTTTCTAGGGGTAACTCAGAAATAATCAAATGAGTTATGGACTGTTTGTTTAAGCTACAATGCAAACAACTATTAATCCCAAACTTAAATACTGATTGAGACCTGTAAGGGGCTGGGGCTGGTGGCTGAGGACAAGGCAAGAGTACATGCAAATGCATTTAGGCATGCTGTTTACTTCCCTTCTGGCAGTATGTTTCATTCATGCATTTTGATTGCTAGCAAATTCACATTGTTTTCTTTTCATATGAAGTTACATAGCTCTGGGTCACTTGCTTTGCAGCACAGAGAAGGCAAATGTAGCTGGCCATTTGAATGCCTGTTGTGGTTCTTTCTGTATTTTCCATGTGAAAAAGGAATGAATGCAATGGAGAGCTGCTTATTCCTACTATGTTTATGAAAGCTTGTCTTGTATTTCATGGTAAAATACTTTTAAATGGATTTGAAATAATAAGGATGGCTATTTATCTTGTTCATAGCAAGGTCTTTCAGAACTGTTTCCATCTGAAGCCTGATTGTGCAAATGTACTGGAAAAGTCAGTGTTGCTTTCTGCTGTACTGCTTTAGCCATTCCGTTGTTTTGCCTGAAAGTGGGACATGTATGCACAGGTCAAAATATTCCAAATATAGATGTGGGATTCACTTCACCTGACTTAACAGATTTGCAAGGTAGGTAGATATTTTCCTTTGAGCTAGTCATGATGAGCTCCACTTGTCATCAAGAGAGACAAATAGGAAGTCCTAGTGCATATTTAATCTGATCTATTTTAGATGCTTACCTTGGGGTGAATCATGCCCTGCAATTCCAATTTGCCACCATTGAATATAATGAGAGATAATTAGCTTGCAAATAGATACCAATGTTTGCTCAGGTGATTCTTGCACAGTCTTGCAAAGTTGTTCATTCTGGGCATTTTTCTGGGTTTCTCACTAGAGATATTTATTATAAGCAACGCTCCACAAGGACATTACCAACAATTCCATGTTAGCAAATGTTTTTGTCTCTCTGTCCAAGTCTTCATACAGGTATCTGGAACAGCAAATGACATCTCTGATTTTTGTACAGTCTGGGTACTATTTCACCACTTCCTTTTTCTTCCAAGCTCTTCTCTCTTTTATGATATTCATACAGAGGACAGTAAAGATATCTTCCTCCAAAGTTCTATCACCAGCATTATTATTCTTAAAATCAGATACTTTGAACTGTGACACAGGCAGCAACGATAAAAAAAGAAAAAATCAGATTTTTCTTAAATGTCTTTAGTGAAGGCTAGGAATATATCTCTTGAACTATGCTCATTTATATAGTCAATCATTTTAATATACTATGATACATCATTTTATGAAATACTGGTTAAAAAAAAAAGCAACAAACAACAACCACAGTTATGTGTTTATCCTAAAATGCATTTGAGTATAGAATAATGGTTACCTGTGGTTACTCATAACTACACAGAACATCCCTTAATGAACCACCTGTGCTCAAAATTTAAAGTAAATTGTGCTGTACACTTTAAACTGACCTCTAAACACAAAAGTAGTTGAGTTTGCATGGAGATACTAGCAACAATTAAATCTGTCTCAAGTGAAATAACCCAAAAGTGACAATGGTAGTATGAGTTCAGATTCAGGTAAGAGTAGGCAATTTGGATGTTTGTGTACTTGTAGTATTAACTTCATACATTTGACTCTAATTTTACATTTCAGGAAGAGTATGGCTCCTTGAAATAGAAAATTAAAGAGAATTCAGTTAGAATTTTGTTACTTGAATACACAGTTCTATGTGAAGTCAACTTTCTTATCCTAACTCAACTGTTGAGAGGTTCAGTTTTCATTAATGATTTTGCTTTAGGATATCACTTGATTTATTTTGGATTACATACATGACACACCTTAAGTGTAGAGATCTTAATGTAATTTTTTTTAGGTGAAAAGATTAGGTAATTGGTAAGACTATAACGTCTTCATGTGTGCATTTGCTAAAGGAGCAAAGGCTGAAGATACTGTCTTCTAGTACAGCCTGAAAGGTGAGGAAGACATTAGGGTGAAGGCAAAAATCAAATAAAAACGATTTGACAGGTCTTGATAACATAGCCCATCTGAGTTCACTTTTGTTGAAACCTTGCTATGGCGATGTAGAGGGATTGACTGAAATTTGGAAGAAGGTTTGAAGTAGAGGACTGTTTGGTGTTGGCAGCATGTTACAAGTTGGTCTTTGGAGTTCAGATATCTTCTACCATTATAAACAAACATTGATTACGAGGATGGAACTTCACTGCAGTTCATTGGATGGAACTTCATTGCAGATAAAATGGTGTAATATTAAAAGCTTTTATGATACTCCTAAATTAAATAGTTAGGAGATTATTATACTTTATAATGGTTGCATTTTGGCCCTAAATTTTTATCCTATTTGTGCCAGTTACGTATGCATACCACTACAGTTGGTAACACCACAGCTGTTGTTTTCCCACTGAAAATCAATGTATATGCAGATCAAAGGAAGTAGCTATTCCCCCTAAACTAGCACTTGTCTGCATCTGGAATATTATGCCCAGTTTGGGGTTCACCAGGACAAGACACTGGAATACTGAAACGAGTTCAGCAAAGGGCCACTGAGGTGACAGTAGACTGAAGCTCCCAGCATGGAAGGAAACATTGATGAAGCTGTATTTATTCAGTGTAAGGAAGAGAAGATTAAAGGAGGATCTCACTGCTATCTACATCTACATAGTGGAAGCATATAGGGAAGATGGAGCCAGGCTCTTCCTAGACTCACACAGTGATAGAGCAAGAGGCAGAAGGCACGAGCTGCATGTCAATAAAATCTGACTAGACATCAGGCAAAGAAATAAAAATCACTTTGATGGTAGTCAGACAGTAGAAACTGCTTGACCAGGAAGGCTGTGGCATCTCTCTCTGGATTCAGAACTCAGCTGGACGAGACCCTGCATAACTCCGTCTGACTTCAGAATTTATTTTAATTTCCAATTTTGTTCTGCTTGAAGCCAAGCAGATGATCCCTTCCAGCAAGATATTCTGTGATTCTTAGTAGTGCAACACCATAGAAATGGATTTCTGTGGCAAAAATGGTTGATGCTGGTGACCTCATATTAACACAATATTAATTTAGGAGTTTTTATTGCAGATTCTGTGCGAAATAGCAGCTGAACTTTTAGTTACAATATACATTCTTCTGATGTGCCTTTTCCATCTTGATTTCTTCTCAAAAGAATCAGTTAATATGTCCTGGAATTGATCTATAATTGTTTTCTTTACAAAAGACACCTGAACCATCCACAGTAGAGCTCAGTTTCACTGACTGTCGCAGTCTTCTAAGGATAATTCATTAGAGCTTCCCCCTCTTCTTTTTTTTTAAATCTTCTTCTTTTCTTTTCTTTGTGTTATTTAGTTTTACAATTACAGCTGATTTAAGATGCATAAGGGCATCATCAGCTCACTCAGTAATGCCCACGAAATAGGCAACTACTTATGGTAGGTGACTTCTTATTCATGAGGGAAGTTATCAGTCCCACAGGAACTAACGTTTTATTTCAATACAAAACAGTGCCATTTTATGCACCTCATCAAATAGACATTATTTGTGAAGAATTAAATGTCCTCAGAGGTGGCACTGGTACCTTATCACTTCAAGGCATCTCAAGTTAGAATCTCTGTTAGGATCTGAAGAGTGTGATCTTAACCCTGAGGAACTTGCAGTACAATCCCAAATCTTTAAAGAAGAAATATTTAGAAATGTTAGAAATATTACTTCATGAGAGTTTTGTTGTCTTCTTTTACAAACATAAACTAGAAAACAACAGTCTACAACATATTCAATTTAAATAATGTATATAATACTGTGCAAATATGTATGTAAAATATGAAGTTTGCATTATGTTTAAAATGAAATTTACTTTTCACAAGAATCACAAGAATCACAAGGTTGGAAACGACCTATAAGATCATCCAGTCCAACCGTCTCCTCATCACCATTGCCACCACTAGTACTAAACCATATCACGCAGCACGTCATCCAGACGCGTCTTGAACACTGCCAGGGACGGTGACTCCACCACCTCCCTGGGCAGGCCATTCCAGTGGCCTGACCCTTTTAAAGAGGGTGATTAAGGAATTAACCAAAAAGATGGAAAGTCCAGCATATGCATCTTAAATTTTTTTACAGATAAGCATTAGGCAATGTTTAGTCACCAGGCCTGAGAGTATTGTAATTAATTACGAGAACTGCATGACATTGAAATAGCGAGACCAGACTCTCAGCTACACTCTTTTTTTGTCTAGAGTTAAAAGTATTATTTTGATTCACAACTGAAACACCATTTATTCTTTAGGAGAGAGCCAGAGAAACTTAAATAAAAAATTTAAAAAATCCATCAATTTTAAAGTCTGTAATTAAGGTTTCCTTGCATCCTCTAATAGAAGTTGTTCCCCATTTTCAGTTGCTTCTAGACCATATGGAAACATTACATATCTCAAAGAGTTTCCTTGATTTTATTGCAATAAATCTGACTATACCTGCTTGTGGTGGTGCAGCCTGCTGGGCCACTCTAGAGTCTCAGCCTGCTTCATATTCTTGCCTTGCTTACACGTGCAGTGAGTTGGGACAATCAGGCACTCTCTGACTGCACCGGGAACTCCTGATGCCTGGATTGTAGTCAGCCTGAAAGGAACCAGAATGGCACAACCTGGGAAGTACTAAAATTGTATGGTGGAAAGCTCCAGAATTACCTTGCCTGAACTGTAGCCATAATGGAAAAATACTGACTAAAGTCACTTATATTGCAGCCCCACAAATAGTGATCCTAAGCAAACCTTGAGAACTCCAGGATCACAGTGAACTGTGACCTAGAATCTCCCCCTTGAGCTGGAAAACCTCTTAGGGCAGACTCTTCAAAATGCTGATGGAAGAAAAGCGTGAGGAATTCATTTGGAAAGGGAAAAGTCCTTAAGGCAAAAAAGTAATTTAGAAAAATCTCTATACACTGCAGTAAGTCTCATGTGAACCTTGCCATTCTCAAACCTTAGTAACTAAGTCATAGTTTAAATTCTAGCAAACTCCATTGTATCACTTTTTAAAGATGATTAATAATGAAGAGCTACTAAATACCACACAATCTAATCTTATGATTTACCATAAAGATATAAATAAACTCAAATTGCTGTTAAATCAAAATGAATGTAAAAATCTATTTGCAGCAAATTAGCACAGTCAGCAGGATGGCAAGTAGTGTCACCGACTACTTATAAAAAAGCACAGTATTAATCTGAACCCCATCTTCTCAGGAAAATGGGGCCATGATCCTTGGTGTGACTGGGAATCTGTAGAGAAGAAATGGGAAGCTGTAGAGAAACAACTAGATGCTCCAGAGAAAGAACTGGATGCTGTGAGATTTTCGACTCAGGATGAAAAAGACAAAGGTGTAATTTGTAAAATGATAGGAACTGGTTTATGAGTTGCATATCAAGAAGATATGCAATTAGAGAGGAGCAAGACCTAAAAACAGAAATAGAAGGTAAGAAAATAATAAAGTCATTACTGTCTTTTAAATTTGAACAGCTACAGGAACAGTTACAAAACAAAAGGGAGGAACTGCAAGGTCTGAAGTAAGAATGAGTGGTGCCTGGAAAGCATTGGTCCTGTTCAAGCGAAATCAAATCAGTTAATGATAACCTCTGGACCATTATTACTTAGATATAGATATAGATATAGATGTAGATGTAGATACATATATATAAAGTAAAAAATTATATATATGAATATATGAACTTATTATATAAACTGATATATATTACTTATGTAGAGATATATATTCAAAAGTTCCAATTAGTTCTTAAGGACAACTGGCATCTCTGTGTGAAATCTGGTAAGCAAAGGCTTAACATTATTGGTGTGAATGGAGTGAGTCTTATGTGCCAAACTGCCAACCCCAGTTTATGGCTCCTGGCAAGAAGCACATGTTATGTTGACTATTTGCTAGCTATTATAAATCATCATGAAAAATATTTCTGGTTTCAGTGTTTTACACAGCTAATCTTGGTGCCTGGTTCTTTGGTTCAAACATTGATCCCTGGCCCTGGTAAAAATAGGGAGGCTACAGTGCATGTATTTTGCACAGCTCTTGTGCACTCTAATTCAGAACCATTAATGTACTACAATATTCAATTTCTGTTGCAGCATGAGGTGGAATTTTTAAAACCGTAGTGAACTTGGAAAAAATCCCGACAAATTATCTCTTTTGCCCACAGCCATTCATACTGTACATGCTGAATTTTAAACAGCCTCACTCCCTCAAAATGTGAAATTAAACCAACATAAAATAACACTCTAATTAGAAGAACTTCCCTGAAAAGAGTGAGGAAAAAAGCAACAGCAGCAGCAGCACATGTAACTTCATAGAATCATAGAATGGCCTGGCTTGAAAAGGACCACAATCATCATCAGGTCTCAACCCCCCTGCTATGTGCAGGGTCAGCAACCACCAGACCAGGCTGCCCAGAGCCACATCCAGCCTGGCTTTGGATGCCTCCAGGGATGGGGCATCCACAACCTCCTTGGGCAAAATGTTCCATTGTATCACCACCCTCTGTGTGAAAAACTTCCTCCTAATATCTAACCTAAATCTCCCTGTCTTAGTTTAAGACAGCTTAGTTTTCTCACTGAAACAAGTCTTTATTTTCTTAGGCAGCTTCCACCAGACAACAAACATCACATTATTGTTCCCAGCCTTACCAATGACACTTTTCCTACTCTGTGGTTAAACAACTCTAGAGTGGCCATGAACCCATGCTCATACTGAGCATAGTGACAGTATGGGATAGAAGTCTAAAACAAACTATTTTTGCCAAGAGGTAGCCATTAGAAAGATATTATAATCTATAGCTCTGCCAGACTTTCCATCAAAGCTAAAAGCCATTCTGATGGCAGGATATTGCTATTGTTGTTATCACAAAAAATTGTTCTATCTTCATCAAAGCTGTAAGTATATACAGTACATGTACTTGAGGGTTTCTGGAAGTGGTGGCTGCTGGTTGTTTTCAGCTGGAGGCTAGATTCTCTCGAAGTACAATCTGTCCTGTGTATACTGCAGTTCTTGTTGTTGGCTGGATGTCTGTATTTCATTGCAAAGGTGAGCAGACTTTTGTAACTGCTCTTAGCAGCAAGGAGTCACAAGCAGCAGAATGGAAAGCAGAAAACTTTTTTCTATACCTCTCTTTGCACCAGAGCACTGGAAGGGAAAAGCTCCAATGGAAACAGCAAAATAGATGTAAGTGGAGAGGCAGGTATTAGCAATGTGATATGTTGGTGCAGTTTGGCTGCAAAAGGATAAACAGTACAGTGGTTAAGGGGGGAAAACACAAGTAGAGAGACAAACTGTGTTGAGGGAAACAGGAGGAGGTGGCAATAGAAGCTTGAGGGTCTCTGGAAATCAAAGTAAGCCCGATAGTTTGGATAAGAATGCCAGATTCTATGTGGGTTGAAAAAAACATGTTTCAATTTGCTGAGCAGCAAGTAATTTCATCCAAACAAAAAAATAAACAGAGCTCCCCTCTGCAGTTAATAGAGGCCAACATTTAGCAATTGTTTTTCTTAATGTCATTTTATGGAGTCCAGTCCTGCTTTTCTAGTTTCATGGACTGCCCTACCAACTCCTAGGGGACACAGTGATTGAAGAAAGAAAATAATTATACTTATTAACCATGACCTTTTAAGCGAATAAAAAAGAAAAGAAAAATTAAAAGCAGCACAAACAAAAGTAATGGCTATTCCATTTTTATTTTACTCATTTATCCTTTCTTTGCGTGTGTGTGAGTGTGTGTGTGTAAAGCTTTAAGAAAGGCTATATCACTGAGTGTAGTCTACCCATTTGGAGTCCAGAATATTTACTTCTTCCAAGTAGCAGCACAGGTAATGAAAGTAGCTTGTTAAGAGGATCATCTATTCCATCTGAGGACTGATAAGACCTACATAACGTATGACATATAACCTAGCCTTAGAATTATAGGTGATCAATGGATAGAAATTTCAAGTCTGTGAATATCTGGAAAGTCATTTCATAAAAATGAATAATCTGGGGAGCTGTCAAAAATAATAATCATATAAATGTGTATCAGTTATCTTATAAAATAAGTTTCTACTGTTCTACTGTTCCCCACAGTATTTTAATTGAAATAGTAAATCAATATTCTGGTAGGATCTTTAAAGTAGATATATCAATCAAATGTCTTGGCAGTGCTTTACCATTTTGTCTTTGGCAGCGCAGTCTTGTCATCACATTACAGAAACATTCATGAAAAGAAAATCACTATTCCCAAGTGGTGTGTTGTAGTTTCTTTGCTTTGCCAGTCTATTCCATGTATCCAGTTATTATTTACTTGTAGAAGACTGTGGACCAGCTATTAAAATTACAGTAAACTTGAGAATAGGAACAAACAGTTTCTTCTGCTACTTGTTTTTAAACTCATTTTTTTATAACTTCAGAAATGGGTGAACCTGTATATTTCTCTGACCAAGAAGTGCGGGCTTCTTACTGTATACAGACTCACTACCTGTGTCCACTCTTGACATATTTCCATCATGTGACAGTAGAGCAAAGCTGTGTCTACCTTTTCTACTAATGCATCACTCTTTTCTTCATTTGTTTCTGAAGGAGCTAGACTTTTCTTCTTTTAAAGTCTAGAGTTTTTCTAACACTCAACTGTTTGATGTATGATTTATTTTCTTCAAATAAAAATCATGCCATTATCTAGCAGGAATCTTCTGAGACAGATCTTGCTCTTTCCAGTGGCATGCATTGGTGGCTTAATCTTTTCTCAGTTGTGTTTTCACATTAGAGCTACTTGTACACTGGTACATAAACTGCTTCCAAAACATAATTAAATATTCATGACAAAATACTGTACACAAAGCACAAAGCCTTTCATACACTTTCTATCTTGTAGCATAAAGGGAAAAAGCATGAAAAGTTGAAGAACTGTAGGTTTGTGTTTTTGGTCTTTAAAAAAATGTTCACTGTTTTGTGGATAATATATTTTATCTTCTAACGCTTGAAAATCTAAAGCTAAGAAAAGGCACAGAATTTTTGTATTTATATGCAGCATTTCCCAGTTTAAAATAGACCCAGTACAACTCCAAGCCTAGTCCAAAAATACATGTTTTTGTATTACTCAATCATCACTGGTATAAAAATAATCACAGATACTCTTTTTCAAATTGATAAAAACCCTAACAAGATAGAAAGGATTTAACATTGTAATTTTACTAATAACCATTTCTGAATCGATACTGTTGCTTTTCACTACACTTCACTACCAGAAAATAGCTATTAAGCCGCAGGCAAAATGCATCACTCATCCTCCAGCAGCTGGTACTCTGAGAAGGAAAATAGCCCATAATGCTCAAAGTGGCTCAGGTCAGAGAGGATGTTGTCAGTGTAATGATTTCAACTTGTTGGTGATCTATTCTATTCCAAGTTATTTGTAGAATGCAAACCGAAGAGAAAAATAATCTGATATAGAAGATTTCAATTGCAACATCATGTTTACACTAACACAGCCAAGCCAAATACCTCATTGTTTATAGTCTATCACTAAGATCTACATACTTTTAAACTAGCTGTGAATGGCAAACTACAGCCTTGCTGCTCTGGTTTTATCTGATTTTGATACATTCCCAGGCCGGAGAGGCTCAGACCTCTGAGTCTCAACTGACTTTGAAACCCTTTCTTGGATGCTTAACACTGTTAGAAATTCAGTGCTTTATGTACTCTGAGAAACTAAAATACATGTCTCAGGAGAGAGGAAGGAAACAACAATTCTTCCTATTCAAATAATTTCTTAACTGTTGTAGCTTTATTCTTAAAACACTCATTTGATGTGGTGTAAAGGGGGAAATCAGTTTTTCTCCTCATCATGCAAGCTGTTTGTATCACATTGCTGTGGCTTCTCCCAGTAACCCAGCTGCCAGATAATCATGTTTCTCATATGTTGTAGCTCTTTCCCTCATTACATTCAACTCTTAGTAGATCTCTGCAGGAAAGCCAAAAGAGGTCAAACAGTATTTGAGAGACAGTGTCTGCCTTGGTAGTAGCAGGGTTAGGACAATCAGCAGTGCTCTTCTAAGAAGTTAAGCCTGCACCTGGGTTCAACAGCTGCCTTCTGTTCTGCAAAATTCGTTCTATCTACCTGGTAGAGATTAGGAAAGATTCTAGAGACATGTCTGACTTAACAGTGTTACAGAAATATTACAGTAGAAACGACAGACACAAAAGTTGAGAAACATCAAGATTACATTTGTCAGAAAACTTTGGTCCTGTTGTGCCCACTCCTTGAGATACAACATCTGTGTACTGCATTCTGCACTTTTGCCTGAGATAAAATAAGAGCCATTTTGCAGTGGAGTAGCCTTGAGTATCTTTTACTGACATTTGAGATATTTGCACAACTTTTCCTCAGGTGCATGCACACTTTCAGCATTTGCAGCGAGGAAAAGGAAAAAAAGAAAGAAAGAAAAAAACCCATGTAAATGCCATGACATAGGAAACAATCAAAACACATTACAGCAGGGATTTCATCCATTCAAGTACTTTATGCTAAGGGACTCATGCAATAATTTTCTCATCCTATAGTTTTAGGATCTACATAGTGTATAATATAAAAATTTAATCACCTTTGGTTTTCAAGCAGTTCAGACTTTTCTGTCATTGTTGCTGTGTTACTTCAGGTGCTGACAGAGAAAAGTAGTCTCTTGATAATCTAGGTGTGAAAGGATTCTGCCTCTTAAACTGGTATAGATGTAGAAAAACTCTTTCCTTATGCTTAAACTACTTTAAAAAAATCACCACTGAATCTGGTCCAGTACTTTTCATAATATTAATAATAATATTATATATATATTATATAATAAAACACATGGCTACAGCCTGGACAGATGGAACTGTATATAATGATTGTTTATGACACAGCTGGAAGATCACCACTCCAGCTTTTAAAGATCAGGTGCTAATGAAGTGCCCAACTTCTGATGGTGATGCCATGATTTTACTTACTGTGCTTTACTTTAGTTTCCACTTTGAAGTTGCCTCACTCCCTCACCATCCTGGGTCACAGCAACTTTGCTCAACAGATATTAGACCCTGTCAGAGAATAGGAACACATGCAGTTGAGATTTGAGGAACTGCAATGTACAAACAGCAGAAAAGGAAACTAAATCCAAATACTAGGCTCAGTCTTAAATGAGGACTCCAGGGAATGCTTAGTACTGGTCAGGATGCTCACTAGATGTCACTGTTCTCCAGAAATAAGTATGTGAGCACATTTTTGTGTCTGTAATTACAGTAGACCTTTGACAAAATAGTGCCATAACTTGCATTTTCAGAAACTGAGTTCATCTACAAAACTTCTGTACTTCAGCAAAAGTTTCTCCAAATGCTTGCTTCACTTACATTGTCTGATTTTCCTCTCACTTACCTCAGTGTAAAACAAGAATAACTTCACTCAAACTGAATGGTGGGGTTGGTTTGTGGCCAAAAAGGGATCCAGCTATTTCTCAATCTTTTACCTATCTACATTGTATACGATGTATACTTCAGTGATGAGATGACCTCAAAGTGAACAGTACAGAAGTTTATCCTGCCTGGCTGTATGTGTACACACATACACTTTTTCACACTGAAGATAAAGAAAAATGATGCTATTTTTGTCCAAGTGCTTAATTTGTATGTCTGTTCTAGAATTTAGTTTCCATAGTATCTCTATGTGATCACTAGAGAGCAACTGAGTCTTCCTCAGTGGTTTGGATAGGAAGCACAACTCATCTGTTGCTGGAAGAGTTCATTTTTCCAGCAAGCACATCAGCAGCCTGGGAAGAGGTTACTTTTCTCACTCGGACACATGAAGTTACATGATTAAAATTGAGACATGTGAGTGTTCCCAGAGCTGCTGGCCTCAGTTGTATTTTAACATGAAGTGTTGCTGCTAGTAAGAAAACTGAATGTAAGAGGAGGATGAGATGTTACTAGTGAGGTAACCATCTGCAAAGAGAATAACTGAGTGAAATCAGACTGTGTTGAAATGGGCTCTTCTGAAAATGTTTCAGAATGTTAAGTGTTTGCAAGCAGGCTAGAGCATGGGCTCTCTAATAACTGCCAGATTTGGAACTCCTTTCCTTATGTTTGCTAAATCAATAAACATTGGGGAAAAGCTCCAACCCACCAGTCACCCAAGTGTGTCCAGAGCATCATTAGTGCATAACAGCATGTTTCTACATGGGAGGTCACACTGCCAACTGGAGGCAGTTAACCTAGGTGCTCCAACTCACCTCACGCAAAGCCTACTGCTCTCTGGTGACTCTTTTACTTTTATATAGAGAAACTAGGCTGCAAATGACCCTCAGGAGCGCAGTTCAACAGCATTTTAAGCTGATCTAAGTCTGTGGTGTGGCAAGTCCCACCTCCACCTCCAGCTGTACATTCCTGTTCTTTCTTCCTCATGTCTGGTAGGTGGTGAGTTAGTTCAGCCAAAAATCAACCCAGGGGAAAAAAATCTGATTAGTTTTCTGCTTTGAACAAGCTTCCTGGAAAGTCTCGATGTCTGCCCACATCACTGGAGGGGAGAACATGGGAATGGGCCACCAGGATGAGGGAAGACAAGGCCTAGGCCACCCTGACTGAAGTTTACTCTTGCTTCCAGGGACCGACTCCTTTGAGAAGCTGCCTAATGTACCCCATGATGGGCAACATGAGCTTTCCCCTCATGCCTCTGCCTGCAGCCTCTGGTCCCATTCCATAAATACACCTCTTGAAGCATAAAACTCACAGGGAAAACTCTGACTCTTGGCTCTCATGGTGTAACAAGATTTTTTCCAGCAAGACGTGAGAAGAGGATCTGTCAGTGAAATGAGAATGTTGCGTTGAGTGGAGAGGACATTTTGTTCCTTTGTGAGCAAAATAATGAAAGTCAGCTAAGATATATAACAGAGCTGAGTGAAAGAGCAATGACACATATTCCTGGGTTGCTATAACTTTCTGAGGGGCATTATGGCTCTCAGTTTGGAAGGATGGATAAGGAGGATGGAAAACAGTTTGGAAAAGTCTTTCTTCAGCCTTGATGCTAACCTAAGTATAGCTTGCACAGATCAATGGAACCCTCTACATATTTCAAATTATGCAAAGCAATTAGTCTTCATTAACAGCTTGCCTAATTTAATTTCAAAGCGTCAATCTGTTTCCCTATTAGATGAGTGAAGTAAAAAAATAATTTTGAAAGCAAAACTTCAAACACAAATTTGACTGGCACATTTTTTTTATCAGCTAAATTCTAGAGTCATTACTGCTTACCTCAGATCATCATCTGCTCTCATTTTGTCCCAAAACTTCATATCATTCTTGATACCTTATAAGATTTCATGCATGGCCTTTTGCATTACAAAGTGCCAATCATCATATGAGATTGATTCTTTATTTTGTTAGAAGCAACTAGGAGAGAGACAAAATCAAAGTCTTTTAACTAGCCTATAGCATCAAGAATCTTACACAAATACGCAAATTGAAATTCCTCTTATGTGAAATTGAAGAAATTCAAAGATTTCATTTAACATTCTTAGAATGAAGCTAATAATATTTTATATGTAATAAGCTAATAATATGTTTATATGTAATGTGTTTAATATGTAATAAATCAAGCTTTAAATATTTAACCAGATAGTTGTTGCATTTAGACTAACAGTTGCCTTGGCCAACAACTACTAGGCTTTTTTTGCCAGGTGTTTGTTTTCTGAATACAGACATTAGCCATATTATTAATTCATGGGTTGCAAGCAAGCAAATCTCCACATTTCTTCTCCACATCTGGGAATCTGTAGCATTGTATGATATTATGTTTATGTTTGTTTCACTGGTTACACTTCATGCTGAGAAATAAACATTAAATTCAGAAATTTTGAAGACCAGCAAGCATTTTCCATAGACTTACAAAACTCTGTGGTTTTTGATGAGGTATTTATCCTTACATGCATTTAAGAAAGCTAAAAGTTTTTTTTTGTTTGTTTGTTTTTTTCAGATAGGACATTTCTAGCTTCCTTGCTCAGATGCTCAGATGTTGTTGTATCTTTAAAAAACTACACCTAATTAATAGAAAAGCAATCATTAAAACCTGTGGGTATGGAGTACTGGGAGGCAATACATTTTTCCTGCCTTTGACTCACAGTGCAAAGAAACAGACAATATTTTGTTTAGAGACGTTAAGTTTCCTACTTTGACATCATTCCTTTATTTATTCTTAGAGAACCTGTTAATCTGTCATATTTGTGGAACTTTCGGGGGGTGTAGAAAGCAACTAAAATTGATAGAAGTGCAAATTTGGGTCAAGATTCACTCAGGTTCAATGGATTGGAGAGGAGAAACAGAAAATAAAGAAAGCAAGATAGAAAACAGAATGGTCTTTGAACAACAGTCAGTATGTATGTTCTAGTTCCAAATCCCTCTAGTCTGCAGTCATATTAGAAATTTCAAACAAATTCTTGCACTTCTTCAGACAGTGCCTTTATCAGGAGTACTAGATATATTTCATCCCTTTTGTTGAAATAGATTCCTTCTGTAGAAAGACTACAGATTTAATGGATGCAGTTTCCTGAACCATCATTTGCAAACAGAGTAGTTGATTTTTAAAATTTCAATTATATTTAATTCAACATAATTAGATATATAAATAGCGTGAATATTGCAATTATATTTTCTGTCACAGCTTTCCATCTGTTCTTGGATTGTGATTATGCTTTGTTCATAATATTTCGGTCTTCTACGAGCCTCGTTGTTTCAAAAAAATTCTTGTAGAGAATGGAGGACATAGATGCTGTGTGAATAAGCTGCTGTTTGGCAGCCAAAAGGTTCCTTCTTGTTTTTAGCTCAACATCTTAGATGTCGTTCAGAAAGATGATTCACTGATACTGAGCGTACTTGGACCAAAGCATTGTTTCAAACATCTTGTAAAATAGATTTCAGAAAAAAAGGTGGAAACATTGAATTTGCAATGATTTTGGCCTTGAAAAGCCTTCAGAAGAGGGAAATGTGTTGTTTCCATACTCCCGATTTTGGTTGCCTGTGAGGACAATGAAGAACTTTCAAAACCACAGGGAGAGCTAAAATGTGGATAGTCAGTCATCTTGTCTACCTGACTTCATCAAATGTAAGACATTTACAGGAGTTCTTCAATAACTGGCCATTGTGATCCCAAGGCCATGGGCAGGGTTATCATTGTCCTGCATTTAGAAGAGGTCATGCATGAGGGGAGTTTTGTCCTGCAGTATTTCTTATGAAGATGACTGTAACTGTGAAACACAAAGAAGAAAGCAGTGAACAACTATTCTGAAGGAGATCCTAACTGAATGGGGACAAAAATAATATTTGGAGCAACACGATAAGTCAAATTTTCTTTGGGTGTGAATGCATAAAAGACATAATGGGCTACATTAACTACTGAAGGAGATTCTTATTCCACTGCTCTGACCAGAGAGGAAGCCCAAAACTGACACGTTTCTCTCCTGAAGCACTGTTTGTTTCTGTCAGTCATATGAATTCAGGTCACACTACCTGTCCCCTAATACTTGTTTCATTAAGCAACAAGTTCAAAGGGAGTATTTTTTTCTCTGTAAATTCTGAGGCAGAGAGAGATTAGATGACCTGCCAGGGTTACCCAAGGAGTCCACAACTGAGCCAGAAATTTAGCCAGTTCCTATTCCAGTGCTTTAAAGACAATGCAAGATTACCGTTTCCCTGTAAAGCTTTTATGACTTTTTCTGTTTTAGTTTCAGATCATGTAAATAGAAGATTTTGCAAGTAGACAAGTTTATTAGAATTTATTTGAAAAGAGCAAGTTTGACAGACAAAATTAGTCCCTGAATATCACTTCTGGTGTTTCTTATGCATTTGCCATCTTAAAATTGTACCACTTCACAATAGAACAAAGATTTCTTCTTTTCCAGTAAATCAATGCAGATGAGTATGTTCCCCTGGTAGGAACAAAAAAATATTAATGACTTTTTTATTATTTATTATGAAAATATTCACCCTGTGGTCTTGTGGGAAGAGAAGTTTCTGATTGAGAGATAATTTGTTTGGCAAACCAACAAACTCGCCATACTGCAGTTTTTCTTTCCTCAATCCCACATGCTCTGGGGAATTTATTGTGTGCTATTTACACATATGAAGAGGCATATCTTCCCTACTGTTTCTTTGTGTTCCTTGTCCAATGATCCATGTACCCTGGTTTCTGATTCCAAACTCAAGGCTCCCTCTGACAGAGATTGATGGCCACCCTCTTACAGGAAGAGTGACTAACTCTAATCTGTGAGTATTGGAGGTGCTACAGAATATATCTGCTGCACTATTTATTTTGGGAGGCGGACACATGCCCACATTTTTATTCTTGGAATAAACATTCTGACATTTTCTGGCAGGTGTGAATGCTGTAGCATACTAGTAGGCAGGAAAGAAAAAAAAAAAAAGACAGCTTCTAGCCTCTCTAATGGAAACAAACTGAATATTGCCGACATGAAAATTGTAAACCGTCACCAGATTCCATAGGAATTCCATCACTTGAAAAGCCAGATTTTGATCTTCTGGGTCTCCTGGAAGACCAGAATGAAAATCCTTTTTTTCAGTGGTGCCTACTTGCTCTTCTCAACCAAATCCAAACCAGAAGACAACTGTATAATGAATTATGTAAATTTTAAACCTCAGCCTGATTACAGCCAACTCATTTTGCCAACAGTCTGAAAAGATTAGCCCTGATGTCAAAGTGACAGCATGCAGAACCCTTCTCAAATCTTTCAGCTGTCATTTCATCAAAAGTGCATTGAAGTAGCAGGTCTGATGTGAAGGGATAATTTCAATTCTTACACAGTTTAAGGTCAGTAACATTTAGCTTAATTTTACACTGCATTATTCCAACACTTGATTAGAAATTTATAAGCTTTTAAAACAAATATTTATAAAAACTTATAATAATAACAGATCCTTACACATTATTTGGCTGTAGTGTCTTAGAAGTTAATAGTATTTACAAAGAAAAAATATTTAAAGTCATGGAGCATATCATTTTTAAGCTTGATTCCACATATGTATAATTGTAGGCTATGATTAGTAACGATTTTAATTGTGGTTGGTCCATAGGGAGACAGTCCCTAGCAAGTCTTGTAAAGTTTGCTATCATGGAAGAAATAGTATGGAATAGTATGGAAGAAATAGGAGTCAAAAGATACAGAAGTAAAAACAGAGAAACTATCATAAATATCAGTTAAGTAGGCCAGAGAACTTCTGTATATATTTCAAGAAAGTCTTTAATAAAATCTTTTTTCCTTTAGCATATGCGCTATAATAACAGCTATTTCCATTCCTCTACTACTCAAAGGACATTTCAGTTGTGAAAAATCACAGCTTAGAAATTAATCTGCCCCATATGAGTCTAGCAGCATAAGTCAACAGTTACTCTTTTTGGACAAGTACAAGGAAAAGATCATGAAAGCATTTCAGTGCATTAACACTGCCAGAGGAACAGAGAATCCTCGGAATTCAAGGCTGAGGTGGATACAGGAAGATACAGGAGTCCATCACTAACCTACTGCAGTGTGTCAGGTGAGTCACTTCACTTCCCTCATTTCTCCGTTGCTGTAACCATGGTGCCTTTTCTTCTAGTTCTGGAGCAGCAAAAGTTACAGTTTTTATCACAATAAGTATTTGAGATTTAGTTTGAGGACTGGTCAAGTCTGTTTATATAGCATTTCTGAAACAGTACAAGTTTCCAAAATGTCTTGATATTCATAAGTGACTGAATAACAAATAATAATGGATAATGAAGAACAAATGGGCTCATCTGTGCACAGAAGCCTCATTCATATGCAAATTTTTCATAGGCACAAATGTCTGAGAACAGCTGAACTGAAAAATATTTAGGATTTCAATGAAGGCAGGACTGCCAAACCACGGTATCAGGCCACCAACATTCATGGCACTAGTATAAAATCCAAACATTAAGAAATACTAAATTTTATTGGTTTTTGTTTTTTGAGTCTTCCATGATCATTTTTTCCAGCTTTCCTAAAAAACAAGAGCTAGTTACAAAATGGAATTTCTGTCTTCAAGTGACAGAACCATTAAATCATTAAAAAACCTGGAACTTAATGTCTAAAAAAATATTAGGTACGAAAACAGACCTATTTCATTCTGATACTGTTGCAATGTCATTAATGTAAAGTCCAAATGAATTTTTTCAGTTTTATCAAGATGGGAAGATTCAAATGACTTTCTTGGATTAAAAGTCGTGTATGTTTGATGATGCTGTATTTTCCAGGTGTGAAGTATATTGGAAAAGATTTTTGCATCTACATGCATGAGACTGAGTAGTTGATTTTTAAGAATAAAACTGACATTTTTGTGATAGTATTCCTCATCTGAAATATTTAAAAACAAAACAAGCTAAATTGAAACATATCTATACACTGAAGAAATATGCACTGCTCTTGAGCCTTCGTGTGCTCCATCACTGCATTTCAGCATTTTCCTGAAAGAAATATTAGCAGAAAGATAAATCAGGCGCAGATAGGTAACGGATAAGAGGGATACATCATCCTATTCCCTTTCCTTCCTATTGCTAGTGTACATGTTGTCATTTACACTAGCAATGTGTGGCCATCTCCCACATCACAACACATGTCCAAAAGCTTAGGTTTGGGTTGCCTCTTTTTGTGACAACTTTACAGCCAAACCTAGGAGGTCATAGGACAGCATTCTATTAGGTTACAAACTTGACTGCATGATAGTGGACAATTTGCTGCACTGCCTCTACAACAGCTGGCCATCTTAATCAGCACAGGTCATCCTTTAGTTGTTACCACTACCATGATGACATCTTCTTTCAGGACAGCAGCAGTACTTTCAAGCAGTATTTTCAACCAGTACTTGAAAGTATAATTTAACCAAGACCGTCAGTCAGTGTTTCCTGTGTAACTAATGGAGAGTAATCCCAACATCTAAGTTGGATGGACTGAATTATAGTAACTATAAGAAAAAAAGGAACTACAGCAACCTATTTTATCTTACTGTGTTCATTCTCTCTCATATCTCTCCCTTCTGCTTCCAGATCCAAATAGAATGCTCTGGAGAGTAGAAAATTTGAATTAGTCATTGCCATTTTTAATGTAAACATCATGGTACTGAAGTCCATCAATCAGGCACGCAGGCCATCTACAAACAGCTTGCTGAACTTCTGTTCTTTATCTCTCAAAACAAAACCAAACCAAACCAAACCAAACCAAACAAACAAACAAAAAAAAAAAAAACCAAACCAAATAAAAACAACAAAAACACACCAAAAAAAGAGATTCTCCTTTCCTTTTGAGTGAACATGCACCAGTACAACTCTGTGTTCTGCATGCCTTGGAGTGGTACCCCACTACTAATTAGGGCATCTATACAAAAGTCAAAGGAAGACAATGAGTCTGAAGAACAGAAAGCATTGTGAGGTTTGTGGTTAACACAGAAAGCAGAGCTCAGACAGTTTTCCCTAGGAACAAGTTATGCCCCTAGCACTTCTTATTGAATACTGTAAAGCAAACATTTATACTGGCTTTTCTTCTGTGTCTACATGGGCTGTGAATTCTCCCTGTTCACTGCAGCCAGCTAATCTGAATGGAACAAAAACATTTGTTTTTCTTCACATTTCTTTATATATCAAGCTCTTCCAAATAAATATTCAACTGAAATCTCTTGTACTATTAGGGAAAACAAATAAATCAAATGAATGAATTAATTTGAATGCCAGAAGATCTATCATTTCTGTGTTCTAAGAATATCCCACAAACAATTAAATGTTCACGTAACAGAGGCAAGCCTGATAAAATGATGAGTCTCCCTGGCGCCAGCATTAGGCCTGGCTAAAAGCCAGAAGCAGGCTAGCATTTAAAAACCCTACAGGAAACATAACTGACCCCAGCATGGGTAAACTGGGGAAGAGCTTCCCTTTGAACACTCTGAGTGATTCACCATGCTGAATGTTCCTTTAGTCTTTGGCTTCACTGTCTGGCTGAAACTTGCAGAATAATTTCCAGTCTTTATTCAGAGCACAGAAAAAATTGGCCAAACATTTGAGGTTTGATTCTGGCTTTGGAGTTAGTCTTCCTTGCACTGATAAATAGTGATAAGGTGATGGAAGACTTGCAATTTCCCAGCATATGAGTGGACATGAGACCAGATACCACAAAATTGATTTGCTCTTATCTATATTGTCTATAGCAGCTATTCCATTGGATCCCAGAAATGGGTCATTCCTCAGTAAAGCAGAAGACAGGATGGAATGAGCTTCAGTCTTCACAGTCTTCTTCAAGTTGTGCTGTGACTTGGCCTTTGGTCTTGGAATCAAGAACAAGAAGGAGTTTCCAGGGTAGCCTGGCAAATGAAACATCTAGTTTTTGGAATAAACCCCCTCTCCAAACAAATTTTATATACTTCAAAGTAATTTTACAAGTTTAAAGTGTCAGGTAATCTAAATTATATTAAGTAGTGGGAATACAGGAGTTTTCTTTGTTTGAAGATCTGAAAATTTTTAATCATCCTTTGCCCATAATGGTACTACCATTAATGACTTCCAAAACAAAGCAAGGTTTTTACACTCCTGCAAAGGAGAAAGAGAATGAACAAAAGAGGCTGAGGGTCACTGTCAACACTGATCTGCACTGTGCGTTAAAATTCATCCTTACTGAACAGGTGTGTCTGTTAAATATCTGCTTAAAAAATCTTGATTCTAGAGGATAAGTAAATCTTATAAATAAAACAATGCTTTTAACATGCAAAATATGCAATTAGTCTTCATTACACACTTGCCAGTTTTAATTTGGGAAGAAGAAGCTGTGCTCCAGTTATTGAACTGAAGCCTTAATCTCATTTGAAATGCTTTAAGCTTAGAGATGAAACTCTTGCTTATTCCTCTTGACTTCCTTCTCACTTTCCTAATCCTAATGGAGCCCTTTCCCCTCTCCCTCTTTCTCTCCCTTTTCTTTGGGGGTGAGCTAGGAAACCCTCATTCTCATGGGGTGCATGTATCCATGTGGGCTGCAAATATGAATGAAGCCCTAGAGAGATGTCAGACGTCACTGTAATTTTGATGGGGAAAAGGAAGCACGCTAACTTTCTAAGGTAACTGGGGCAGCTGTTCCAAAAGATATTTTGGTTATGGATAGTCACTGTTTGATTTAAACAGGAGAAGGTGCAAGTTTCCTACCAGATTGCTGTTTGTATGTGCCCAGTCTCCTGGGGTAAGTAAAGACAGTCCTGCAGATCCCATCTGAGTGGCTCACACAAAAGCCTTGTTTTCATAATGAAATACTGCCCAGAGAAACCACTCTGGATCTGCCCTGTCTCCTTTCAAATACACCCAGCTATGTGAGATATGTTGAGATATGTCTTAAGAGGATCTCACAGTACAGATCACCTATGGGATGTACTACTTCATTGGGAGGGATGAAATTCCTCCATTCTGTCCCTTCAAAATCAAATCATTTTGAATATATTTATGTTTGTTTTCTGTACTCAGTGCAAATGAAGAATGCACTACAATCAACAGCTTTCTATTTGGGGCCTCTTGTCTTTTATGGTACAACAGAGATGCTTTGGACCTTTGGAGTTGAGCCCCAGTGCTGAATCATCCCTGTAAAACTGGAAGAAATGTTACAATTTCATCAATTTCTATTGTATTGTCACTTTGATTTATTGGGAAAACAGTCTGTTGGACTTTTTTTTTGTTATAGATGTGCTCTTGTTGGCTGATTCCTGTTTGATTTGCTATCTGAACACACGAACAGGAAGCTAAAGCACTTGTAAAGTTTTGCAACTGTAAACTGCTGCAGCCTGAGCACTAAATTCTTCACAAGCCAAGAATATCTAGATGATTTCTCACAAGGCTGTTGGCTTTAGAAGCGTGCAGTACATTCTACATGCTGCAGCTTGCCCTCCTAAGGCTCAGAGGCAATATCTACTTGTAAATACTAGTAATAATTTGTGGAGTCACATAGTATTAGTGTAAATGAAAAAACATTGTGGAAGCTGTTTAAGTAATTTCTCAGTTTTTTTGTAACTTCTGTCTGAAATACATGAATGATATTTGCTTCTGTTTACATTAAGGAAAAGTAAAAGAATCAATTTAAGATTCTGACTCAGAATACTGGTTACTGTGACTTAGTGTAATATCTGAAAGTATAAAGTTTTGAAGATGACACATTGTCCTCAGAAGTTCTAAAACAGTGTATGAAGCTTCCAGCACTGCAAGGAATGAGCTATCTCAGGCATGATATTTTGATATGAAATAATACTGTAAAGGTACACACATAGCACTTCCATTCATCAGCAATTTGCTGCTGTTGTGCTGTATGTGTTTTTACTTGCAGATTATGAAGTGCAGATATTTTTTATGCAACATTTAACAAGTGGTAGTATTTTCATGAGAGCATGGTATTTTGTATAGGAAAAAAAATATATATTGTAATGCTCAGTACCTTCAATTAAAAAAAAACAAACCTGAAACATAATACAGCCTAACAGAATTGTTCCCACATTTTTTTTTTAATTAAGAGGAAAACATTGTTTGCAGTTACAACAGTTCTTCAAGGTTATTTAAGCATTTGAGTGTTCTGTTTATTGTACTGATTCTAACTTGCTTTGCCAAGCCTAACAAATTTTATGTCACTGCTTTGATAGTCTACCATTCCTTCTGTTCAACATGTGGTTTCTCGAGCATATGGATGTGATATTTCATATTCCACTTAATAGCTCTTGTTAAAACTCCAGTTTTCCTGCAAGTCTTAGTTCTTTTGCCTTCTATATATCCTATTATCTCCAATCTGGCTCTCCTATAACAAGTCCAAGGCCATCATAATAATTTTAAATCCTTCTACTATTTTTTTTTCAGACCTGGTTGGAATGGCTACACTTTTAAGAACATAGCTATGTGTATCAACATATTTTCTTCAGGGGCAGAATAAATAAATAAAAAAAAATATATTTTTTTTTAAATACATTATCTGGAACTTTTCTACCTAAATCTAACAGGTACCACTGATATGAAATGTGATGCCTTCCAGATGTTTTGAAACTTCAATTGTTACACCAGTTCTAAAGACATTCTGAATGACAAAATCCAGAAAGTGATATTCTGAATACTTTCTTGTGGCAATAGTTAAGGGCCTGATTCTGCAACATATTGAGCTTGCCATGAAAGGTCATAAATGCCTTTAAATCCCACTGAACTCAGAAGTTAAGAATGAAATTTAGAAACTGTATGAGATCTTTGAGCTTTCACAGTATAAGCTCTGGAGCATTGGTGACTGAGAATACTGTGCTTTTGGAGACATATGTTACATATAGTCACAATGCTTGTGGAAATCAGCATATTTAGAACAGGATATCCTTTTAATACACATGCCAATTAGATCACAACTCTCTTTGAGGAAAAACATAGCTAGTTTAAGAAACATATTGGTTTCCAATAGTCTTGATTTTTGAGCAAAAACATCTGCTAACAATGCTAATCATAGTAGAAAGAACATAATTAAAAATGCATTTGACTTCCACAAGGTAAGAAACAAAATAACAATCTCAGAATTTTTTTAAATCACTTGTAAGAATGAAGAGTTTTATCCCTTCAGTGGTGTTCTGAGTCAGAATTGAAAGCCATGATGATTCTTTATCTTGAACTGGACACTCTCTTCTTTTGTCCCAAAAGAAACAGAAACATTCACCTAATAAATTACACAAACATCATCACACATTTTTGTGTGAATGTCTTTCACAAACAAAGTACAATTTTTATACCTACTGCCTGCTTTGTCTTCTTCTATATACAGTTTTTGTATTTCTGGAACACTCATTTCAAGTCTTCTGTTCCTCTGAGAGACTGAATTTTTCAGGTGATCCAAAAGAAACAGGCTTTACACTCTTTGTTCTTCTAGATATCCTATGCCAAATTGAGCTTTAACTGATGATTCATCCTGGAGTATTTAGGGAGCATTTCTGTAAGAAAATGGCAGATCCTTCAAACTCTGATGATTTTGATTCATCTCCTTGCGTGACATTTCTCAGGTAATTGTAGACTGTCAGAGGTATCCCTGACTTTCACCACTGTGAATTTTTGTTTTAAGACGTGCCTTCTGAGTATTTCAGTTTTTCCTCAACTGTTGGCTGATGTTCAGCGTTCTGAGCTTATTCATTATTGCTCTGTGTTACTCCACTGGTATTCCCTATAGTCTTCCACCATGTACCAGGCAGCTCACTTAGCAAAAATTACAATTGTAAATACTTTTCAGTGATGTCCTGTTTTCCTTGAATGTATTTTATACAGTATCTCTCTCTTCTCAAGTAATTTTAGAATTGAGAAGATTTCAGTATTGACTGCTTAATTTATTATGCAAGCCCTTCAGGGTCCCTTTTAATCACTGCCTTACATATTAGGACTAAATATTATATTATTCAGTTCTCTAAACCTTTGGTTGAAGTAGAAGCCAGTAATTGCATTTTACTGGAATATGATATTCACAAGGGTGTAAGTCATACGGATTTATTCTGGCAATTTCCATCTTGGAAATTTGCAAAGCTCAACATACTCAGTATTTCCAAATCTTTCAATAGAAAGTGATAGATCCTTTCGATTTGACGAAGACTGCCATATTTCTGAAGTGCTTTAGACTGCACTTTCTTGAAATTACTATTATTTGTGAAGCTACAGTTTTGTTGTAGCCCTTCGTCTTCATCCTTGAATTTGTTTCTGTATGGCATTCAGACATGAAGACCCGTTTATTTCTCCCCTGGCTGCATATTGGCAAACTGGAAAATGGATAAGCAGTTTAGGTCATTTCTGTCACTCAAATTATTTATAGCTCATGAAATTAAAAAACAACAACAACAACAAAAAATTCCTAGAAATAAAACATTATGATATTGTACTTTCAGATCTTTTCACTATCTGATTTTAAAGCCCAACATATCAGTATAACATGCGGTGACTTTTAACATTAGCATTGGACTGAATGTCCAGAGAAATGCAGGAAGTAAAGATGCATGGCTCAATTTTATCAGAACAAATGCCTGAAGCATTCAAGCTGGTGATGTATTATACTACTCTGATAGAATGACCTTGTACTACTGACAGAAAAGGAGGAGCTCCTTCGTAACATCAAATTGTGGCAAAATTAACAAAAGCCACAACAAGATGAAAACTGTACCTCCTAAAACAGCAAAACCTCAAATCACAGATATCCTGACCATCCCTCTGATGGGAACAGAGCTGATCTACCATGTTGGTAACAGATGTGAGAAATATGATCTGCTTCCTACTAGAGAAAGCACTGTGCAGGATTTCTTCATCTGTTTTCATTTCTTCTTAGGATATGGGAGGGCTTCTCTGCCAACTCAATGAGAAATAGAGAGTTCTATGTTTTTTCTGAGTTAAGTTATTGCTGCCTCCCTTTGGTTTGCAATTTTTATATGTTAACTGCTGCGTTTATTCAAGTACTTGCTAGAATGTCAAAAATAGTATAAACTTGGAAACAAATACAATTTTCTCTAAAATTAAAAACAATCAATTTTTGCATTTGCTGAGAGTTGGTTACAGCATCTTTGGAGCTACACAATCCCTTTTAGCCTTAATATTTATTTTTCAGGGACACTGTGTCCCACCTTAGAAGAAGTGATCCACAGGTTCTTCAATAAACAGTGGCTATGTTTACTAAAGAGTATGACCTCCAGAAAGTTTAAGGACCATATGGTAGGATAGATTAACATACTTTCCAGAAATCAAGAAGCAAAAAAGGAAATAAAGGTCAGAGTTGTAATTAATAAGTGCCCAGCACCCAGTACTAAAAACTCTGGTATTCCTTTCTGTAAAACAGCAGTTTTTTGCTAGGACCTAAATGAAGATAACACACCCAACAGCATTCTTCCCCCTAATTTAGATTTCTGGCTACTCTTTGCCTACAACAGTCACTAGAAATGGTCATTCTACAGAAATGCAGCAATAAACAGGTGAAGATCTCTTCCCTCTTTCCATCTCTTTTCTAAGAGATCTGTCATATCATATTTTAGAAATAAATTGAGAACAAACACTCAAGTTTGTCCCTTTCTGGACTCGCTATTAGGTGGGTTTCAGTTGAAAAATTTTACAAAAGCTTAAAGTTTTCTTCTGTGACAAGGAAGAGTTTCTCTTCATTCCTGATTTATGCTAGATCTACCTTATCTCCATAAAGAGATTACTTCTTGTTTTCTTGAATATTGTGTTTTTTCCCTAAACCGGCTTAAGAGACAGCATCAAATTCTCCAGTTTGTCCATGTTGTTCATTAATTATGGTATGGTAAATCAACATCTTCCTAAATGCTTGGACTTCTCCAAACATAGCAAACATGATGGGGTTTCCAGCCCCATGCAGGAATCACTGGGTTACCTTCTATGACCACTGCTTGCATAAGATCTAGTACAGCAACTCAAATACAGATTCAGCAAACAGTCTTAGAACTCAAATCTGATTCAAGAAAAGCATAACACCTTCCACACTGCTGTAGCACAATCACCTGCAGTTCTCAGTATCTCTAGAAGACCCATACTCTCTTGCAGGCAGAGATTTAACTGGCACTAGAAATCTTTAGGCAACTGATCCTTTGAATATCTGCTCTCTCTCCTTCTGTGAAGCTTTCAGTGACAAATTTGGAAGATACTGAGGATGTTAAACATCCAGATTCTATTTATGAAGTGAAATATAACATTATTTCAAATATCAGAAAAGAAGATGTACATGACTCTATCCAAAGACTTTGAATTGGATTTTAAGTTCTTGCAAACCTATAAATGAATGAATCTTTCTTATTATACGTGAACAGATTGTGTAGGTTGGCTAGAGAGGTATATAGACTTTGGGATATACCATGTCCTTGTAGAAAGGCACTTTTGCACTGATTCCACAAAAGGATACCATTGCCTGTCAGGGCTTTGGCAGCTGAGGAATATGGCCGAATGTTGAGCCTCTATCAGTGATTCATTCCCCAAGAAGACTTGGCATCTCTGAAAAGCAAGCTAACGCTGCTCATATTTCCAACTCGGGTATAGCTTGGCCTTACTGAACCCAGCTGGGTTGCCACTTTCATGCCTCTTCTCTCTTTAAGAAGAAAACTTCAGTAACTTGGGCACGGCAATGACCAGACCGTTTCAGTGATCTCAAAATTTTTATCTTCACATGGTTCAGTGCCTGAAGTAATAACAGATACACGACTAGAACAGTGAAGACATGTTTAAGCTGATTCTGTAGGAACTAGTTCAGTTCTGCAAGCTCTTGTACTGCCTAGATTTCTGTGTGCCAGTGTTGTAATACCCAGATCATCCTGGGTAAAAGACAGCTGATGTCAGTAACGCCATATTGACTTAAACTAGCTGGGGATCTTGTTATTCATGTGTGACTGCAGAAAGAAAACATGGAACTTTCAGAGGAGATTAAATGAATACAGAGTCTGACCACAGTTTGGAAACTTTGCCAGCCCCTTTTATTCGATAGAGTACATTTTATCATAACCAGAACATTCTCATTCTTTCCCCTAAAGAACATCTCATGGCAAACAGAGCTTTACAGAATTGAAAAGGGAGATGAGCCAGAAACTCTATAATGTCTATAAAGGAGTACACTGCTGCCTTCTAACTTATATGAAATGTATTCAGATAGTATAGTGGCTGGCAGCACAAGTCCCTAAAATGAGATTTAAGCTGTCTGTGCAGGAAAGGAGTTGGAGTGAAACATAAGGGAACAGCTAACCCTGAATAAAAACAAATAAATAAACACTTTTCCAGAAATAATTATATGTACCGGAACTGTTGCATGGATCAAATCTTTGAAAAACAGATATGTCTGCTAGATCGTTAATGTGTAATACTCCAAAAATAGTAACAACAGTGCTTGCAGTAATCCAAAGCAGTCTTCCTTGTCACTTGTACTACACTACTCTGCAGCTCAGGGTTTAGTGCCATTCTATTGCTTTAAAAGTTGTTGATGTCTCTCTCCTGTTCTAGATGCTTTAATCATCCATGGCTACACCCCAAACCCTTGCTCCCATTCAGTAGGATCGCATGCAGTCTTTTAATTACAACAAAAAAATTTAGAGAGAAAGATTTAATTTGCCTGAAATCTTCTTGTTCTCTATGCAAACTTAAAATAATTTTATTTAGTATGAAAAATTAGAAATAAAACAAGAAACAAGTATATGGTGTAATTATCATTACTATAAAAAAATAAGGAAAAATGTAAAAAGGCTGATTCTAAATCCTTTTTTTTTTTTTTTTTTTTTTTTTGGTAATAAATAGGACAGATAAAACTGTTCTTAACAAGGATTTTTTTAATCTTTCGAACAGCTCTATCTGCCATACGATCTTCACTTCCCAAGTAATATCAGAAAGCAAGAAAAGGAGGCAGAAAATTCTTCAGGAAAAAAGGTTGAATTCCAGCCTACTGAGGTAGCAATAAATCACTCATTTTTAGCTATTTACATGTTAGATATCTATTTCAAGCTACCTATCCCAACTTCTGCCTCAGTTATCAAAACAGGTGAATATCCACTTTGAAGAATTCATACCACCCAAAGTAAATGCCTTTCTCAGATTGCCCTAAATTCATCCAATTAGAGATAACTTTCTATATTTTGGTATCAATACAACCAGGAGTTAATATTTACTGCTACTGAAAACTTCGTGTTACCATAAACCTCAGGAACACTTATCTGACATCAAAGTAGAACAAACTGTGTACAGAAGCAGCCTAAGACCAGGGCTGGCACTCATCTAACCTAATCATCAATGTTTGTGCCAGAGCTAATTATCTGGACTTGCTTTGTCATCAGTATGGAGAAAAACAACACCAAACACCACAGAAATGTAGACAAAGGAATCTGGTGGGGCCCATCTAGTCCAGGGCTGTGAGCAGCACTAGCTCAGGGCAGCATTGGCTTTATCTTGAAAATGTTTCCACGGATGGAAATTTTCAGGTCTTGCTGGGCAGCTTGCACTGGGCTTTCGAGAAAAATTCATCTGGACAGAAGTATGGAATTGGATAGCCCCTCTAATCTGTTTTCCTTGGCAGCTGCAGAACGATGCCAACTTTGGCAGTGTCATTGTCAGATGTGATGGTTGGCACTGAAGGTCCTGCAGGACAAAGACTGCCCCAGTTAGCCAAGCAGCATGCTGTCTATAGGTGAGACTTAGCTCTCCTAATTTTAGATATTAAGAAGTTTGAGTGTTGAGTCTAAGATCATCCCACAGGCTCCTTCCTCAGCCAGTGAAAAGGAATTTACAAGGAGTAATTCATCCTATCCTAGTATAGATGTCTGAGAGGTGAAATGTGTTGCCCTCGTAATTTTATTATGCGTAGTCTGCATAGCAAAAAGGATCCAGTAGGCACTGAAATATAAGCATTGCAAGCTGAGACTTGTAGTTTTGTCTAGAATAAAATACAATTCAGCTAACATTTAATAACACAATGAGATGAAGCCATTTCTTCTCAAGAAGCCTTGGTCACTCAGCTGGGAATGATCGAGTTATTTAAGTATATTTAATGCAGCTAAGGAAGGTTTTTCAAAAGGGTCACTAATCTACAAGGCAATTTATGGCACTTTTTTTTTTTTTTTTTTTGCATGAACAAGATGTTCTTTTATTTACTTGCCCTGCCCTGTGATTGAAAGTTCCCACTGCTATTGTAGCCTCCGTTAGTATAGATAATGTAAATGTTATCTTTTAGTTTAAATGGAAGAGAACCAGTTGATGGAACTGAGGTGAAAAGCAAGACAAAGAGAATGTGCGTGAGAGAGTGGGAGAGACTTGTAGTACCTTACGAACAGGTGCTGGTAAATCAAGAGACAGCAGCCCCTCTGTTACAGACTACATGCACTGCACTGTCTATCTGGTAATTCTGTTTCAAGGAAGAAGCCAACAAATGTTGTATCTTTCATGATTGCAGTCCTTTCTGCTCTTCTTTTCCCGTTATGCTGGATATTTGCTGATATAATATGAAAATTTCTATGTCAAGCATCTTTAAAAGCCTTGAAATTCTTCTTAAATTCTGCTAAATGTGCACTAAATTTTCCGTCTAATATAGCTGAAAATTAGCTTCATCTGTAGATGGACATCTTACATTAACTATTCATGTTTTACATACGATCTCCATAGATCATTATAGATTGCTATATATTTTAGATCTATATATATTACAGAGATCTGTAAAGATTGACCATTGAACCTAACCAAGAACAGACCAAGATTTTTTTTTCTGGTAATTTGTAGCTCGGCTGTCCTGCCAGACATATTAATGCTTGCTGATGGAAACAGTCTGTGAAGTAGAATCTCTATCATGAGCTATAATGATCTGTTACTCAATAAAACTAGAAATAGAGTAAAAGATTATTTCATGCTTTTTTTTTTTTTTTTTTTTTTTTTTTTTTTTTTAATTGATAGGGTTTGGAATGCTTATTTGTGGTGAGCAATTTCCTATATGCTGTGTGACAGGCTCAGCCACTGAGTACAGAAAGATCTGCAGTATAAGCAAAACTTCCTTAGAGACAGATGTCAACTGCTTCAAATTTCTCCCTATGCTGAGTACATAATGGTTTCATCCAGATTACTGGGTTTGTTGGGTTGATTTTGAGGTCTTGGTTCAGTTAGGTCTTCAGTGAACTCTTCACCTTTGTTTTAGGCCTCTTCAATTGATTTGTTGCTTATAACAGTACAAAAGATTTATCAGTCAATCCTGCTAGCCACCCAGTTATGTACAAAAAACCCCAAATTATACCCCTTTATTTTCATTATTAACTAAATAGGTATTTTTGGTTTTCCTAGTCTGGTTATGTATTTTTCTCTATTTCCCTTGGTCAGAATAAGCATCATAACTGCAGTCATTTTCTTCTAGATCTGAGCAAGACATTAGAACAAGGAAAGTGTGACTATCTCTGCAACTTCTTTTCATCTCCTCCTCATTGGACCTTCCTGTGGACTTACCAGAAATCTATCAAACAGTATCACAATATCTACCTTTGCATTCGGTAAAAGCGAGGGTCCCATTAGGAATGGCTGAAAGGCAGTAATTCCAGCTTACGAAATATACTGAGGTTTCAGAGCCTGTTCCAACATGAACAAAACCAAAATCATCTGTAATACATGTATGAAGAAATCAAACCTATTCCGGGAGACCAATTGGAGTTTTATCTGTAACCTACAGTTTAGTAACTCACCTTGGGAATAAAAGAGAGCCAAACTCAGCTCCCCGCAGAGAACCAGACAGTGAAGGAGTTGAGTTCGAGCTTCGCTCCTTCCAGGTTAAGTGCCTTTGTCTTTCTGATACACTCTTGAACCTGAGAATCTCATTAATTGCTTTTTCAGAGATACTGCTATGTTTTGCAAAATACTTTGGGTTTAGCGAAATAGCTGTCATGGAAGAAAAGAGCTAATCCAAACTTTGAAGTGACTGTAGCTACAGAGAGCAAAATAAGCCTCTCCTCAGATGTTTGGCCTCCAGCTCTGCATGCTGCTGTCAAAAAGCAGCTGTACAAGGTTACTGTTTCCACTCACACACGCACCAACATTTCAGGGTGCGTACAGCAGAACACTCTGGGGTTTAACAAGCCTAAATATTCTGAGATGCCAGTTCAACCTGGTGCCTTTCTTTACTTCAGATTTATGATTAGCACGTCTAGCCAGTAGTAACAAATGAAAGCTCTTTCAGCCAGGCAAGCATTCACACCTGATGGCTCAGCACTAAAACACGGCCGTACTTCCGGAGTTTAATTCACTCTAGAACTCAGCCTCATAGGACTTCCCAGCATTGCAAATCATTGGCACCTTTTACAAATGCAGACTTGGTATTTTAATATTGTGTATCTCCCGTTTTTTTCTTTTAAAAACTTCCAGTAAAAGATGGAACAACAATTAAATATTTTGCAAGGTGAAATAAATTTTGAGGATATGAGAACTAAATTACTCCACTAAAAATCTTTATAAATCCTTCTAATCTACGTATCAATGATATCTATTCCTTTGATAAGGATATGGAACCGTTTTAACCCAATTTTGTAAGAAAGTCTTCTGTGCTTGGTCAGTGTTGTTTCCTTTTCCACAGCTTTTACACCACTTTTTTTCCTAACCTGATATTAAAATAAAGGCTTGAAAAAGATATCATGAGAGTACACAGTCAGATACAGGAAGAAACATTCTCATGACTGTTGAAAGTCAATGTGGATTCCCCAGTGTATAATAAAGTAGAAGGTTTTGTGTTCATATAACTCATTAAAAAATTTATTAAATCATAAGAATAGAGTTATTGGAAACTAGATTTTTTCTTACAGATGATTCTTACAGAACAATATGGCTTTTATGGAGATACAAATTAGATAAAGAAGGCAGACAAGTGAGGTTCTGCTCTGAAAATTTATGGACAGACTGTACAGGTGTGTTTAGGTAAATATATGTTCTTTAGCAATAACGTTTGATACTATCAAAGTATTCATGAGAGCTGCAAATTCTGCCAAGAGCTTTGTATTTTAGCTAATTGCCCAATTTACAAGACTACAGCTTTAAGCTGTAAAAGCTATAAGTTGCAATATCTCACCAATAGAGGCCCAAGACATAACAAATGTGATTGCAAAACGTGGTTGAAGTGCAGAAGATTATGCCAGCTTGTTGGTTCTCTAGCTGATGGGAAGCTAAGGTAGTCCATTTGTTGGTTGTTTTGTTTTATTCTCCACAGAACCTCTTTCACAAGACTGCATTTCCCAGGATGGAGGATGGTCCTGCTGTATCTTGAACATCCTCCTGGCTGCAGTGCAGAGCAAGAACATAGCTCAGCTGGTAAAGCCAGCTGTGAGGAGAAATAGGGGATATTCTCACAACTTCCTTCCTAATCCACTGTCTTAACTTATTTTAACTAAAGTGTTCTGGTTTTGTTCAACACTCCACAAATTGCTCAATTTGGACATATTTTATCAGGGGGAAAAAAAAAGGTCACTTTTTTGCTTATATTATTATAGGAAGAATATCATTTTAAATAGAAGTTCAGTGTTTCATGTAAAATAATTCAAGCAGCAAACCTACAAATTTTCAGGATGAGGATCCTTAGCTTATTCACTGAAATGAAAGAAAAAATATATTTCAGGAGTTTCAAGAATAATTTTTTGAAACACAGATGTATGTAGTATATAACTATAACAACACATAAATCCAGTACAAGAAGTAGAGAAGTCTACTTTTGAAAACATTGTTTCATTTATCTGTGGCTTCAAGCAACAATATTTATCAGCAGAAATATGTCATGAATAGATGCAGTTAACTCCAAACTATACTTAATCTGTTGAATACCATTTGCTTTTGCAAGTAAGTGTAAGAAATATTTTTCCATCTCTTAGAAAGGTCACAATGCTTTGAACACTGCATAGTAGCAGACACTGAAAAGAATACTTTCATTTTTAAAGTTTTTTATTCAGCCTTTACTTTTCCTCACATTAACTTCATAACACTGTTTTATCAGGTTTTCAAGAGTATATCCACAAGCACTATTACTGCAGAATTCTCATGAAATGATTTTAACAACACAGTCACCTTAGTAAACACAGATAGAGAAGTAATTGCTCTGTGGAACCAAATGTTTTATGCTCCAACAATTCTAATTTATTTGTATCCATACTTATGTATAAGCCACATCTTGATATCACAGAATTACAGAATTGTAGGAGTTGGCTGGACTTCTGGGGATCACCTAGTGCAACCCCCTACTAAAGTAAATTCCCTACAGTAGGCTGCACAGGAAAGCGTTCAGGTGGATTTTGAATATCTCCAGAGAAGGAAACCCCACAACCTCTCTGGACAGCCTGTTCCTGTGCAGTCACCTTCACAATAAAGATCTTCCTCATATTTGTATGGAACCTTCTGTGTTCCAGTTTGTGCCCATTACCCCTCATTATATCATTGGGCATCACCAAACAGAGTCTGGCCCCATCTTCTTGATGTACACTTTAGATATAAGGGGCCTAGATATGCTCTAGGCCCTTTACCATCTTTGTGGCACTCTGCTGGACTCTCTTTAGAAGTTCCCTGTTTTTCTTGAACTGAGGAGCCCAGAACTGAATGCATTACTCCAGATGTTGCCACACCAGGACAGAGTAGAGGGGGAGGATCACCTCCCTCAACCAGCTGGCCACACTCTTTATAATACACCAGTATACCATTGACCTTCTTGGCCACAAAGGCACACTGCTGGCTTGTGGCCAACCTGTTGTTAAACCAGAACACCCAGGTCCTTCTAAAGAAGAGTCTAACTCTTTGAAGGCTTTTGTTGTTTTTGATATCTCTTCCTGCTTCCTACATTATACAATAAATTAGTTGTTAGTAGAAATGAATTTGACTCAGCCAGTACAGTAGTAAAGTAGTGGCTATCGGGTTGCCAATGTGCAAAAGCTTTGGTTCCCAGGCCTTCAGCCAGCACAGACTAAACACAGTAAAGAGATGCTCATGACTGATGAAAGATGGGAAGAAGTCACACTAATATACTATCTCATGGGTTCAGTTATTTTTTTTATTTGTTAGAATTTCATATGCAATTAGTGCATCTCAAAATGCAGAGATAGTACATCACTTCCATCCTAAACAGTGTTCTAAAATTGGGCTGCATACAAATCTGCATTTATGATTAGCTCCCTTGCCTAGCACATGGCATCACTGCATCAGTTCTATTCTGTACTACTGTACATGGTGGTTTCCAAATTCCAATTGCCACTTTTTATGTAGAAGAAACTTGTGCTTTCCTTTGCAAGCCTAACATACACCTATGCGTCCACAGTAAGAGCAGCTGTGATGGCCTCCAGCCATCAGTCTCCTTGATCACAAGAGAAGGTTAATGAACTCTCTTGAATGCATACCCATTCAAACTTAAACATGAATTTAATCTCAGCAAAGTCAGTGGTACTTCAATGCATAAAGAAAGTCAAGCAAAGGTTTGAAAAATAAATATAGTTTCAGGAAAAAAGCTGCATGCTTTCCTACCACCTTCTGCTTTGGTTCCTCAGCCTCCAGCCAGGTGGGTCCAACAATAGTCCAGGATCTTCTGGCCAACTTTCAATTCTTTCTCTTGAAGAAAGTTCACATTTATTCCATTTTGGTTTCCAAATCAGAATAAGGTCTATTTTGAAATGGCAAATTACTACGCAAAATGGAATTTCCTTTATGTCCAGCTCTGCTAATGACTTAGTGTCGCAGTTTAAATACAAGAAAACTAACTGCCATGTGTTAGCAACACTAAAGGGTCAAACTAGAATTGATGTTGCTTTGTGATGCTCAAATGGGTAGTAAAATGCAATTATTTCCTTCTCGAAATGCCACGATGACTTTTTTCCACTCATTTATACAATATCCTATTACACGCTCCTTAAATGTGCAGAGGAGAGGCACTCCAGTGAAATATCCCTGCCATGAGATCCCATGAAAACTCAAACTTATCTGCAGTATAAATATTTCTCTCTCTTCTAGCTCAAAACTTGGTTAATCAGCTATTTTTTTCTTGAGAGCTCACAGATTTTCTTTCCTACTCAAACTGAACTTAGGAAATATATTTAAGCAGAGCTATGAAATACTCAAGATTCAAGGTCACATTCCCCAGAAACTAGAGAAACCAGCACTACGTATGAAGAATGCCAATGTGATTAGTGCTAAACAGTGCAGAGCACACAAACATATTATGCACAACGTGACATCTCCAACACCATCATTAACTGATGCTATAAAACAGTCATACTCCCCTCACACCTGTGCTGACCAAGGCTTATAGAAGCGCTGGAAGCCCATGGCATCGCTTTGATAAGCAGATGTGCACATTCTGAATGGAAAGTGAGCAAATGTTTTGTTCTCAGGGGGGACAAAATCTCTCCACACAGTGCACTGCTCAGTGCCCACAATATTTCCAGACCAGGCTCTTCAAGTGTCATTAAGGTGAGAGACATCCTGATAAGAAGAGAAGGCGTGATTACTTCTAGAATTGTGATACCAGCTTTTGGTGGTACTATGACCTTTTCAATTGATTAAGGAAAAATATTTATGAATGCAGGCAGTAGGATAATAGAACTTCATTTCCTTTCTCAGCTAACTGATCATGTAAATGGATTTCAAGACAGATTAGAGGAAATGAATATGCATACACTGCTATCAGGCTGCTCTTTATCAGAAAAAAATGCATTAGCAGGTTACAAATACCAGCTCCTGTTCCTCTTGTTTCATATAGCTCACAATAAGGCAGAGAGAGCTTTGAATTGCTGCTTAACTCAACCCAACATCTAGGTTGTCTACAAACAGCCTTTAATTAAGAAAAAGACTGTGAAGGCTGCAGCAGTGTTTTGGTATTAAATCCTAGTTTTGGAGGGAGAGAGAAGGAAGAAGGGTGACAATAGGGCTCCAGCTGTCTGCTAGTCTTTTCTCCCTTCCTCCTGCACCTTGGGTCTCACTGTTGAGAGCCACTTCCACCCCCAGAGTAGGACCACAGTAACACTGTGGGTCAGCACAAGCCAGCTCTTACCGAAGCTGCTGAGAGATTTGCTAACGTCTTCAGAGGAAACTAAACAAACTAAAAACAGCTTGGCTTTTGGGGCTTCAGTTAGTCTTATTTTGCATGCTTTTTGTATGTATGAGACCAGCCATTCAGTTCCATCATGTTTCTGAGAATATTTCCAAAAGGGAACTTCTTCTCCTTTACTTTGCAGTTGTACCTTTCCATTCCCCATCTCAACCTGCTTAAGTAGTTACTCCTATCTGATAGCATTACTTCACTATTCACATTAAAATATTTTTCCTCCCTCCTCCTTCCATAAATGACTTTCTCAAGCCATGTGTATTAAATTGTCCTCATTTGTTCACATGCTGCTATCCTTTCAATAAATTCTTTGCATTCAGTTCTGTTCCCATGGTATTGAAATACATACAGATACAAATAAACATTTATACATTTACTTCATTTTTTTAAAAAAAGCTTACAGTTGTAACCCCCATGCTGAAGAACTGAAGAGGCTTTGTGTTGAAGTTTGGTGAGACACTGATCTCAACTGTGCCATTCCTTGTCCTAAAGAAATCACTGCTTTAACAACAGCACACATCTCATGACTAATTTGTCCTGCAGGAATCTTACCTGTGCTACCACTCTCTGCTCACCGCCATGGGCTATACCTTTAATGAAGCATTGGTGCTGGCAGAGGCTTCTTTCCTCACTCACATCTATGTGAAGCAGATAGGAAAGCCAGAAGCACTCGATCCATTGTAACCATGGAAGAGAGTGCAAAAGATGGAGTATCTCATTTGCTGGCCATATCTACTTCAGCAGGATCCTCCTTGTCAGCTGGGAGCTTGTTTTACAAGGGGTGAATGCCAGCACATCATGAAGGCTAGTGGGCAATTTCCAGATAAAATGTTTTTTTTGCTCAGAAAATACTGACTCACTGAAAATAAAACTTTCGTTGTGTGTGCCAGCTTCAATGAAATACTGATTGGTAAAGGGTTCTCTGCAGGAGTATAGGATTTCTTCTCAAAACTGCAAACAGAGGACCAACTCTTAACAGATAAAAAGATGAGTCTCAGAATGACATCTAAGATGAGAGAGGCCTGGGGCTCTGTTCCTTGTTTCATGCAGATGCTGCGCTCAAAGCACAGAAACTCACAAGTGCAATAGATGGAAAATGATGAAATGATATCTGGAATCCAAATCTTTCATTTTCAATGGCTTATCAGCTTCATAACTTTGCACTCAATAGGATCCAATAACTATTTTCACCATGATAATGTATGTGGAATGTAATTTTTCAGTGCTACACAAACATGTGTTAGTGCTACTTTGGTAGTTTATGCATTAGAATCAAATATGCATGCCTGACTGGCTCTGTAACATACTGTTAAAATAAAGAATATTTCTAAATGATTGGTATAAATCCAACAGCATTAGGCCCCTCCAGCACTGTTCTGCTTATTTACTGTGCAGTCTTTATAGAGATGCAAAGCACAACTTGATAGAAAATAAAATCTGAAACTTCTCTCTCCTTCTAATATACTTTTGACATGTGCTACTGATGTGTCAAATGTAGAAATTTCTGCTAAGTGGCTTATCCACTGCTCCTGTGGCCTCACAGCAGTTTACCAGATCATCTCTACAGGACATTTATGTATGATTATGGCACATCATAACAGGCTCTGGGATGACAAAACTCTCCTGGTGAGCATCCCATCTTCAGTCCTGTCCTCCTGCAGTAGGAACGGTATGGCAATGGGACTAGATGGAAGAGACTGGGAATTCTTGACCGGAGTCTCAAAGGGTATCCTGCAAAGATATTTTGCTGCAACAACGATTTTTATTGCTTTTGTTGTTACATTCATTGAATTCACATAAGTGAGTCAGAGATTAATTTTCTTATGTGGCTAACAACCTCATGCACTGGAGAGATGTACAGTATTGTTTCTGTTAACTTGCATTAGGCAGTAGGATTATAGTCATGAGATAGGTTGAACTGCCTGTTCAGGAGAAAACAGACACATGGCAGAATCCAAAGCTTGGACAGAATGGGACAGTCTAAATAGCTAATTCTTGACTTCAGCAAGGATTTTGACACTGTCTTCTGTAACATCCTAGTAGGTAAGCTTAGTAAGTATGGGATAGGTGAGTGGGGGGTGAGTTGGGAGTAAGTGGACTGCAAACTGGATGACTGGCTGAGCTCAGAGTGTTCTGATCAGCAGCACAGAGTCTCATTGGAGGCCTGTTGCTAGCGGTGTTCCCCAGGAGTCCCCAGTTCCCCTCAGTCTGGTCTTGTTCAATGTTTCACCAATGACCTGGATAAAGTGATAGAGTGCATTCTCAGCAAGTTTGCTGACGATAGCTGGAAAGAACAGCTGATACAGCAAAAGGCCGTGCTATCATTCAGAAGACCCAAACAGGCAGGACAGATGGGAGGAGAGGAACCTAATGAGATTCAACAAGGGCCTGTGGAGGAGCAACCACACACATCAGTACACATAAGGGGCTGACTGTACAGAAAAGAGCCTGGATGTTCTGGTTTAACAACAGGTTGCCCATGAGCCAGCAATATTGCCCTTGTGTCCAAGAAGGCCAGTGGTATCCTGGGGTGCATTAAAAAGAGTGTGGATAGCAGGCCGAGGGAGGTGATCTTCTCCCTCTACTCTGTCCTGGTGAGGCACATCTGGAGCACCATGTCCATTTCTGGGCTCCCCAATTCCAGAAAGACAGCAAACTTCCACAGAGAGTTCAGCAGATGAAGATGACTGGGGCCTGGTGCATCTCCCTTATGAGGAAAGGCTGAGAGAGCTGGCACTGTTCAGCCAGAAGAAGAGAAGGCTAAGGGGAGACCTTATTAATGCTTATAAATATCTGAAGTGTGGGAGTCGATTGGATGTGGCCACGCTCTTTCTAGTGGCACAAACTGGAACACAGGAAGTTCCATATGAACATGAGAAAGCACTTCTTTACTGTGAGGTAAACCCTACGATTTTCTAAAAAAAAAAAAAAAAAAAAAAAAAAAAAAAGTAAAATGTATTGCAGTCATAGCGCTGATGGAGCTTAGACATGTAATCCCCACTGATGACCTCCTGTTTATACTGCACCTTTTATCCAGATGGATTCGAAAGAAATACACAAAACTGTGTTTGTGTATACAAGACCTCACCCAGCACAAGCCTGTAGGTCCCTCAGGAATGGGGCTCTGCAGCTGTTTAAACAGTGCACAGACATACCCAGCAGATTGGAGGGCCTTCAGGCTGAGGCTGGAGCAGCAGCTTAGGCCCAAGCCCATTAATCCTCCTGAGTATTTGGCTACAGAGATATAGGAAACCGCCAGCTTCACAAAGGTTCTTGGCTGCTGGCACATTTAACATCTTTCTTCCTCTTTTTGTGTCCTAGTTCTGAATTCAGAGAAGTAGCAGTCTCCTTAGAGATGACTTGGAGTTAGGCTCCTCAGAGCAGATTTCACTGCTGTCTCCTTTTAATCTAGGAAGTACACAGAAAAAGCCATCTTTGGCCCTGTATAATCTGTATTTTTTAAATAGACATTAGGTACATTGGAATTTAGAGAGGATGCATGCCTTCCCTATGCTGAAGTCAATGCCCAGCTTCATTTAGTATTTGTGGCATTAACCCATCCCCTGCAGCTGAGGTACCAAAGCAAAATATCCAAGTCACCATCCCTGGAGGTTTTTAAGAACTATGTAGATGCGGCACTTAGGGACATAGTTCAGAGGGCATGGTGGTAATGAGTTGATGGACTAAGTGATCTTAATGGTCTTTTCCAACATTAATGACTCTATGAAAGCAGTTTTTTATCAGTTAGCTGTTCGCAGTGCAGCAGAGTTACACATTACTTTGGTGCTCATTCTGGTTTGGTAGTTTCAAGAGCTTAAGCACTGCTGGATATGTGCAGAACTATAGTTCTGGATTTAGACTTAAGCTTGTCTGCATTTCTCTTTGAATTCTTGAGTGAGCTAGAGATCTAATTCTAGAAGAGATTTCACAATGAACTAAGCAAATCTGGCCCTCCATTTTGCATTAAAAAACCCATATATTTTTTAAAAAAAGAAGAAACTAGAAGCCTGAGCCAGAAACAGTACTGGGAAGAATGGTGTTCTCCTAACCCAAATCCATGTGGGAATTCTCAGCAGGACCTTTCCCAGGGAGCTGTCACTGATGTTTCTCCTTCAAGAAGAGGGAATATCTGTCTCCTAGCAGCTATCTGTCTACTTTTGAAGATATTAAAGAAAAGCAGGCACTTCCAGGCCTTCATTCTTCTGAGCAAGCTTAGCTGGGGCAGGATACGATTTAGAAGAGAAAAAAAAAAAGTTTTGTAACTAGGCACATTCAACTCAGTCACTGGAGACAAGACAGCACATTCACAACTCACATTCACAACTACACATGGTGGGCTGAACTACCTTCTCATCTCCTTTCAAAGCAAAGACCATCTCCACTGACCACACCAGTCACTTAGCAACCTAGATCACATTCAGACACATCCTGGACTCAGCTATTGGTCTGGACCCAAATCCTACCCCTACCTGAAGGCTGAGATGTATCATGGGCTGTTTCTCCTCAATCATTATAAAGGAATCACTGACAGCTAAGGGGAGTTTGGAGGTGATCTGGTAATCCTATCATATTAGAGTCTGTACCTGCACTCTACTACTTCTCACATTAAAAACACTTCTTGCTGTATTGCAAGGTTCTTCTGACAACCTCTTACTTGCAAAGGCCCTGCCCGGTCTTTGCTCCCAAAGACCTAGCTGCAAAGAGACAGCTTTGTGTGCAGACAAGGTGTAACACATAAGAAGGTTAAGGAGCTTGTTAATGAAGTGATCCTGTAAGGTCAATCTTGTAATCATACAAACAGAGCTACTGAACTCACCAGAGCCACCAAAGGAAGGAAGGGAGATCAGCCCCTGGAGCTCATTTAAATTAAGATTCCAGTTCTCACTGCATGTTTCCTGGTGTTAACAGCACTTTGCATGGGCTCATGTTAGCAAATGGGGACATAGTTACACACTTTTGATTAAACCTAAACAGAATTCGACAGTGCAACCTTTTCCTTATGTTAGAAATCTACAGCTGTGTGCCAAATATGCAAGATAAAAGAATACAACAGAACTGAAATAGTATAAAGATATGTTACAGAAAGCATACATTTTTATAGCAACATATTTTTTCCAGTTGATTCCACCCAGTCCAGCTCTCTTCAAATAATTGTCATTAATCAAATACAAATACAGGCCCCTTGGGTCCAACTCAGACTTGAAGCTAAACACATGTGTAAGTATTTGTTGGTCTGGAGTCTTAGTTTGTTGCAATATTATTGAAAAACATTACAGAATACATTTTTTCCCCTCCATCTTCCCTCCTCCTACCCAACAAATCAAATTACAGAGGTTTTAATCTAATCATTTTGAAAAATGTTTTCACATATGAAATGTAGTCTTACCCTCTTCAATCCCCCCCGCCCCCCAAGAAATAGAAAGACAGAACAAATCTGCTTTTTCCATTGTCAGCAGCAGATACAGTCAAGAATTTTGCTTTAAATCTTGCAGATGGACAGCAACTCCAGAGCCACACAGTGCAACAGTTACGGAGGAATCGAGTAAGCTTGTTAGGTGTTGGCTCACACAAGTCAAGGGAAGCAGGAGCAAAGGTTCAGGTAGTCTGCTGCTCCCTGAGGCAGTTCCTCCAAAGACACAAGAGATACAGCAGCCTTTCAGCAAACAACAGGCACCTGGATTTGGCCTCAGAACAAGCACTTCAAATTTGGCCAGCCTGTATGCTCAACTGTTAAAACAGCATCAAAACCCCTCACATCACTGGATGAAATCTAATCAATTTCAGTATGATGTTTTTATGGTTACAAAGACAAGCATTTTGCTTTTCTACTATTCAGTACCTAAAAAGTTATATTCCTGAAGAAAGTTTTGTATATATACATATGCACAGATGTAAACATATGCACACTTATTGTATGTATGCATACATAACATATCCACATATGCACATAGACCCACAGCTTAAAAAGGAAAAAGTCCAAAGCCCAGGAACCCATGGTAACCTGACAGACTCAAAGAAGCCAAGAAAGCAGAAGGAAACACAAAAGCAGAATGTGGCCTTCCCCACTCATTGCAGAGAATCTAGAACCCTTAGCACGACCCCAGGCTGCAATAGCAATCTCAGCCATGTCTTTTGTGGAAGGCTCCTTTCCGCAACACTCTCCAACATTTTGCATTTCTCCTCTCCATGAAAGAGTCTTTGGATATACAAAATCAACTAGCCCTGAACTTACATATTTTTTCCATTCTCTAACATACCATGACACATAGCTGTGTTTCCAGCTCTCCCATTACTTGCTGTAGCAGAAGGATCTTCCATTTCCTTGTCTTTCTGTGATGGACTTTCCAAGGAAACCTATGTTTTGGAATTTGTTCTGAAGTAGTATGTAACATCTGGGAGAAAACAAGGCACGTTTATGCTTCAGTCTTGTTCTTGAAAAAGTGTTTGCCCTGAGAATGTTTCAGTGGAGTAAACTTCCCACCTCCCCTTTAGAAACACATTAGCTTGAAAGAGAGCATGCAGATTTCTAGAAAAACAACAAATGAATTTACAGATTTACATGGTACCTTTTCCACACACCTTCTGCAAAACTCAGACATTAACAGAATGACAGATGAACTACTCAGGTTCTTTGAGATCAAGGAGGAGGCGCTCTAGGAGGAAAGAATGCACAGAGGCCAAGGGTCAAGGTATGCCTCAAAAGTTCTCGGTTATCTATTTCACCATGAACCAAATGCAAAAACAGAAATAGACTTCTTAATTCCACCCTTTTTCTTCCCTCTTCTTGTAGTAGGGGGATTTGCTTAATTCTTTACAGCTGACCCAGGCCTTCTACCCCTGACAATCTTTGTGTTAAGTTTACGGCATGCAGCTGCGGTCCTTCTGCTCAGGGCAAGAATGTTAACCCTTCCCCTGACAATCCTTGAACTGGTTATTATACGCAGTCCATCAGATGAATCTGATTTGAGACACCACCAGATGGTTGTTATTTAGGTGAAAGCAGACCCAAATAGAATAATAGTCCAAAATACTATTGGGTCAGTTACTGAACTACTGATTTGTGATTAGTAGTTGGAAAAAAGAAATATGTTGGCATGAAGAAGGGGCATAGAGCAGAACGCTGAGTTTGTCAGTCCCTTTGCACTCCTCTTCTTGAAGAGCTTTCAAATCTAAGCAGAAAGCTTTTTCTGCCATCAACTATCTTGTTGGGAGGCTTGGGTCGGGTTTTTTTAAATGAGCTGTTCTGAAACACAAACTTTCTTAAGGAAAGGTTGAACATAATTCACAGCAGAGCCAGAAAACGAGAGCCAACCTTCCACTGGCACTTCTGCATCTGAAAAGAGAAGAAAATTGACACCTGAAAATGCTGACATTTCGGAAAACGAATCTTAGCCATTTTGAGCACAAGTAGGATGCTGGCAAACAGTGTGACATTGAAGTAGGAGGAATGTAGAAGTACTTACAAAACAAAACAGAGAGGACTATTAAGGAACAAATATATGAGCATTCAGCAGTGCCACAGCTAATTAATTTGTATGACTGTCTTTCAAATCACAGACCGAACCTGGTAGATGCTACTCATCTTTCTCCTCATAACAACTGCACAGATATTAACATTAATGCCTGAAGTAGTCCATTGAAACTGTTGGCTTTATACAGCCTACCTCAAATCAAGATGACTGTTTCCTTTAGGACTGTGGAGATAGTCAATATTTCAGTTGGGAGGCCAAGTTATACACTAATTTGATTCAGACTGAACTGAGTTCAGATTTCCTTTGTATTTGCTTTCCTCACCAAAGTGAAAAACAGAAAAAGCTCTGCCTCACAGAAAATAAAGCAGGCAAATAAGACAAAGGACTGGACTCTGATGCTGTAGAAAAGACCTCCATCATTCCATCCACCAAAACACTACCAAACCGAACCTCTACAGTACAAATAAAAACATCAGCTTCTGTTCCATTCTCTGTCAGAGGTTCCTTTCCTCTTGGAATCACGATCAAACAATGATCATGATCAGCCTATGAGATATGACAGCATGCTGTTTTACCAGCTTCCCCAGCACCTCCAGAGCCAACCCCTCTCTTGCTTCAGGTGAGTGATATCGCCACCTGACCAGTGTGCCTCAACTGGAAGTGGCCCTAGGGAGGTACAGGGAGGATTTCTCCATCCCACAGGACATGCAGTGCAGGTTTTAGTTGTCTCTTTGCCCAGTCTCTTTCCTGTAAACCCAACATCACCCAGTTGTGGTGATGAGGATGTCTGCCTATACAGAGGAGCACTGGAGGCACCAGCTGAAACAGCCTAGGTTAAGCAACCAATACAGTTTTAAAAAAAGCTTTTCCTGCAAACTAGGCATTTTCAACCTGATGTTCTTGAGACAGTTGTTTGTTCCCTGGATCAAACGCATAGACCCCTTCTAGCACTGGGCACCAAGCTAGCTCCCAAGACCCCTCTCTCCACTATTACAAAAGACAGAGTAGCATGACCAATCTTCCAGCAGGCCATCATCTGTTACAAGTTACCAGTAGGATGGGTGAACGCAGCCTAAACACCTCCACAACTGAGGAGTCCTTTTTATGCTGACCTGCTCTCCAGTGTTCTCCACGTTCTCCCTTATATCCTGTCGTTCAGATGCCTTCTTCATTCAAACTAGTTGACAAGCTGCTTAGGAAAGCAAATGATTTCTGAACAATCATATGCTCTACAGATTAGTAGTGCTTTATAACAATTCAGAGAACAAAAAGATATAACAACGTTTGGATTGCAAAAGCAAATAAAGCCCAGACATTATAAGGTTTACATATACTTAATCCAAGCAGAGGACAATTGGAATTAATTTAGTTCTTGCACTTCAATATATCATACATGTATACAAAAGGAATGCTTGCAAATCAAAAACAATTTGCAAGCAAAATAAATAAATAAATAAATAGAGAAGAAACCGAACCCAGAAACAAATCTGCAGCACTCAGTTTGCTCATATGGTGGGTGTATTTTTGTCCCATAATACTAGTCCTGTGGGTTTTTTTCTTTTCTTTCTGTACTTTTGCACCTAATCTGTTCTTTCTAATACTTGAACAAGTTTGGGTTGTTAGAGGGTTTCCTATATAAGAAAACAGCAGAATCATCATCACAGTTCGTGGACCCTTCAACTTAAATAGTATGCATGCATGTTGTTTTCGGAGACACTGTTTTTCATAAGTAAACCCATATACCAAAGTTTACAGAGCTGGAGATTTTGTGGGTCATAGCACAGAAATAATCTTTCTCCCAAACCTGCTTGTTGGTATCAAGTTGTTGGATTTTCATCTCGTTATTTATGGAGAAAGTAACCACAATCTTCCAAGGCTGTCACTGGAGACTACTTCCCCAACTCAGCTGAAAGGTAGTCGTATCTGCGGGCCTGAAATCGCTGCAAGGGTGGAAGGCTTCGGTTTGTTTCTTGAAAGATGGGATTATAATGGAAAATAGTGTTAGGTTAAAGAAATAGCACTGGTGGTATAACTTGGCAGAAAAATAAAGGATGTCCAAACAAAAGGGTTTGAATTTCTGAAAAAATAATTTTTGTTTTGTGCCAGCACTGTCTGGACTGAGGGGAAAAAAAAAAAAAAAAAAAAAAAGATTTACACCTTTTTTGAAACTTGAACCCATTGCCTGAAGTATTTAAGAAAAGTCAGAATCCTAAGGAGTAAATTTCTTGGGTTGCCGTTTCCAATGAGTAAGTTTGATAAATAAAACTTAATTTTTACATCTGCCATGGATTCTGGGCTATGATTAATAGCTTTAGCGTTGTGGCCAGTAGCCAATGTATGTATGTGATTACAGCAATCTTAAATATAGTACATTTTGAATAAATATGCCACATAACAGTATAAGAAACACCCCCTGCATGCCTGGAAACAAAACTTTGTCCCAGTGTCAAGTATTAAATCCTTATGAGAGTTAAACAGCACAGAGATCATCAGGCAGGCTGACAAGAACACAGGGTGCTGCTGGCATCAGCTCAAATTTGGGAGCTCAGTCACTGAAACACTATTTCTGTCCATTTCGTTTCAGCTGATTTGCTGCATTATGGTTGTGGGGAAAAAAAAAAAAAAAGTTAGTTTAAAAATTAGAGTTGTGTAACTCAGGTTTCATGAGCTGTACAATTTTCCTCTCCTCTTCAAAGGGCAGCATGCTCTCACCTGTGCTGACAGCAGCAGAAGGATAACAGAGAATCACCAAACCATTGTATGTCCACCACAGAATTACTCATTTCATAGAGTCCTGCAAGGAAAAAATTACTGGGATTTCAGAGGAAACACAGAACATCTTTAAAATCCCTTTATCTCTGGGACAGGAAAATTCTCTTCCACCTCTCACCTTACCTTTGTGCTTTTACCCCTTCAGCAGCCTTGCTGCTGCTCGCACTCCCTTCAGCATCTCCATTTCTCTTCTCTGCTGAAGAAAACTGATTGGCATGAGCAGCATATGCACAAGACAATCACTTTTAGGTAGCAGCAGCAGAAGTGGAAGCGCCTGGAATTTCAGAGCTTAAATAGGGCTTGTTCAAGCCAATCAGTAATTTTAGCTTTAGTACTGGCTATCGGGGTCTTAACAACTTTTTAAATGAAAACTTGCTCCGTGCACCTGCCTTTTGTGCAACAGGTTTCAAGCTCCTGAGCTCCATTCGTCAACCCCCTCACTTTACAAAGCGGAAGATAGACTTGCAGTGCTTTTAGGATGTCTTTATTCTAGAGCACCACATCCGTTCTTTAGTAGAAAACTCAAACATCAGCTTCTTAGTTCCACAGAACTGTTCAGGACAGAGATTTTTTCAGATAGATACTCAACATCAGCTCCAGAACAGAAATTCAACAGAAATCCTGTTTTCTATAGGGAGGGAGAAGGAAGCTGTTAACAGCTGTCCTCTGCCTGCCTCCAAATGAGCCAGGTTTCACCTGCTGTCATTACATCCCTTGCCTAATTACATTCTTAATCACTTCTAAAAGCAGGGCTCACTCTGCTCTAAGTAGGGAACTCCAAGCCAACATTAAGCAGTATTGACATCCAGTGGAGAGTTAGAATAATTACAGGCATGCAGATAACTGAGTGCAAGAGTCCTGTTTAAATTCTTAGTTCAGCTCAAAGAGAGCAGTCTATTTACCTTAACCTAAAGGTATGATCTTCCTAGAAGATACAAACGAACCTTATCATCTTCTCTTTGTTAGGAAAAATTGGAGTAACATTATATACACATTCTACTGTTTCTTTCTTAAGGGACCTCTTTGCGTGTAGCTGCCTTTCCTCCCACAGTTCTGTTATAGCTGTTAAAATTGATGCCTGGGTTGCAGACGTTGTTGCTTTCTTCCAGAAATAAGATATCAAAATGTGTGTCTGATTGTTTTCCAAGACAAACCTGCCTCTAAAAGCAGTATTATAAGGCAATTTACGGATATGGAGTCTCAGGCTTTATCATGATTCCTGAAGATTAGAGAAGATGGATATACATGAATCACAGAAGAGTTTTCTCAGTGCTGTGGATGCAGCGTGCAAATTGCAGCAAGGGAAGAATCAGTATAAGATTTGGAGATTTTGGTCATTATCTCATCAACACTAGTCTTAGAATTTAGTAACCTCCTCTGATCCTGATAGACTCATGACTCATGTAATAAAGCTTTAAAGTTTAAAACATTCATTTTCTCCTGCAAAATCAATTGACTACTCATCATAAAACTAACAAGTTGTGAGTTCGCAGCAATCAAAAGCTGAATAACTTCTGATAAAAGTGGTGAAAATCAGGTAAAAATCAGAAGACAGAAAGAAAAAAGAAAACCCAAACTATACCAAACCTCTGTCTATACCACTGTCTTCTCTTTCACTGTCTTCTGTTCACTCTGGGAACACTGGAATGCCAGTTATCAGTGGTAGAAAACAGAGTCTGCAGAATGGTCCTACAAAGCTGCAGAGAGCAGGGTGTCCAAGTGTCCAAAAATGCAGATCTATGGGAGTGTGGTGTATCCCTCTCCAAGTGTATCCTTGGGAGAGATGCTTTTTTAGATGCTTTAAAGGCATCTGGCAGTATCTACATGCCATTAGTATTAGACTGTCCCCTGAGTAATTAACAATAGAAGCATCCTAAGGGATTGCTGGACGGGGAAATCTCTGGCTTACACTCAGTACCTCCCTCTGTCCAGGTGACTCTCCTGCAGCTCTCCACAATGGTGACCTGAATGTAACTCACCCGAGCCCAAGACATTTGCTGAGATTTATTTTCAAAAGCTTGGTCACACACTGCTGAAGTATGCATCCACCTTGCTTGAGATGCCAAAAGCATTGCCATCAGGAGCACCTGCCTCACAAAAGATCCTCAGATCAGAGCCTCCTTGAGGTAACACTGCATGCAGTGACGAGTAGAGAGCTGCCTGCAGTCATCAAACATGGGTATATGACAGACCCCAGAGATGCTTGAGGAAGTCTGCTTATAACAAACATCCAGCTCCCAGGCGGTGCAGCAAACAGTGTAGGTAGGTAGCGTGTTTCAAATAGACAGAAAAAGCACACAAAAGACAGTTTTACAGTACGATATCTGCCTGTATGTGTGTAAAACACCACTGTTTTTGTGAGATCAAGGTAACAGCAGACATTTTTGCTGGTAACTGTACACATGCTGCCACTAATTCTCATGCTGTAGCCATCTCATAGGTTAAGTTAAGGTATCCAGTTAATCATTCTCTCTTGCTACCTCCCAGGCTGATTCACTTGCATAATTTAATTGCTCCACCTGCCCTTTAACTTAGGGTTTCTCCTTGTCACACAGAAGGACACTAATTAGTCCCTACTCTCAATAATGTCTACTCTTTCTGCAAAAGAAAATAATTCTGTTTAATATATTCATTAATTTGTCCTCAGTCCATAATTACTGTTGATTTTCCCGGTTTGTCTTGTTTCTATTCTGATTGCTCTTGACTTCTCTCAATTAGCTGATTACCCTGGGATCTTTCCCAGTATGAATGACAGGAAATGCACTACAAAGACCTGTACTTAATAGATTTTCAGGTCTCTGATTAATTTGTTATGTTTCCAAGGAAAACATTGCAGGAAGCCACAAATTACAGGGTTTATAAAACAAGTACATAAAAGTGTGTACATGAGACTATTTAAAAAACAACAACAACAACAACAACAGAGATATTTGAGAAAGACCAGCAAAGAATGTTCAATTTCTAAGCACAAATCTAGCTGTACTACACCAGCTATTTTTTAATGACAGGCACACTAACTGACTAGTAGGAACATCCTGGTGTTTAACAACCGAAGAGGTCTAGATCACTTCTGACAGAGCCATGCCCAAGTGCTGTCCCTCCAAACCAGCTCACAAACTGTCACCATCCAGGAGAATGTCCATCATGCTCTGCTTGTTTAGTTTACTCCCTTCCTTCCTTGCTGGTGATATTCTCCAGCTTTCTGCTGGCACTGGGTAGGAAGGAGCTGCTTGCAGCTCCCACATCAGGTTGCAGGTCAGTGCCATGTGCACACCATGAGGAGAGGCAGCAGCACAGGAGCCAGCTTAGTACACAGCGCCTGTGGGGTGTCATGGAATCTAGCACAGTGTTTCTTATGCATTGTTGAGAATTTCTTAAACCAATCACTGTGTTATAAGAAGACTTTATCACACAGGCATTTGTGCTGATACTCTGGCATCAGGGCCAAGGGATAAGAGGTACTGACAGCTTCCTTACTGTGCAAATGTAAGGGGCTATATACAGCTCTTTACCTCACACCACCCAATAAACACATGGTATTCTTGTTTGTATGTTTGCTTGCTTTTAATGACACATCTGAATCCCATTGCCTTCAAAGTAAAATGTATAACCAGGACCAAATCATTCTGCCTGACTCTACATACTGATTTTTTTTCAAGATGTGCAGATGCTTACTGAGCTTACTGACGTCTATTCTTCTTTGCCTTAAAACTTGTGCTTGCATAACCACTGTTAGAAATGGGTGGTAGTCTCACTCTGCAATCAGTTCTTTTACAAAGTTCTGAATCCATTTGTAGTTGTTACAGATTTTTGTTGTTGTTGTTGTTGTTTGTTTGTTTACATCAGTACCTAATGTGAGTAAACCTGGAAACTTGCCCATTTGTCCCTATCATTGAAAATCATCTCTGTTATTAATAGGTTGTTGTGTTGAGTCAAATGCAAGTGTTATATGGAGTCACAAGACTCCACATCCTGGAGATTTAAGATAAAGATGAACAATCATGAAATAACTTCCCAATTCAGTGTACGTAAGCTTCAGAGTGGATCCATATGGCAAGCAGGAGATGTCATTCACAAAAGCTAACTTCTAAACCATCCCACTAACCTTTGGTTATTCACTTTAGTTCTGGACACTGGAGGTGATTTATGGGTTCTGTTTTTAGTCCCTCTTTTGTGACCATCCATCACCTTTTCAATTCTTGTGAGACCTCATTAATTCCCCAGTACAATTGTCCAGAGATTTCCTAGAGCTGGAGAGTTAGATCCTTAATGATGTTGCAGAACAAGGTTTTGTTCACTATAGCTTCTTATCCCCTCAAAACCAAGAACCACAGACTTGCCTTAGATCTTAACATTTTAAATTTTCATCAAAAAGAAAGAATTGAAGACAGTACTCCTGACCTCTCCCATTCTTATCATAAATCCTCATGTCTGATAAATGCTTAGCCTCCTTTTTCTTTCATGTGCCATACATCTAAGATGCCAGAAATAAACGATTGTTCCACCCCTCTCTTCCCAGACTGTTGTAAGCTCTCAGAGCATTTACAAAATGTGTGAGAGCTGCCATCTCTACACCTAGATGAGGATTCAGGATGCTGCCAGGTACTCTGTCTGTTCTAGCTGAAATAATCAAATGCCATTTAATCAGGATTCATTTAGAGACCATACAAGCAGTGCAACTTTCCCTTTGTGGATCTTTGTAAAGAATATTTGAACTTATGCTCAACTAACTGGGATAACTGGGATGCCTTCTCAGCCTCAGACGCATGTTCCACTAGAGCACACAACGTCCTATTTGAGTCTCTGGTCTTTTGCTGCTTAAAAAGAGTGTTTCCTGCTGTAAGAATGTTTTTGCAGGATGTAACCTCTTGCCTATGCCTACATCAGTAAATAGGAAACCAGCAATGCAGGCTCACACTCTGGTTCAGCACAACAGCACTGAAGCATACAGTGCAGTGACTGCTGGTGCTCTCACACCTGCGCCCCAGGTCTGTTCCCAGTGACATCTCTGCTTTGAGAGGGCCGTCAGTTCGGGGCTTCAGACATCACTGGTGCCACGCCAGCTGGCCCTTAGAGCAAAGAATGTGCCCTGGCATGTTCCAGTTAGTGGTGTGGGCTCTGCCTCTCAGACAGCATCAAAATATTTATTAAAAGTTATATCAGATTTATGGTTTCAAACAACTTGTTTATCTGTATTCTTTCCAAAACCTAATAGCCGGAAAGATGAGAATGCATTATGTGCTCCAGATGAGTCCACAGCCCGAATTAGTGGGACCTTGCAGTACTAGCCCCACCTATATTTTTTGTAACAGAAAGGATAAAAGGTTGTTTGCAGCTGATTTGGTTACAGTAATTTATTGGCTTATCCTAACCTCCTGTATTTGGATGAGGTGACTCACTCTCTACCAATTTCTCGCTATGCACCAGGGAAGAACATAGCTGTTAAACATAGATACTGCATGAAGTTTAGACAACTGGCTAAAGACTGCTAGAAAAGCACTGGAGTAGGCTCCCTGGAGGTGGTTGAGTCCTGGATGTGTTTAAAAACCGTTTGGATGTGGTGCTCAGGGAAATGATTTAGCAGAGGGTTGTTAGAGTTAGGGTAGTATGGTTGGGTTGCGGTTGTACTTGATGATCTTTAAGGTCTTTTCCAACCTGAGCAATTCTATGATTCCATGAAAAGGAGTTTGCAGGTTTGTGTCCATAAAGTAAGGAAGGATACCTGCTGCTGCTATTATGGTGGGATACATTTTCAGCAGCAATTTAGCAATGGCCCTACTGCTCCCTCAGCAAGCCCAGGCTCGATACTCAGTGGTACTTGTGATCATGTTCTGCTTACTTGCTCAAAGTGACCTGCTAATTTATCAGAATGAGCGGAGTGAGCAAAAGTCTCCTTCACACTCTGTTAGAGGTTGTTCAGAACAAAGAGGCTTCTGTGCTTCTCATATGTGAGGCACCTTGTTAAAATTCTCCTCAAGAGCTGCAGCTATTACTAATTAAACTTCCTTACCATCAAAGTAGCCACATAAATCAGCCACACAATAATAGTTCTATGAAAAATACTTTATCAAGCCTTCTGAACACACTTTAATGCAGTGCCATTGAAAAATAGCAGGAGATCAACAACTTTATTTCCTTTTGTCAAATGCTAAACCAACCACTTAGGTGAAAAGCAACTTTGTTTTGATGCCTACAGATGTGATTCAACCAACAGCCTTGAATACAGTGTGATAAATTCAGCTTCTGACAAAGACATAAGTATATGCAAGTGGATTCAAAGAATATCTTCTTATTCTGGAAGACCCACATCTTGCTGTCAAATACCAGTCCTAGAGGCACTGCAGTACATGCTGAAATGAACATGCATGTGATATGTTTGATCATATATCTGACCGATGCTACTTTTAATCATCTTTATTGGTTGTTGCAGCCCCCTTTCTGCCAGTCGCATGTTGTTTTTTGTTGTTGTTTTTTAATTCACTGTTGCTAAAGACCAAAACGATATAGTTTTTCTGTAATACCCAGTTCTGAAGAGTTTCTGATTCATACCTCCTTGGAACCAATGTAGTATTTAAACTTACATTTAATTTTACCCTGACTTTTCTGTGGGCTGACCACTTCATATCTTAGTCCTGAACATAATTATTTTTCTACTTCAGATTCCCACTACATGCATTTCTTCTCCTTGTTCTGACCTGTTATATATTGTTGATATCTTCAAGTTCTCTCTCAAGAAACTGGGATATAAATTAAGTCATGAAAAACCATAACAGTTTAAATATGCCCAGAAGTGTTTTACCTACCTCTGCTTAAGAGTCAAGTAGTAGAATGAGAAATTGAAGATGACTGAGATTGCTTTTTCTTTCATCTTGATTAATGTCTTTTGCCACTTAACAGAGATCAAGGCAGCTGGCCCAGTTTCTTGGCTGCAAGACACATAAAGTGTCTTAATTTTCTCTGTTACCTATTTTTCATATGATGACAGTGTCTGCATCTTCTGGGACTTTACAAAGAGGACACATATGCAAAATCATCCAGTGGAAAGTGTAACATTGTCTTGATTTAAGGATATGGCATCTAGACAAGAGCCATCTAAATTAACAGGGAAGCATCTATTTCTAGCCTGGTTCTGTGTAAGAAAGTAGAAGTTGAGAAATACTCTAGTGAGAAAATTCTTTAAAGATCTACACTCTGGTATAATATTACTGAATGAAAGCTTAGCCTGTGTGAAATAATGTCAACATTGCTGCTGATTTCCATCAGCCCAGGGCTGCTTCCAAGATCTTCAACAGAACAAAGAATTTAAAGCTTGGAAAATTTTTTTAAATAAGAAAAATGGATATTTGGAGGCTACTTCTGTATATAGTCATGCCAGCAGGTGAGGAGGAGGTCAGAGCTATTCAGTGAATGGAAAAATTATGCATGGAAAAGAAGAGGCTGTTTCACAGCTCTCAGGGATACACTGGAACTTTATTGATGAACACACAAGCTATTGAGAAGTAAACTTCTTCCTGCATATGGAAAAAGTAGGTGTGCTTTGGAGAGAGAAGCACTGAATAGCACAATCTTCTTACTGATAGAACTGCTGAAATCAGCACTTGTCATTTCTGGAAAGCGTAGTCCCACGGCTCACAAAGCATAAACGTCCAGTTTACCCTTGAGCAATGACATAACCTCACTGATTGCAAATGGGCTTTATCCATTGCTGCCTTCAAAGTCCTTGCATCTTCCATGAGAAATTCCTTCAGATCTGTCATATGGTTGACTGGAAATGCCTCAGAATCATAGAATCGTTAAGGTTGGAAAAGACCACTAAGATTATGTAGTCCAATTATCATTACCACCATGCTCACTAACCATGTCCCTCAGTGCCACATCTACATGGTTCTTGAACACCTCCAGGGACGGTGAATCCATCACCATCCTGGGCAGCCTGAGCCAATGCCTCACTACTATTTTGGAGAAGAAATTAGATCAAAAGAGAATGTGAGCCTCCTTCTGACTGTGCCTGAGGGTCTCTTTACTTCTACACCAGTGAAGGAGTTCTCCACCTACTTTTCACACACTTAAGTTGGTCATAGATCTCTGTCTCTCTCTATTTGATGAACTTTCCAGAATATACATGATCTGTCTATCACTGAAATAAACCAATTAGTTCAACAGATGGAGAGCAGTATTCAACAAGAGAGCTTATTAGTCTTGTTTCTTCAAGAAACTCAGTTACAAATGTTTCCTTTTTACTGCATTGAGAAATAAAATATCCTAAGAAGAGCTTGCATTCTCAGTTTTTGCTCACCTGTCTTATCAGCAGGCTGCAGATCACAGCACAAAGCCTGCCTATGCAGCATACAACAAGAAGTTGTCCATCCTTCTGCACAGCACACACCAAGCCTGGCACAAAGTGAGACCTGCAGCCACTGCTGCTGCCTGCACCCAGCTTCTAAAAAGTTTTGCAGCGTCTCAGATTTCTCTTCAATAGCTCTGATTTTACCACTCTGCAGAACAGAGGATGATCAAAGGAATAACATCTCTTTGAAAAGAGATGCGATTAGTCCCTGAGAGAGGAAAAAGTCTCTCAGCAAGACTTGTGCTGTGTGGAGGAAAAAGCTGGGCTGCACGCCAGAGTGCTGTTAATTCTACCTGGAAACAGATTAAATTCTGGGTCATCACTCAGGACGTGGAAGTCTTTTGCTCCTTCCACATTTTTAGCAGGGCTCTGGAGTTTTTGGCAGTGTTTTGCTCATTGTGCTCTATAAAGCAGTGTTAAATACTGCACAGTTATATTCAGGAAACACCTCTAAGTCCCCTAATGTCAATTAGCTACTTCCTCTGCAAAGTCGTAAGCAGATGCAGGAGAGCCACTCTCCAGGAATACATTTGCTAACAGGTGCACTATTAGGAAGGAAACAAGTTATTTACATTAACAGAAAGTTCCTTTCAAAATTGCTCATCCAGTGCTTTCTGCCTGCTGCTGGCCCTGCTGCTGCCTCTCACTTTTCACCCACACATGTTGGATAATTAGGGGTTCAAACGATGCATGAAGGGGCTCTGCTTCCAGTGACTCATATCTTCAGGGATTATCCAAGATTACCAGAAGGCTTATGATTCCCTCTGGCCCAGAGGAGAAGCTGTCTGTAACACATTGGTCTTCATAGACGCCATAAGATTAAAATTACAAGGACTGCTGACAGTAATGATAAATTACAGCAAGCCAGACCTTCAGCTGGTATAAACAGGGGCAGCTTCGCTAAAGGCAGCAGAGCATAGTTATGCTATACCAAATCAATGATCTGGCCTGCTGCAAACAACTGCTGCACAATGGCCTTTTTTCCTTCCCAATATAGCCCAGTTTCTTTCTCACCATGCATTCTCTCTAGGTGCAAAGGGTCAAGAACACTTTTTTTGCCTAGGTTGAGATCATCGGACATATGGATTTACATAAACATAAATCAGAATCCCAGGCTATGCTGACCTGGATCTGATTTTCAGTGAACTCTCTTTTAGCATGGGACTTACAACCACACATTTGTTTTCAACCTTTGCATTATAATAACCCTCATGCTCAAGCTGTACACCAAATCAATCCAGATCCTGGATGATGTTCTAATACTAAGAAAACATCCCTATTTCTAGCGCCACGGTCAATGGGTAATAAAGCCATTTCCATCTTCCATAATTGGAAGAGGTTAGTTGTACAAAATACATTAGAAAACAGGAATTCTGATGAAAAATCAGTATTTGCAAGAATGTGTGTTACAGAACTTGGAATAAATTGGTGTGAAATGAGGCAGCTTTACATGAAAAATGCACTGTGCTGTGGCAGAACTGGACATTATGTCTTCATCTGTTTTCACAAATGTAGTGGATTAAGACAAACTAAATGCTTGTACTGGTCTCAGGTTACAAGCTGGAGATCCCCTACATGTGCATACAAGAGATTTGAAGATATTTTTAGAACTTGAGGATGAGTAAATCTGCTGGCTCAGTTGGACCAAAAGCCTTCCAGAGGTAGCAATGGGTACACAGAACAAGCGCACAGATGCATCTGTTACCAGTTCTGTGCAACGTCCAACGTCCTTCAGATCAACATGGATGTGATTCTGTTGGATAACTCTTCCTTTTCCCATTAGGGACAGCCAACACATGGATATATCTCGCCCCATTTGAAGTATCCTAGCACACTGTATGCTCAGCGAATAGAGTCATGGTATATTGGATCTATGCCATATCTGTATATCTATATCTATCTATATCTATATCTATATCTATATCTATATCTATATCTATATCTATATCTATATCTATATCTATATCTATATCTATATCTATATCTATATCTATATCTATATCTATATCTATATCTATATCTATATCTATATCATCTATATCTATTCCTCCAAGGGAAAGCATCTGGCCCTCATGTTTTCCTTGGATATTTTATAAATTTCCATGTAACTGGAAAGCCTGCATCCCATTTAAAAATGACTCACATCAGAACTATGCCACACAAGGAACATCTCAGTGCAGAGATGACAAAGCTCACACTACAGCACAGAAAGGTGTATGAATACCAGGGCAGATCTCAAACACGGAGGCCAGGTCAGCAAGGCACAGCCAAGTTGAACTCAACTCTGAGCTGGGGTTCGGTGTGGACAGAATGCCCCAATCCCGCCATTGCTGAGACTGCATGGTATTTACCAAGCCAGTTGTCCCCTCATTCTCCTCAGTGACTCAGTAAGTGCAATCCTTAGGATTCAGCATTTCAGGGGAAGGATCTAGAGTCATGTTAGTGCTTTAGCAAATTTTGCTCTTAACCAGGCACGCTTTCTTACTGCCTCAGCAACAGATACAGGGACTGAGTAAAGGAAAGATTATGGAATTTGGCTCAGAGCCCTTTAAAATGCACTTCTATGGGTAATTTAATAGCTGCATTATAAAATGTTAATGTTAGTATAAAAATCCGGGGAATTTCAAGCCCAAACCAGGTTAACTTTTTCCTTTTACCCCCTTTCCTCTTGAGAAGCTTGTTTTCTTTTTATTGCATTCCAATAACGAGAGACCGTTTCACACAGGTACATCTGCAATATGTTACAGGCAGCACGGAATATTAAAACAACCTGTGCTACTGCTAGTCAAACTAATAAGGGAGGTAAAACTTTTCTCAGGCTGAAAGGAAAAAGGTGGATCTAGCAGGAGCTCCATTACTGAACTCCATTTCTGAAGATAAAGGCGCTGGGCACTGCAGTCATTCCCAGTTTGTGGTCTTGTTTCAGACAGCAGCTCTGCCACCTGAAGAGAGGAACTGGGCAAAGCGGTGGCGGTGGCAGTGCTGATGGTGGTGGGCAGGCAGTTCACATGAGGTTATGTTTAGATATGGATCAGGGTTTTAAAACAAAACAGTAAGTTAAGATAATAAAAATGAGCAGAATGTAAAGCAGAGGGAGAGGAAGTTTATACATTAATCTTATTGCACAGAGAAGGGCAAACCTGTCTATCCTAATCCTCTGTCCTCTGAATCAACGTGAGCGTGAAAGTTCATCTCCAGTGTTACTGAGTTCATGCTCGGCAAAGGATCAGCTGTGAAATAGATTGCAAAGCCAGGAGTGAGAAAACAATTCAGCTGAGAAATGAAGAGGTGAAAGGGGGAAAATGAGCAGAAGGAACAAAAAGGGGGAGCGGGAAGGTTAGCTGGGTGAGACAAGCCAGCGGAACAGAGAGAAAGAGCCAAATGGAAAAACAAATAGTTTCTTTTTTGGTTAAGGCTGCAGGAATTCCTCCTCCATAGAAAATTGACCATTTCCAGATTTATTTATTTTTTATTTCAATTTGGAAGGAAAAGTCAGAAAGACAAAAGAAATTTATAATGGAATTTTGTTAAAAAAACAAAACAAAGCAAAACAAAAAACAAATGCTTTTTGTGGTTCTGGCCACCCACCTGCTTACGAGACTGGCTCCCAGCACAATTTCTGACAGAATCATCAATTCCACCAAAATGTCACTGTCCAGTGGAAACTGGCTCACTGGAAATACTCTGTCCAGCTGTATATCCTTGTGAAAGCCGCTGCTTTCAGCTATATAGGTACCCAAGGGGAGCTTGGCTTCAAGAGTAAGAGCACAGTATGATCTGCTTGTGCACATAATTCTTCAGTTTAGATTTCAAAAGGGAAGTTACTAATGTGCAGTCCAGCTTTCCAAAAGCAAAGAAGCAAAACTGTTTTATTGCTGTACCTATACTGGTGGAGGAAGAGGGGGAAAATACAGGAGGAAAAGGACAAGACAGACACGTGTTCATTTAAATAACGTACCTCTGTGTGTGAGAGGAAATTCATGGAACTGAATTTATTTTGCAGCCCCTGAAGGACTCATAGCTCCACATTTGGTTCTCTCTACTCCAAGTGTCCTAGTCTGTTACTCTTATTGCAATTTTGGTGAACGACTACTTGCTCCTTGCTAGTGAGTTGATCAGGACTCAAGTACTAAACATCCTTCTAATTGACTCCTGCTTTGTACTCTTCCTCAATGAAACAGATACCTTCATACTGGGAGAATTACATTGTGGTATCTTCGCAGTCTGCAATCCCAGGTAAAGCTTTCTCTCTTACTCAGGCTTTGCCCTCCCAGTGCAGCCCTAGAAGGCTTTTCACAGCTGCAATCTCTATTCATGTTCTTAAAACCTCGCAGTTTCTCTAGAGCCAATCAAGGCAGGGAGCTGACATAGTTGGGATGGGAGAGCAGGAATGGATGTGGGGATAGAAAGAGCCTGGGATGATGGGTGGGATCGCAGTAATGGCATCCTGAAAACACGCAAAACTTCAGCTGGGAGACGGGTCTGTGGACAGTAAGTGATGGCACAAGGAAGGCTGGAGGTATGGATTGCAGTGTTTGGAGAAGTTAGTAATGGAGAGGTTGGAGCAAGAAGCAGCTTGGAGGCCTGTATCTAAAAAGTGCTGGAAGAGTTGGTTTGAGAGGCAAACAGAAAAGCACAGAGCGAGAAGGAGATGTTGGATGAAGAGTTTACATGGCACAGTTCACCATTGCCCACCAGCTCATCACATGAGGCTCTTCATTCCTTTTACTGTGCTTAGTTTTCCTGTATTTGCACACAAAATGATCAGACCCAACATGGCCTAAAGCAGGGGAGGAGTAGTGGCCCAGCATTGAAACCTAGACCTTATATTCAGAAAGTGCACTCTGAGGCTGGCATTGTATTCCCACCATGTTCTTGTCAAAGCAGATGTGCATTGTCACATAACTCCATGCAGCTGTGGCTGGTCCTTGGGAAATGCACACTAATGTATATACAACTAGAAAAAAAAGTACCCAGCTATGAAGAGTCACATTACTCTGACTTGAGAGCTTAGATGTCTATATCCCTGCCTCTGAAATCAATCCAGACTTGCATGTATAGATATTTGGCAGATGGATCATAGAAAAATATTTGACTCTACTATACATCATTGATAGGTTAGTTTATCTGAGGTAAGGGACATAACTCTAGCCAAGACCTTTTTTTCTGCTGTATCAGTTCTTTGAAACTGATTTGGAAGCAGATCAGGTTTTCATTCAGATTCAGTGTTCATTTCCAATAAATTTATTTTCAGTACTCCTTATATTTATACTTTTTGCAGCCTGTTTTCCTTCCATTTGGCAATCAGTATGTGCAACTCTAGCTGTTAGCTTTTGGACCTCGTTGCTGCAATGGGAAATGGCTGAAGTCTTAAATTATGTTTGAGAGCTTGATCCCGCTTGAATAAAATCAAAGAGAGCTTTCCAGTAACTAATGTGAACAGCACAAGAATTAGAAATGAGGAATATTTTACTACTTCAAAATATCCTGGAAGTTCCCATGGCCTTCAAATTCGGTAGATGTATACTGCCAGGGCACAAAGGTGGCATATAAGGTTGACTTATCACAGTTCAGGTTTTAAATTTAAATTAGCAGGCATACTTGCCATGAGAAGAGTTAATTGTACTCTTAGACACATACATCTCCTTACAAGTCCCCCATACTCATTGCCCTGTATACTCCTGTACTCACTGTGCACTAAAAATACTCAAATTATAGTTTCTTATAGTTTGTCTTCCAATAATCTGCTTAATCATAGCTCCAGAACTTCTCAGGTTGCACCTCCAGAAGAAATGCTTTCATGCAGATGATGCAGATGCTCTAGGAAAACAGCAGGTTTTTTTTTCTGTACTAACAGAACAAGTCTGGGACATCCTAAGAGACAGGGCACCACAATGCCATTTGTAGCACACTGCTGATTTGCACCAAAAAAACCACCCTTTATTGATTGCCTTGGGTTTTTGACCTTAAGCTGTGAACTCCCTGGAGGCAGAAACCATCTCCCTTTAATTGTATGGAAACTCCTTAAACCCAGAGGCATGCTAACAGGAGCAAAACTGCACTTTAGGTATTGGATCTTCTTCTCATAGTGATGTGTACTTTCTCATACAAAATGTCCCCTCAAAATCTGTCTGGACTTCTGCTGAGAATAAATGCTTACCATTGCAAAGAAAAGCTGTGACTAAAACCTTAAATCTTTACTCTTAGCCAGACAGACAATAATTCGTTTGTATTTGATTTTTCATTAACTCCTTTTTTGCTGTTTAAGGGAATCTTCCCAGGGCTTTTTCTCGTATTAACCTTAAGATCTTTATCTTGCATGTGCTTTTCTTCTATATGAAGGGAAAAAGTGAAACCACATGAAGCTGGGCAATGCACCAGAAAACATTTATGAAATTTCTGGTGAAGTGTTTTGGCATAACTACATAACAATAACATACTATTTTCATTAACTTGAACAAACAAACCCAATAGATTATTAAAAAACAAATCGAAGAAGAAAGTACAGATGCGGTGTAACTTTACACTTTAACAATGCAGAGGACAGATTTACCAGCTTGTTTACTGCTTCTCTTGATGAAGGAGAACAGGCTAACCCAACAGCCATAGGCAGAAACTATAGTAAGGAATGCGGGGTAAATCCCAATCTATCTATGTATTGGTACCAGTAATTCAACAAGATCCATGGCACTGCTAAAGATGCAGCATTTGCTATGCTTTAACAAACATCCAGTTAAACTTGATGGTGGTGTAGACAATGGATGCTCAGTGGAGAACCTGACATCACGCCTGAAGTGGCAGGAATGTGTTGTTCATTTATCCTCCTGAAAGAATGGTTTAATAATTCATCTATAAATATTTTCCCTCAGAAAACAATTCACTGGTAAATAATGAGGGAATGGCTTCAATGTTATACAAGAGCATGTACTCTGTGCAGTTGTTAGAGGGAGAAAATTGCTTAAGCGAGGGCTCAGCCCAAGTGTTCTACACCGTTACTCTTGATGGTGCCACTCAAAGCAGTGCCATACAGTTTGTCTTGAACATGAGCAACAAAAAAGCCATAAAGCCCCATTCATTTGGCAGGCAAGGGAGATTATTGTAAATCTGAGGATAATTTTTTTTTTCAGGAAAAACTGAAGGCTGGTTTATTTCACAAAGATCTCTGTGCTACACTGCCTGTGCTTGTTTGCATGCAGCTTGCTCAGGCCCTGTGCTAGACCACAGTGGGGACATAGATACATCCTAAAGACACGTATAAGAACAGTGCCTTCCAGGAAGGAGGGAAGGACAACAGAAGGTGTGAGAAAGAAGCTCCACACAGCTCTGGTCCAAAGTCACAAAAGGAGGGGAACCAGGAAGAAGGGAAAGAGCCAGGATCTCAAAACTATTCAGTCACAGGTTGATATGCTAAGTAAACAAAAATTAAAGAGATCAGAGATGGATTCTGCGAGGCTGTGCATATGGGAGGACAGAACAGCTCAGGGTCACAGCTTCTCTGCTGTTACATAAGTGGGAATGTACCTCCCAGTAAATCCATCGCAGAGCTTTTAAAGGCTTTTATTTATGCTTGGACGGAATACTAGGTCTCATGAGACAATTAAAAAAGACTGATGGTGCATTTATAAAAGTCCAGCAGCTATTTCAAATATGAAAGAACAAAGAGCAGGCTGGGAGTCAGGGATCTCACAGTAAGAAAGCATTTGCCGGGAAGGAAGCACAAGTCGGCTGTGTATCCTACATTAAAGCGGATTCATTGTGAAAGAGTGATGGGTTTTGTGCGTTTTTTTCCTTCTCATGTCAGCTTGTACATCTGTTAGACATTTGTGTACTAGTTTGTAACTAGTGGAGCTATTTAAGTTGGTAAGCCATGCAAATACCCCAAAGACAACAAGTATGTTAACGTGTACAGCTGTTATAAAACTGGCATTTTCTGCGCTAGGCCAAAAATTTATCATCATTGTGGAGTTTCCATTAATTCAGAATGAATATAAATGTTGAAAATATTATTTAATTTCTCAGAAAATGAAGATCAGATCTGTAAAGTTTCTTTTTTCCCTCTTTTAAATAGAGGTGTTAAGCTTTCCACTGCGCTTTGTTCCAGCAGTGCTTCCTGAGCCGAGTCTCACATTTTGTGGAATACCCTGATTTGATCTAACTGCAAGCAACGGTTTCCCACTTTTATACATAGAGGTATTTTGGAAGAGGGTTTTGTTTTTGTTTTAAATGCAACCCTGCTGTTCCAGCTCATATTTTGTTTTCCCTAAGAGAAAAGAAAAACAACTGGAAAATGGGTAAGAACTGCATTGTTCCAATCCTACTTTCTGCCGTTTCAGTTAATTACTGTATTGCAGAAGTTGGTGACACTTTTCAAGAAACTGAAGTGAGCTGACCATTGTGAAGGATGAGAGGCTGACAGCAGAAGGGAGAGGCAAATGGATAACGCATGAGAGGTAGAAAAAAGCCATGAGCAAATTGCATTACCACAGCCCATCCTACTGAGTATTCTGCCCTCTCTTGCCTCCCTCACTTTGCTCATTTAACTTAAAAAAAAGACTTGTAGTACTGTAAAAGAATAAAATTTATCCCTTATAACAGACGACGTGATCTAGACTCATGAGGACAGCCTTTGGGCCTTGAATTCCAGCTATCCAGGCAGGACCTCAATGCAGGAGCAAGGTGGATGTAGTACCCACTCAACCTGCAGGACATGAACTGCAGCCATCAATGCCCTTATGGCCCTACCTTGGCTTTATGAATTCCTTTCCACCTCATCCTCTAGCTTGGCAGTGCTGAGCATCATGATGCTAAGCCTATTGCAGCATTTGTTTTAAATCACATGGAAATATAAAGCCTCTTCTCACAGGTGAAATTCAGAGGCAAACACACGAAGACCTGCCTGGTACTTACAAGTTTCATTACGACTTGTACTGGACATGATGGTCTCCCACTCCAAAGAAAGAGCCTGTCTGCTGCCTATAGAGCTGTGCAAAGCTCATCCCATCCTGCTGAGGATTTTCATGTCTAGGATTTTGTTTTGTCACGAAATATCACATCCAAAAGAAATCTGCCCTCAGACTCTCCTCAATGCCTGTGCCTGTCCAAGCTGCTCTCCTCATTGATGGGAAAAGATTCTTCTGCGGACAGATCTGTCTCACTGGACATAGAGATGAATGCAGATCAAACTGCTGTCAAGGTTCCCAGAGCCCTAGTTTTCCTCTAGCTTCTGCTCCTGGCAGCTGGGAGGGAATGGGGAGCAGAGACCCCAGAACACTGAGTAATTTGCCTCTCTTGAACTAATTGGAAGCTAGACATTTTGTGATGGAAATTTTTCAGCTTCCCATACATTCTTCAGCAAAGTCATGCCATCCATGTGGAAAGTTTTGATTGTGACTTGTCAATGAAGAAACATTGCTGCCCTGGCTTTATTTGCAGTTGTTGTCCTACTTTTTGGACCATAATGAGAATGCAGCTTTATGAGTCAGAAGCAGCTGGTGGGAGAGGACTTAACTGAACTTACCTTTATTTCTTGTATTTGCAACTCAGATGAGATACCATGACCTCTTTCTCTTAACTTCTATCTGCTTAGACCATCCCCCATCTCCAGCTGTGGACTAGCAGATAGCTAGAAATGGGCTGATGCTCGTCTTAACCAAAACAGAGATGAGAGGAGAACAAAAAAAAAAAAAAAAAAAAAAAAATTGGTGGTGAGGAGGTTTGTTTTTTAAAAGATACTTGTGCTTGTCACAGTGGAATTAAGAAATCTTATTCCCCTCACTTGATATATGGCACGTTCCCACTCCTGTACAGCTGTCTGGATATGTACAAAAGTAGAACACTTTCAAAGTGTCCTAGAGAGTGGATCATCTTTTGTGCATGAGTTACAGGATGATAAAGTCTCTGTAATAATCATTTATTGTTTCCAATTTCCATCTGTATCCGGGTGTAATGTTCACAGATTCAAAAAGTTGGAACAGGCAGGTATGGGCTAAGTAGCCCACCTGGCTCCACTTATCCCCCTTTCAAATTAGAGGCAATGTAACCCAAAACCTCTATCTTCTGCTTTTTAACATTTCACACAAACTCATTTGGGAAATTTATTGTGGCTTTAAAAAGATCTGACTTTTTTATTTGGTGCGTCACACTGCAAGAACAGTACAGTACCTGTTAGCCAGATGGTACAGGAATAACAAGCCAAAAGGTACCAGATTTCTTATTTAGAGTCTGCTGTGAAACATACGTATCAGATTCAGGTGATATTAATGAAAAAATAATGCTGGAAAAGTTACAAGCCATTATTCCATGCAGAAATGGCATTTTTCCCCTTTTACAAGCACTCTCCAGTTAAATAAGCTTTGAACTTTCAGCTCTTTCTGTTTGCGGGGGTTTGCTTATAACAGTCATGTAGCCAATATGACGACAAGTTTGGAAGAGGCCCAGGTATTTTTAATCAGTGAGACCATGCGGCAGAGTATGAAACAGATTGAAACTGCTTTTGCCTTTACATGACCAAAATTTTCTATAACAGTATAAAATCAGTGTAACCAACAGACCAAATTCCTGCAAAATTTACTGCTCCTTAGCAGGTTAGGCTGCATGGCCGTCTTAATTGTCAGCCCTAATAGGATCTTGCGAAGGTTTTATGAAAGTCAATTTAGTTTTAGAGATCGTAAATGGTGTGGCAGCTTGGTCAGTGTGAGTCCTATCAAACAGCTGTACTGTCATATCAAAATTAATATCCAGTTTTCTTTCTTATTGCTACTAAACCAGACCAGATGTTTGCTTTGACTCTGTAAACCCCTTGTAACAGGGACAAACAGGATGAAAGTCACAGGAGAAAACCAGCCCAGTGTCAACACTCAGAGACAGCCGGTCCCACCCCACTCTGCACCGCTGCACACAGAGCAGCCACCCCTCCCATGGGTGCTCCAGTCACTCCATCTCTCCTTTGTTGGTTTGGAGGGAATGAGGTTAGAGTAGCTCATCCTCACATGAAAAGCACATACTAATCAAGCAGGACTTGGTCTGGAAACAATGCATCAGAGTGTCCTGGCCATTTTGAAAGCCATATCTGCACTGAAGTTTTGCTGCTGGAGTTGTGCTTCAATTAAGAGTTTCTAGACTGGACTCAGTGAGTCTAGTGGAGGCCTAGCACAGCAGGGTGTGCTATGAAATAGTTTCCTTTCATCACTTTATGTACGTACCTCCTCTGGGGAAAGCTGATTGCCTTTCTCCTCACAGAAGCCTCCAGTTCTTACAGATACGCTGCCCCATACTTGCCAGATCAGCCAGCACCACAGCTCATTGTGCCCTCACCCACTGGGACTTATCCTGTCTTCACATTCATGGTGGCCATCTCAATGGAGGTAATGGGACCCACAGAGATAGGTCTTCTGATCACGGGGTCATGCTGAATCCAAGCTACAATAAGGTTTCCTTACATGACTGGTGACTGTGGTCCCATCTCACTGTGGGAAGTACTGGGGAAAGGAGAGGGAGAGGCAGAGGAAGAGAGAGAGGGAGAGGGGAGGAGAGGAGAGGGGAGGAGAGGAGAAGAGAGGAGGAGAGGAGAGGAGAGGAGAGGGGAGGAGAGGAGAAGAGAGGAGAGGAGAGGAGAGGAGAGGAGAGGAGAGGAGAGGAGAGGAGAGGAGAGGAGAGGAGAGGAGAGGAGAGGAGAGGAGAGGAGAGGAGAGGAGAGGAGAGGAGAGGAGAGGAGAGGAGAGGAGAGGAGAGGAGAGGAGAGGAGAGGAGAGGAGAGGAGAGGAGAGGAGAGGAGAGGAGAGGAGAGGAGAGGAGAGGAGAGGAGAGGAGAGGAGAGGATGTGACAGAGAAATCTGAATGTAAGAGAAAACTTTGAGTAGACCTGCTCCAAGATATTTGATTGTTCCTCAGGTTCCCCTCTCTCAAATAAGCCAGCACAACACTTCATGAGCTGTTGGTATCTCTAAACTACAGTCACGATTTCTTATTAATTCTTTCCTCGGAAGACTTGTGATCAGGCACTGTCCCAGCTCAGTATTAGCAGTAAGAACTAGGGACCTGACTCAACCCCTCAAAGGCTGTTATTATGGCTGCCTTCATCCCCTTCTCAGGCAGGCCCACCTCAACACAGGTCCAGATCCTTTTAGACCCTTTCTTTCTCCAAGGTTTTCTAATAATCTCCCTGAAAATCTTGCTTCTTTGTTTTAGAATTCGCCAGTTAGAGGCTTGCAGGATACCCACACATATGAAATGCTGCAAGATTTTTAGGTCTGACAAAGATAAGATGCAATGAATGTAGAAATCTAAGTAATGTTTCACTTAATAAATAATTAATGTTAATGCAGAGGTATGTAAAAGTAACTTCAAAATTTAAACAGATCTGGAAGAAGTATAGAAATTATTTTTCTCATCTACTAGTAATATCTGTGTAGAATGTTCTCACTGTACAGCACAGAAAATTGTAATTCCTATAATTTTCCTGCTTTGTATGAGTGGTATAGTTTACAGGTTATAAACTGGCTACATGACTTAATATCACCAGAAATTGAGCTTTCCATGGTTTCCATGTTTTGATGGAAATTAGACAGATTCCGCTTAACTCATGAATGTGTGAAGTCATGTGAAGCAGACGCATATGCTTAGAATGAAATAATATTAGAAATTGCTAATTTCAATGGAGACAGAGTAGTATCTTTTACTGAACTTACAAGTTTTTCTAAATTTATGATAGGCCACTTTAAGTGTGACTATTACAAGGAAAAAGAGAAGGTGAAAAATCTGAGCCTTTCTAACCTTATATTGACATAATTTTCTTGGATTCTCAGTGCTACTTTGAAAAGATCGTCAAAGTAGAGGTGTGTAAAATGTTTTTAATAAGGTGTAAAATCATTCAGATGTTACCTGTCTTCACATTTCTTTATGAATTAGAAAAAGAGAAATAGAAAGCATTTCTGCAAAATAAATTTAATCCCAAGTGCATTATCTTTTTTTTATTTTTTTTTAAGCAAAAAGGGACATTGGAATAAACCTATAAACCTGTGAATGTTTTTTCCATGTTTTGGTGAAAAATAGGCATATTCTGTTAAACTTGTATGGTGAATGTGCAAAATCATGTGAATCAGAAAGGAAAAACATATCTGATCAGGCTTTTAGAGACAGGATTTAAACTGCACAAGGCTGCAGTCAGAAGACTTGGACAGCAGCTTAATTTCTTTGAGCTGAGACAGAAGGCCAAAGCCCTCAGCAGAAGTAAATTGGTATTGCTCCACTGAACACACTGGAGCTGTGCTAATGGCAAAGGAATCACACTGATTGACATCATATGAGGGTTTGGCCCCATTTCGTCTCCTGGGTGAGTGAGATTTTCTGTGTTAAAGAGAACATGATTATTCCACAAATGGCAGAGAACTGTTGCACTTTTTTTACTGTTGATTTCAAAGGATACTTTAAATCAAAAGTTTTCCATTTTCTCAGGCCGGGATGTGGCGCTATTAGTTGCTGCTCTGAGCTTGCATGGATTCACTGCATCTGTAGAACAGACTCCTGCTCGTGAATGTTGGCTGATACACTTCCATTTTGGTTAGAAAAATCGATATATTTCTAAGAAACTGACAACTACAGTTTTAGAGGTTCGAGTTGTTACAATGAACAATACCATCCTCTGCGCAGTTCTGCTTCTTCAGAAAAGAGGAACAGAATTGTTCAAAAATCTACCAAATGGTGTTGCTGTCTTACATATTTCACTTTTGTTTTGCAAATCGTGCTGCCGCCTCACCCACCAACAGAGTCCTGAACTCTTAGTTATGCTCTCTAACATTTGCCAAAATATACAGAAAAGTCAAAACAGCAAATCACAAGGTGACTGTGGGAACTTATTTACCAAGCGCAGTTAATCCATAATCCAGTGAGGTGGGCATTTCTTGGCCACCATTTTTTCATTAAGAAGCAGACTTCTAAGGTCATCTGGTCTAACCATCTACCTACCACCAATATTGCCCAGTAAACCATGTTCTTTAGTATGACATCTGTACGATTCTTGAACATCCCCAGGGATGGTGAATGCACCACATCCCTGGGCAGCTCATATCAGTGCCTGACTGCTCTTTCTGAGAAGAATTTTTCCAAATATCCAACATGAATCTTCCCTGGTGCAACTTGAGGTCATTCTCTCTCATCCCGTCACTGTTGCCTGGAAGAAGAGGCCAAACTCTACCTTGCCATAATCTCCTTTCAGGTAGCTGTTGAAGGAAATAATGTCTCCCCTGAGCCTCCTCTTCTCCAGTTAAACTTGTGCTCATCAGCAAGTTGTTGGCATGGGAGCCACCATAACACATATCTCTGGTGACAACTTGCACATTTTTTGGTGTATCTGAGCTGCAGGTTTTGTATATTCTTGCTACAGTTTTTCTTACTGTAGACTACAAATAATCTCCTGACGTCTGCAAAGTACATAGCAACACTATTGCATTCATTAAAATAATGAGACATAGCGTGTACAAAGTATATGCAAGGCATACAATCTGGAGAACAAATGGAAAGTGAAAGTTTGGGTCTCAGATTTTCCTTGGGTCTCATGGCTCTAATTCTGGAGAGGACTGTCCTGGGCATATGGACAAGGCTTAGGATAACCCACGAACATTAAGTTAGGCACCCTGTACTGCCTTGCCTTCTTCTATGACCCAGGCTTCAGATTGCCCTTTATTTCTAATACCAACATAATTTTGCTTCCAGATGCAAGACAATGTCCCAGAAGAGAAAATGTGGTTAACTGCACACTGCAGCCTTAAAATATTTTAGTTATGCTTTCAGTCACAATGTTCTGTCACTTCCTGCTTCTTACCAAATAAATTTAGTCACAGTGGTTTTGCTGATATCTCTTCGTGTCTTCACGTGAGGAAGCCACAATGTGCACAAGCTCTACAAGAACATCTGTGTCTGTTTCTCAGTCTCACAACTGGGTCAGCTGTTACAGAATATAGACCATATACTGTGTTCTAACTTCCATTACAATGTGAAGCTTCTGTATCCCTATAAGCATTTCTAACAGTACATTGTGTAGATATCTTGCTCATAGCAGAGTTTTGTCACAATCATTCTGTTACTGACAAAAATCAAAATTTTTTAGACTTTTAATTTTTCTGAGCAGACCATTGCAATGAACTGGGTGACTGGAGATGGCAAACCTAAACTCTTGTTCTAGGGATCAATTGAGTGAATCACAGGCCTAGAAGTAAGTTGTCTCATTTTAACTCTGCTAAGGTGAGGAAGAAATCTGTTCAGGTCCTGCACAGGACTCCAGTGGACACATGATCTCATCAGGCAGCAGCAGGAGCCCAGGAAGAGGGCTTGGTGGTGTAAAAGATACTAAATGATACATGAGGTGACTGAATCTCAATTTGTTCAATCTTAATTTGATAAATAGATGCACCGAAGTCCAGAACAGACCAGAGAATCTCTATATTTTCTGTATTTGAGATACATATACATATATGTTACACTTATGCATGTATGTATATGCAGTGTTGCATAAAACGTGAAATATTCTCTGTTTAGGCTTGTGTCTTACATTTCTTGAATAAGTGTCAATAACCATTTCTAGTTTCATCTCTTTGCACATATTTTTAGTTTCTGACTACATGGTTCCAGGCTCTCTGATAAATTTCTGCTCCAATATAACTTTCAGTGACAGCCACCTGACAGTGTGCATAAATTCAAGCCATGGATTTGCAAGCACAGAAGTCTATACCACTTACTCCACCTTTAGTTGCAAACATTAGAAATGGCTGCCATATGATGAGAAATAAAGCAAGTGAATATATCATCTCTTGGATTATATAAAACCCACTCCACCTGCTCACAAAATTCTCCTCATCAGCATGAAAATCCATGACAGTTGTCCCTTTTCTACAACATCGTTGTGATTATTGCAGTTAGAACCACGCATTATTAAAATCAAATGACATTACTGACCTGAACTTATGATTTCTGTCATTCAAAAAAAATTGTACATTTGAGAATATTTGAAGCGGAGCGAATTTCAGCTCTGAAAAACTGCACTTGGAGCCTTTTGTCCACAAAGCCTTTTTGCATTTGTAGCACATCATTTTCTTTCTATTCCTGGATGGTTCATGTGTTTCATTGTCTATATATTTTTAAAATTATGTTTGAACAACTTGGATGCACTATATTCTAGAGTGGTCTCTTTGTTTTATTAATTCAAAACATTTTTCCACTGACTGGAAGACTGAAAGATGGTTATATAATGAAAAGTAATATCAGAAAGTCCTCTAGGTAACTCTAGGTAATAAGAGTCCATACGTACAAAGAGAGTAGAATCTTAAATCATGAGGAGAAGGTAATTCACTGTAATTATTCATGCCAAGGTATTAAGCATGTCAGAGATAGCACATCTGGATCCTTTGTACCACGTTCACAGTACCCAGAACCATATCTGACAGACAATTTCCTGTACTTAATGTGACAAACTATTTCAGAATCTGGAATGTCTCAGAGTTGAGGACATTTTTGAAATCCAACAACTATAAAACATGCCCCTGTTTCCTTCCCCATTCAGCACCCTCTATTGTAATCAGTAATCTGTAATTTCTCACTTGTACTGACAAACGGTCTAGTCTTGATTAGTTTGCCAGAGGCTCTGGGGATCCATCACACTTTCCATCAGGTTGGGTTGTAACATCTGTCTTGTGGCTCTGATTGAACCCCAGTTTCTCTAACTCTTATTCTGGCTCCCTACATTCCTCTCCCAGTGCAACTGGTTATGTCATCCTCTTTTTTAAAAATTTTATTCCTTTTTCCTGATATTCTGACCTTTGTTACCACACCCCATATGTCTGCTTGTCTACAGACATACAATGTGAACATAATGGAACTACAATAGGCTCGGTTTCAAGATCAGCTACTCCCAACTTCTTGTTGTAATTCACTTCCTACGCTGAAACTGACTGCCAATATATTTCTTTGGTAAATTCATTTCTATCCTTATTCACATAATTACTGTATTCATCCTTTTAATTAATCAAGTTCCTCTGCCATTGTTTTTCTTAATTCTATGCCAGAGAACATCAACAGTTTTGACAGAAGTAGACATTTCTACAAGCAGGGCTGAGAAATAAATAATGGATGTCCTGATGAGCAGCCAATATTCATTTTGATGACTCCACTTCCTAGTGTTTGTTACCTTTAATGTGCTACTTATCAGTGATACAGATACTAAGACTTAGTCAAAGAAGACAAACATTTTTTGAATAAAGTCCAATACATTTTAAAAGTTGTTTTGTTCATTTTTTCTTTTAATTGAGACAAAGGTATGTTTGCTCGATCCCTTTCTCATTCCAAGTAGATCAAATATACAGAAGACCTTTTCCAGTCTGAATTAACTGCAGTAATAAAGAAATTAATGTCAAGTAATGATACATTTAATGATTCAGAATGTGGCAGCCACTATACTTCATAAGCATAATTAAATGGAGTTTAGGAAAGATTTGCATTTCATTGTATACTTGCAGCTGAATCTTTATTGAGATTCACAATATACAAACAAAATAGTTAGCATTGGTATATCAACTTGGAGTTGGTTGATCCAACAAATCTTTTAGATATCAGGTACCACAAAAGCACAGTTTGAAACAGCTTAGAAACATATTACATTCATTTAATACCAGACATGAAACTACTGACACTGGGCTTTTTAACACTGTCCCTGGAACACACTCCGCTAATTAACCCCCTTACATTAGAAAGATCACAGACTTATAGTATGATAAGCTAATGTGCTGGACCAGCCATGAGACTGCTTTTGGAAGCTGTCTGAGAGACCATTGGAGTCTGTCCATATTCAGTGCCTGATTTTCTTACCAGTTTCAGTCATTCGCACAGTATAGTTCAGTTTTCTTGGGAAAAAAAGAAAATAGGCCTAGCAATGTCTTCCAATATTGCACAGGTTATTGTAGATGAAGAAGTTGGAGACTGATGAATTACACTAGCTGAATTTGATCTCCTTACAGATTAGGAGGGAAGAATATTGTACATCTATTCCACATCTTGCTGCCCAAGGATCTTTTATTTCTTCATGTCTTTTCCACTTTCCTAGTTCCTGTCTCTTAAAGAATTCTTGACTGCTCAAGCAAATTTTATAAAATCTAATGGTAAGGAGATACTGCTGCAGAGATTTGTTATTCTCTACAAGCAAAAAGAATTTTTAAGTGGATTTGAGAAGAAAGAGTGAAGTCTGATTTTCCCATTCCTCTCCGGTGTTTGAGTTCAATTAGATGAAGGATTCAGTCCTATCCAGTGGTGAATGACATCACCTCTCTCACTCCACAAGGAGCCCAAGCAGGCTCAGCATTTTGCAAAATGCATCAAGGGTCAGCTTTCAGTTCAAAAAAGAAAGACTTGAAAAGAACAAAAAGCAGTTTAATCCAAACCACTGCACAAAAAGAGAGTCCTTCAGTGAAAGGATGAGAATATTGCTATTGATAGGGGCAGAGAAAAAACCTGCCAGTTCTCTTGAGATATAATTATCAAGAATAATCAAACTGCTGTGAACGAAAGCAGAAAAGCTCCAACCTTCCTTTTAGTCCCTGAAAGTGGTCCTAATCTAGCAGTGCCTCAGGTCAACCCTGCTCTGTTTGCTCCTGGAGGAACAGTGCTCAGGTGGCTTCCACAGCCTGAACATTTGAAGGAGTAAGTATTGATTCTGGCTCTGAAGAAAGATTAAATATTTGTTTTATAATTGGCAAACCAAAAAGCCCAAAGTAAAATGTCTCCTAAGCTGGGAAGGGTTGAATTCAGACTAAATCAGTCTAGATAGGCTGTTTTCTCCTATGCCAAAGAACCCCTGGCTAAGCAGTTAGAGCAGGTCTTACAGCAGCAACAAGGAATTAGCTTTTTATTTTGTGATTTCAATCCTATTTCAGAGTTTAAACTGACAGTTTTCCTGTCTAAATTTTTTATTTATTTGTTTGTTTTAAATTGGTGCCTCATTTAATCACGTCTTTAAATATTTTGGGGCCAGATTTCCAGTGCCCTTCTGCTTTTTCCACAGGGGAAGCCAGTGGTTCCTGCTCCTTGGGCTAACTCTCCAGGCATCCCTAGGGGCCAGGCAGCTGGAAGAACTGTCTCTCGCATCACTCTTTGGCTATCTGCTCTGTTATGGTGACAGCAGCTTCTTAGGGGTCATGACAATCAGCCAAATTTGGAGAAGATTTAACATTGTGTGAAGAAGAGGTTGAACTGGCTTTCAACATGATGGTCAGGACAAAAAGGTGGATCAGGGCCAAATTCCCCTGACAGTGAGCTAAGCGCAACAAACTTGGATCTTGATAAGCAGTTTCCTTCTTCCTTCTTTCAAAGAAATTTGCCCTGTGTTTCTTCATTCTTTCATTTTTCAAAATCAGATTTCTTTTTGTTTATTTGCCTGTCATTTTCTTCATTGTTTTTTATTTCCAGCAATGGACTTATAACACTCCTTCATCACATCATTCCTGACATTGCTTTACTGACTCGTTTTTTAGCATAAACTATAAATTTTTCTTTTTTTTTTTTCTATTAATGCAGTCATTCATTTTCCTCCAAGTGCATTTCCTTCTGAGAACAATGTGTTCCCCTAAAATCCCTTAAATGATGTAACAAATTATTATTTGGAGATAGTTTGACGCAGGTGCGATTCTTATCTGCTGCCATTAAATAGTTGTTTGGCCTTTATATGTTGAGTCACCATTTTGAGTTAAATAGACATGGTTTTAATTTGGGATTTAGCTCCCTTAGCATCTTCTTTCTGCTTACCATACTTTTCTTATGCTATTGAAAATTATAATACAATTTTTTTACCCTCTACTATTCTGAAGTGCTAAGATCTTCAGCACATGTCTTTCCTGTATGCTTGATTTTATTGGGTAACACTGAGAGGAACAAAACCTTGGATCGGTTGTTGTGAAAAAGGAAAAAGAAAAAAGGAAGAAAAAAAAAGAAAAAAGAAAAAAACCCAACATTCCCTAACCTTCCCCAACACTCCACAAATGAAAAACCTCATGGTTTTATTGTTCCATTGAGATTTTATTGTCAGATTCCATTTTAGTAATTCCAGACATCATGATTAAAAAGTGGACATGGGCTCAGAAAAATATCCCATTTTACTTTTAGTCAACTGCTAACACAAAAATCCTCCGATAAGAAAACCAAGAGGACTCCATGAATGAATGCTGCTGGGATCTCTGCTGAATTTTGATCTGAATTTTGGCTCTGAATGGGACATTACTGCACTGCAGAAGAATCTCATCCTACTAGCCCAAAGAATAAGCGCAGCTCATTTCCTAAAGGTTGTAGTAGGCACTATGACTGAGTAAACAGGTCAGTGAATCCATGAATGGTCCTCGCACCTTCATAGAATGTTATACTGATGCTCTTTCCTGACTGACCATTGATTCTACAGATTTTAACAAATTCAGTCTTATAGGGTGGGATTCATTCACTTCAACACTACATATCTGCAAAACAAAGGACTCATCTAACCTCTTTGGACATCTATTTGAGAATGAGATGCCTCAAATCCTGGATGCGTGATTAAAAGGGGAGTTTGAACACATAGTTTGAACACGAATTGCTACTCTGTTATATTATGCATATGCCCAGATGAATCTTATCCTGAAAGATTTCTCTTTGTTTAACATTTAATGTTCTCTTGTTTCCAGTGAAAAATGGAAGGGGAAACATCAAAGTGATACAGAAGTAAAAGTAAAGTTTTGTAATATCAAAGGTAATGGACATATTTTAGAAGCAAACCCACTTCATTGGCAAGTTGGTAATATTCCAAATGACTCCATTTATTCAGTCCCATTGTAGCCATGGTAGCATATAATCATGTTACTTCAATTTTATTCCCTGGGGTATTAGGAAATGAAGACAAATTGCCTAAATGCACAGAGGAACTATTAACTTTAACTCTAGATGAAACTCTTGTGTCAAAGTTCCTGACTGAAGACAAAGAATTTTTTGCTGCTGATTTTAATGGCACCATAGTTTCAGCCAAAAAGATTCTAATGTATCGTACATCATTATTTTGATGTAAGAGAACAATATTTTAGGAACTATATCCCAAAAGGACTGTACAAAACAAAAACTTAACAATTTACCTTTATACATGTCTACCCCAGAGTAACATGCAGGATAAGATTGGTGTTCAAGCCAGCACACACTGTGCCAACTGTTAGTTGATGTCTATCACAAATCCTTAGCAGTAATGCTCAGTTTATAGAAGATTGGAGCTTGCTTCTTCTGGGAGCATGTATGAGCTTTAATTTTCCCTTCATGTCTGTCTGTGGATCGGTTATGGACTCATGCATTTTCTCTGGTCCAACAAATTTCAAATTCTTCTGGCACAGTTTCCAAGGTTCTTCAGAGGAATCTAGAGTTGTCTGGTAGCTAGTTGGCTCTTGGGGAACACAAAGGTCTGAAAGCAGCTCCCACAGCTTGGTGTGAGTGCTAGGGAGAGTGAGTGTGAAACTTTTCCACCATTTAAAAGAGCATAATTGCTGCAGCTGAATTATACCTGAATCTAGTTCTGCCAGTTTGAAGCGATGGTAGAGGTCTCCACCCAAGGAAATGCTTTAGAATATTTACAAGCAATATCAGAATGGCTTTATCAAGATGGGAGTAGTCTGGTTGTGCTTCAGAGATCCAGTTTTGACCACTTCAGAAATCTGAACAGTCTGATACACGTTTTTCTCATGACCAGCTGTTTGAACATGTTTAAAACTACATCTGAAGATGAAGACAGGGCTTACTGGAACTGGTGGGAACAGCAAGTGCCTCAGACTCAGAGGTTAGATCATCAGTGTACTTTAGAAAGCTGCAGCATGTCTCTACGGGTATCATCCATCTCAAATCATTCTATGATTCTATGATCTTCATAACTTTAAAGCAATCTGCTCCCTGGTGCTGTTTACTTTCTGTCAGGGTGCCTCCTGGACCAGCAGCTCTATGAGAGTCAGGACCGTGGGGCATCCCTACGTGGGACAGCCAGGAACATCCTGGCAGCCCAGTGCCTGTCACAGCTGCAGCCAAAAGCAAGGTAGCTGGCACACTGAGGGAGACCTAGTGCTGAGCACCAGGCACTTCCCTTGAGGTTTGGACCTGTGATTGAGCCCAGAATTGTGTTTATGATGATTCTGCTATGAGTGGTGTGATAGCTATGTGGACATATCATGTGGAGAGCTCAAATCTCAACATGACTTAAATGTTATCTTCTGACAAAATAAACTCATCAGAAAAACAAAGACATTTATTGCAAATAAAAAATCATACTCACATCATTAAATCTTACAAAGTGTAAGGAGGTCATTTTGCAAACTGTGATGTATCTGTGTGTACAGTGGGTGCCCTTTTTATCAGAACAGCTGCCTGGAACATGCATATATTTATCAGGAAGTGCCAAGGCAAATATCTCTCTATCTACAAAGGTTTCAAATTGGCTGATGACATTGTTCTGACACTTCCACATTTTCATTTTCTCTGAATCTGGCAGTAGAGGCACATAGAAAACACCAAACCAAGAACCTGGAAAAGAAAAACATTTCTGGTATTACTTGGCAGTCCTAAAAACCCCAAGATACGATTGATACACAGAGGGAACATTTTGTTTGCAAATGTCTTGGATTCACATGCAGGCTAAATCTGCTGTGCAGAAGATCTTTTCCAATGTAATTCTTTAAGAATATGACTGTAGCATATTGTCGTTTAAGTAAAATTGTTATATACCACAGGTAAGACTGCAGATAAAATGGAAATTTTTCATTGTTTGAAAGATGGATTAACTGAAATGATGATTGAATGAAAAGTGCTAGTAACTCTGAAATTTTAAAATGTTCAAGAAACTCAGGAAAAAAAAAAATCCTTTCTTTTCTAAAAAATTCAGAGGAACTTTCTGATTCCATTGAGTATTCTAAGGGTAATTTCCCTTTGAAATTTCTCTTTTCTTCTACCACTCTCTTGTCTTTAATCTCTACATATGCTCATAAGTGTGTATGTACACAGGTATATGGTGTATGTACACACTTAGCCCATCCTTATTGACTGGCAAATGATCATACAACAATTATTTTATATTCATCACTAATAGAATTGGAGTAGAAATTCCGAGTCCACTAAAGAAGGTAAAAAGAAATATTGGTAGGATCACATTCTGTGATGGGAATTACTGGGTGAAATTCCACAACCTGTGACAGACAACTCGTGAGATGAAATAAAAAAATCTTCCCTCTGTGATTTAAAATTAAACAACCTGTAAAAGCATTATTCAAAATAGGAAAGTATCCAAATGATATTTATGAAGCAGTGAATCCCAGAGTGCTTTGTTTATTCAAGGAGGAGACAGTGTAGAGCGCACAGAATGTGTGAGTACAAACAAGACAAGGGTTTGCGCTTGCAGCTGGAAGAAGCCAACATAGCTTCCCTGGTATACCAGGTCCACATTTGCACTTGTACCCAAGTGAAACTGGGCCATTTTTTCTTGGAATTATTTCCTCTAACAGAATGACCTGAAACCATCAACAGGCCACAAGGGGTATGATGGAGCAGGCAGAGGGGGAAAGCTAGGGAAGAGCACTTTCCCTTGTCCGTTTCTTTTTATTTGATGTTTTCAAGAGGGCAGAGGTGGCTTGAGATATATAATTTAATATATTTAGAAAGGCTAAATCTTCAGTGAGTGTGAATTGCCAGCTGACAATTTGTGCCAGATAAGGCTGTTCTCATGTTATTTACTCTTTCTGTTTTCTAATCTTTTTATGATTGAAGACGCAGTCACCACTGCAAAATGATAACTAGAGAAAAGGGAACAATGATGGTCAGTGAACCAAGGGCTCTAACAAATATGACTGCAGTAACTAGAGCAAAGTAACTTACGGCTTTCTGGATGGATATATAATTTTTTATACTTCGACTACATTTTTAAAGACCTTCCTTTAATTCTTGTTATATTTATTTCATCTAGTTCCCCACAAATGCTACATATGGGAAGGAGACCAGATCCCTCATGTATAGCAACTTAAATAACATGAAGTCTGTGTGGACCGACAGCCTTCTGTCCTCCCATCATCTCGCAATGCTGCAGCTGCGTAACTGTTCCCTGCTTACAATTATTTTCCTGGAAGTGTATATCAGAGCTGGGGCTCTAGCCCACTTCTCATAACATGAGTAACAGCTCTCTGCCAATGATGTTAAGAAGTTTTCACTCAAAATAACAAACTGAACTCTGCACAGCAATCTTCGTCATTCTGCTTTTCCCTCAAACATCCATCTGCAGGAGGGGGCAGGGGAGGAGGGAAACCACACAGGAATAGTGAAAATAATGAAAATGATCGAAGAAAGCAACATGATGAAATCCCCTGCTTCTTTGCCATTTTGTCCTAATCAAAGATTATCATTAATCAAGTAGCTGACTGTATCACCTCATTGTTTTTCCTCCTCTTTCTGAAGGAAATTTTGCATGTTAGTCTTCAATGAATGATGAAGAAATTAAAGTGCTCACGTTCTGCATTTTTTTACACGCTTTGATATATGGAGCAGGTGTGCACTCAGGCACATTCACACATCATCTTGATGGTTAAATTATGCCCTCAGAATAATAATTTCAAACCGTAATTCTCCATAATAAGAGTATGTATTTTACCGACTACAAAGTTTTCGTATAGGATGCCTTTTTCCTCCAGTGAAGAAGGGAAAGAGAAGAACAGCTACTTTGCCACTTGTGTGTCTACGGCTGAGACTCTGCACACCCCTCTGTACACTGGGCTCGCTGTCAAGCCACTGCCTGGCTCCAGGCCTGCCTGATTTTTTCAGACAAAATGTGTGGAGATATGCTTATACAGACAACAGGGTGGTCTGGTTGCACCTGAGTTTCTCAGCTCGGCAGCCATATGCAGTTTATAGGAAATAACAGTAAGATTGTAGCTAAGATTAGAAATGGTTGTCCCTTGTCTACTAATTGAGCAAACCAAGTGCTTCAATCCTACTCCCAGTGTATTTCTAAGTAGAACATATTGCTTGCCAACCACTAAATACTTTAATAGTATATACTGGTACCTCAATAACTGCCAATCCAAATGCGATCCCCATAATTATGTCCATATTTTTCTGAAGGAAATCGAGAATCACTGTTTTACACGTCTGAAAAATAAATTAAAACAATTAATTAATTATAGGTAAACAGGATTATCCTGATGCTGTTCGGAGCATATCCTCTAAAATGCCTTCTCTCTTCTCCCTATGTGGAAGAAAAACAATTTGAATTTACTCTAGTTTGTTGTTAACAATAACACACCTGTATGTACCTTGTGCTCTGAGGCAGATATCCAGCCCTTGCCTTCCCAAATATAAAGAAGAATTTGACTTTATTTTCCCACTAATCTGGTCTTTTAATTTGAGACCTCAAAGCCTGTTAGTCAGATCAGCCTCAACTAACTATATCTGGATATAAACCCAAGCTTAAATATTAATTTTGATGGATGACTGGTGGTCTTGGACTGACTGAAAAGAGAAGGATCATACCTGAAATATATATATACATAAAGTTACTGTTTTTATTTTTAAATGCATACTTCAGTTCTTATAAAGCCTACAAGTCCTTCAGATGTTGACAATACTCCTTTTGCAAACTGTGAAGCCAAGTGCAACTTAAATCCATCACAACTACAGAACTGTTCCAAACCTACATATACTACCACAAAATATATTGCATAGTTATATGCCTTCAACATATTTCCTCCATAGTAAACACATAGGTACTTTCCTTCCAATCCTTCTAAAAACCTCTTATTTAGGCTGACTCAGAACTGCACTTTTTTCCTGGATGGAGAGAGTTGAATGTCTTTACTAGAATCTAACAACACCATGAAATCTGTGTGTTCATGACAGCAATATCTTGCACCTGCAACAATTTCACTGATGGTTTCTTATGTGTTCTTTGAGGGTTTGCCTGAGGCCCAAAAGGTATAAAAATGTGGCCCAAACACCCTCTTTTCATACATTATTTCCAGATTGAGTTTTGGCATTCTCTACTTAGCCAGAGTTTTCCCATGCTTTGAAACAATATTTGCCTCTGCGAGACTACATAGTGAAGAAATCCATTTTCAGGCAAGACATTTAGAATAGTGTAGAATTAGCTCTGGACATTTGCTAAAATTTGCTTTGCACTGGATGCAGATCAGTGAACTTCATGTGACCATCATTTTAAAATTGCAGCTATTTGGCCTAGTCTTCCACTGTTTTTTCCCTGCTTTTCTTTGCATATTTACACTGCAAATATAAATATATATATTGCAAAATACATTATATTTACATAGTTACATTTCCATGTAAAGAGACAGATAAATTGTGAAATAAATTGAGATTTCTGCTGTCCACCCATTGATTTTTGAGTATATCTTTTTGTTACACATCACCAGGCATTTTTTCCTTATTACTGTATTAACTGCCACAAGCCTTTCAAAAGACCACAGTTGTTGCAAATCATGCTTTGAATGTGCTGCCAGGAAGCCCACAACATATAAGTGTCCTTCCAGTTGATTTTGCAAAATGAGCATGTTTTTTAGAAAAGGGCTAAAAAAAGCCAAAGGACCTATATTAAATGTGCTCATTTTTTAATATCCCTTAACCTCTGAGTCAATATGTCTAGCACCAAAATGAGCTCTGGTGGGAACATCCCCTTCCAAGGGAGAAGTGAGATCCAAAGAGTAGCTGATGTGTTGCTCTGACACAGAGGTATACACTGACCTTGAAGCCATAGTAGCAGTTTTCACCCATTCACACAGAATTCTGGAGTCCTATAGGTAGTGGAGTGCACAGCTGAAACAGAGACATCTCAGGAGGAGGAAGAGGCCACATGTTTCAGGCATACAAAATAATTAAACAACAGTTGACACAGAGGTAATGCTGGCTAAGAAAGAGAAGGCTAAACTTTGTCTTTTTGGGAAGAGATAGAACTGTTGTCTATACCAGCCAAAACTCTCTTAAAGCCTCTTTTATGAAGGAAGAGTGGAACATTGTACTTTTCTTACCTGTTTAAAAATATATCTGCTTCCAAAACGGACGCAGAGATTTTCTTCTTGATATGCTTGTTCACACTCACAGACGTTTTTGCCATCAATAACAAGATTAATATTGTTTCCCCAGTCGCTAGCCCCGTTGACCAAACCACAGCACTGACTCTGCAAGAAAAGAGGAAATGGGAAGATAAGGAAAAACCTGGTGGTTTGCCATGAGGGGAGAAGAGGAGGGGGGAGTTGAGGGGAACAACAATTTCCTTTCATCTTTTCCCATATGGACCTTTTCCAGATTGATATCTGTGTTAAACATCCCTTACATTTCCAAACCAGTTATGAGAGTGTGTGAGTACAAGTTGAAAAAAAAAAGAAAAAAGAAAAGGAAAAAAGAAAAGGAAAAAAGAAAAAGAAAAAGAAAAAAGAAAAGGAAAAAGAAAAAGAAAAAGAAAAAGAAAAAGAAAAAGAAAAAGAAAAAGAAAAAGAAAAAGAAAAAGAAAAAGAAAAAGAAAAAGAAAAAGAAAAAGAAAAAGAAAAAGAAAAAGAAAAAGAAAAAGAAAAAGAAAAAGAAAAAGAAAAAGAAAAAGAAAAAGAAAAAGAAAAAGAAGAGAAAAAGAAAAAGAAGAGAAAGAGAAAGAGAAAGAGAAAGAGAAAGAGAAAGAGAAAGAGAAAGAGAAAGAGAAAAAGAAAAAGAAAAAGAAAAAGAAAAAGAAAAAGAAAAAGAAAAAGAAAAAGAAAAAGAAAAAGAAAAAGAAAAAGAAAAAGAAAAAGAAAAAGGGAAAGGAAAAGGAAAAGGAAAAGGAAAAGGAAAAAGAAAAAAAAGAAAAGAAAAGAAAAAGAAAAAGAGTGAAAACACCAGGCTGTCAGTATTGGCCTGGAGCATCACACTTATGAGGAAAAGCTGAGTAACCTGGGTCTCTTCAGCATGGGGAAAAGAAGACTGAGGAGGGTCTGATGAATGTTTATAAATATCTAAATGGAGGTGAGAGGCAAAAGGATGAGGCCAGGCTCTTCTTGGTGGTGTGTAGTGACAGGACAAGGAGTAATGGCCTAAAACTTGAACATAGGAAGTTCCATACAAGCATTCAGAAGAACTTTATGGCAATGGTGGAGGAGCACTGGAAGAGGCTGTCCGGAAAGGTTGTGGAGTCTCCTTCTATGGAGATATTCAAGACCTGTCTGGATGCCTACCAGTGTGACCTATTATAGGGTACCTGCTTTAGCAGGGTGGTTGGACTCGATGATATCTTGAGGTCCCTTCCAACACCCACAATTCTGTGATTCTATGTGTAATAGAATCAAAGACCATTAAGATACTGTAAAGCCAGTAACTATGAATGCTAAATACAGCATGCATCAATGCTGGGTATTTTCTGTTTTCAGAATCAAGCCTTCTCTCTTAGCATGTGGTAAGTAACATTTACAGTAAAACACATATTGAAAAGCTAGGCTGAAAAAAAAGTAATATACAGGCATAAAAAACCCCCCCTGTGATATCTAGAAAAACAACTGTATTTAACGATGATATGCCCTTTAAATTAGAAATGGACTGAGGAAGCCAGGGCTTCATGTGGGGTTTGTGAAACTTAAACCAGGTGCAGTTTCACTTCATGTTCCACTTTATTCAAGCCACTGAAACTCAGGGGCACAGACTTACATTTGTGTCCTCCCTCTTTTAAAAACCAGCTGAAAATACTCATGTTATTTTGTATTAAAACAAAGGCTGCTGGACATAAATAAAGGAAACCTATTCTATTTAAACATTAATACAGTAATTATGAGATTTTTCATCTTGTTCACCTTTCAGCCATCCCTCTAGGAAGGTGCTTATTATATCAGGAGAAATAAATTGGCTCAAAAGCAGAAAGAAGAGCTGGAGATGAAATGGAAAAGAAACAAGCGTAATATAAGCTACCTAAATATTGCTTCTCAGTTCCTTTCACACTAGCAGCAAATACAGGAATATTTTAAGCATACACATTGAAATAATCTCCCATTAGGGAGTAAGAAAAAAGCAATAGACATTTTTCAGTGTATAGAAGCAGGTGACAGTAGGAGCATGTTGGGGACACACACCATAAATGATAATTGCGAAATTTGGGGGTATTCTCTGTGTGATGCCCAGCACCAGAATGGTACAAAGTGTCCACCTTCCAGGTGGGAGAAGTCCAAACATATATAAACACAGAAAAAACAAGTGAAAACAAAACTTCCACATGAAATGCACTGTTGAAGTCTTCCTCGTCTAATTTTCTTGCCTAAAGAGTGTTGGATAGTTCTTAGCTGGGATATACACCAAAGGATATACACCTTTCCTTCAAAAGGGAAATCTGTAACAAAGGAGAAAGAAGTCTTCTCACTAAGATGCTTATCTGTGTGCCAGTCTCATTTCTTGGGGACAACTGTTAAGGAAAAGCAGGCCTTTCAGCACCACAGTGATGAGACAGGCTCCATGTGTGCCCCATGTGCAGAACTGGCCTTGCTCTGGAGGAGAACAAAATCCTCCTCTAGAGCAGGAGCCATCCAGCTCTGAGATAACACCTCAGAAAGGGCAGTGTGGATGGTTGATTTCCAGCTAGGAGAGAATGTGATAGTGGGGATCAGCAGAGTTTGCTAAAATCTTATCACTGTTTGCTTAGAAATGGCATAATTAAAGGCCCTGTAAAAAAGAAGGCTAATTTCTGTAGGTACTAAGTAACTTCATCTTCCATATCCTACTGAAAGGAAACAGAAAAATGGTAGCTTGAGCAGGAGAGGAAGATCTTCTGGAGGTCAAGAAATGCTGCTGAGACCACCTTGCTTCAAATAGATGATTCAAATAGTACCTTGTAGGTAACCATGGCTAGAACAGAATCTATACTTCATAAAATGCATAACTTTCACTGTCATAATCAAAACTGTGGAAGAATGATGATACTGGTGTCAAATAACAGTCTCATATCAGTAGATTTATAACCAAGATGCAAATCTGATTTCTTGGATCCTAATTGCTATTTGAATCTATGAATTTTATCTATTGCACTCCATGGAGAATTACAAAAATTTAAAGTATATTTCCTCTAACATGTGTACAAAATTTATCTAGTAACCCACATTCAGTCTGCTAGGATGACAAAGTATGCAAAAAAACCCCACCTGTACACCAAAAAGAGCAAATGCAAAGACATGCCAAGTTTTAAACTTCCAGCATTGATTACAGGGCTTCCAAATCCAATAGGCATGCTCTACACATCATCTGAGTTCTGCAATATTACCACCAGTGTAATGAGCACATGACTTAGAAGAAGGAACTTATAACCTCTTACAGTCATGTCACAGAATAAGGGGATATTTTTTTTTTCTGTGTTGATTCATGTAAGAGATCTGTAATTTCTGTGAGCACACTGGTGGGTTTATAATCACTGGTGTGAACTTATGAGGTTTAAGACTTAGAGATATTTAGCTACCAATTTATTTCCTGCAGACTTTTGGAAAATTCCAACTAGAGTCGCTTGAGGATGTCTTCCTCAGTGAGTAACAGAGAAATGAGCTTTTTAAATCCTTATCAGCAGATCTGCCTTTATGTTATGCATCCTGGCTCCAACCCTCTTATAAACATTTTTGCCCAAAAACATCATGGAAAGCCCATGCCATATTGACGGAGAAGAAACCCCATGTGCAATGTTTTTGTTTAAGTCAGACCCTTTCCTGTCCCCATGGAATGAAATTCAAATTTATGGCAGAGTAGCCGTAAGTTGAAGCTTAAAGGCAGAACAGATAGCAACAAACCTTACTTTTAATTACATTTTACTTACCTGTAGCTGAAACTTCTGCCATGACTCTTGAACTTGTTTTGCATTTTCTGTACTGTCTTTCAATAAATTAACAGCCTCCTTAAGTGTCGCGTTAAGGACTTCCTCAAGCTGCAAGTCCAAATAGCTTATTAGTCTTCTATGGAGAAACAAAACTTGCGGAAGACTTCAATGAAAGTGCAGAATAATACAGTACCTGAGGTTTGTACACTGCTCCTAAAATACCCCCTGTGACCTGAAGGATCAGGATCAGCAGCAGTCCAATAAAAAACTAGGAAGAAAACAAAAGGGAGAAAAAACTATAGAACTTTTGACTGAATTGCTCTCATTTCTTTTAGGTGAAAGTTAATCTTTCATGTGCCTCAACAAACATTTGGGTAGAAGGAATGGAAGTTTCAGTCAGCTCCTTCTTTGGATATCAGAAAAGGAGATTCTTGAGGCAAGGTACGTGCCTCACCATCAGCTGGTCATCAAAACAAGGCACACTGTGGAGCAGTGACATGATGGGCAGCTTGTAGCTGGGAGACGTTGAGTAGGAGGACAAGGAAAACATTCTGGGAGGATTAGTGGCAGATTAACTGAGAAGAAATGCTATAGATATTGGAGGTGATTAGTGGAGGGAATTTCATTTGTATGGGGAAAAAAAATTAGTGACATGATCAGGCCTCTCTGGACTCTGTTTTCTATTTCATGAGAATACCCACAATTTCTTCTTCACTTGAATTCAAAAGGGGCTCAAGCACAAGGTATGCAGTACACATGTACAAAAGTAAGAGTTTGATTAAATAAAAATGGCCCCATTCTCATTTGATTCTACCATTGACCTTTTTACCAAATACATCTGTGGCCTGTTTAAGATAGCTAAATATTTTCCTTTCATACCAAGAACAGCATGCACCGGCTTTCCTTAATGGCACCACAGCACCCCAGAAATCCTAGGATCATAATGAGGGAGCCCACAGCTATCAACACGTCAACCCCGACAAACATACTGCTGTTGCTTATGCTCAAAGCCTGAAAAGAGAGGGAAAAAATCTTTCATTGGCAAGAAATTCCTCCTAAAAATATCTGTATCACCCAGAACAAGACAATTACTTAATAACTAATAAATATATCAATGCGCAACCACAGAGAAGTTCTGTTCCTTGAATAAACAGATATATAATTTTCCTTCTTAAACTTTCTGTTGGAGATCTTGGTGGAACCTGACTCTTCACAGTGTTCATCTCTGCACAAGATGAAAGTCAACCTCACAGAGTAAATAAAATTTTCATTTTCAAAGTATCTTTTAGTTTGATTTCAGTTGATGAATCTTTGCTTCTTTTTCTGCAAGTAGAAAAGACTTATTATCTTGAAATCTCTCCTACATTAGCCAAGAGTTAAATAAACAAAATCTCTGTCATTAGAAGGAATACACTCTGTGGCTTTTCCTGAGAGAACATTTCTAAGAGTAACGCTGGATATACTGGGGAAAGAGATAAATTTTCCAAAGCAGTTTTCTCTTTTTTCTTTTACTGCTTTTTCCCTTTCTTTTTCCTTTTTCTTACTTCTCCTTTTCCTTTTTCCTCTTCCTCTTTTTCTCTTTATCTTTTTCTTTTCCTTCTTCTTTTTCTTTTTTTTTTTTTAGGCATGATCTTTAATAATACCCTCAAAAATGAGGACTGTATTTTGCTGTCCGAGACATTCAACTAAACAAGTCGTATACCTCCATAATATTAAATATCAAATTATTCAGTTCCCACAGGACTGACTAAGTCCAAATGCCAAAACAGAGAGAAATGTTCAAAGAATATTTTCCAGTGTGGCTAGTGCCAAGATTAGAAAAAATATCTGGAAGTTTTCACATACATCTTCAAATGGAAATTGCAAACATATATAGACAAGTATAATTTTAAGAATGTCTTATTCTTCCCTCCTCCAAGTTGGACAGTACCTCCTGTTATTTATTCCTAGAAAGCTCTGTTCATCTACAGCCAAATCCTTATGGTCTCTTCAATTTTTACTCAGGCAAAACTGAACATTAGTTTTGAATGGAATCTTTGCCTGTGGAGAGGCAAAAGTGTAAGAAAATACTTTCAATTTTAGTGCCTATTCTTAATTCACAGTTTTTGTACTTTAACTATTGTTACTTCAGGAAACCATCTTGGGACACACTTAAGAGAGCTTTTCTAAATAGGAAATTCCTTCAAAAATAGAAATAATATTGTTGTGGTTTTCCAAGCTCCACTGCATTGTCTGAGGCATCATACTAGAGATAGTCATTTAGTAAGCATGGAAACTTTAGCTTCTGTAAAATGTGGACTAGGGAGGGAAATCTGTCATTCTGCAGCAAAGAGTGGCTGAGCTTTCCACAATTACCTAATTTACCTAAAGTCACAACGCTGTTGTGAATCAAGTCCTGTTATATCCATCTTCTGCCAGACATGAGAATCTTGGACAGGCTGAAATCAATAACATCATCAGCCAAATGGAAGAAATATTTAAAGCTCTCTTGTTATCCCCAGCATCTTTTGATTTCCAGATATACTGAAACAAAAATTACTTCATAACTGATGCACTGTGGTAGAGCAGCAAGGATTGACTTGCTTATTATACCTTAAAGGTGCAACTTGAAATCTGAAAAAAAAATAATTTTTGTAACATCTGATCATTTTTCTCATTACTACAGAGAGGGGATAGAAAACTTGCTTGCAGTTAAGATACAAGTGCCACTGAAAGCATATTTGGCAAAATGCTGGCAGGGCCAACAAGGCTGAAGATGAGCCTTTGCACAAACTGGAGCAGCTTCTGGTGTATTTCTTCAAGATCGAGGGGCTCCCAAGGCTGTATTTCTATAGCTTTGCAGGAAAGGAAAGTCATGAAATTTGAAGCAATTTAACGCCCAAAATAAAATCCAGGAGGGAGAATCTGGGATTTTTTTCTCTGCTTTGGGAAACCTATTAGTACATTTAAATCCTAGGTTATTTTGGAATATTTCCTTATAAATATGAGTGAAAAGGGTAAAATATTTTTAAGGAGCCACAGAAAACAGAAGAGAAAAATTCTTGCTCCCTTCCAAAATTACATTTATTGGAGAAATAAGTATTGTGTTATTGAAGACAGTGAGATAGTTAAAAATATACCCTAAAAGCATATAAATGCAACCCTAGGAATATATGGCTATACAGTTCTAATGGAGAAGGACACTGAAAGGTCAAAGATTAAGTTTTTCACACAGAGAGTGGTGATGCACTGGAACATGTTGCCCAAGGAGGTTGTGGATGCCCCATCCCTGGAGGCATTCAAGGACAGGCTGGATGTGGCTCTGGGCAGCCTGGTCTGGTGGTTGGCGACCCTGCACATGGCAGAGGTGTTGAAACTAGATGATCATTATAGTCCTTTTCAACCCAGGCCATTCTATGATTCTATGATTCTATGATATGCTCATGACTTCTCATTATTTTCTCTAACTCTGAAATCAACAAAATACCATCATTGTTTGTCACTTGAGGAAAAAGAGATCCACATTTTCCAACAGAAATCGGTGTGAAATTGCAAGAAATTAGATTAGCAACACTAGAAAGCCCTTTCTGTCATTACATCTGTGCTTACATCAACCACTTTTCTGAGTACCTGCACCATTTTTTTCTTAAACTTTATAAAATGCATTTATCTTTACCCTCATAAATCACCTTAATGAAAGCAGCACAGATTTGTGGAAATGCAATTGAGAAATTTACACAGGTCAGGCATGATTGCATATGCTTACCTCTTGAGCATCTTTGCTAACACGTATCCATATAGAGACTCCCAAAATTATGCAACCACACACCTGTGGAAGAAAATAAACAATATTTAGAAAGATTAGATTCAAATCCAAATTGCACCAGGCACTGGCCAAAATTCTGAAATAATTTCTTCAACATGGTTAAAGAAACATGAATTGCTAGAGCTTGGAATACTGATTCGTATCCAAGAAACTTCATAAGGATAGTTAAAACTTCAGTTATGCACCAAATCTCTGATGTTTCCACCCCAGAGGAACCATCATTTCTTTGATGATTTATGCTTGTGGTTGGGAAGCACACAAAAATTCTGTCAGATGAGAGAAGGCTATAAATTTCTATAGTATGTATATAACATGACTTTAAAGAACACTGTTTCTTCTATAATGAAAACAAGAGATTTGATAAGGAATGCTGGTAGAATGCTGTTGCTAGAGTTATTCAGGACATATATCTTTAGACATATCCTCTATGGTAAAACTATTAAGAGCAATTCTAACAGTCTCTCTGCTTTCTATATTGCAAAAATATCTGGCCATCTTAGGCTATTCCTCCCATAAACTGCATATTGTGATAGTTAATATTTCCATTTTTTAATAGAAAATAACCTTGCTCTGTCTCTTACCTGTGAAAGTTAGACATCTAAGTCTAAACTTTCTAGCTTGTCCTGGGCAGATATCTTCGAATGAGTTAAATCATCCATTGGTGCTACCAATTTCTTTCCTCTAGCTATAAAAGAAGCCTGGATTGAATTGCTTTAAGATGTCGAAGTCAAGGCAGATGAATCCCAGATCCAGACATATTCCCTAAACATCAATCATTCTCTAATTTTGTTGATCTTTGAGGTATTGTTCTACCTTGTGCCAGCCACAACATTGCTTGCCCTGTCTGTGGTAATTCTCACAAAGAATTTCTCTTTATTAGCAAGACTTGGAGACATATAATTAAAGATCTAATAATATATGAAGACTGAGAGGACTAGTAGGAAAGATAAACTGTGGAGGATCAGTCTAGCAAGATTCAGAACCTGTATGGATTTCATATTTCAGTGAGAAATGGCTCTGAAATGTGGTTACAAGCTTCCCATGAAAACTGGGACTATTTCTAACCTTTTAAAATTAAAAAAGCTATTTTTATATGTTTAAGATAATTTTTCCTAGAAAATGTTTTCCCTCAGAAAGACTCAGAATATTCACCATCAAAAATCATAACTACTTTAGCAGATTATTTAATATGGAACACAGCCAGCCCTCAGACATGAGTATCACACATTTTCTCACTCTAAGTAAAGCTCCTATAAGTATGTTTTAAACTTGAAAAAGAAAGTTGTACAATCGATGACAGCTATATCATGTTATCAAATTTAACTAGAACTCCCCACTGAAATCATCTGAATCCCACTGAATCTGGTATCACACGACTCTGTATTTGGGTCTTGTTCAGCAGCATTGTGTGAACCGTGTAGCTGTGCATCAAACAAAGCGTTCCTTCTAATGTGAAAAATTTCCACTGAAGCAGCTATTATTGCAAATCCAAACAAAATTTGGCCCATTGCCTTATTCATTATACAGGACCTCCCATAAAAAGCAGCAGAGCGGTCGAAGTAAATAAAGCTGAATGTACGGGAGCTTATCAGTATTTATTTCCCCCATTCAGAAAATAAAATAAATTTTTTAAATTAAAGTTTTCAGTAATGTGCATGTTTTTTTAGTTATAAAAAAGATTTACTTTAAACTCGTAAGAATGTTAAATTTCAGTAAAATTCTAATTTTTTTTTTTTATTTTCATCATTGTACACACAAGGTGTACAAGAACACACAAAGAATAAAACTGAAATTCCAAAGCAAATAGTTCTCTTCCCAAAGATCCATAATAAAACACCCTGTATTTGTTTTAACACTCCCTCCTAATTATTAGGTTTTTCTTAAAACTTCAACTAAAGAAACTTTCATTTTTAGCGATCCAGTGCTTTCGTATGGAATAAAGAGATTCTCATTTTCCCAGCACTGGAAGGCTGCCGCTGATTTGCTATTTTTGCTGATGAAAGATTTGGAGAAGGGGTCGCTTTGGCTGCAACTGTGACCTCAATTAATCAGAAGTTGCCCTGTTGTCAATCAGGCAATCAGGTTGCCTCAAACTAGGGATCTCATTTTGCACATTTGGTGCCAAAAATGGAAATTCGACACTTGCTCATGGTGTGGAGTGGCAGAGGCTTTACATGTGAGGGTGGCAGGTGAGGCTGCACAGCTTGCAAATGCTGAAGAGAAAGGAAAACTCTGACATAATTATCAGGTTTAATGCACCAAACTGTTAGGACTAGGCCAGGTTTAAGGCCAAGCTGGATGGAGCCCTGGGCAGCCTGATCTGATGGGTGGCAACCAGCCCACAGCAAGGGGCTGGAACTTGATGTTCTTTCAAGTCCCAACCTAAGTCATTCTATGATTCATTCTATGATTCTGTGACTAATAAAAGCTCCAGATATGCACCTGACTTCAAAGCACAGATCCCCAGAACACACACTCAGATTTCTTTCCCCTGACCGGAAAGATGCAAAACTCCTATCCCCAGGGGCACACAGTGCACAATCCATGGGGCCAAGGAGAGCTAGACCACACCACTTTGCAGGTCTGACATAACTTTTTCCAGGGCTTTGACACTCCAGAGTACGATGTAAGAACTGCTGCAAAAAAAGGCACAGGAAGGCTGGAAAGCCCAATCCTGATCTCCCACGGAGGAGACAGTCCCAGAGAGATCACACGAAGTTTAAAACAAAAGGACACCAGATAAACGTGTGACCGTTGCTGTTATCTAGATAAAGCAAAAGTCACCTTCATTTGTCCCAGTCAGTTTAATTTTCCACCTGCCCAACTTCCTTGTGCACCTGGGAGAGCAGCTGTGAGAGCAGTGGAAATTGCCGTTCTCTGTGTTTCACTGCAGCAATTTAATGATTTCCAGGGATTAGAGACACGAGTTTAATTCAAAGAATTCAGTTTCATTGTACTCTAACCGCATTCCTGTTTGCACCATGCCTGTTCTCCTCTCTCTTGGTAGTGCTAACCCCTCCCTTTAAAGAAAGTCAGTATAGCTGCATTTTGTGTCCTCCTTGACCCCATTCAGGCTGCCACAGGCACAGAAAATTCTTCCAGCAGGAGAATTTTTTAATTGTATCACCTTTTTAATTGTATCACCTTTTCACTTGGGAAATGTTCCTCAAGGCAGCAGCCATGCTGTGGCTGATAGTTTCACTTCTGATCTTGATGAACCTCAGGTGAACTTGACAAACCAAAAGCTAACAGTGAGGCAGAACATGACAGAAATAATCTTTTACTCAAAACTTCTCAGAATTCCAGGAGCAGAAACTCTTACAAACTGGCTGAGATATGGCAAATAGGCAAATGTGATTTAATCTACCCTGGGAAAGATGCCTGCCATCCTGTGCCAGGCAGAGGGAGGAACCCCCTTTCCTTGTATGCTGGAGGAACTCAATCATTTCAGTATGGCTCCCATCCATACTGCCAGCCCATACCATTTCCCAGAAATTTATTGCCCACCATCAGAAACTAATTATGACACTAAGCATAAAGCAAAGAACCACAGAGAAGGATATGAAAACCATTTATCAATTAGGAGGCTAAAAATATAAGTGCATTTTCCTATCTTCTATTGCAGCTATCCTTTCAGGATTGTGTAGTTTGTTTGCAAAGAGCAGACAGAAAAACAAAACAAACAAACAAACAAAAAAACACAAGCAAGCAAACAAGCACAAGAGAATAATATATGTTAAGATAATGGAGAGTCTGTTATCTTCTGACTCAAATGAGTGATGTCCTTTGAGATGAGGGGCACGTTTCAGACGTGTCTCAGGAAGACAGAACTCTGGCTGTTCTACTTTTCAATGTAGAGGAAAGGCATTTTTTGTAAGAAAAAGACAAAAGAAGAGCAAAAATTAAGCATTCTTCTCTCTCTGATTTAGAATCATGCTCTGGTTTCATTTATGCTCTATTATCTTCATAATTTTTTCAACTACAGACTTTGGATAATGTTGAACGCATTTAATGTGTCACTAATAACAATTTAAACACCAACTTACCCAAAATAAGAAGTTGAAGATGAACATGGAGTACTTCAAGCATCTGCTTACACCCGCCATTTTCAAGAAGCTGAGACAAAATTGAGAACTGCTGAAGAAACTTTCCTAGCAGTTTGACCTCAATAGAAAGGCTGTTCCTGTTTCTTCAGGAAATCTCTCAGACCACATCAAATGCACTGTGCTCTGCTTCTAAAGGCAAAAATTGTGACCAAGGCTTCTACAGTTATTTAAACAGTTCTCCACAGCTAAACATTAACCAGAATGCTGGGGAAGAACTACCAGGTGTTATCACCAAACCTAAGACTCTCAATGTGTCATTGTGTGTTGTACTTTTTAATAGTTCTGCTAGTCTTGTCCTACACCCTGAAAGTAAATAGATGGTGCAGCAAAAGCAGAATTTGCAAGAGAAAGGGAAAAGTTACAGAGTGCTTCCTTTATAATATGAAAATGATCACATTTCTTAATGCTTTTAAGATTTGAGGTTTACTATTTTATTGTCCACTTTTTTTTTTTTTTGCCTAAGTTAACTCTTTGAAGTTTGCAGTCCCACTTCAGACATTCGACCAGAAATAAAAGGAGGAAGTCTGTGTTATCCCTGCAAAAGATGAGTAAGGAATCTTCCATCTTGCTATTGCCATTTTCTCCCTCTTGCTGTCTACATTTCCTCTTCCACATCAAATCAGGACCTTGGGAAACTGAGCTCTGTGGTGCACAAATTCTCCTGCTATGCAGCACTGCGATCCCCAGCACAGAGATCACAGTTCTGGTATGAGATTCTGGATGCCTCTAGGCAAAAGGAGCTTGATTTGTCTCAGAAGGTGAGGTGATAAACCTGCTTCATTAGTTTTGTTTTATGTCTTGCTAGTTTTCTTCTGTGCTCCTCAAACAGAAATCTTGAGAGGAGTATAAGTGTGTAATTGCTCTGTCTTTTCTATCAGCTCATTTTGTGGAGGAGTCTGATATACCAGTTCTTGGAAGGATAAGTGTCAGATAAAAATTAATCAGAAAAAAAAAGAAGATTTATTTTGCACGTGAGCACAAAGGATTTAAATGAGAGAAATTAAGGACGTTCTGGACTGAAGTAATTTATTAAGTCCAAGCCCTGATTTAGTCTTTTGCTGTTAGTTCACATTCTTCAGTTCTGTTGTCTGTATTTGAAAAAATGAAGTGCTAGCGCATAACAAACCTATAGATGACAAAACATGTGACTTAGATCTGGATATTTAAGATATTTAGGATCTAAAGAGAGGAATCTAATAAGAAATATTTCCTCTGGCTGCTTTCTAACCCAGTTTTTAATGAAGGTGTGATGTTGAAATCCCTTCAGTTGCTTTCTCTAATTATATTTAAAAATACGTGGCCTTTCCCCCTTTTAAGATGTCTCTGTACCACCCTTCAGCTTCCTGGACTCTTTCTGGAGTAGTCCACTTTAGTCCAGCCTAGGTGATCAACTCTCTGTCTAGCTTATTTCGCAATAACCACATCCACTTTGAATTTGAGAATGTTCCTAAAAATAATTGCACTCATGAAATACAGATTTTGTAAGGATTGGAAGAAACAACTGTGTGGTATGGTTTAGATCGAAAGCACTCAACAAATAAGTAAGTTGAGAAACGCGGGTGTTTTTATGGAGAGATGCCATAGCCACAGATGAATCATGAGAAAATTTTAAAGGGCCATATAAAATTCTACACAAAGAGCCATGAAGGGTAATAAGAGAATCACAGATGATGCAGAACGTGGGCAGATAATCTGCAGTCAGACCATGCAATTGTAATAAGCCAACATTTTTACATGAGTTCAGAAAGAGTATTTGTACCCAAAACTACACAGCCATAAATTGTCACACATAGTAGATGTTCTTTAAGGCAGTCTTGAGCTGTAGCACTTTTTTTATGTGAAATATTCAGCCCAGGCATTTAGAAAGATATCTTTGAGCTAAATCATGCAAGATTTTCAATGCTATAGGAAGTATGCGCAAACATTCATAGATCAGCCCTCGTGAAATGTTGGTGTTCTGGTAAGACTGTAGTTCCTCTGAAACCATGAAGAATGCATATATTTTTCATATTTAATTATCTCTTCAGAAAAGGCAAAAACAGACTTTCTCAGCACCTGCCTATTACTCCTGAATAAGATGGAAAATAAGAAATAATGTCTAAGTTGAATGAGTTACTAAGTTGTCTGAAGTTACTACAACTCCTACACGTTTCATATTTATATTTTATGGTATTTTAAGTAAAATATGTCATCCAAGATTAAAGGCATACAACCAGCTTCCATTAAGTGACAAGTATTCAAGGTGAATGTTCTGTATGAGTGACTACTTCTTATTTCATGGCGGCAAGGCAATTTTCTGTATGCCTTGGAGAAGCAAAGAAGGAGGCAAACTACAGCTTCATCAAGGGAAGAAGTGTTGCCTGTAAACCTTAACTACTACTTCTCAAGCAAAGCTGCCTCTCCACCAACTGTTGAGACAATCAGATATGCCCTGCCAGCAATAAACCCTTTGTGACAACATGCTCAACTGCAAAGGGTTTGTTTTGTGAACTCCCAGTGACTTACCTCCCCACCCCAGCATTGGGCACAACCTGGTGCAGTTTGGGCGGGAGCCTCTGACGCAGCAGCTGGCACTCCCTGTCCCCACGCGGGAGTTGTGATGACACATGGACTTTGCTTTGTGTGTCATACCAGAAACCAGATAGGGACAGGAATATTTTGACAAGCAAAAAAAAAAGCACAGCATTCTTGTCACTGGCCTGGAGTAAAACATCTCATCTTTGACACCAACAAGCTACAGCTGGTTTTATAATGCTTTCATCTTCCTTCTCCTCCAAGTTTTTAGCCACTTTGAGCCATGTCTCCTGGGCCTGACAATCCAAAAGCAGCTTCTCCAGGCCTCACACACCTCTGGGCTCTCTTCTATACATTTACTTTCATGCAATACCATCCTTACAACTCCCTGGGTAATTAAAATTCCCATTTTCTTCTCAAAAATATGATGCAAAACCATATGCAGATGTGAGTATCCCATTTTCCCATGTGTTTTTCCTTCTCTCCAGCCTTCAATACTCAGCCTGCTTCTTCCTTTTTCCTTTAAAGCCTCCATTCTCCTTGTGAAGGGCTCCTCCGCAGTCAGGCTATGTGACCAATTTCCCTATCAGCTGATTCACTGTGTAGTCAGTTATCCTTTGAGGTCCAGACTTAAAATAACACTTTGTATTCAATATCAGTGAGATTTTCAAACAGTGGATTTGCAAACAGTTTGTTTGCTGCCGGAATTCCTGTTCATCTCACTGATAGGTCAGAACAGAGAGCTTTACTTGGCACAAAGTTTGAAGTCTGAAATAGATCAGTTGAACTCCAGTTCTACTACGCGGACAGAGCTCACTCTATTGTAACATTCCTTTTTTGCTAATCTCTAGCAACCTCACCTGCTGCCTTGAGATGCACACTTCCTTTCTGTTTCTTCAAGAGTTATTCACCCATACCAAGAGAAACAGTGGATATCATGAGCCTTGACAGTCTTTCTAATTGGGGTGTACTGGATAAAGAAGATTTCTTCAGTCCAAAAGGTAGGGCAAACACATTTAAACAATGGAAATGGGAGCTTCTGTTTTGGTCGTGGGAGTCATTTATAGTAGTGGGTCTGGCTGAGACTACAGTCAGTCTACAGCACCTCATGCCTTGAGTTTAGATATAACAAATATGATATCTTATTGCAATAGCATAACATCCAGTAATACCTCAGTTATAAAACTGAAGTACAGTCCCACATCTGACTCTTACTAAAATACTACAGCATCATAACAGATCATATTTATGGAGAATTACTATATGTTGGGATATATGTGGTACTGACTAAAACAGTGAGTTTATATGCAGCTTCCACAGTCAAAGAGTTACAGGATTCCTGGCCCTCGTTTTAAAGCAGCCCTTAGATGAAAGGTAAGGGTGGATAGTTTGACAAAAATATACCTGAAAACTTGAATGACTGAAGAAAAATTAGAAGAAACAGAATAGTAGTATTGTGTTTAATCATGTGAATAATACATTAGTCTCATTATTTTGGGTAGAATAAGACAGAGAAAACCATAAGCAGATGAATTTTTTGCAAATATCTTCATCTCTGATGGGTCAAATAACTTGACTGACTTCAAGGCTGATCCTACAGTTGACCACATGATAAAGGAAAATGTATGAGAATATTTTCAACCATTGCTAGGCACATATATGGCTGGCTAACTCAGTTGTCTAGAGCACCTTTGCAGCTTGTAAGGAATGATGAAGCTTAACTGAAAACAGGCATGAAAACAAACCAGCTGAATTATGCTCTTAAATGACCTATTTCTTTCAAAAACTTGGGCCCAGAAAACTCCACTGAGCTCAGAAAACAGCAGCTCCGTGATATGGATCTCCCACAAGAGCTTCCTCAGAGGGAGAGCATATCCGTTGCCTGGCAGACCCTTTCTGTTGTTAGAACGCTCTAGAGGAAGAATTTTCCTTTAAGGATCTCTTTACTGTGATATAAAAATTCTCTCAGATCTGAGATCTCCCGTAGCTCAGAAGTGCATTGACTCCAGCTACCCAACCTCTAGTTCAGAACAATTTAGAATCCACTTAGAAAGCGACCTCTGTGGTCCTTTGGTGCTAAATATTGCTATTGCCTTCTCCCAAATCTTCTCCTGCTACTGCACTCTAAAATACTCTGAGGGTGAACAGAATTGTTGCTCAGAGCAGGATCTGAGGCTTCTGTTTCCAAGGGTCTCTATGAGTGAACTGGGCTTCTATTACAGGCACAGTGGGATCTGGTTTCTTGATGTTACTCCTTTTCCTTTTAAGTAGTTAGTGTTCAGAGTCACTTACAATGTAACGCCTTATTTCATGACTACTGTGTTCCTCGGCACTCCAGCCATTGCAGGGGGGTTGGATTAGATAACCTTCAGAGGTCCTTCCCAACTCAAACAATTCTACGAGTTTATGATCCTTTAAAAATGTTTAGGTAAAGATACAGCCCAGTACATGAGTTGGTGAGAAGCACAGCTCAGAAGAGTCAATGACTTAAAGCAAACCTGGATGTCCAATCCATATCTGTACACGCAAGGGCAAGCAAATCTTGCTCTGATCCCAGCTCTGAGCTGGAAAATGAATAACTGGGTTAACCTGGTGTTCTCTCTTCTGTGTGTGACCTGGTGAACAGCAGTGTGGAGATAAAATATCCCTTACCCATGAAAGGTCTCTAGACCAGTACTCCCATGACCCAAGCGAGTGTGTTGGCCATTGCAGTATTGATCAAGGGTGCACTGCTGTCTTCTCCTGACCAGATTTCTCTTATTAGCATTGGAAATATTGTTCCCAGCAGGAAGAGAAAGAGTTTAAATGGGGATATGTCTCCACAAATGTTTTCTATTCTGACAAAACAGTTTCCTCAGAAAATCCCCAGCCAGGTCAGTGCTGCACTCCTGTCCAGGTGCTGTGCAGCCTGATGCCGGTATCATTCACATATTTCTGCTTCAGAAGGCTCTGGTATCTTGAATACACTCACTTCCCCTAAAGTAGCAGCTCTTTGACCAGAAAACAAACCTCATGCAGCAGGTCTGCATCTTATTGACTCTCCTCCCAAAGGATGCAGCCTCCTCTTTTCTTATGTGCCAGTTTTCTTCTAAGCCCTTCATCTGAAAACTCCCTGAAATACATGTTTTTAAGTTTTCATTGATATTTGACTCATATTAAAATAAGGTAAAGACCGTAAGTATGAAAAAACTCGTATGCCTCACCCACACATTTCTCTTTTCACCTTCTCCTTTACCCAGACTTTTTCATTCACTACTAGCTTTCTTGGCTGTTATACATCCTTTTTGCTCATTTACATTCCTCACGAGCTAAGCTGTTCTTTTATGTAAGGCTCATGTCAGGGATTTCCTATTTCCCAGGGCCTGGTCAGAATTAGTTTAAACTAAACATCACTGGGTTTTAAACATTTTCTTGCTTTCAAAATGAGTTTGTCGTGAATTAACATTCTAATCAGTGTCAGTAAGGGTTTCACTATCTATTCTGTAAGTACATTATTAGATATAACTTTGTTAAGAAATTTTTTTCTAAGGAATCTATACTGAATAAAATTTTGAAGGTTCATATTATATAGGCAATGCCCAACATATAAGAGCTGTGACTAACATATGAAGTGATATCTTCTATCATCAAGACTTGTATATCTTGAAATTGTCTGTGTGATCAAGTACTGATGATTGGCAATAAAGATGCCTTAGAAATAGAGAGAACAGCCTTTGTCAAAGATTAAAAAGCTTTCAGATACATCTTTAGAGCATTACCTTATTTTTCAAGAGAGATGAAGGAGCTTTTCCTGACTGTTTCTCCTGGAAAAAGACATATATTTTGTATTCAGGTCTAAATACCAGGAACTTGATCTTGATTTTGTTTATGTTCAAGTAAATCACAAGTTGTTTATAAGGCAAGTCCCTGCCAGAGCAGATTAGAATTTTTATATCCAACTTTTCTCCATGCCCTAATCTTTACTAAGGGAAAGGAATAAAACTACCAGAAAAATGTGACACTCTCTCTCTGAATTGTCCCTGCTGCATTTCAGCCATGGATGGGAAGAGTCTCAGACCCAAATGATATGAAGCCCACTGCTATTTTGTGATTCAAAAGCCAGATACCAAACTACATGTTTGAAAATGAGAGCTAGGTTATTCTCTTGTTGCCTTATGGACATCAATTATATAACTGTAACGATACTATACATATGCTATAATGATTCTGTACTTTTGTACTTTTAATGACCTTTGTCTTGCCAGTACTGTAACTGTAAAGATGTAAAGATCATCTTGAAGTTTCTTAACATCTTAGATGAAAACTCTACATGGGCGAGCAGACCATGTGGTCACCAGTTATGTTTAGAATTAGTACATGGGAAGTACATTAACATCTGTCATGAAATTTTGCTCCAAAAATGAAAATTTGATATTCTATTTTGACAAGTATATTTCTTCTATTCCAGGATAATGTGACACTCAATCTCCACTTTCACTGAGGCATACCTCTGTTTGGCAAAGTAAGTAAACACATACAAAAATTAAAAAACAAATGTAAGTAAGCAAGTTTTAGTTTTCAACATTATTTATCCCTTAAGTCTCGCTTGGGATAAAACATCCGTGCTGTGAAGGTTGAATGGGAGCTTCTTTATTTTTCTATGGTAGACGGAGCAGTGCTATCAAAATAATGCTACACAACAAGTGAGCTGCAAGCTTCGCATCCCACTGAAACTCAGAGATCCTCTGGGACAGCTCTACCAGATGTGTATAGTCTTTTTACAGTCTAGAGAGGCATTTCCACCAAACCTCATCTGCTCGCTGACCTTCACAATCCTGCTGACATTAAACTTTGCTGGTCTGCAGTGCTCTGTGGACACTGGAGTCTCTTCTGATTCAGATAGCTGCATTGCTTTTTTAGTTTAATCCTCTCACACACAAACCTTTCATTTCTGCCCTTGAGTACTGTTTTTTTCACAGAGCATGAGTATGAAAATTCTATCATTTGCCAGACTATAAGCATTTGCAGAAAAACTCATATTTTCATTCCCACTCATCTTTGTCCCACAAGTGCTATTCATTTATCCCCTATATACGTAAAAAGGCTCTTTTCTTTTTTTTCTTTTTCTTTTTTTCTTTTTTTTTTCTGTAGCTGAAAGGACAGGAAAAGAATTGAAGGGTATTACTGAAGACTTTATAGTAACTACCAAATAGCAGAGTTAGTGACTATACCTACTGGCAGTGATCCAGATTTGTAACTTGCACATGTGCAATTCACATCTGTACTAAAAACTAATTTCCTACTGAAGCCATTGAAGAAAGATGCTGCAAAGAGCCCAGTCCTCAGAAGAGCTGAGGAGCCCATGCTGAAGGACTGTTGGCCTCTCAAGACTGCAATTAGAGCTGAGTGCTGAGCTACTTTCAGAAGAATTTTGGTACCACCCAGAACTAATGTCCAAATGTAAACCACTACCATAAAAATAGTTCCTTTGTCTTCAGATGGGATTACCTCCTTCTAAACAGACAAGCACATGCAGATAGAATGTCACTGCAGCAGATAACTCTTGGCTATTAAATAAAGATGATTCACTTCTTTAACACTACAAGATGTGTCCTGTGTATTCCTTTACTGAGATAGAAATAAGAGAGATGCACACTGGGACAAACCAGGGCTTTTGTACCTGTAGAAGTTCTGAGAGGCCAGCTCAGCCTTTCTGAGACTGATGTACTTCCTCACTTGCACACTGATCCCCTTGACTCATTTTGTGTCAACCAGTGCAATACCAGAAGGGATGAGCTTCTGAGCAACAGTATCTGATTGCCACTACCCATGAAGGTCTGCACACAGTTGTCCTTGGAGCTGACTCTGAAACTTGTAAATGTTCTCTGCAGAGACAGGGAAGAGAGCCTTTATGGAACAACCGTACCTCAGAGCATCCGTTCTGCGTGGACAACTAGAATGGCAGAGGTCCCTGCTACTTTCTGGTTAAAAACTTGTGCAGAATTCCAGATCAAATTAAGTTAGGAAGTGTATTTTGTTATCAGAATTGTTGAGACAAATATTCATCCCTGAGAAAGTATTTGATTAAGCCAAAACCAAATCTCGAGCAACCATGTTGATAACCAAGGCATCAGCTGCAGAAACTTACAGAAGTGTGGATCAAAATCCATGCACATGATAAAATTCTGTAATTTAAAATAACCTATGTAATAGGAACATCTAAATCAGAGGTAGGAATGCCAAGAGGAATAAAAGTGGAAATTTCACAGGTAAAAGTGAAGCAGGATTATTTTCAGATCATGCCTCCTTTGAGCACAATTGCTGTAGTTCTTAGATTAAAAAAAAAAGGCAAAAGCTGTAGAGTCTTCATCAGCATATAGTTAGGCTATCTGTCTTTTCTTTGCTGAGCCATTTACCATCTCAAAATGACATATTTCTTCCTTTGTCATGTCTATGGAGGAGATTAGCAAGCATACACACATTATACACTTCATTAATCCTTGTGATGATTCATGCGCATGAGGATCGTACTCTAATCCAAGTCAGACCACTAAAAATACTTGACCTCCAGATGGCTGTGCCTGTACTGATTGCTGAAGCTGAGAGTAGTTTGGTCACACCATTTTTCTTTTCATATCAATGTAGTACAAATTAAACATACTCAGACTGTTTTTATGAAGGGTGCATGTGGCAGTATGCATAAAAAGAATCCATTGGTCAAGGATATTGACTAGTTAAAGATTGAGTTCAAAGTCAAGCACCATTGAAATTTGCTCTTAGAAGAGTCCATGGACACTCGAAATTAAGCACAACCACATGGTGGCAAGAATTAAACTTTTCAGAAGATGCTAAATATAATGGGAGTGTCCTCCTGGATACACTCTGTAGATTGCATGGGACTGTGCTTCAGGGGTACCTGAGATCTTTGGAAGGTGTGCCAGTGAAGTACTACAACCAAATAGAAATGTTGCAAGAGAGGAATAACCATGAATCTAATGACTAACTATGTGTTTGAGTTCATCTTCATATTAGATTTTCATAGTTCATACTTCTTCTTAAGAAGTCAAAGTTATACCCAGGTCTGAATTGCTTCCTCCAGCGCTCTTTTCCCTGTCACATGGAAGTCAGATCTAGGCTTTTATGAGTATTTCAGTTTAGTTTTATCTGGACTTATCACTACAGTGCTCCAAATTTGTTCCATGACAGCACATAAAATTCTCCATCGATAAGGTATTTCTTTTCCAGAATTGACATACAGAATTTCAGCCACCTGAAAGGTAGGTCTGTAATTTTAATGTATGCTCCTAACCGGAAGGAGAGCCATCCCAAGTATATGAAACAGGTGTGGTGGCTTATCACTGGCAAGTTTTTCTCTCTTTTCTAGCTATGGAGAGAACTTAAAGGATGAGCTCACATTCTGTGCCAGATTTAGGAAGCTAATGCTAAAGGAAGTACATACTGTCCTAAGAATATACCATAAGACAAAGCCTGACGGTTTTACCCAGAGGTAAGATATGTAGCTGTTTTCCAGCCTGTTGGATTACTTAGAAAATATGTATTCATCCCAGAAAGTCTGTTAATCATATGCATAAAGGATCAGATTCCCACCTGGTGAAAACTGAAGTAACTTCATTGGTTTCAAAGTTGGGCTCAACAGCAGAAATAACGTACCACAGGCCACTGACTCCTCCTGAGGCTATTGAAAAGGAATTCATCAGATCAGAATAAATGTAGGAAGTTTAATATCTTCCACTATGATCTGTCTGATGTATTTCCTCATAAAGCCTGTCAACAATGGCAAAAAAAAAAAATCAAAATCTCAAAGGTCAAAGGCTGTTCTCTAAAACCCCATCTGCACTGCAGTTTCAATAGATGTGCTGTTCACTGTGAATTCTACTTACTTCAAGCTTTTAAATTAAATCTGGATACCTTTCTGAAATGATATGCTATAGATCAAAGGAAAGTTTGGGCCTGAAGCAAAAATGAGTGAGTGGGTTTCCATGGGCTGCATTACATTAGAGTTCAGAATGGATGATCTTAATGCTCTCTCCTCACCTAAACATATGAATCCAGCCTCACTTAGATAGACAGTAATTCACTGCCATAGGTATGCTGATTATGATGTACTATAAAAATACATAAAATACATCTAATTGAAGAGATTTGCCCTTGAGTTCAGTGAGTCCTCCTGAGTCATGGACGCTACCCCCTATTCATTGCAGACATCATATTGTATCCTTTTCTATCAAAACCTTTTTTGCAGCTTGGGTTTTTACTTCCTCTGCTTCCATTGCCATACTGGTTAGGAAAATTCTTTGAATTTCCAGTCTGAATTAGCACATGGGGAGTTTACACTTAGTTTATTTCTATCTTTTCTGACAACCCTGTCTTTTAGCTTAAATAGTTGTTTTTGTTCTGTAACATCTCTGTCAAATGAAAGACTGCTTTGCTAAGAAGATGCCACGTTCTTCTAGTTTCTCCTCACAAGGTTCAGCTGTTCCACAGCTGAACTTCACCATGTTTATCTGCTCCTGTATGAGTTCAGCGTTTCTGAAAACTGGACCCCCAGTCTTGGCTGTATCATACTGACAGTACATGCTTATGCTGGTAAATAATATGCCAGGTTCACAACCTCAGTTTAGCTTAACTACTTAATTTCTGGTTTATGGCAGAAGTGTTTCTCTATCCTTGTCCTAGCTAAATACACAATATTTTGTTTTGCAGAAAACTTCCCCTCTCTAATTCTCTACTTTCTATAGCTTGGTTACTCATACCTAAATAATGTCTCAAACCTTTGTGTCACCAGTGCTGTCCTGATAGTAAACCTTAACCTTCATGCTGCAATTGAAAATATTAAACAAGCACAGTCCCAGCTCTGCTCCTTTGGTACTCCTACTTTTCTCCTCTGCTTGGTAACATCTGTATTTTAAGTATCTCCTTGCCCATCAGGGACCACTTCCATCTATCTCCACTGGTTTAACTGATAACAACTTATGAGGCATCCTGAGCTACTCAATTTCCATTTTCTATGGAAGTGGTTGTATTATCATGCAGATTTCACTTTCTCCAGGGCAAGAACAGTGATTTTCTACATTTTAGATACAGTACTTATCAGAGAAGTATAAGTCTTAGTGTCTAAGCAAGTCTCAATCTTGAATGGGAGGAAGAATCCCCACTATCAGGGGATGAATTTCCTCTAAAGGCAGAGCGTACAAACATAATCCACTCCTCCCCTTGAAATCAGGACCCTGCAGACATAAAGAAGAAGGATGCAGATGGCTATTAGGAAAACAAAGCTACTTCTGTGTTAGTTTACTCTCTAGGACAGTAAACAAACCGTGGATCACTTGTGGAATTGAACTGTCCTCAGTGTTTGTGCACATTGCTGTAAACTGGTGCTTTAAATTATGTGACAGAAGCAGAAGATTCCTGAATTTCTACCATTAAGTATTCAGCATTGTCCAGCAAACTGACTTCCAACCTCTTCCAGTAATGACCTTGCTCTATAGATGTGAGCAGTTACCTGAATCCCACCAAGAGACAATCTGACCTCCCCGAGTCCTTCACTCGTGCTCACTTTTCAGACAGACAGCAAACATTTCACTGCTATGGACCTATTCAGGTCTACAAAGACTGGTCTCTTGCAGATGCTGGATTTGAACTTCTCTCTTTATGCTGCATAGTATCCTGCCTACTCTTTTTCTTCATGCTCCTCTGTATTCGTTTTTCTCTTCTTCCCTAGACAGTGGTTGCCAGATGACTCTATTCTTCTTCCTGTCATTTTTGAATCTGGCTGTTCTACTCCAGATTCCTTCTCCCACCTTGTCTCCCTTCCTGTTTTTCATGTCACAGTACAGAAAATCCATGCCTCAATGACCTCTGTCTTTCAGTTGGCTCTCTATTCCTTTACATTTTTTTCTTATATTTCCCGAGTCAACTTATCTAGAACAGCACTGGCATTTTCATGTGCAGTAGGTAGTTGCAAATTGTTTTCTGTGAAGCCTGTTCTTCTACAACCATCTGTACTCCGGCATCAGCTGATTCTACTTAGCTGATGTCTGCTCTTCTCCTTATCTTGGAGCTCTGGAAGGTCACACTTCACGCACATATTGTTCTGATCAGAGGTGTTCTATAAGTTAATGCAATATATGTAGCTCTTCCCCAACTAGTTCTGCTGATTCTGCTGTTACTTGGATTTCTTCTTCTCCAGCTATAATTGACATCATTTTCTTGTCCTAGTAGCCTCTGCTTTTGAAGACAAAAATACATTTTTTTAGACAAAGAAACAACAAGAGCTATATAAAGTTAACTTTTCACTACTTTCTATTTTTCCTGCAATAACTTAATTTTGATTACTGGAATGAAACATCTGGCTGAGATCTCTCAGCATCTAACCAGACTTCTGTATCCAGCCATTGTGTTCCCAGGCAATGTGTCTCCCAAATTATGACAACATACCAACACAGACATAAAATGTGTTTATGAGTCTTCAACTGCTGTGGAGGATGTGAGATCATTGGGCTGAATACTTAACCACATTAGACTTGTTTGGGCTCTATTGCAGCTTTCAAGAGAAAACTTAAAGGTAGTTAAACAGCAAACCAGGTGTCCTCTGGGCACAGAGGAATCCTGTCCTTTCACCAAACTGGCACAACTGCTCTGGCATCAGCTCTGCTTATAGAAAGCCTTTGGGAACATGGCCAAGCAAGAGCAAGTGGACTGCTGGAGCACTGCAGTGCTCCATGCTGATGTTTGCAGCTCTGACACTGCTCCAAGCCAGATGCTCTGCTCCAGTATCCGGAATAGGGAGGAGAACAGGAAAACAGAAACAAGGCAGAGAATCAATGCTTGAGTAACAAACAGGGAAACCAGGGGAAGGAGGGATAATGTGGGCCACTTAGGGTAAGAGAAATTAGGGAGGACAGGGGCTAAACATGGGCAATTCTATGGCATTTTCTCTTGAAAGCCTCAGTCAGTGAGTCATGGAGCAAGGGTTCAGCAGTGGAAATCCTGCTCTGAAACTTCATCCTCCCTCTTCCCCTCCCTCTTCTGTTAAAAAGTAATTTTTCTAGATAACAATTGCTATGGAACTGTGTAATGGTGGAGTTTTCACTCATATTTACATTAAACATTATCTACAAACACACCTGGGGAGTTGATAAGAACATGAGTATGATGCTGTGAGTATTATGGTGACTGGTACCGATTAAGCAAAAAATAGGGCATGTACTGTAACACACACCTTTGTGGGAGAATTGGGAAGGAAAACGAATACGGTGACAAATAAAATGTTCTCCAACAAAATTCTCCTTTTTTTCAGCTTGCGCCCCGCTCTTTATTAGGGTGCAACTGATATAGGACATTTCAGCAAGTTTTAGTAAGATAATATTGTCCCAGAGACTGTAAACTAAACAGGTTTATCACAGCGCTCTCCACCTTTGCCAGCTTTTAACTCAGCTCTCGGAGGCTTTCTGTCTGTAGGTTATCCAGGTCTCTGCACTCCTTACTCTCGAAAAACACAAATAACTTCTCTCTGCTGTTGGCAGCAGTTTCTGCGTTGCTTCGGACTTTGGCCCCTGGAAGCGTCCTGCACCTGCGTGGCTCCAGAGCCCTGCTGAGACCCAGTGAGAAGCTCTGTGCCCCTGTTCTGCCTGGGAAGGCCCCTTGCCCCTGGGCTGCCTCTGCAGCCCCGTGCCTTAACCCCTACTTCTCACCCAGGGCTGCACTGAGACCCCTCCAACCCCACAAACCCCACAAATAATTGATGTAGTAAATGTTTATGTTCAGGAGAGAGGAAAGAAACCTTAAAGGTTAAAAGCATCCAAAAAAGGTTTGGTGGAATAAGTTGTTTCCTGTTAAAATGAATTACCACACAACCACCAGAAACAGCCTTCTTCGTGTTTTGAGAACTTATTGCAAGGATTACTTAACTGGTATTTTCTCCACTTTTATGTCAAAATTATTGTGTCAATTTTAATTAGGCATGCTTAATAACATGTAAAAGTAACCCTGAGAGCAGAACTGGGAAAAAATAATGTCAATTTTTTCCTTAACCAAACAACTGTGGTAAGAGGATTTTTATTGAAAACCTCAGCACAGCAAAATCGCACACAGAGAGGCAGTACTCTACAAAAGGCACAATCATTCATAAAATGTAACACATAAGGTTGTGGGAAGGAGCTAAGAGAAAGGCTTTTCTATTCCAAAACAAATTTACAATGTCAGAAATGAAATAAAGATGAGTGGAAGGTAAGAGCAAGCAGAACAGAAAGCACTAATTATGTTGTGCAGGCACAAAAATGTAACAAAAGAAGGGAAATGAGAAGCAGCATTTTGCCAGCAAAGCCATCATACGAGCTTTTAGATCCAGTTGTTCATAGAAATTGGCAAGAAAGGGAATGCTGTGCCTGTATGTCCAAAACAGAGGTGGATGGGGTGACCACTGTTTTAGCCTCATACTTCTGGGACAACATTTGTAAATAGAGACAAGAGAGACAAATTCAGGGCCAAAATGAGATGAAGAAAATCATATGAGAAACCATAAACTAACTTCTTATGAAAAGTGGAAAATAGCTGAACTCCTTCCACCTTCTCATGTAGTACTGTAGCTTAGACTCAAATAACAGAAACAAAAATTGGTAGCTGTCACTGTTTTTGTTGTTCAAATGCCAGCAGCAAATGCCTCACAGCATATGTATGTGTATATACAGACTGTGAAATTTTCTCAAAAGCTGAAAATGTTATTTACAAACACAAAAATAAACACAGCCAAACACCAGTACATAACCTGGACTCTCTGAGATGGCTGGCAGTGTGATAGAAACAATGCCACGTTTACCTGTTCAAAGCTTTTTTCTAATATCCATATCTAATCTGAAACTGCAGGGACTGATGTGCAGTGAGGTGGGGCAGGCATCCAGAAGGCTGCCTCATTGAGGTTGTGGGCAGCAGCAGCGGCAGCAGGGACCCTCCAGAAGGCACCCAGTGCTCCTGTCATACACAGCTGTGTCCTTCTTAGGAGGAGCCCAAGTATAGGCTGACATCTCTTGAGTGAGGGCTACCCTTCACCCTGGGAGCTTGAAATAAAGGGGGGGAAAGGAACATCCTTCACAATCCTGCATCCCAACTGGTCAGGATTGTTAACTGTCTGCAGTTCTTCTACGGTCCTTATCTAAAACGCAGGCATAAGGCAATTTTCAGTGTCATTGTTAATTGGTCAGAGCAAATTAACATGACGAGTGAAATCAGGCCTGTCAGATAACCAACGTTGTCTTCAGACATCGAACCATTAATGTTGCAAACGACCTCTAAAAGCAAGTTTGTCAATTCATTACCACTATGCCCACTAACTGTATCCATCAATGCCACATCTACATGGTTCTCAAACACCTACAGGGAGTGTTGACTCCACCATCTCCCTGAGCATCCTGTTCCAATGCCTTACCACTCCTTCTAAGAAGAAATTCTTCCTAATACCCAACCTGAACCTCCGCCTGTTGTAACTTAAGGCCATTCCTTCTCATCCTATCACTGTTACCCAGGAGAAGAGGCTGACCCCCACCTTGCTACATCCTCCTTTCAGGTTGTTGTAAGAGAGCAATGAGGGCCTGTATGGTACAAAGTTAACTGGTAGATGAGTACATTTTGTTAGGAGGAAGCAAAGCTCCTCAGCGTCTGTGGGAGCACACATTCATTCAATTGACTGAGAAGTAGATGTTGTCTTGCTTCCTTCTATGCCTGCTTTCTCAGTTGTCTCAAAGGATGCACGGTGCTGAGCTCTGGGCAGGGCTGTTGGGTCTGATGGATGCCTCAGATCTGTGCGGTAGGCAAGGCTCCTCCAGAGCCCCAGCCTGAGTAGTGTGCAGCGGGCTTCAGGAAGGGAAGTCCTCAGGGAGAACATGGTCTCTGCCTTTTGTCAGCTGTTCTCTGTCTTCATGTGTGTGCTCTGAGAGCAGATGTTTGGGCAGGCTTGCCTGTGTAAGCACTTTAATGCATAATTTAAATAAATATTAATTACTATTGTAAACAATTATTTTCAGTTATTCCCTAGTGAATTACTTGGATCAGGTCTGCTGTTGGGCAAAAGCCAAGATCCTGCAGTGACCAAAGATCTGCAGGGAGGCTGGGGCCTTGCTGCCAGGCAGCAGTGCTGTGGGTATAGGAGATGACAGGAGGAAGCCCTGCAATGGTACCATCCCACCTACACAAGCTGGGGGCCTATGAGATCATCTCTGCAAAGAAGAGAAAGTCACTGTACCTCAGTGTGAGGCTGTCTTTTTACCTGGGCATTTTACAATGTCTGCTTGGTCCTGGTTCATTTTATTTCTCAGATCAATGTAGAACTGGAGAATAGCTGAGCACTCTCTGAGGACACCAAACGTTTAATCCAGTAATGGACTGGGTGTGAATTTCTCTTTTCACCCTTTTAGTTCATACTGCTTTTATTGCCACAACTATTGCTGAGTTTGGATTCTGGTCTTCTGTGGCAACCTTTGAAGAGTCACATTCCAAAGGGATAGAAATCCTGTGAACTCTCAAAACAGATGAAACACCAGATCTTTTATATAACAAGGCCTTAGTATGACTTATTTTGTATGCTCTAGCCTGGTGCTTTCCTTAGTATGACCTTTCTTTGCTTTCTGCTTGCCAGAGTTCATCTGCAAGTTGGTCCCACAGCGTCAGCGAGAGGAAACAACAGCAGAGTGCCAAGTGGTAGTCCCGCTCTTCTATTCAGTGTAAGTCAAGCTTCCAAAGGCTCCTTCCTTTTGAGTGAAACTGATGAAGTCACAAAATCCTTTCATCCACATGATACTTTAGAGAGGAATTGTTTGATTTTGACAATGCCTGCAAGGCTGAAGACAGAAGTAGGATTTGATCCTTGAACATCTACTGCTTTCCCTCTGTCCTCGCTTGATCAGGTCTTTAAAAACAACAGTCAGAACTAATCTGTTCTGCAACAGGTCCTAAAGGCTGTTGTTGAGGGAGCAGATAATACAGTTAAATCTCCTAAGGCAACAGGAGCCCCCACAGCAAAACCACTGCACAGTGGATTGAATACAAACTTCCTCCCCAGCTCTCTGATCTTCATTTTCTCCCCAGTTCTGTCTACATGAGAAGCTCAGTTCTCAGAACACCTCTCCAGCATCATTGCTTTTCTGGTAAGCTCCTCTTTGCACCCTTCTTTCCCTTACATAGTAGGGAGCAGGGTTTCCCTGGGTGTCTCCAGCATCCAGCAGAGTTCCTCGTGGTGCTCTGCACCACTGCAAGTAGACCTGTGATCACAACAGTCCTGGGTGACCACAAAAAGGAGCTGATTTGCCTTGGTGTTCCCCCAGAGCCCAGTCTGAGCTCTCACACCATGCCATCCTGACATACATTGTCCATCAACACTCACCCTTGCTAGCACGAGCCTGGTAACACCAGATACAAATGGAAGTTGTTTGGACTGCTAATTAAGACCAGCTGTGTTAATTTTATCTCCACTCAAAACAAAGCAAAGCAAACATGCAGAGAAAGCGTTTGACAAGGGGAAAGAGAAGAAGGAAATCAATAGGGAAATAAATAATGTTTTTAAAGCTTCTATGAAGGGTACTAAAATAACGCAGATTAAAGAGCAAACAAAAGCTCTGAACCAAGCTGATGGTGTCCTTTTAAATGAACATGTGTACATTCGTACATTCACATATGCCTTTCAGGTGCACTTGCCAGCTATCCAACCAGGCTTTATAAAGAACACGCATGATTTTCTCTCCTTTCTCTCCACCCCACCAGACATTTTTGCTATGAAAGAATCTAAACAAGTTTGGCCTCTTCCTAATAAAAACTGTTAAAAATTATTTCAAGTACACGAAGACTTGTTGCTTTTCTTTTTCTCGGTAAGATGTCCTGTTTCCTACTCTCAGTGCTACAGCCATCACCCTGACTTTTGGATATTGGCATAGTATATTCAGTAGGAAAATTGAATTACTAATATCTCTTCAAATTATTTCCTTGGCTTTCGGACACTTCTTAGCACAAATCTGTGTGAATATTGTTGATACTGCTTGACAGACTTAAAACATGTTGGGAGATGAGTCTGGGAGTAAATCTGAAGTCCAGCTCATCTTGATATCTCACCACAGAGGACAAATCTTCCACTCTGGGGGAGAGAGTGAGAAGCTGATCAGAAGTGCCTACTGACCCTCTCTCTTCTCCAGGCTACAGGGAGGGTGTCGTGACCATCAACCTGATTTGACCAGAGACAGGCTGGGAACTTCAGAAAAGCTGAGCAATGGCCTGCTGTTGGGATTTAAGTCAACCTGGATAGAAAGTCATTGGTTTTGATTACAATTTTGTGTCTATCCATCTGTCCAAAGCACAGGATTACATCACTGTGAGCATTACGGAAGCCACAGAAAACTGCTTTAAGAATACCCAGAACTTTGTCACGTTCACAGTACTTTTATATCAAACCCACAGAAGACTGTTCTCATTGTGCATCAGGTAGATCATATTTTGACATGACTCTCATCACTGCACTGAAACTCTCGTCTCATTTTTGCAAAACTCACAAGCTCCATTGTGGCTGGTATTGACAGTATCCCCCATCAGTATCCTGGGCATCTCGAGCCGCTGTCATTGGATCTGCATTCTGCACAACCTCTTGCAGAAGCATGAAAAACATAAAATTAAGAAAATAAATCTTTTACTAAGCAAAGCAAGGAAGAATTTCTACAGATGGTGCCTATGTCTTTTTCAGCTACCTGGACATCAGGAGGAAAGGGGCAAAGAGGCAGAAAAAGTTATTTAAAGATCTTCTAGCTCTTTTCCATCTGTAGGTGCCCTCCTTCTAAAAATAAATCTTTGAAAATTCTCCCAAATTTCTCTTTCTACCTTCTCCATGTAATTCTTATTCTACCATTTGACTCCCACATCTCTGATAATCAGTATTGGTTAAAATGGATCTTTCTGTCCACTTTCCCTGGTTTTTCCACTGCACTTTACATCACACTTCCTCCAGTTCATGATTAGCAAATATTTTAGACCCGACTCCTTCTCTCAATCACTGCATGATCCAAGTCTAGCTGCTTCCTCCTACATAATAGCTCACAGATCCAATCTTTCCCTCAGCAGCCTGCTAAGGTTCATAGCAAGATCCTATTGTTTTGTATTTGTCTGTAATAGTCTGGTCTCCAATAATGTTCCAGCCCTACTAATGCCTTTACTTCCATTCAAAACAGAACCGCGTTGCTTTGGATGTTGCTTTGGATGCATCACTACACTCCTTTTGTCCTTCCACTGCCTTCACATTTCCAAACACAAGTATCCTTGCCTTTGTCAGTTCCTCTCCATGATCTGGCAAAAGATGACAGCCTCACTCAGTATATTCGCTTCTTTCTTAGAGGAAAAGGAAGTTACCTCTATGCTTTCATCTGCCTGTTCTCTATGCCTAAGGAAAAATACTATGGACAATTTTTACTTTAACATCTCCCAATTCCCCTGCAGGCTACTCTGTCTGTGGACAGACAAATTCTATGATTCCTCTCCTGCACTGGCCAAGCAAATGCAAAGCTGAGATTTTAACAGAACTGCTAAGCTGCATTCACCTGATACTTCCTCATCTTTTCATCTGACTCCCACTGTGCTCACCCACCATGACTGACTTAGATAGGAATTGTATCCTCTGCTACTTGCCTCTCACTTGGACAGCACAAGGGATCTCTTTCTGCTCATAGAAATGGTATTAGAATCTACAAGGAGTCTTCCTCTGGAACCATTACTAGAGAATCCAAAATCACTTTATTTTCATAGGAGTAGGAAGCCTGGTTCAAAAAAATGCTTGGGTACCTAACTTTTATTTAGATGCCTAACCTCCTTTGGAAGTCAGTAGTAATTTAGGTACCTTATAGAAACAAGACAACTCCTTCCTCCACAGCTCTGCAGGTTTCTCTTTGAGGGCTCAAACCTAGTAATGAGGGCAGAAGAGGCTGTGGGTTGTCAATGCTGCCTCTGCCCAACTGTGAAGCAAGTTATACTGTATTTCTTCGTACCAAAGGAAGCTCAGTAAATGGGCAGTGCTATATTAATCCCAGATTGTCTTGGCTCTTCATCTATTTTTTCTGCCTCACACCATGTTGTCCATTTTTTCTCCTCATTTCTTCTGCCATTCAGAAAATGGCACTCATGGATAGTAGTAGCCTCCCATAGCCATAGTGTTATTCCTGCTTACACAAGCAAAATGGTGACCATTTCCAGCTCAGCTTGTACCTCATAAAGTCTTGCTCATTTGACCTAGTAACAAGTTATAAAAAACTGTTTTGCCCTACACATAGGGGCTTTCCCATTATGGTTGCTCAGCTGTCACAACCAAGACCTGCCTTTAAGTTAATGACCTGGTCGCAGACTTTAGAATGGCAATGATTAATTTTACTGAACAAAGGTGTTTATTCCCAGCTATCATTATTATTCTGCCTGCCTAGGTCTTGAGAACCTCTTTAGGTTGTTGGCTCGTTGCACTCTGGGAAGGGTTATGATGCTGGATTGCTCAGAACTTTGAGACAGCTAATGGTTATTAATGACAAGACTCATTGTTACATAATTGCAGAATATGGGGAGGCTGTTATACTCAAGTAGCTTTGGCCAGCTTTCCTTCTTTCATAGCGGCCAAATTTTTGTACCTGAATTGTTTTGCTTAATAAAGCTGTGGTCTTTATGACCATTCTTCATTTGCTCCTTCTACTACTATGAATTCTTGGCAACGAAACTTAGTGTAACAAGAGTTATGATATGGAGTTAAATGACAGAGTATGGAAGAGGTTTTAACTTTATTAACTCCTAGCCATCAAAGGGTAATGGTGTTATATTTGAATTTTTTATTCTTTGATTTTTCTAGAAATCCTGACTGAAGTTCAGTCACTCATAAGGCTTAATAGATCATTAAAAGTTCTGTTTGTTCCAGGTCTGATGGAGATGTAGATTACACTGTTTTACATGTTGCTAACTTCTATTCCTAAAGGACCAACAAAACTCAGACTTGAATTAAATCCCAGGAGTTTAGTTTAGAGGTTAGTTTTTGCAGTGGACAGCCTAGAAAATTAAATTTTATCCCAAAGAAATCACAACCATTTATGTTTAATTTTATTTCCTGTGTGTAGAAGATGGACCAAAAGTCAGATATATCTGAATCCTTGCGGCTTTCTCAAGTTCTTTCCCCACCTCTCAGAGGAGGTGAGAGTGTTATAAGACACTTGCAGTTACACTGTCAATTTAGCACTATACATTTCACTGAGCTTGTACCCTGACAGCTCTTGCATTTATTCCAGATCCATTCTGGATGAACAAAGTCCCTGAAATATAAAACCTTTGAAATTTCAGACTGGGAAGTCTTACAGAAATATATGTGTAAATTATGTTGTAATTTTGGGACCAAAAAAAAATCCAAAAAATGCTTCTCTGCGGGTGCTCTAGACAACCCAACAAAGCATGTCCACAAGGAGACAAATCTGCCTTAGACAAAGGGATCCATCATAAGACAGTGAATGTAATCATTATGACTTCTCTTCCACTATGCTGTGGCTATTTGCTTTTTCACTCCTCATCCATAGTCATAAAACTGTTTGCTTTTTCCTGTTTCCCAGTACTGCTTCTGTACACTGGCTTCCATAGCCACACAGACCTGTCCCAGGGCAGCACTTAAGTACAACCTCCAGCATGTGAACAGCTTCAGGAAACTTTAACTTGCACATAACTCTAATGAGTTTTATGATCAGTGTGTTTAAATATTGAAATGCTGGCAGTTCTTCAGATAGTTGCACTGGATAATTTTCTTTGGACACTTTCCATCTCAGCAGAAGTTTTGCATAGTTGCCATTTTCAGGTGGTCTCTGTGGGTAAGAGTGAAAGCTGTCACTGATTCTCCCAAGCTAAATTACCTTCATCATCAGTGTGCTTCTTTGCTGCTTCAGGTTTCAGTAGTGACTAAAATCACAGAGAAATCTTCAGCTGTTCTGAGGTCCAAAATACGATCACTAGATTCATTCTAACATTCTCCATACCCTGCTGACGCTGCTGTTCTCTACAGAAACTTATTTTAAAAGCCTCATGCTGTAAATTCACAGTTCACTTGCAATCTATAACTCACCGGTTTCAAAGGATCTACTTTCAGCCCAAGAGCTGCATAAATACACTGTGTTTTTCTTTTTTTAAAACTTTTTTTATAGGATTACTTTAGAACAAACACTTTGTGTTATGATCAGTAATTAAATCAATAAATCTCTAAAACAATTCACAGCTTTCTGATTTATTAGAGTGGTCAGTGCAACATTTTGTGTCCACATTGTGTTCTTTGAAAATTATATATGGCTATGGTGACAAGTTAATTTTTTCCATGCCATCTCTTTGTCACTTCCTAATGAGCCTGAAGACTGCATCTAGCTCAAATATTTTTCATAATGTACTTTCTGGAGTATTTAGCACTTACGTTATGTATCAGCTTATATTCCCAGCAATTAATCAGCACCTCAGACCAGAAAGTCCTCTGACAGGAGCCTAAGCGTACACATATTTTCCCAAGATTCACAAGTAATGTATGCAAATAAGCCTACAACATACATGCATTCATCAAGGGGTGGAAGAGGGGAATATCAACACATTTGGATCTTCTGTTAAGGCAAGCATGCAAAGACTTGGATGTTTATTCAAAGTCTATCCAAACGTATCCGAATCTCTTGGCTATGGAAAACAATCGGAAATTTTGCAAGGTCAAACTTTCTCATGAGATTACCTCTAATACCTCCTCAGCCTCAGTCAGGCCAGTAAAAATACCACAAACTACTCTCCTGTCCACTTCTTCTTCCCAACTGAAAATGGAAAAGACGAGGAATGTGAAAATTAAACAATTAATCAAATTTTTTCCGACCCTCAGGAAAGGGCTTGGTTCAGTTCAAGTTTTTTTTCAAAAGGTTTCAGGTTTGCTCTTGTTTTATGCAAACTTGTTCACTTAGCTCAAATCTGTATGTGAATTGCACTCATTCTCGTGGTCAGAACTATCTCAGTTAGCTTTAATGGTCTTAATAACAGGTCCATAGACTTTCAGTCTCTGAATACAGTGTTTACTAGGGGTTCCTATCCTTACATGCAACCACATTCCGACTTCATTCCCACTTCCTGCTATTATGGGGTCCTTTTTCCAATAACTCTCCTGACAAGTAAAGAAAACATTGCTGTATAAATCTACTTTAGCTGTGCACGGGCCTACTCAAGCTTTTGCATTAGACAAATTACACTGGACTAAGGGGACTTAATGTGAGGCAGAGATATTTTGCAGGAATTTTGAGTATCGATGTATCATCCGTGGTTTTTCCCAATAGATGATGATTCCTTGAAATGCTATATTCTGAAGTTAAGAGTTAAGAAGGAACTCTAGCAACAGTTTTGCCCTGATCTCTATTCTGTAAAGATATTTTTCAGAACAAGTGACCTCCTGACCTTCTCATTTCCCAGAGCCTAATTCTCATGCAGTTTAGGAACAGTTTTAGATTTTTTTTTCAAAACACGTTTTTTAAAAAAATCTATGCAAACCGTTACCTCAGCCTTACACGAAAGCAAACCACTTTCTTTGCAATAAATAAAACAAAATAAAACAATATAAAAATAAAATATGTGTTACTACGCAAACACTGTTCACTGCCTATATCTGAAGGAGGTTTTGAATAGCTTCTGATTACAACAGAATACACAGTAACTCCAAATGGAAAGATTCAGAGTGGAAATTCTCCTTTATCTTTCTTCATTTTCCTTTGTACTGCTAAGTCAAATGTCAAGAAAACTATTCCAAAATTAAGATTTTGCCAAAAAGCTCTGTAACCAAAATAGAATGAATGTAGCATTTTAGAAGAAAGAAAATTAGAGCATGAAATTGCACAGATTATATTATTGGGTTGTTTTTCTCTGTAGAGAAGATCTTGATACAAGAGAAAAAGAAGTCTGAAATAAAGGAAAAGATAATACAGACGCAAATACATATTTGAACTTTGTCTTTGCTTCAACAGACATGAGAATGCCAAAATTTCATTTCTAAAGGTGTTTATATAGCATTTTGCAAAACAAAATTAGTTCTTTCTGATTTTAATGCCATCTCTGTAGATTTGCCCACTTTGAACAGGAATTATAAAGTCTTACGTATTCGTCAGGCACTGCACTTTGTTCAGAACACTATATTTTGTCTGTAGTTGGAGAATTCAGTTCTTTATAGTCCCCTGTGTCTCATTGGAAAAAAAATAATCATACATTCTAGCAAGAAAAGAAATGAAAATGACTTATCTCAACAACAAGCCTTCACTTCTCTAAGAGGTCAATAAAACAGGTGTTTCGGATGCTCATGATGAAATTGAAATGACTCATTGTATTGAAGTCATTGGTTGACATGAGGCAAGTAACTAGACTGGGACTAGTCCCAGTTGCATTTATTTCAGCTCCCAGATTTCAGCTGCCCTGAATTATTGACGGTTAGACAACAGAATAAAGTTGTGGAAAAGAAAATGGAGGGATAAAGTTATTTCAGCAATGAAGAGAGATGTCCATCATTAATTTAGAAATTTATGTACCTATGTTTATTTAACATTTTTAAAGACCTTAACTTTCTGCTTAATGGTATGCCTGCTTTTCTTCAGCATTTTTTCTCTGCTCCCAAATTACCATTAAATGAGAATATTCTTTTCATTCTCTGAAGCAGAAAATATTCAGTAAGATTTCAATTTAAGTTAGAAAGACCACTGAGAAATCATTGCACACTCAAATGCATGTTTCCCATGCAAAACAATTCAAGCTCATTTCTTGGTGTTCTAAGCTCAAGGGGGTCAATATTATATACTTTATACTATGATTACACTAGTAAAATGTTTTCAGTCAGACAGTATGAACAATTTCCCAGAATAATCTGTCAAGTAAAATTATTAGAATGCATACTAGGTTTAGTAAGAGACAACTAATATTCTCCCAGATAATGCTAAGGCATGGCACACACAGCACAGGTCAGGGTCTTTTTCCAGGAGAAATAAGAATGAGGCTGTTCTGTTGTGAGGAGGAAGTGCATTTAGTAATCACAAGCTATGCCATAGCACTTATTCTGGACGTTCAGATTTGTTGCATCTCTTTTTTTGTTGCGTTTCTCTTTACTGTAGAGATGAGCTATACATATTCAGGGCAGAGAGTCAGATGTGACTGCTGGGAATACGGTGGTCAACACAACCAAAGATGGAACATGAGTGAGTTGCCATGAACGATACCTGATCTTGAACAACTGCATTTTTTACTAGCAAGGACCGAAATATATATGTTTGACATACTGGAAAAGTAATGCCAAGGTCTCTGCATGTCAACTCTTTGAAAAGCAAGCTATATATCCTTCATTTCCCTTCCCTTTCCTTCCCCTCCCTTCCCTTCCCCTCCCTTCCCTTAGTTACAATGGTTGCTACTGGTTCTAGTCAAGGATGCTACCAGAAGGCACCCTGTTTGTTTTTTTTTCCCCTGGAACTTCCCTTCCTTACTATTTCAACAAATCTGCATCATAAAAGTAGGAGGCAACACTCTATTAACCCCAACAATCTCAGCATCTGTCAGCTACCGAGAATTTAAACATTTGCCAAAATAGATCAACCACCATCCTGTATTTCACACTCTTCTATCCTCAAACCCCAGCCTCAGAAGGTCAGGCTTCCTGGGTGAGGAACGAGGGTCAGTCTTCGAGTCTTAGAACAAAACTTCAGAGCTGGGACTTTTATCTCTGCACCTGCAGTAGAGCATGCCTGATAAACTGGATTCTATATTGGCAGCTTCATGGAATTGCATCAGGATCTATGATGGGAACAAAGCACACAAACAGAAACTGGACTGAAACCAGCTACATATTTCACTAGGTAACGTCAGTGATAAATTACTAAATTTGGTAACTAGATTTTACAGAAGTATGAATCTTGTATGTACTGAGAAGATTTAAAGTGAAATGAGATACGATGTGGTAGGAAAGAATTTCACGTGGCTGCCACTAGTAAAAATATAGTTTGATTCTGTTGTCTAAGAACAAACACAAAGTTTTCCAGGTTATAAATAGAGTTGGTGGAGTTCTAAGTTTACAAAAGGGGAAAAAAACGTTCTAAGGTAAGTTAATACAATGTCCATAAGTTCACTGTCAATCAAATAAGCTTCTTCTGACTGTGTATCAAACGTATGCAGACTGCTCCGATTTCAGGCTTATTGGTTTGGGATTTTCCAGTGCTCTGTGCTGCTTGATCAGGAACACATGAGACCATAGAAGTGTCAAAGGATATCACTGGCAATAACCCAGTAGCAAATCTTCCCTGTTTTCTTGCACGGTCCATTTAATTGAACATTCGTATCAGTGGCAGATTCATTGCAAAACACATTTTTCATTTTTATGTCCTTTTTATGAAAGCTGTAAAGTTATATGCTCAAAAGTCTTTGGCTAAAAAAATAATGTGAAAACAAATAACATTTACTTTTTCTATGCTTGGGGTAGAGTCAACGATTAGCATTGTGGATATTCCTGAATCTAATGCATTTTTATTAATAGTTCTATTTACAAGTTATTAGCAGACGTCTGATATAAAACGCATTTTTGAAAGATTAAATTCAAAATACCTGCTACATTTATGAAACTGGGAGAGTCCAACTATTCTTATAGGACACATTGGAGAGTACTGAAGAAAAAGCTGGCTGGTGAATTGTTTTTCCTAATTTTTCTCTTTTTATGCCAACCTGAGTATTTTGTAAGTACAGTACAGAATCAGGAGCTTTCTGTCTGCTAATAGATTCTTAGAACACCAGCACTATTTGAAGTGATAAAAAAATCAGGGCCAAACCTGAGTCCCCATTTTTTATGGGATAAAAATTCCCACTGACGTCAATGAGAGTTTTGCCTGACAACAAAATAAACGAATTGGCCCCAGATAATATCTCCAAAGGGGGCTTCACTTGCAGCACACAGCTGGCTCTCATGATCCAGATCTCCAGAATTACATTATTCTTCCCCCACCCCATGAACTTACTGAAAGAGCCAAATCAAGAATAATACCTCTGCTCCAGGAAGTGAGGTTAAAATATGTGCCACACATTCTGAACGTGCATGCACAGATTACAATCATGTCATTGTTCTCAGAAGAAAAGGCCACCATGCTCACTACAGTAAAAGTAAGGAAATTCACAACAGGATCGTCAAAGAAATATAGAGGCGTAAAAGTCAGGAATGAAAGGACCTATTGGTAGATCCAAAAAGACTTAGGTCCCTTGTTCAGTTCAGTTCTCTTTATCCAGCAACTTCTTGATACAATATACAGAAACATTTCTCAGAATTTAAAGGACAAGGGTTCAGGAAATTGCCTGCATCTCCCTCTTTCTCTCTGGCCCAATGGGTTTTGGCTCCGTTTTTTGTATTTCTTCAGTCAAAATGGAGTCAGATCACTTCACCCACAGGCAAGGATTAAGGCACTCTAGTGAGAGATCTGAATCTGCCCAAATATAAATTCTTCACACGTACAGTCTACATGAGCATCCAGTTAGCTTATTTTTTGGAAGAAGATGGGGAGAGCATCTGTACTCTAAATTTATAATAAAAGTGTCCAACACAGAAGAACTTTTTGAGGAATTCTTTTGTCAGTACATTTTGAGCAGGTCCTGATCTCTAGATTAAGCTGTTCAGTGTACTTTGGTGAGGAGGTGTCAAAGTATTGTACCCTAGCTGAGTTTATGCGCAGCGTTTGCCCTAGACCACAAAATTCACAGAGGGGTCCTTATTCATCAGCAAAGTTGTGAGAACTCAATTTTTTCTCCCTTCTATACACTAAGAGCTTGGGTGGGAAGAAAACAAGGTGAATGAGCCCATATTGTCATCTCTTTATAATAAGATCCTCTCCCCAAATGTAAAGCGCCGAGCCACTGAGCCACTAGTTTTTTGTTAATGCTAAGCCTTACAGGATGCTGCAACCCTTGCCAATGAGAGTAACTTCACTTTTTTATCATTTATGTTTTCTTCTAGAGTTTCTTTAATTTGGATGAGTTTTCATCAGGTCTTCCCTGTGCAATCAATGCAGTGTGACTTTTTTTCCCAACACCCCAACACAAATCCTAGAATGAAATACAGGTTTTGGTCTATGCAATCTTCACAGTGGTGTTTTAAGAAGCAAAATGCAGAGTGTATGTTGTTCCAAATGCAGCCTGCTTTGATTAATGAGACTGCTGAGTAATGACATGTTTTTCTCTCTGATCTTCTTTTGGCATCACCTAGAATATTGTTAGAGTATCTATGGAAGAGTACAGGTCAAAACTATGAAAGAAAAGGAGAAGTGAGAACTCTTTTTAAAGAGTTCTTTTTTTTTTAAAGAGTCACTGAGAACCCACCTTGAAGTTTGGATGACTTAAATATCAGAATGTGCATCAGAAATAGCTTATCACTGTGAGTCAGAAATGCTGCTAGGAACAGAACCTTGGTGATTCAGCCATGTGTCAATGAGCTACACAGGAGCTGCCACTGTCAGAGCCCCTGACTCTTCTTGTTAGTTCTCAGTCTATGTCATTGTGGATTAAAGCAAGGCACTGCATTTATTTCAGCAACTGAATGGACTGCAATCGCAGTAACACTAATATCTTCCAGGTCAGGAAGCAGGTCATATAGGCACAGTCCAAAGAGGAAACACAACACATCCCACACAGCTGTGTTCAGCATCACTGTGAGACCATCCTTGTAGAGAAGTCCAAAAAGCTTCTCTGGCGTATCAGTCACTCCTCCCAATTTTGTGTCTTCCTTCATCAAATTGGATGAGCATGCGCTCTGCCCCATCATCCAGACCATTAACAAAGAGGCTAAACTCTTCTTTCTAGAGAGTTTATGAAGAAATGCAACTCTTCTCTCCATAACCCTGGAAATGCTTGCTGTTTTCCAAACTATAATGTGATTCTCAGGATCTATTGATGAATTCTCAACAAGTGAACAGGTTTAAAATTAGTTCCTAGTTAAGATTAGGTATCTGCCAGGGAGAAAAAACAATTAGTACATAGAGTTAGATTTTGAAAACAAATGCAGAAATTTTCCTGACATTGAAATGGTTGTCAGAAGACCTGACACCTAATTTAATCGTGCTGGTCTCCTAAAGCTGAAGCAACAGTCCATGATTAAACTTCATGAGGCTTCCTTCACAGTGTGCTCCTTGCAGGAAAAAGAACCTCTTGTCAGCTTTCTGGAGTTGGTGAGCCTATACTGCAGTAGAGTTGGGTGGCAGCCAGAAAATGATTGTCTTCAGGAGGATTGTGGGTAATGCCTCGCTAATTAACTATAATGGTAACCTGGTAATGGTTAATAGTGGGTTCGGCATTGCTTTCCCATCTGTCAGATGTTATCCGTTCAAGGAGAAAAATATTTGTAAGGTGATTTCACTTATGGTTTCAACATATTCTAAATGAACATTCTTTGTTCTCCCACAAATGGTACTGCGTTGGATAACACAATTGACAAGGTTTCATAAATCCTTTTCCAAGTTCAGCTTAATTGCTATTCAATATTCTTTTGTTTCTATTAAGCCGGGTAAATAAATAGAGTGAACAGGTAATTTTGAACTCTGATCTATGGCATGGTCCCCTATGTACTGGCATACATACATACTGGAATTCTTGCAGATCACAAATCTGTGAGAAACATGTCTGCGTCTTCCAACAAAATGTCATCAAACCTCTGGAGGAATCCGTATTTATACTTTCCATGGTGCAGTACAGATTCACATTAGGAGCAGGCAGAATCTAAAGCAGCAGCCTCGAAACAGGGGGAGTGGAAAGATTCCTCTGAGTCCTCCTCTTTCCAAGTAATAGCACTGCAATATATTTAAACTAATATATTGTATGATGAAAATGATTCTCCTTTCCTTCCTACCCCACCCCCCTCCCCCCCATCTTTCTCTTTTCCAGAGAAGCACTGTATTTATTATTTATTATAAAATGATCTTCCATTCTTTTGATTTACTACCTAATACTCCATATCCCTGCTAATGAAATGCATACTTCATAATTCATTTTCTCTCTCCATGATGAAAATCCCTGTTAGTTTTTAACTGGCAAAATATCACCACAAAAATATAAATATATATATATATATATATATAAACAGATTTTGGTGAGATTCTCAAGGAAGCAGAAAAAAAAATCAAAAAATCAAAGCTGTTATATGATAGAAAAAGGCTACGATGTACCTTTTAACAGAAAGTTATCTATGTTGTCCTATGCTGGACTGTGCTCTGATCTGGCCACTCAACATATTTATAAAGAAGCTGAATGAACAAGAAGGCAGAATTGCTTGCAGATCGTATAAAAAAAAACAAAGTAACCATAATGAAGAAGAGTTCAAAGAATTACAGAAGAATTTCAGATTATTCTAGGGTTAAGACAGGAAATATATTTTGAATTTAGTACTGACAAGTGGAAAGCAATTCACATACAAGAAAGTACCTTATTGTTCATTCGTTTATTAATTCTCAGTGTTAAGGAAATCAGTTCTGGAGTGACAATGAGTACCTACAAAAACAGTGTAATGCTCAGTAATGGTCAAGAAGACAGCTATGCTAGAATGCTGGGAATTATTAGAAATTATTAGAAAGGGGAAAAAAAAAAAAAAAGGATGAAGTATATCAATATATGTTCAATGCAACGTGTGATTATGGGTCCTAGAAGGTACCACAAGAAATAGAGAAATTAGAGAGAAAACTATAAGAATGGTTAGATAGCAACAGTTTCCATGCATGGGCAGATCAGGAACAGTAGGGCATTCTTAATCCACAGTGAGAGTCCCAAAGCTTCAGAGGAAAGTACTGTGGGGAAGTTTAGTGGAATACATTGAGTTACTGGCCCAGACAAAAGCACATCATTAATAGCTACAATAAGCAATGATCCATAAAGAGACCTCTCTCTCATGGAGACTGTAATCTACTGAATGTCAGAGACTGGGAGAGTATCATGGGGAAAGATAACAATACTTGCCTTGTTCTTGCATTTTTCTTTAAGTATGTTGTCTCAGGCATCAGTCGTTGGTGATGGTCCGAACTAAAGTGGTAGTTTATCTACTCTCGGGATCTCCTAAGAAGAAAATCTATTCATCTCTCTTTGGATGAGGGTTTCTACAGTGCAGTAAACTATATCTGAAGTTGTCACCAGAGGCTCTCATTATGTAGAGAATTAGGCATTTTTACAACATGATTCACCCAAACTAGTTTAGACACCTACTTTGGTATGAGGTGAGTCACACTCCACATATGTTTGTTTCTCTCCATTGACTACAATGGGAGTCAAGAGTGATTATTTTTATTGTAGACGTTTTCATTTAGTCAGAGGAATTTCATCTACTGTCTTCATTATTTTTCTCTACTACGAGTGAAATAAAAGTGGTTGGGAATACAGAGAACAGCAGCAAGGCCAACTAGTATTGCAGACATACATTCACAATGAGTACCCAAAATGTATTTTGTAGTATGATTTCCAGGGGTTCAGAAGTGAAGCAGATGGTCTCCTGTGGCAGATTAAATCTGAATATGGAAAAATTCCAAAAGATAATCTGTAACTATTGCCACTACTATGCAATGGAGATTTTTTTGCTGTCCTCCTGGTCAGAGGATCTGTGGTACAGTGAAACAGTTCCCAGGTATCATGAAAAGCACAAAAGCAATTCATTTTGGCAGAGGTCACCAGATAGCACCTACTACAAGTTTCACTGGGTTTTATTTGCATGTTAAAACTAAAATGCAGTGATGCTGGAAGAGTGTCTTGCTATCAGTATATGCAGTATATCTCCCAGGATTTCTTTTCCCCACAGTAACTAGAGATAATGTTACCTACAGGCACATTGCCAACACACAGGCTGTATCTAAATTTTACAATGCAAACAAACCAAGCATCCCAGATGGAAACCTGACTTCTGTTTTAACCAAAACTTTCTACTAAAAATCACTGGGGCTCTGCTTAAAACTGTAGCAATAAGATCAGGTTCACAGAATTTCCACTTTCATTGGTAATTCATATTTCTCTCATGCCTGAGTTAAAGGCAAAAAAGGGCATCACTCTCTTTTAGTTTAAACGAAGTAGGTTTAGATTAGATACTACAAAGAAATTCTTTACTATGGGGGTTGTAAGGCAGGCACTGGAACAGGCTGCCCAGAGAAGCTGTGAATGCCCCATCCCTGGAAGTGTTCAAGGTTGGGCTGGATGGGGCTCTGGTTAGTCTGGTCTAGAGGGATGTGTCCTTACCGATCAGAAGGCAGTGGAACTAGATCTTTCAGATCCCTTCCAACTCAAGCCATTCTATAATCACATGTTCTATTTCTTCTGGATTGCCTTAAAAAGTTGAAAGCTAAGTAATATTCATATGCTCTTGCAAGGTTTTTGGCGTTCTGGAATCACACTCTGGAATTCTCCACCCTTTTGTTCGGGTGGGAGACCCAAGTGGAACTAGCTAGTACAGCCTTTGGATCCCTGAAGCTTTGGCAATCTGTTTAGGCTAAATAGATTAAAAGGGTGGAGATAGCCCCTAAAGCTTCAGATTGTTCTTCAAAGTTAAAATATCACCAGCTATTATTTCTATCAATATGTATCAACAAAATCTGATCTGCCAATGTCCAAAAAGGACAGTGACACTGAAATGGAGAGATGTGGGGAAAGATTTTGTCTGTTGCTGGCCCAAAACAAACCTTCAAAGAAGGAATTAGTAACGATAAGGAGAGTGTTCTGGACTATTGTGTTGGCTCCTCCACTAGTGGCAGGGAGTCTGAGGAAAATGCAGAAGAGGTGTGGCTGAGCCTTGTAGACATGTATGATGTGACTCCAATGTTTATGGAAAAAGTACCACAGCCAGACATTTGGAATTTGGTGAGCATACTCAGCTGCAAATAGCACTTCTTTCAACAGGAAAATAGGTTTCATACTAGACATTCTGGACCTTAACTTTCTCCCAGGCTTCTCTGTGCCCTCTTTCTAATTCAGACTCTTCTTCCCCTACTTACACTTTGTAAAACACATGCCTCAAATGCTTTCGGTATATGAAATCTAAGAAATTGCCAGATGCAGTAGGAAGCACACCAGATAACAGATTTCATTCTCCATCTACAATATGATTCATAATTTAATCTTATTAGAAAAACATTTTTATGCAAATTACAATCCCTGTACTTACATAATATAAGGTAATGATAACTCACTTGGGGATAAATTGCAGCAGAATATTCTTGGTCATTCACCCCAAAGCCTTCCCATTCCTTTTGAAGCTTTAATGAATAGAATGAGGACTGTAAGGTAATTCTCCAAGTTTATTCTAACCCAATCGTGTCATATCAGAGATATCACAAAAATTCTTTGCACATAAGCCCAGAGTCTTTGTTCATCAAGCATCATGTGATATAGCATAGATGTGGCTACATGGTGTTCAATTTTCACTTAGTTACTTAAAAACTACAACATTCATATATTAAAGTCGCAAATATCTTTTATTAACAAGGCAGACAGATCACAGATGCCTGTTTAAAGATGAAGTATTTGTTTGAGAATGCATATTAAATGCATTCTCAATGCACAGTTAAAAGAAAGTCTTATGGAAGGTTTAATTTGTTTAAAAATGGGACAAGCTGGGATATTAATAGGAATTATGGAAAGACCACCGTGACTACGGAACAGAAAAACTGACATTCCTGCTACTTTTATATACTCATCCAACATAACCATTTCCTTTTTTATTTTAAAGTCTCTGGTGCTTTCTGCCTAGAATCATGCTGAGCTTATAGAATGTGAGACTGACTTTGTTCATCCAAGTTGGTTTGTTCGTGATTTCAGCAGTGAAACATAAAATAATATTTTTTTTTTTTTAAATTGTACTGGCTGCACATGTCTGTATAAATGGATTTACATTTTGAACCTAGCAGTATGAGCTTCCATATCCCTAAATTATGTGAAAATTTCTGTCACATAAATAGCTATCTTAGTATATTCATCTGAAAGACCCAATGCAGTGTGCAGACTGGCTAACATAGCAATATACGGGCACATACCAATTTTGTGTACCAATTACATTTACACTAAATCTAGTTTTTCCACTCTAGCTGGTCTATATTTAAGATAGTGAAGAGAAAGGCTGAAAAAACCCTAACACGCCAACAAAGCCAAACAATTAAACCATTGATTTCACCTCCTTAATCCCTCGAAAGCAGTATTTAGAAACAGATCTTTTTGTTTTCCAACTAAATGAAGAGGCTCAGCAAACATACACCACTGTCACGCAGCTCCATTGAACCCCACCCCCATTCACTGTCCACATATGGGAAATGAATTTAGTTTATTTCAAAGATGGAAATGTCACCAGTGCACAAGACACTTCCACACCTTCTTTCAGCAGGCATGCAGGTGGTAAACTTGCTGCGAGAAAATCTGTTGGTCATTTTAAATTCACTGGTTACTTATATTCACAGTTTATGACTAGTTATAGATGTAACTTCTCTGGTTATTTTAAATTTATTTTATATCAGATAGCAGTCAGAAGGATCTTATCAAACCAGTTCTAGGTAAGGCATACCATATATTTGAAGAAGTTGCCCTGGATATATATCACAATATGAAGACCTCTCCTTTCTTTCTTACAATTTTATTCAGTCTTACAAAAGTACTCGTATATCTCTATTGCAGTTCTGTATTTAGAGGCTTGGTCAACACTCCTATTCATAAATGTTAGTTTTCAGAGCTTTAAAGATCAGCCAGAAGAATTCTCCAAGTATGGCACTTGTCTGGCATAACTGAATGTTAGGAAGGTAATATTTTTTGTTAAATTCCAAGCTGATAATATTTGCAAGTAACTAACCCACAACAACAGGATTTTTCAAATTGAAGTTGTCGGAACTCAGAGTTGATATAGTCAAAAAGGGCTACATCTTAGAAACAAAATGTAGCAGTTGGTTAATCCAAATATGTACTACAATAATAGGCCACAACTCTTAAAAATGTCGGTTACATATTTGCCTCGCTGATGGCTGAAATAACATTTCGAAAAGCAGAGCAAAGTCAGGTTGGAAGTTATGAGGAAAGACAGAATCAGATGCTCAAGTGGCATAGACCATTCCAAAAGCTACACTCATTAAAATTACCAGATGATCTGAGATTTTCTCTATTAAAAAATTCTTAATCATAATCTAGTCCATCTTTGCACATTTTCTTGTGATTAGATTTTTTTTTTTTAAGTGCAGTCCAGGGGATGTGTCTGGCATCAGCAGTCGTGAACAGACACAGCTCGTGCTTTTAACCACACACAAGGCAGAAATGATATGTCATGTTGCTCAGCAGGAGAGGTGCCTGCTGCCAGCCACAGAATCTGACAGAGGATTTCAGATAGCGTACCTAATTCTCAGTCTTCCACTACAACACTGGAAAAGAGTTAATTTCCAGAGTTGAAGAGAAAGGGAAAAGCATTGCCCTGGTGAAAATGCAAAACAAATGAGCATTCAAAAGATTTACAAACAAATACAGAGGCTAAGTTCTTTAGTTGTGAGCATCCAGACCAATTTGGCTATTAGAGCAGTGACCAATTGCTCTAAAGTTCTTAAAAGATGTTTACAGTTTTTTACCCAGTGAAACTATTACTGATCTTCCATACTAGGTATTGTCATCAAAAATGAGCATATGTTAAACATGACGTTACTGACAGCTTATGTATCATTTTACGCACTTGGCATAGCGTCAGCCTGTTTCAATTACTGAGCTCCTTAAGAAAGACCATGAAGTCTCTGAGGAAATTACAGACAACCAGTGCATTACGGACAACAAAATACTTAGCAATTATCATTTTTATTACGATATCAACACCCTGTATCAGTACTATAATAGGTTCTTCTGAGCCACCGTACTTCCTCTCAGTCTTCTAGAGAATGTATTTTTAAATCTCTCACAACATTGTCTCCAATCCTGCATGAAACAAACTGTTCTCTTCTGTATCACTGCAACATACATCTCCAAGTACAGGAGAATGTGACAGTTCAGTGAGTAGCAAGGACAGCCTCCCTGTCTCAGAAATAATAGCTCACCTGACCCAACATACCATCATTTGTGTCTTCTTAAACTTCTGCATTTTCATATAATCGTAGAATTACAGAATGTTTTGGGTTGGAAGGGACCTTTAAGATCAGTTAGTTCCAACCCCCGCTACAGGCAGGGACACCTCCCTCTAGACCAGGTTGCTCACAGCCCCATCCAGCCTGGCCTTGAAAGCTTCGAGGGAAGGGGCACACACAAACTCTCTGGGCAACCTGTTCCAACATCTCACCACACTCACAATGAGGGTCTAAACTGACCCACTTCCAGTTTAAAACCATTTCCTCTTGTCCTATCACTGCCCTTCTAAAAAGTCCCTCCCCAGCTTTCCTGTAGGTCCTCTTCAGGTACTGGAAGGCCACTATAAGGTCTCTTCAGAGCCTTCTCCTCTCAAGGCTGAAAAGACCCAGCTATCTCATCCTGTCCTTGTAGGGGAGGTGCTCCAGCCCTCTGATCATCTTCATGGTCCTCCTCTGAACCTTCTCCAACTTCTTGTGTTGAAAGCTCCAGAACTGGCCACAGTGCACCAGGTGGGGTCTTACAAGAGCAGAGCAGAATCACCTCCCTCAACCTGCTGCTCACACTGCTCTTGATGAAAACTAGGATACAGTTGGCCTTATTATTACATAGTGGTCCTGTGATCAGGCAGTCTTTCTGCATCTGCTCAGCCATAGCTTGGCACATATGCATCTTTCAATGACTCTGTTGTCTCCAGCTACTGTATTCTTAGTTTATAAAATTCACAAAGTAATCCTATACATCCTGTATAATATTCCAATCCTGTGGTTATTGGCAATACCTTTCAACTGTGAATCATTGTGATCAGCTTCCAGATCTTTGTACCAATTTCAAGTACTAAATAAAATCTGTTCCTAAGCGGTGTTCTCAGTATTACGTACAGCTAGGAGCCGTCTTATAAATACCTCAGAAATATCAGCAACATTTGCTTTGTGAATGCATCATAGCAATTCACATCTAGTAAAATTATTTCAACATAAATGTTGAAGGATCCCACTCCACATGTAAATCTGATAATCAAAATTTTTTCACAGAATAATGTCTTTGTAATTTCTTTCCCAGCTTGAATATTTTTACTTAAATCTCCTCTCTTCTAGTCAAACTACTTTTTCTTATTGTTTTACAGCATTTTGAGTCTAAATATTCACTTACCTTTCTTTTCCCTTCAACATGTATTTCTCAGTGCATTTGGCTCCTTGATTATGCCTCTTTTTTTTCCCTGTAATAAATAAAATTGTGTAATGCACCATTTGTTCATATTCCTTCACTTTCTTTTTGAGGTTCTTTACCTTACATATTTCAATTTTTACCCATTTTGTTTCTTCCTGACTTTACTCAATTCAAGAATTATGTGTAATCCTTACAACTTTTTACCTGCATCACCCACGTGACTGTGAGTTTATTCAATATTAATGCTTTCTCTTTTTTATATATATTCTTTTGTTTTAAAATAACCTTCTACATTTTAACTGCAGATTTGCTACTCCTTACCAAACTTCACTGTTGTGAAACTAAAACCAAAATCGGAGTTCATGAGTGTCTCTCAATCTTCTCTCTACATATACTTGTTTAAAAGTCTCTGTGAATTAACAATTTAGTTCCATAAACTGGAACCCATAGACCTTCAGAGCAGCCCAATACTTTGTGTTATCATAAACTCTTCTTATTTCAGTATTAAAAGACAGTAGTTCTACTGATGTCCTCTGCTTTGCTTTTCTAAGCTGAGATAGAAGTATAGCTGGGATAGTGACAGCATAGCAATGCTGTTTTTGTTTTTCCCACTATCAAGTCTTTTTGCCAATTTATCTCTACTTCTCTCTATCTCAGAGCTTAAGAAACAGCATGTCTTCTACACCTCTGGGCCTGTTCTGGAGACAAGTCTATTGATTCATCTTAGTGAAGAATGCTAGTCATTTAAAAGAGTTTATATTCTGTGAAGGTGGTTATTCATTTTTTTTGAAACTCATTTTGTCTCCTCCATGTTTCTTTTTCAAGTCGTGACTATTGTCTGTTGCCTACTTCTAGCTCTAAACTACATCTATTCTTCATACCCATACCTTATTTTCTTATACCAGCACTGTCTTCCTCTCTTCCTCCTTCTTCCTTCTGTTTTCTTTCAAGTTGCATCCCTCCTACTTCTCTTCTGATAGGTGATCCCTCTTGTTGTTGGATGTTATTCATCCTTTCCATCCAGCTCTGCTTTCCCCATTTGCATTTTTGAAATTTATTTGAATCCCTCAGTTCTGTCATCTCCTTTTCCACCACATTCCAACATCTACCCCGATATAGGACTTGCCCTATGGTTGATCCTCCATTTCAATTCTAGAAGTGCTAGCAACATCTCAGCTCGAAGAATCTTCAATTCTAGCCCAAAGAACATTCAATTCTTCAATTCAAGTCTCTAGAGGATAATACTCATCCCATAAATTCTGCAGTCAGTAATCTTTCTCTCCTCTCTTCTTTAGGGCAATAACATCTTCAGTTCCCAATCCATAGCATTAACAAAAGATCTGGGCAAAATGCAAGCTATACCACACAATACTGTTCTGCATCTTCCTCAGCTCCTTTAATATATACATCTATTCTATTTACTAGCAGAGAGAGGACAAAGAGTGATCTGCATAAGTGTTTAAGTAATGGTTTTCAAAAACTGTTTTCAATTTTTTTCTTATCCTATTGAAGTAAAAGTTGTAATTACCTGGGGAGAAATCATGACTGTGATTTGTTAGTTTTTGTTGGCATCACACCCAAGTAGCACAACATTTTTTTCTCACCTGTTCTGTAGAATAGCTAGCATCACAGAATCACAAAATTTTAGCATTGGAAGGGACCTCTGGAGATCCCTCAGTCCAGCTCCCTGCTAAAGCAGGTTCCCTACAGTAGGTTACACAGGAATATGTCCACATGGGTTTTGAATACCTCCAGAGAAGAAAACTCTGCAACCTCTCTGTCACATCAAAAGATGTTTTTCCTCATGTTCATATGGAAATTTCCATGTTCCATTTGGTGTACATTCCTCCTTTGTTCTGTCATCAGGTACCACTGAGAAGAGCCTGGCTCCATCCACTTGAATGCTGACTTTCAGACATTTCCAAGCATTGATAAGATGCCCCCTCACTCTTCCTTTCTCCAGGCTGAGCAGACCCAGGTTTCTCATCCTTTCCTCATAAGAGAGATGCTTCAGGCCCCTGACCATCTTTGTCATGCTCCACTGGACTGTCTCTAGAAGTTCCTGTCTTTCTTGAATTGAGGAGCTCAGAAGTGGACACAGTACTCCAGATGCAGCCTCACCAGGGCAGAGTAAAGAGGGAGGATCATCTTCCTCGACCTGCTGGCCACGCTCTTTTTAATGCACCCCAGGATACCATTGGCTTTCTTGGCCACAAGGGCACACTGCTGTTACGTACCAGGACACTTAGTCTTTCTTAATGGTCTGCTAATTAATAATAATCTATTAAGAAATAGATACTAGCACAATATTTAGAAAAGTCTGGGACACTTTACTGCTAATACTGAGGGATAAGCACCTATGCAGAACCAAGAGAAATCAAGAAAGGTCTACATTAGTGTAAGAATCAATCTTCTTTGTCTTTTCTCATCCCCAGCTCAGGGGAGTTTTTAGTTGACTCCTGACTTCTACTGTGAGCAGAAAACTCCAATCTAAAGTTTATATTCTAGTAGAATGAGCCACAGACACTTAAAATAAAATTCTTTCAGAAAATGTCAAAAAATTAGTATAAAGTGTCTTCATCTCTTTGTTTGCAAGCTTTTATGCCTTTTTCTCTTAATGTACCCAGAATCTCCTCCTTTCAATTTTGAGAAATTAGTAAACAATGCTACTTAACAAGGAAGGAGTGAAAAGTTTTTCTTCTCTCAAAAGGAGCTTGTTTTGAATGTAGCAAAATAACATTAATGTGTTCATCAACCTGCTGTGTGACTAAAATAACTGCATCCTTACTTACAACTCCCATCACAGAAATTGACATAGGAATTGAGCAGAGAGCTTCCTAAAAAGAGTGACGGAAATAAACTTTCTTGTTTGTTAGAGAAAATTGCTGCTATTTAAATCCTTGTATTGAACATTTACTGAAAAACTGCTTTGGACAGTACTGATCATGGAAAATGAATTCACTGCAAAATTAAATATGCAGGTCTCCTATTAAAAATAAATGAGATTAATCATAACAAGGAGCCTGTGTAAATCAGAAACCAGTTGCTCACATATTAACACTCTCTTACCATTGAATATGTAAATAGCAACATTAATTACCAGGAAGTAGGGATCCAGACCCAGAATTTAAATAGAGGGACTGTGGGTGGTTATGTGTAATCTGAAATGTTTTAATATTTTCTGTCATTTAATGAATTCAGATAATTACAGAATTGGGGAAAGTATCAGTCTATTTTGTATGAGAAGACAATTGCATCAAGAAGACACACTTGGAGCCCCATGCTGAGTAATAAACCACCCATATAGTTTCCATTTTTGACTGCTTGCTTTTGGGGAATGTGTGAAATAAGCTGCAGATGACAGCGAAATACACAGACTTTGGTAGCTTCTTTCCAATAAATACATTTTCCTGGACACTTGCTGCTCTGAATTCTTACAGTGTGAAAATAAAAATAAAAAGAAACAGTTGTGCAGTTTAACTGAGGTTTCATTTGAAAGAATTGCATGATGGATTCATTATTGAGATGGCAAGTACAGCTCAACACAGTCAATATGGAATTTTCTTTTTCCATTCTCTAGATATAACAGGATACAACAGGCAGAGAAATAGGCACTTAGTCACTGTTCTTTTACAAATCTTTTTAATTCTCTTATTGCCCAATCTTGCAGTTGTGAATGTGCCAAAATTTCTGTTGCCATAATTCCTGTAAGAGCAGGCATGTGAAATATAGAGAAACACAGAACTTGTGAAATATAATGAAAATGACCTTTAGCTGCTTTCTGTGGATTGAAATCCGCAAAACTAGAAGTCAAGAAAAATAGTAACAAAAATAATGTGAAATTTGTTTAAAGACACTATCTAGTGGCTAACTCCATGTGTTAATGATGGGCCTGATTCACAACACCATTGCATCATTTTGTTTTCCAAAACAGTTACCACAGGACAGAAATTGTCACTAGCAGAATAGGCCTTCCTATATACAACACTTGCTTTAAGGAACTAAACTCCAAGTACTTTTCTGAATGGTTCTCAGTGTTCAAGTCTAAGCTCCCAACAAAACATAGAATGTGATATGAAGCAAGAGGCTTACCTCTGGATTCACAGCCTTGGAGTTACCTTTTTAATGATGGAAAATTTCCTCTATACAGTCTGGTCCACGCACCTGTGCCCTAAGAGTGTATAACTGCCTCATCTTTCCCCTGCTGTGAAGAAATGCCATATTTTTCCCCATGGATTTTTTCTTTATCTTGCTCTATGAGATGTTCATGGATGTCCAGAATGTCCTCTAATCTTATACCTTCCCCCTCCTCTAGACTAAACAATCCCAGCTCCATCAGCCGCTCTCCATAAGACTTGTGCTCCAGACCCCTCACCAGCTTTGTTGCCCTTCTCTGAACATGCTCCAGAGTCTCAATGTCTTTCACCTCTAGTGAGGTGACCAAAATCGAACACACACTCCGGGTGAAGCCTCACCAGAGCTGAGTACAGGATGATCACCTCCCTACTCCTACTGTCTACACAATTTCTGATACAAGCCAGGATGCCATTGGCCTTCTTGGCTACCTGGGCACACTACTGGCTCATGTTCAGCCGCCTGCCGACTCGCACCCGCACATCATTTTGTCCATGCAGCTTTCCAGTCACTCTGCTCCAGGTCTGTAGCATTCAATGGGGTTGTTATGACCAAAGTTCAGGCTGTAGGACTTGGTCTTTTTGAACATTGTAAAATGGGCCTTATTCTTCCAGATATAGGGTAAAGAAGACTCACACACAAAAAAAGGAGCTTTTCTCTAGTTCTCCTTGATGGTCCCCCTGTCTTTGCTGTGCTGGGAACTGTCCTTCTTGTGAACTGTCATTATGTTACTTTATTTCATAGGCAATTAAAATCTGAACATTAAAAACTGTACAAACATCATTTTTAGTATTTATTTCTTTCACATCAATGATAATGACCGTGTAATCTTGAAAGACTTGCAAGGCTTTCATCAGACTTGCAGAAGTATTGATCCATTCTCTAAATCAAAGGCTCTCTTCACCTTCTCCTAAACTTTTCAGAGCATTCTTTTTCATGGTGGTAAGTTGTCATATGTTTGATTTTAAAGACCCATAACCTATGCAAGTGTTCAGGTATGTTTTGCACACTCCAAATACATTCTGAAAAAACTTGGCTGCCGCCTCTTTTCTCAATCTCTTGCCTTCATACATTTTTTATTAGTGTTGTAATCTAAGTATAAAATGAGTATGCCATTCACCTAGGCTAATCAGATCTGACTACATCTAAATGATATTTGGGATTTTGCCCTGCATGAGGACATTGACTGCCTCCCTGAGGACATAATTTTACTGTTGAGGTTTATGATCAGGAAGACTAATCAGTCTTGTGATGCACTCTTCAGTATTTCATTATTACGAGATTAATTTTTTTTTTTTTCTAACTGTTGAAAGAAACTGGAAATACAGCTCAGTGTTTTATAAACATGTGATGGAGAATTTCAAGTATTTGCTTTTCCTTATTTTACTTTAGGGACCAAAGCTGTGTCCTAAGCAAAAACAAAGGAAAAATAAGTTATTTTATGAAGTGTATTGACTTTTTAATTGATGGTGTGACACTAATGAGGGGACAGCACAAGCCCACAATAATTCATGACAGTACCACAGAAAAAATCTTTAGCAATACACGAAATGTTATGGTCACTTGCCTCACTCCTTCCTCAGGTGACTGCATTGAGAAATATCTGAGGAATCAAATTCTTTTCAAGATCCCTGAAGTACAGAGAGCCAACCAAGCAGCACCCCCAGGCAGTTTCTGAAAGAGAAAGAAAACTGTCTATATTTTGTTTTCATGTTCTGCAGACTCTAGAAGAAGAAAAGAGAATTATACAGCGATTTGATCTTACTTTTTTTTTTGTTACCCAAAATTCAGTGTTGTCTTCATCCATCTTGACCAATGAAAAATATACCTACACAGAAACTATTGCACAAGATCCTGTGAGGAAAGGGCCTGAATTAACAGCACACTTTCATATCCTAGGATTTTTATATATTTTAAGAGCAGAAAGGGCTCAGGGCAGATAATCCTTAAGTTCATGCTTAATTTTAACCAAAGATCTGTTATCACTGCTTAGCACAGTGCATAACTATGCTCTGAAGCCTCATATTGGACTGGTTCCTAACAGTGATATGGTTTAAATGTTTGAAGTTGAGTCTGTTTATGCACTTCACAGAATCTCAGTTACTTATCTTTTGGGAAAATAAAATATTATTTCAGTACACCACCTGAAGCATCACTGTCAAAGAAAAATAAGAAATATAGCCTATGTGAAAAGAGCAGTATTTGCTGAGGGAATGGTGTATATAGAAAGGCTGAGAGATTGTTGTTAATTCACTCACATTTTCTTTGCAATCAGTCTTCACCACGGGACATGGCTGTGGATCACAGAGCAGAAAGTCTCTCATTCAAAAAACTTACTCCAACAGAATGATAAAAAATTAGAGATGACAAAAATCTAGACAGTATTTCAGAGCTGATAAAAGTGAAACCTCTGTCTGCTCAGCAGTTATGGCTTCAACACATAAGCATCATATCCACTTTTTGCAGACATCAGCAAGTGCAAGTTGTGAAGAAAGATGAAAAATAAAAAATAGACTGCTTTTTCAAGTTTTACAAGGGAGCTCTTCCCAATTGTATGGGGCAACTTCACTTGACAAACATTCATTAAAAGCATTAACAACTGTAAAAGCAATTTGCAGTCAAATTGTGTTGGATGACCACCAAAGACTGCAGCTCCCTTCCTTGGTTAATGTTAAATGTTGATAGCTAGTGTTACACAAGACTTTAATAAATTCTTTGCCATCATTTGGGAGACCATCAGAGAGAAAGACATAATTGATAATATCCACTTATTAAATAGTTTTTCTTGTCCAGTATATTTCAATAACTTCCTTAATATTTTCATCATTTGATCATTTTTATGTAAATTTCTTTTGCTCTGATGTCTCAAGTGAAAAATTCAAAAGTCTACTTTACTGATAATCACTTTAGTAAAATAGCATCACTTTCCTTCATCACTTTCGTTTTCAGTATTTTTAAGTGCATGTAGGATCAGGTTTCATGTGTTTGAATTTACAAAAGCTGTATATCAAACCTGTGCTCTTCACTAGTCAAATAATTTAGCTGAAAAAAGATTTTTGCTGCTGGGCCTGCTCCTATAATTTGAAGTCAGTGGTGGAAAGCAAACAGACGATTTCTTCAAGATTTCAAATTTGCAGTAAAAAAAATTGCACACTGTTAGTTCCAGGAATAATAAGAACAGTTGTTTTTTTTTTTCAGACACATTTGACAAACTCCGTATATTTAAAAACTGCAGACATTCTTCTTTAAATTATGTCTGTAATCATATTATTCACAGCTAGACAGTTATTCTTTGGTACATACAATTTGCAAACAGTGCCCATCAGCTCAATGTTCCATGTTGTTGTTTTTATTTTATTTTCTTGCTTTACAGTCTGTACTTTAAAAGCTGTGCCCGTAGAAGTGACTTTTGCCAAAGAAATTGACCCTCTCATGTCTTCGTGTAGAAGTCGTGTAAAGACAAAACTGCTCCATGGTTCTTTTAGCCTTTTCCCTCACCTTTTTAAGAAGTCATTGAATCAGCACAAGTTCTTCTAATGAAAAATGTTTTTGCATAAAATTTGTTGATAGAAATGCAGTCCAGCATGTCTCCAGGTCTGCCGTCAGTCAGATGTGAGCAGTTTGCGGTGTTGTGTCCAGCTGCTCTACTTGATACATCGTGATTTATGAGTATTTAAACATGAAGTTTGAAACTGCCAGAGCTTATTCTGAAATGCTCAGTTGGATTTGGCTTCAATTAGAAAGACAAAGAATCAGGAATATCAAGGGCTGGCACAAGAAGAAGTGCATTTGCAAAATTACAAATATAATTTAAAAGACAGATTTAAGCTCTTTAGAGCAGCAAAGCAGTTTAATCTGTTAGTCTTGATCAATAATGGCAACTAATTCAAAATAGTCTCTTACTCCTAAGGATTATAATAGAGGAAGTAATTCCTGGCCCAGAGATCTCAGAGTGGGTAAGATTTTATCACCATTAATGCACATTATCCTCAGTAAAAACAGCAGAATTTAGCCAAATACAAAGAATCTGTCCCGAAGAATCTATCCTGTGGTTTTTTTTTTTTTAGCAAAATGTGGTATTTCTTAAAGAAAAGAATAAATAAACAAAAAGGAAGCTCTATATATCCAAGCGGTTTCGGTGATACTGATCCTCATCCCAACCTCAACTTTTAAAGTGCATGGAAAGATGGAACACAGCAGCTGACAGAAAAGACTTACCAGCTCAAACAGGAAGCTGAGAGAAATAGTGCAAGAAAAGCAAGGCAATTTCCATTGACTGATCACCACTGTCTTATTAAAGCAACAGAGTTGTGTCCACTTTCCTCACCTTGCAGCCACTGAACCATAATGACACAAAGGAAATCATCAAGAGAGCAGGAAAGGAATGTACAGTGGAAAGTTCCATGAAACAGGAATGTTCAGAAGTGAGCATGTATTTTGCCATAAGTACATCCCTCAGGAGATTTACATTAGACTCAAGGATGTCTGTGTTGAATGACTGACAGTAAAAAATTGCTTAGCAATTTTATGTTTAATCATGGCAAATAATTTCCTAAATACTTTTTGGGCGCCAATGTACATTTTGTAGTGGCTGACTAATGTGTAACCTTCACAGCGTATAATGTCAGTAAACCTACCGTTGTGGAGTAAAGTCTTTGCTGTGTCTTACTTTAATTGCTCAGAAAGTTTGCATTGTTTTTCCACAACCAATTGCTTGGAATCAGAAACTTTCCAGAGGAGGGCCACAAAAACGACTGAAGGAATAGAACACTTTCCCTGTGAGGTGAGGCTGAGAGAGCTGGGGCTCTTCAGCCTGGAGAAGAGAAGACTCCAGAGAGACCTCACTGTTGCTTTTTGGTATCTAAAGGGGTGAGGTTAGAAAGAAGGAGACAGACTCTTTAGCAGGATCAGTTGTGATAGGACAAGGGGAAATGGTTTCAAACTAACAAAGGAGAGATTTAGACTGGATATAAGGAAAAAGCTTTCTACAGTAAGGTTGGTAGGGCACTAGAACAGGTTGCCCAGAGAGATATATGGTGGATGACCCATCCCAGGAGACATCCAAGGCCAGACTAGATAAGATCCTGAGCAACATGATAGCTATAGATGTCCCTCCTCATTGCAGAGGAGTTGCACTAGATGACTAGCTGATCAAACCCCTCAATCATGAATAACATTCCTGTAAGTGAAGAGAGTAACTCGTGCCTTATAGCCCCAGCTTGGTGTCCATAGGATACCATATTTTATTTATCTAACTATTTCACTGTTTTTCCATGGTGATGAGAAGCAATGTATTTACAGAGAAATACATTGATACTAAACAACAAAGACAATACAGCAGCACTTGGCTGGCAGTAAGCTGGTGGATTAGTAACCCCTCCTTGTCCAGTGCGGAATGTAAGCCCTGTCTGATTTCTAATTGATGGTCTTCTTTTCTCCAGATGACCTTGATCATTTTCCCTCTTTTTGTGTAAACCATAATGTTTGGTTTTTTTCAGTTAATGCTACTTGTCTAGAAATAGCATTGATTTTAGGCACAAATAAAGCAGACTGCTGTTTTCCATCACTTGCAGGGAGTGGGAGAATAGCCCCAACTTCATTTTTTATATTCTCTTCATAAGAAGTTGGGGTAGTGGCAAATATCTGGGCAGAGATGTTTGTTTCTTTAATCATCAGGGAGACACTTACACTCTCCATTATTGCAGCTCATCGTACATAGTACTAGGCATTTACTAGTAAGCAAGATCCAAATTCTCTTATTTTTCATTTATTATTTGAGGATAACTATAGGAAGATTTACACAGTTCAATACCAATTTTTTAATTATGTATGCATAAGATATATGAAGACTTAGCCTATAGAGAGAGAGAGACACATGCAAGACATTCATAATACAGATATATACCTTTAATTGCTACATAAACATGTAAACAATTTCTTATTAAATTGTTAGACAAAAAAACAAACAAAAGAAAAATCACACAGCAAACATTGTAAAGAGGAATCATTACTGTGTTACTTTTTTTTAGGATTGTTTTTTAACAAACCCAAGAAGAATTCCCCTTCATTTAAGGCGGTATTTTATTTATCACATCTACTGTCAGATAACTTTTTACTAATTAAGGGAATTACATGTGGCAGTAAGTTCAAGCCACCTATACAGGCTGATTGATACTGCTTGGTAAATAGTCAAGTTTTCCAATATGACTATATAGATAGAGATACTATTATACTACTACTATAGGATAGAGATACTTAGAAATCATAGAATCATGGAATGGTTTGGAAGGGACCTTTAAGATCATCTAGTTCCTCCCCTCTGCTATAGGCAGGGACACCTCCCTCTAAACCAGGTTGCTCACAGCCCCATCCAGCCTGGCCTTGGATGATTCCAGAGAGGGCATCCACAACCTCACCGGGCAACATTCAGTGTCTCACCAACCTCGCAGTAAAGAATTCCTTCCTGATATCTAGTCTAAATCTACCCTGTTTCAGTTTAAAGGCACTTCCCCTTGTTTTGTCCCTACATACCGTTCTAAAAAGTCCCTCCCCAGCCTTCCTGTAGACACCTTCAGGTACTGGAAGGCCACTATAAGGTCACCCCAGAGCCTTCTCTTCTCTAGATTGAAGATCCCCCAGCTCTCTCAGCCTGTCAAGACCATAAGCCAAATTCAGAAGAGGAATCGTATTCTACAACACAATGTAACTGGAAAACTTTGGAAAATCATAATTATTAACTAACATCTGTTTCCAATATGGTACTAGCAGGAGAACATAATCCTTGAATAGAGGGATGTGCAACAATGTCAGGAGTGGTAATTACTTAGTAATATGGTATTAATGAGATCATTTCTGAAACTCTCTGCTGTCTGCACTTCTAAAGGGATATGGATAGCAGGAACTCAGAAAGAAGCTACAGAAATAGCTATTGCTCTGGAAATAATTATGTTGTAGTGAAAGAGAGTGACAAATTCTGTTCATTTTATTAATAAATATACTGAATGGATCATATTCTACCAGTAGCCATGTGGGAAAAAAGATATTTTTGATAACAAATTGAAATTTGGCATAGCAGAGGAAGACATAATAAGACCCAAAAGACATATTCAAAACAGTGAATTGAGTTTCCTGATTCCCCTGTGTATTGATAGGCAGAAATCAGACCTTTCATAATCTCTACGTCCAGCTAATGAGTTCTCAATTCACAAGAATTAAAGCTTCTCTATTACACCTTACTGTAATACTTTGCAGTTCATGCTGTTGAATCTCGTGTCTAATTCCCCAGTCCTTGAAGTGATGCAACTCTTTCAATTTGATATCCTGAGTTTCCTCCATTTTCTATTTCCCAATACTATCAACAAGTTTGAATCTAATTTCCTTCAAGTCCTTCAGTGAAAAGATTGCTCCTAATATATCTTCTTAAAAATCTGTCTCGAGTACAGATGAGTTCCCCCAGCCTAACCATTCCTTTTTCAATATTGCCCTAAATTCTTTACCTTAGTCACCTTACAGTTGCACTCTTCAACTCCACTTTCTCCAAGCAAGTGATTTTCTTTTCAGCAGCATAATGACTGCATTGTAGAAAGACAGACAGGATATATCCCC